>NC_138118.1:33873657-34468910 GCF_964146895.1 Miniopterus schreibersii | reverse complement strand
AAGACCTTCCAAAACCCACCCTACGGAACTTAGCCAAACTATGAATGTTGCAATAAGCTCCTGAACGAAAGGTGCTTCTATGACACAACCCCCGAGCAGGTAGCTACATTCTGCACAGTACAAAATGCATATGAATTCCTGGCTGAAAACTCACTCCAGAAGGATGAAATGCGTGTGTTTCTCTCTGAAAGAACAATCAGCCACTAGGCTTTTGCTTGCTCCTTCCAAGTCTTTATAGAAACGTGTGTTTTCACTCCTGGAATACGTTTTGGGATGCATTGTTTCAATCTCTTGCAAGCCTCATGTTGTTACTTACTCAATATGAAAAAATAAGGAGTATGTTTCCCAAATCACTTGAAATCCATGAAAAGGCACACTGCATCACTCTTGCTCAAACAGGCTCTTTCTCCTAATGAATTGAGAACTTTAAGCAAACCAGAAAAGAAGGGCATTTTGCTGTGAAATCAGACGGGCATGTACAAGAGTCCATTTCTATTGGTTGCAGAGTAAAAAAGCATGATTTACTTCATGTTCTCAATGAATCCCTTAGATTTCCAAGTGACCTGAAGCAGGACTTTTGCAAAAGGATGTGTGTGCGTGTGTGTGGTGAAAGGAGCTCTAGGTTGTGTATTCAGTATTGGAGAGTGACACACTCTCCATAGGTTACACAGCGTTTTGAAGGCACCAACATGCTTCATACTGAAACTGCTAAAAGGTGTGTTTAGCATACACGAATAAGGCTTGTCATTTCAAAGAAAGAAGAGGAAACCAAAATGCAGGTATTGAAACGAGCACACCAGTATGGAGATGTGCATGTGGACAGCTTCAAGCAGCAGCCCTGTGTGGACATTTGGAAACAGCGCTGTGAAAAAATTTCTTACGAAGCGGGATTTGGCCAAAGTTTAAAGACCTTCCAAAACCAACCCTAAAGAACTTAGCCAAACAATGAATGTTGCAATAAGCTCCTGCAGGAAACGTGCTTCTATGACACAACCCCCGAGCGGGTAGCTACATTCCGCACAGTACAAATTGCATATGAATTCCTGGCAGAAAACTCTCTAGAAGGATGAAATGCGTGTGTTTCTCTCTGAAAGAACACTCAGCCACTAGGCTTTTGCTTGCTCCTTCAAAGTCTTTATAGAAACGTGTGTTTTCACTGCTAGAATACGTTTTGGGATGCATTGTTTCAATCTCTTGCAAGCCTCATGTTGTTCCTTACTCAATATCAAAAAATAAGGAGTATGTTTCCCAAATCACTTGAAATCCATGAAAACGCACACTGCATCACTCTTGCTCAAACACGCTCTTTCTCCTAATGTGTTGAGAACTTTAAACAAACCAGAAAAGAAGGGCATTTTGCAGTGAAATCAGACGGGCAAGTACAAGAGTCCATTTCTATTGGTTGAAGAGTACAAAAGCATGATTGACTTCATGTTCTCAATGAATCTCTTAGATTTCCAAGTGACCTGAAGCAGGACTTTTGCAAAAGGATGTGTGTGCGTGTCTGCGGTGAAAGTAGCTCTATGTTGTGTATTCAGTGTTGGAGCGTGACACACTCTACATAGGTTACACAGCGTTTTGAAGGCACCAACATGCTTCAAACTGAAACTGCTACAAGGTGTGTTTAGCATGCACTAATAAGGCTTGTCATTTCAAAGAGAGAAGAGGAAACAAAAATCCAGGTACTGAAACGAGCACACCAGTATGGGAGATGTGTATGTGGACAGCTTCAAGCAGCAGCTCTGTGTGGACACTTGGAAATAGCGCTCTGAAAAAATTTCGTACGAAGTGGGATTTGGCCAAAGTTGAAAGACCTTCCAAAACCCACCCAAAAGAACTTAGCCAAACAATGAATGTTGCAATAAGCTCCTGCACGAAATGTTCTCCTCTGACACAACCCCCGAGCAGGTAGCTACATTCTACACAGTACAAAATGCATATGAATTCCAGGCTGAAAACTCACTCCAGAAGTAGGAAATGCATGTGTTTCCCTCTGAAAGAACACTCAGCAACTAGGCTTTTGCTTGCTCCTTCAAAGTCTTTGGAGAAACGTGTGTTTTCACTGCTTGAATACGTTTTGGGATGCATTGTTTCAATCTCTTGCAAGCCTCATGTTGTTTCTTACAATGTGGAAAAACACGGAGTATGTTCCCCAAATCACTTGAAATCCAGGAAAACGCACACTGCATCACTCTTGCCCAAACACGCTCTTTCACCTAATGCGTTGAGAACATTCTTTAAAGCAGAAAGGAAGGGCATTATGCAGTGAATTTGACGGGCATCTACAAAAGTCATTTCTATAGGATGCAGAGCGCAAAAGCATGATTAGGTTCATGTTCTCGATGAAAACCTTACATTTCCAAGTGACCTGAAGTAGGACTTTTACAAAAGGATGTGTTTGCGTGTGTGTGGTGAAAGGAGCTCTAAGTTGTGTATTCAGTGTTGGATAGTGACACACTCTACATAGGTTACACAGCGTTTGGAAGGCACCAACATGCTTCAAACTGAAACTGCTACAAGGTGTGTGTAGCATGCAGAGAGAGGGCTTGTCATTTCAAAGAAAGAAGAGGAAACCAAAATCCAGGTAGTGTAACGAGAACACCAGTATGGGAGATGTGCATGTGGACAGGTTCAAAGAGAAGCTCTGTGTGGAAACTTAGAAACATCACTGTGACAAAATTTCGTACGAAGGGGCATTTGTCCAAAGTTGAAAGACCTTCCAAAACCAACCCTAAAGAACTTAGCTAAACAACGAATGTTGCAATAAGCTCCTGCACGAAAGGTGCTTCTATGACACAAGCCCTGAACTGGTAGCTACATTCTGTGCAGTACTAAATGCAAATGAACTCCAGGCTGAAAACTCACTCCAGAAGGAGGAAATGCATGTGTTTTGCTCCGAAACAACACTCAGGCACTAGGCTTTCGCTTGCTCCTTCAAAGTCTTTGTAGAAATGTGTGTTTTCACTGTTTGAATACGTTTTGAGATGCATTGTTTCACTCTCTTGCAAGCCTCATGTTGTTTCTTACACAATGTGGAAAAAAAAGGAGTATGTTTCCCAAACAGCTTAAAATCCAGGAAAACGCACACTGCATCACTCTTTCCCAAACACGCTCTTTCAACTGATGCGTTGAGAGCATTCTTTAAAGCAGAAAGGAAGCGCCTTTTCCAGTGAAATTCAGACGGGCATCTACAAAAGTCATATATATTGGATGCAGAGTGCAATAGCATGATGGACTTCATGTTCTCGATGAAACCCTTACATTTCAAAGTGACCTGAAGTAGGAATTTCACAAAAAGACGTGTTTGCGTCTCTCCTGTGAAAGGAGCTCTAACTTGGGTATTCAGTGCTTGAGAGTGTAACACTCTACAAAGGTTACACAGCGTTTTGAGAGCACCAACATGCTTAAAACTGAAACTGCTAAAAAAGTGTGTGTAGCATACAGAAAGAAGGCTTGTCATTTCAAAGAGAGAAGAGGAAACCAAAATCCAGGTAGTGAAACGAGCACACCATTATGGGAGATGTGCATGTGGATAGCTTCAAGCAGCAGCTCTGTGTGGACACTTGGAAACAGCGCTCTGAAAAAATTTCTTACGGGCGGGATTTGGGCAAAGTTGAAAGACCTTCCAAAACCCACCCTACGGAACTTAGCCAAACTATGAATGTTGCAATAAGCTCCTGAACGAAAGGTGCTTCTATGACACAACCCCCGAGCAGGTAGCTACATTCTGCACAGTACAAAATGCATATGAATTCCTGGCTGAAAACTCACTCCAGAAGGATGAAATGCGTGTGTTTCTCTCTGAAAGAACAATCAGCCACTAGGCTTTTGCTTGCTCCTTCCAAGTCTTTATAGAAACGTGTGTTTTCACTCCTGGAATACGTTTTGGGATGCATTGTTTCAATCTCTTGCAAGCCTCATGTTGTTACTTACTCAATATGAAAAAATAAGGAGTATGTTTCCCAAATCACTTGAAATCCATGAAAAGGCACACTGCATCACTCTTGCTCAAACAGGCTCTTTCTCCTAATGAATTGAGAACTTTAAGCAAACCAGAAAAGAAGGGCATTTTGCTGTGAAATCAGACGGGCATGTACAAGAGTCCATTTCTATTGGTTGCAGAGTAAAAAAGCATGATTTACTTCATGTTCTCAATGAATCCCTTAGATTTCCAAGTGACCTGAAGCAGGACTTTTGCAAAAGGATGTGTGTGCGTGTGTGTGGTGAAAGGAGCTCTAGGTTGTGTATTCAGTATTGGAGAGTGACACACTCTCCATAGGTTACACAGCGTTTTGAAGGCACCAACATGCTTCATACTGAAACTGCTAAAAGGTGTGTTTAGCATACACGAATAAGGCTTGTCATTTCAAAGAAAGAAGAGGAAACCAAAATGCAGGTATTGAAACGAGCACACCAGTATGGAGATGTGCATGTGGACAGCTTCAAGCAGCAGCCCTGTGTGGACATTTGGAAACAGCGCTGTGAAAAAATTTCTTACGAAGCGGGATTTGGCCAAAGTTTAAAGACCTTCCAAAACCAACCCTAAAGAACTTAGCCAAACAATGAATGTTGCAATAAGCTCCTGCAGGAAACGTGCTTCTATGACACAACCCCCGAGCGGGTAGCTACATTCCGCACAGTACAAATTGCATATGAATTCCTGGCAGAAAACTCTCTAGAAGGATGAAATGCGTGTGTTTCTCTCTGAAAGAACACTCAGCCACTAGGCTTTTGCTTGCTCCTTCAAAGTCTTTATAGAAACGTGTGTTTTCACTGCTAGAATACGTTTTGGGATGCATTGTTTCAATCTCTTGCAAGCCTCATGTGGTTCCTTACTCAATATCAAAAAATAAGGAGTATGTTTCCCAAATCACTTGAAATCCATGAAAACGCACACTGCATCACTCTTGCTCAAACACGCTCTTTCTCCTAATGTGTTGAGAACTTTAAACAAACCAGAAAAGAAGGGCATTTTGCAGTGAAATCAGACGGGCAAGTACAAGAGTCCATTTCTATTGGTTGAAGAGTACAAAAGCATGATTGACTTCATGTTCTCAATGAATCTCTTAGATTTCCAAGTGACCTGAAGCAGGACTTTTGCAAAAGGATGTGTGTGCGTGTCTGCGGTGAAAGTAGCTCTATGTTGTGTATTCAGTGTTGGAGCGTGACACACTCTACATAGGTTACACAGCGTTTTGAAGGCACCAACATGCTTCAAACTGAAACTGCTACAAGATGTGTTTAGCATGCACTAATAAGGCTTGTCATTTCAAAGAGAGAAGAGGAAACAAAAATCCAGGTACTGAAACGAGCACACCAGTATGGGAGATGTGTATGTGGACAGCTTCAAGCAGCAGCTCTGTGTGGACACTTGGAAATAGCGCTCTGAAAAAATTTCGTACGAAGTGGGATTTGGCCAAAGTTGAAAGACCTTCCAAAACCCACCCAAAAGAACTTAGCCAAACAATGAATGTTGCAATAAGCTCCTGCACGAAATGTTCTCCTCTGACACAACCCCCGAGCAGGTAGCTACATTCTACACAGTACAAAATGCATATGAATTCCAGGCTGAAAACTCACTCCAGAAGTAGGAAATGCATGTGTTTCCCTCTGAAAGAACACTCAGCAACTAGGCTTTTGCTTGCTCCTTCAAAGTCTTTGGAGAAACGTGTGTTTTCACTGCTTGAATACGTTTTGGGATGCATTGTTTCAATCTCTTGCAAGCCTCATGTTGTTTCTTACAATGTGGAAAAACACGGAGTATGTTCCCCAAATCACTTGAAATCCAGGAAAACGCACACTGCATCACTCTTGCCCAAACACGCTCTTTCACCTAATGCGTTGAGAACATTCTTTAAAGCAGAAAGGAAGGGCATTATGCAGTGAATTTGACGGGCATCTACAAAAGTCATTTCTATAGGATGCAGAGCGCAAAAGCATGATTAGGTTCATGTTCTCGATGAAAACCTTACATTTCCAAGTGACCTGAAGTAGGACTTTTACAAAAGGATGTGTTTGCGTGTGTGTGGTGAAAGGAGCTCTAAGTTGTGTATTCAGTGTTGGATAGTGACACACTCTACATAGGTTACACAGCGTTTGGAAGGCACCAACATGCTTCAAACTGAAACTGCTACAAGGTGTGTGTAGCATGCAGAGAGAGGGCTTGTCATTTCAAAGAAAGAAGAGGAAACCAAAATCCAGGTAGTGTAACGAGAACACCAGTATGGGAGATGTGCATGTGGACAGGTTCAAAGAGAAGCTCTGTGTGGAAACTTAGAAACATCACTGTGACAAAATTTCGTACGAAGGGGCATTTGTCCAAAGTTGAAAGACCTTCCAAAACCAACCCTAAAGAACTTAGCTAAACAACGAATGTTGCAATAAGCTCCTGCACGAAAGGTGCTTCTATGACACAAGCCCTGAACTGGTAGCTACATTCTGTGCAGTACAAAATGCAAATGAACTCCAGGCTGAAAACTCACTCCAGAAGGAGGAAATGCATGTGTTTTGCTCCGAAACAACACTCAGGCACTAGGCTTTCGCTTGCTCCTTCAAAGTCTTTGTAGAAATGTGTGTTTTCACTGTTTGAATACGTTTTGAGATGCATTGTTTCACTCTCTTGCAAGCCTCATGTTGTTTCTTACACAATGTGGAAAAAAAAGGAGTATGTTTCCCAAACAGCTTAAAATCCAGGAAAACGCACACTGCATCACTCTTTCCCAAACACGCTCTTTCAACTGATGCGTTGAGAGCATTCTTTAAAGCAGAAAGGAAGCGCCTTTTCCAGTGAAATTCAGACGGGCATCTACAAAAGTCATATATATTGGATGCAGAGTGCAATAGCATGATGGACTTCATGTTCTCGATGAAACCCTTACATTTCAAAGTGACCTGAAGTAGGAATTTCACAAAAAGACGTGTTTGCGTCTCTCCTGTGAAAGGAGCTCTAACTTGGGTATTCAGTGCTTGAGAGTGTAACACTCTACAAAGGTTACACAGCGTTTTGAGAGCACCAACATGCTTAAAACTGAAACTGCTAAAAAAGTGTGTGTAGCATACAGAAAGAAGGCTTGTCATTTCAAAGAGAGAAGAGGAAACCAAAATCCAGGTAGTGAAACGAGCACACCATTATGGGAGATGTGCATGTGGATAGCTTCAAGCAGCAGCTCTGTGTGGACACTTGGAAACAGCGCTCTGAAAAAATTTCTTACGGGCGGGATTTGGGCAAAGTTGAAAGACCTTCCAAAACCCACCCTACGGAACTTAGCCAAACTATGAATGTTGCAATAAGCTCCTGAACGAAAGGTGCTTCTATGACACAACCCCCGAGCAGGTAGCTACATTCTGCACAGTACAAAATGCATATGAATTCCTGTCTGAAAACTCACTCCAGAAGGATGAAATGCGTGTGTTTCTCTCTGAAAGAACAATCAGCCACTAGGCTTTTGCTTGCTCCTTCAAAGTCTTTATAGAAACGTGTGTTTTCACTCCTGGAATACGTTTTGGGATGCATTGTTTCAATCTCTTGCAAGCCTCATGTTATATCTTACTCAATGTGAAAAAATAAGGAGTATGTTTCCCAAATCATTTGAAATCCAGGAAAAGGCACACTGCATCACTCTTGCTCAAACACGCTCTTTCTCCTAATGTGTTGAGAACTTTCAAGAAACCGGAAAAGAAGGGCACTTTGTAGGTAAATTCCAATGGGCATGTACAAGAGTTCATTTCTATTGGTTGCAGAGTGCAAAAGCATGATTGACTTCATCTTCTCCATGAAACCCTCACATTTCCAAGTGACCTGAAGTAGGACTTTTACAAAGGATGTGTTTGTGTGTCCGTGGTGAAACGTGCTCTAAGTTGTGTATTCAGTGTTGGAGTGTGACACACTGTATATAGGATACACAACGATTTGAAGGCACCAACATGCTTCAGACTGAAGCTGCTACAAGGTGTGTGTAGCATGCAGGAAGAAGGCTTGTCATTTCAAAGAGAGAAGAGGAAACCAAAATCCAGGTACTGAAACGAGCACACCAGTATGGGAGATGTGCATGTGGACAGCTTCAATTAGCAGCTCTGTGTGGACACTTGGAAACAGCGCTGTGAAAAAATTTCGTACGAAGCGGGATTTGGCCAAAGTTGAAAGACCTTCCAAAACCAACCATAAAGAACTTAGCCAAACAATGAATGTTGCAATAAGCTCCTGCACGAAAGGTGCTCCTCTGACAGAACCCCCGAGCAGGTAGCTACATTCTGCACAGTACAAAATGCATATGAATTCCAGGCTGAGAACTCACTCCAGAAGGAGGAAATGCATGTCTTTCCCTCTGAAAGAACACTCAGCAACTAGGCTTTTGCTTGCTCCTTCAAAGTCTTTGTAGAAACGTGTGTTTTCACTGCTTGAATGCGTTTTGGGATGCATTGTTTCAATCTCTTGCAAGCCTCATGTGGTTTCTTACACAATGTGGAAAAACACGGAGTATGTTCCCCAAATCACTTGAAATCCAGGAAAACGCACACTGCATCACTCTTGCCCAAACACGCTCTTTCACCTAATGCGTTGAGAACATTCTTTAAAGCAGAAAGGAAGGGCATGATGCAGTGAATTTGACGGGCATCTAAAAAAGTCATTTCTATGGGTTGCAGAGCGCAAAAGCATGATTAAGTTCATGTTCTCGATGAAACCCTTACATTTCCAAGTGACCTGAAGTAGGACTTTGATAAAAGGATGTGTTTGCGTGTGTGTGGTTAAAGGAGCTCTAAGTTGTGTATTCAGTGTTGGATAGTGACACACTCTACATAGGTTACACAGCGTTTTGAAGGCACTAACATATTTCAAACTGAAACTGCTACAAGGTGTGTGTAGCATGCAGAGAGAAGGCTTTTCATTTCAAAGAAAGAAGAGGAAACCAAAATCCAGGTAGTGTAACGAGAACACCAGTATGGGAGATGTGCATGTGGACAGGTTCAAAGAGAAGCTCTGTGTGGACACTTGGAAACATCACTGTGACAAAATTTCGTACGAAGGGGCATTTGTCCAAAGTTGAAAGACCTTCCAAAACCAACCCTAAAGAACTTAGCTAAACAACGAATGTTGCAATAAGCTCCTGCACGAAAGGTGCTTCTATGACACAAGCCCTGAACTGGTAGCTACATTCTGCGCAGTACAAAATGCATATGAACTCCAGGCTGAAAACTCACTCCAGAAGGAGGAAATGCATGTGTTTTGCTCTGAAACAACACTCAGGCACTAGGCTTTCGCTTGCTCCTTCAAAGTCTTTGTAGAAACGTGTGTTTTCACTGTTTGAATACGTTTTGAGATGCATTGTTTCAATCTCTTGCAAGCCTCTTGTTGTTTTTTACACAATGTGGAAAAAAAAGGAGTATGTTTCCCAAACAGCTTAAAATCCATAAAAAGCACACTGCACCACTCTTTCCCAAACACGCTCTTTCAACTAATGCGTTGAGAGCATTCTTTAAAGCAGAAAGGAAGGGCCTTTTCCAGTGAAATTCAGACGGGCATCTACAAAAGTCATATATATTGGATGCAGAGTACAATAGCATGATGGACTTCATGTTCTCGATGAAACCCTTACATTTCAAAGTGACCTGAAGTAGGAATTTCACAAAAAGACGTGTTTGCGTGTCTCCTGTGAAAGGAGCTCTAACTTGTGTAATCAGTGTTTGAGAGTGGAACACTCTACAAAGGTTACACAGCGTTTTGAGAGCACCAACATGCTTAAAACTGAAACTGCTACAAAGTGTGTGTAGCATACAGAAAGAAGGCTTGTCATTTTAAAGAAAGAAGAGAAAACCAAATTCCAGGTAGTGAAACGAGCACACCATTATGGGAGTTGTGCATGTGCATAGCTTCAAGCAGCAGCTCTGTGTGGACACTTGGAAACATCACTGTGACAAAATTTCGTATGAAGGGGCATTTGTCCAAAGTTGAAAGACCTTCCAAAACCAATCCTGAAGAACTTAGCTAAACAACGAATGTTGCAATAAGCTCTTGCACGAAAGGTGCTTCTATGACACAACCCCTGAACTGGTAGCTACATTCTGCGCAGTACAAAATGCATATGAACTCCAGGCTGAAAACTCACTCCAGAAGGAGGAAATGCATGTGTTTTGCTCTGAAACAACACTTAGGCACTAGGCTTTCGCTTGCTCCTTCAAAGTCTTTTTAGAAACGTGTGTTTTCACTGTTTGAATACTTTTTGAGATGCATTGTTTCAATCTCTTGCAAGCCTCATGTTGTTTCTTACACAATGTGGAAAAAAAAGGAGTATGTTTCCCAAACAGCTTAAAATCCAGGAAAACGCACACTGCATCACTGTTGCCCAAACACGCTAGTTCAACTAATGCGTTGAGAACATTCTTTAAAGCAGAAGGGAAGGGCCTTTTACAGGGAAATTCAGACGGGCATCTACAAAAGTCACATATATTGGATGCAGAGTGCAATAGCATGATGGACTTCATGTTCTCGATGAAACCCTTACATTTCAAAGTGACCTGAAGTAGGAATTTCACAAAAAGACGTGTTTGCCTGTCTCCTGTGAAAGGAGCTCTAACTTGTGTATTCAGTGCTTGAGAGTGTAACACTCTACAAATGCTACACAGCGTTTTGAGAGCACCAACATGCTTAAAACTGAAACTGCTACAAAGTGTGTGTAGCATACAGAAAGAAGGCTTGTCATTTCAAAGAAAGAAGAGGAAACCAAAATCCAGGTAGTGAAACCAGCACACCATTATGGGAGTGGTGCATGTGGATAGCTTCAAGCAGCAGCTCTGTGTGGACACTTGGAAAGAGCGCTTGAAAAAATTTCTTAGGGGCGAGATTTTGGCAAAGTTGAAAGACCTTCCAAAACCCACCCTACGGAACTTAGCCAAACTATGAATGTTGCAATAAGCTCCTGAACAAAAGGTGCTTCTATGACACAACCCCAGAGCAGGTAGCTACATTCTGCACAGTACAAAATGCATATGAATTCCTGTCTGAAAACTCACTCCAGAAGGATGAAATGCGTGTGTTTCTCTCTGAAAGAACAATCAGCCACTAGGCTTTTGCTTGCACCTTCAAAGTCTTTATAGAAACGTGTGTTTTCACTCCTGGAATACGTTTTGGGATGCATTGTTTCAATCTCTTGCAAGCCTCATGTTATATCTTACTCAATGTGAAAAAATAAGGAGTATGTTTCACAAATCATTTGAAATCCAGGAAAAGGCACACTGCATCACTCTTGCTCAAACACGCTCTTTCTCCTCATGTGTTGAGAACTTTCAACAAACCGGAAAAGAAGGGCACTTTGTAGGTAAATTCAGATGGGCATGTACAAGAGTTCATTTCTATTGGTTGCAGAGTGCAAAAGCATGATTGACTTCATCTTCTCCATGAAACCCTTACATTTCCAAGTGACCTGAAGTAGGACTTTTACAAAGGATGTGTTTGTGTGTCCGTAGTGAAACGAGCTCTAAGTTGTGTATTCAGTGTTGGAGTGTGACACACTGTATATAGGATACACAACTATTTGAAGGCACCAACATGCTTCAGACTGAAACTGCTACAAGGTGTGTGTAGCATGCAGGAAGAAGGCTTGTCATTTCAAAGAGAGAAGAGGAAACCAAAATCCAGGTACTGAAACGAGCACACCAGTATGGGAGATGTGCATGTGGACAGCTTCAAGCAGCAGCTCTATGTGGACACTTGGAAACAGCGCTGTGAAAAAATTTCGTACGAAGCGGGATTTGGCCAAAGTTGAAAGACCTTCCAAAACCAACCCTAAAGAACTTAGCCAAACAATGAATGTTGCAATAAGCTCCTGCACGAAAGGTGCTCCTCTGACACAACAACCGAGCAGGTAGCTACATTCTGCACAGTACAAAATGCATATGAATTCCAGGCTGAAAACTCACTTCAGAAGGAGGAAATGCATGTGTTTCCCTCTGAAAGAACACTCAGCAACTAGGCTTTTGCTTGCTCCTTCAAAGTCTTTGTAGAAACGTGTGTTTTCACTGCTTGAATACGTTTTGAGATGCATTGTTTCAATCTCTTGCAAGCCTTATGTTGTTTCTTACACAATGTGGAAAAACACGGAGTATGTTCCCCAAATCACTTGAAATCCAGGAAAACGCACACTGCATCACTCTTGCCCAAACACGCTCTTTCACCTAATGCGTTGAGAACATTCTTTAAAGCAGAAAGGAAGGGCATTATGCAGTGAATTTGACGGGCATCTACAAAAGTCATTTCTATGGGTTGAAGAGCGCAAAAGCATGATTAAGTTCATGTTCTCGATGAAACCCTTACATTTCCAAGTGACCTGAAGTAGGACTTTTACAAAAGGATGTGTTTGCGTGTGTGTGCTGAAAGGAGCTCTAAGTTGTGTATTCAGTGTTGGATAGTGACACACTCTACATAGGTTACACAGCGTTTTGAAGGCACCAACATGCTTCAAACTGAAACTGCTACAAGGTGCGTGTAGCATGCAGAAAGAAGGCTTGTCATTTCAAAGAAAGAAGAGGAAACCAAAATCCAGGTAGTGTAACGAGAACACCAGTATGGGAGATGTGCATGTGGACAGGTTCAAAGAGAAGCTCTGTGTGGACACTTGGAAACATCACTGTGACAAAATTTCGTACGAAGGGGCTTTTGTCCCAAGTTGAAAGACCTTCCAAAACCAACCCTAAAGAACTTAGCTAAACAACGAATGTTGCAATAAGCTCCTGCACGAAAGGTGCTTCTATGACACAACCCCTGAACAGGTAGCTACATTCTGCGCAGTACAAAATGCATATGAACTCCAGGCTGAAAACTCACTCCAGAAGGAGGAAATGCATGTGTTTTGCTCCGAAACAACACTCAGGCACTAGGCTTTCGCTTGGTCCTTCAAAGTCTTTGTAGAAACGTGTGTTTTCACTGTTTGAATACTTTTTGAGATGCATTGTTTCAATCTCTTGCAAGCCTCATGTTGTTTCTTACACAATGTGGAAAAAAAAGGAGTATGTTTCCCAAACAGCTTAAAATCCAGGAAAACGCACACTGCATCACTCTTTCCCAAACACGCTCGTTCAACTAATGCGTTGAGAGCACTCTTTAAAGCAGAAAGGAAAGGCCTTTTCCAGTGAAATTCAGACGGGCATCTACAAAAGTCATATATACTGGATGCAGAGTGCAATAGCATGATGGACTTCATTTTCTCCATGAAAACCTTACATTTCAAAGTGACCTGAGGTAGGAATTTCACAAAAAGACGTGTTTGCGTCTCTCCTGTGAAAGGAGCTCTAACTTGTGTATTCAGTGCCTGAGAGTGTAACACTCTACAAAGGTTACACAGCGTTTTGAGAGCACCAACATGCTTAAAACTGAAACTGCTACAAAGTGTGTGTAGCATACAGAAAGAAGGCTTGTCATTTCAAAGAAAGAAGAGGAAACCAAAATCCAGGTAGTGAAACGAGCACACCATTATGGGAGATGTGCATGTGGATAGCTTCAAGCAGCAGCTCTGTGTGGACACTTGGAAACAGCGCTCTGAAAGAATTTCTTAGGGGCGGGATTTGGGCAAAGTTGAAAGACCTTCCAAAACCCACCCTATGGAACTTAGCCAAACTATGAATGTTGCAATAAGCTCCTGAACGAAAGGTGCTTCTATGACACAACCCCCGAGCAGGTAGCTACATTCTGCACAGTACAAAATGCATATGAATTCCTGTCTGAAAACTCACTCCAGAAGGATGAAATGCGTGTGTTTCTCTCTGAAAGAACAATCAGCCACTAGGCTTTTGATTGCTCCTTCAAAGTCTTTATAGAAAGGTGTGTTTTCACTCCTGGAATACGTTTTGGGATGCATTGTTTCAATCTCTTGCAAGCCTCATGTTATATCTTACTCAATGTGAAAAAATAAGGAGTATGTTTCCCAAATCATTTGAAATCCAGGAAAAGGCACACTGCATCACTCTTGCTCAAACACGCTCTTTCTCCTAATGTGTTGAGAACTTTCAACAAACCGGAAAAGAAGGGCACTTTGTAGGTAAATTCAGATGGGCATGTAGAAGAGTTCATTTCTATTGGTTGCAGAGTGCAAAAGCATGATTGACTTCATTTTCTCTATGAAACCCTTACATTTCCAAGTGACCTGAAGTAGGAATGTTACAAAAGGATGTGTTTGCGTGTGTGTGGTGAAAGGAGCTCTAAGTTGTATATTCAGTGTTGGATAGTGACACACTCTACATAGGTTACACTGCGATTTGAAGGCACCAACATGCTTCAAACTGAAACTGCTACAAGGTGTGTGTAGCATGCAGAAAGAAGGCTTGTTATTTCAAAGAAAGAAGAGGAAACCAAAATCCAGGTAGTGTAACGAGAACACCAGTATGGGAGATGTGCATGTGGACAGGTTCAAAGAGAAGCTCTGCGTGGACACTTGGAAACATCACTGTGACAAAATTTCGTACGAAGGGGCTTTTGTCCAAAGTTGAAAGACCTTCCAAAACCAATCCTGAAGAACTTAGCTAAACAACGAATGTTGCAATAAGCTCTTGCACGAAAGGTGCTTCTATGACACAACCCCTGAACTGGTAGCTACATTCTGCGCAGTACAAAATGCATATGAACTCCAGGCTGAAAACTCACTCCAGAAGGAGGAAAAATGCATGTGTTTTGCTCTGAAACAACACTTAGGCAGTAGGCTTTCGCTTGCTCCTTCAAAGTCTTTGTAGAAACGTGTGTTTTCACTGTTTGAATACTTTTTGAGATGCATTGTTTCAATCTCTTGCAAGCCTCATGTTGTTTCTTACACAGTGTGGAAAAAAAAGGAGTATGTTTCCGAAACAGCTTAAAATCCAGGAAAACGCACACTGCATCACTCTTTCCCAAACACGCTCTTTCAACTAATGCTTTGAGAGCATTCTTTAAAGCAGAAAGGAAGGGCCTTTTCCAGTGAAATTCAGAGGGGCATCTACAAAATCATAGATATTGAATGCAGAGTGCAATAGCATGATGGACTTCATGTTCTCGAAGAAAACCTTACATTTCAAAGTGACCTGAAGTAGGAATTTCACAAAAAGACGTGTTTGCGTGTCTCCTGTGAAAGGAGCTCTAACTTGTGTATTCACTGCTTGAGAGTGTAACACTCTACATAGGTTACACAGCGTTTTGAGAGCACCAACATGCTTAAAACTGAAACTGCTACAAAGTGTGTGTAGCATACAGAAAGAAGGCTTGTCATTTCAAAGAAAGAAGAGGAAACCAAATTCCACGTAGTGAAACGAGCACACCATTATGGGAGATGTGCATGTGGATAGCTTCAAGCAGCAGCTCTGTGTGGACACTTGGAAACAGCGCTCTGAAAAAATTTCTTACGGGCGGGATTTGGGCAAAGTTGAAAGACCTTCCAAAACCCACCCTACGGAACTTAGCCAAACTATGAATGTTGCAATAAGCTCCTGAAAGAAAGGTGCTTCTATGACGCAACCCCCGAGCAGGTAGCTACATTCTGCACAGTACAAAATGCATATGAATTCCTGTCTGAAAACTCACTCCAGAAGGATGAAATGCGTGTGTTTCTCTCTGAAAGAACAATCAGCCACTAGGCTTTTGCTTGCTCTTTCAAAGTCTTTATAGAAAGGTGTGTTTTCACTCCTGGAATACGTTTTGGGATGCATTGTTTCAATCTCTTGCAAGCCTCATGTTATATCTTACTCAATGTGAAAAAATAAGGAGTATGTTTCCCAAATCATTTGAAATCCAGGAAAAGGCACAGTGCATCACTCTTGCTCAAACACGCTCTTTCTCCTCATGTGTTGAGAACTTTCAACAAACCGGAAAAGAAGGGCACTTTGTAGGTAAATTCAGATGGGCATGTACAAGAGTTCATTTCTATTGGTTGCAGAGTGCAAAAGCATGATTGACTTCATCTTCTCCATGAAACCCTTACATTTCCAAGTGACCTGAAGTAGGACTTTTACAAAGGATGTGTTTGTGTGTCCGTAGTGAAACGAGCTCTAAGTTGTGTATTCAGTGTTGGAGTGTGACACACTGTATATAGGATACACAACTATTTGAAGGCACCAACATGCTTCAGACTGAAACTGCTACAAGGTGTGTGTAGCATGCAGGAAGAAGGCTTGTCATTTCAAAGAGAGAAGAGGAAACCAAAATCCAGGTACTGAAACGAGCACACCAGTATGGGAGATGTGCATGTGGACAGCTTCAAGCAGCAGCTCTCTGTGGACACTTGGAAACAGCGCTGTGAAAAAATTTCGTACGAAGCGGGATTTGGCCAAAGTTGAAAGACCTTCCAAAACCAACCCTAAAGAACTTAGCCAAACAATGAATGTTGCAATAAGCTCCTGCACGAAAGGTGCTCCTCTGACACAACAACCGAGCAGGTAGCTACATTCTGCACAGTACAAAATGCATATGAATTCCAGGCTGAAAACTCACTTCAGAAGGAGGAAATGCATGTGTTTCCCTCTGAAAGAACACTCAGCAACTAGGCTTTTGCTTGCTCCTTCAAAGTCTTTGTAGAAACGTGTGTTTTCACTGCTTGAATACGTTTTGAGATGCATTGTTTCAATCTCTTGCAAGCCTTATGTTGTTTCTTACACAATGTGGAAAAACACGGAGTATGTTCCCCAAATCACTTGAAATCCAGGAAAACGCACACTGCATCACTCTTGCCCAAACACGCTCTTTCACCTAATGCGTTGAGAACATTCTTTAAAGCAGAAAGGAAGGGCATTATGCAGTGAATTTGACGGGCATCTACAAAAGTCATTTCTATGGGTTGAAGAGCGCAAAAGCATGATTAAGTTCATGTTCTCGATGAAACCCTTACATTTCCAAGTGACCTGAAGTAGGACTTTTACAAAAGGATGTGTTTGCGTGTGTGTGCTGAAAGGAGCTCTAAGTTGTGTATTCAGTGTTGGATAGTGACACACTCTACATAGGTTACACAGCGTTTTGAAGGCACCAACATGCTTCAAACTGAAACTGCTACAAGGTGCGTGTAGCATGCAGAAAGAAGGCTTGTCATTTCAAAGAAAGAAGAGGAAACCAAAATCCAGGTAGTGTAACGAGAACACCAGTATGGGAGATGTGCATGTGGACAGGTTCAAAGAGAAGCTCTGTGTGGACACTTGGAAACATCACTGTGACAAAATTTCGTACGAAGGGGCTTTTGTCCCAAGTTGAAAGACCTTCCAAAACCAACCCTAAAGAACTTAGCTAAACAACGAATGTTGCAATAAGCTCCTGCACGAAAGGTGCTTCTATGACACAACCCCTGAACAGGTAGCTACATTCTGCGCAGTACAAAATGCATATGAACTCCAGGCTGAAAACTCACTCCAGAAGGAGGAAATGCATGTGTTTTGCTCCGAAACAACACTCAGGCACTAGGCTTTCGCTTGGTCCTTCAAAGTCTTTGTAGAAACGTGTGTTTTCACTGTTTGAATACTTTTTGAGATGCATTGTTTCAATCTCTTGCAAGCCTCATGTTGTTTCTTACACAATGTGGAAAAAAAAGGAGTATGTTTCCCAAACAGCTTAAAATCCAGGAAAACGCACACTGCATCACTCTTTCCCAAACACGCTCGTTCAACTAATGCGTTGAGAGCACTCTTTAAAGCAGAAAGGAAAGGCCTTTTCCAGTGAAATTCAGACGGGCATCTACAAAAGTCATATATACTGGATGCAGAGTGCAATAGCATGATGGACTTCATTTTCTCCATGAAAACCTTACATTTCAAAGTGACCTGAGGTAGGAATTTCACAAAAAGACGTGTTTGCGTCTCTCCTGTGAAAGGAGCTCTAACTTGTGTATTCAGTGCCTGAGAGTGTAACACTCTACAAAGGTTACACAGCGTTTTGAGAGCACCAACATGCTTAAAACTGAAACTGCTACAAAGTGTGTGTAGCATACAGAAAGAAGGCTTGTCATTTCAAAGAAAGAAGAGGAAACCAAAATCCAGGTAGTGAAACGAGCACACCATTATGGGAGATGTGCATGTGGATAGCTTCAAGCAGCAGCTCTGTGTGGACACTTGGAAACAGCGCTCTGAAAGAATTTCTTAGGGGCGGGATTTGGGCAAAGTTGAAAGACCTTCCAAAACCCACCCTATGGAACTTAGCCAAACTATGAATGTTGCAATAAGCTCCTGAACGAAAGGTGCTTCTATGACACAACCCCCGAGCAGGTAGCTACATTCTGCACAGTACAAAATGCATATGAATTCCTGTCTGAAAACTCACTCCAGAAGGATGAAATGCGTGTGTTTCTCTCTGAAAGAACAATCAGCCACTAGGCTTTTGATTGCTCCTTCAAAGTCTTTATAGAAAGGTGTGTTTTCACTCCTGGAATACGTTTTGGGATGCATTGTTTCAATCTCTTGCAAGCCTCATGTTATATCTTACTCAATGTGAAAAAATAAGGAGTATGTTTCCCAAATCATTTGAAATCCAGGAAAAGGCACACTGCATCACTCTTGCTCAAACACGCTCTTTCTCCTAATGTGTTGAGAACTTTCAACAAACCGGAAAAGAAGGGCACTTTGTAGGTAAATTCAGATGGGCATGTACAAGAGTTCATTTCTATTGGTTGCAGAGTGCAAAAGCATGATTGACTTCATTTTCTCTATGAAACCCTTACATTTCCAAGTGACCTGAAGTAGGAATGTTACAAAAGGATGTGTTTGCGTGTGTGTGGTGAAAGGAGCTCTAAGTTGTATATTCAGTGTTGGATAGTGACACACTCTACATAGGTTACACTGCGATTTGAAGGCACCAACATGCTTCAAACTGAAACTGCTACAAGGTGTGTGTAGCATGCAGAAAGAAGGCTTGTTATTTCAAAGAAAGAAGAGGAAACCAAAATCCAGGTAGTGTAACGAGAACACCAGTATGGGAGATGTGCATGTGGACAGGTTCAAAGAGAAGCTCTGCGTGGACACTTGGAAACATCACTGTGACAAAATTTCGTACGAAGGGGCTTTTGTCCAAAGTTGAAAGACCTTCCAAAACCAATCCTGAAGAACTTAGCTAAACAACGAATGTTGCAATAAGCTCTTGCACGAAAGGTGCTTCTATGACACAACCCCTGAACTGGTAGCTACATTCTGCGCAGTACAAAATGCATATGAACTCCAGGCTGAAAACTCACTCCAGAAGGAGGAAAAATGCATGTGTTTTGCTCTGAAACAACACTTAGGCAGTAGGCTTTCGCTTGCTCCTTCAAAGTCTTTGTAGAAACGTGTGTTTTCACTGTTTGAATACTTTTTGAGATGCATTGTTTCAATCTCTTGCAAGCCTCATGTTGTTTCTTACACAGTGTGGAAAAAAAAGGAGTATGTTTCCGAAACAGCTTAAAATCCAGGAAAACGCACACTGCATCACTCTTTCCCAAACACGCTCTTTCAACTAATGCTTTGAGAGCATTCTTTAAAGCAGAAAGGAAGGGCCTTTTCCAGTGAAATTCAGAGGGGCATCTACAAAATCATAGATATTGAATGCAGAGTGCAATAGCATGATGGACTTCATGTTCTCGAAGAAAACCTTACATTTCAAAGTGACCTGAAGTAGGAATTTCACAAAAAGACGTGTTTGCGTGTCTCCTGTGAAAGGAGCTCTAACTTGTGTATTCACTGCTTGAGAGTGTAACACTCTACATAGGTTACACAGCGTTTTGAGAGCACCAACATGCTTAAAACTGAAACTGCTACAAAGTGTGTGTAGCATACAGAAAGAAGGCTTGTCATTTCAAAGAAAGAAGAGGAAACCAAATTCCACGTAGTGAAACGAGCACACCATTATGGGAGATGTGCATGTGGATAGCTTCAAGCAGCAGCTCTGTGTGGACACTTGGAAACAGCGCTCTGAAAAAATTTCTTACGGGCGGGATTTGGGCAAAGTTGAAAGACCTTCCAAAACCCACCCTACGGAACTTAGCCAAACTATGAATGTTGCAATAAGCTCCTGAAAGAAAGGTGCTTCTATGACGCAACCCCCGAGCAGGTAGCTACATTCTGCACAGTACAAAATGCATATGAATTCCTGTCTGAAAACTCACTCCAGAAGGATGAAATGCGTGTGTTTCTCTCTGAAAGAACAATCAGCCACTAGGCTTTTGCTTGCTCTTTCAAAGTCTTTATAGAAAGGTGTGTTTTCACTCCTGGAATACGTTTTGGGATGCATTGTTTCAATCTCTTGCAAGCCTCATGTTATATCTTACTCAATGTGAAAAAATAAGGAGTATGTTTCCCAAATCATTTGAAATCCAGGAAAAGGCACAGTGCATCACTCTTGCTCAAACACGCTCTTTCTCCTAATGTGTTGAGAACTTTCAACAAACCGGAAAAGAAGGGCACTTTGTAGGTAAATTCAGATGGGCATGTACAAGAGTTCATTTCTATTGGTTGCAGAGTGCAAAAGCATGATTGACTTCATCTTCTCCATGAAACCCTTACATTTCCAAGTGACCTGAAGTAGGACTTTTACAAAGGATGTGTTTGTGTGTCCGTAGTGAAACGAGCTCTAAGTTGTGTATTCAGTGTTGGAGTGTGACACACTGTATATAGGATACACAACGATTTGAAGGCACCAACATGCTTCAAACTGAAACTGCTACAAGGTGCGTGTAGCCTGCAGAAAGAAGGCTTGATATTTCAAAGAAAGAAGAAGAAACCAAAATCCAGGTAGTGTAACGAGAACACCAGTATGGGAGATGTGCATGTGGACAGGTTCAAAGAGAAGCTCTGTGTGGACACTTGGAAACATCACTGTGACAAAATTTCGTACGAAGGGGCATTTGTCCAAAGTTGAAAGACCTTCCAAAACCAACCCTAAAGAACTTAGCTAAACAACGAATGTTGCAATAAGCTCCTGCACGAAAGGTGCTTCTATGACACAACCCCTGAACAGGTAGCTACATTCTGCGCAGTACAAAATGCATATGAACTCCAGGCTGAAAACTCACTCCAGAAGGAGGAAATGCATGTGTTTTGCTCTGAAACAACACTCAGGCACTAGGCTTTCGCTTGCTCCTTTAAAGTCTTTGTAGAAACGTATGTTTTCACTGTTTGAATACTTTTTTTTGAGATGCATTTTTTCAATCTCTTGCAAGCCTCATGTTGTTTCTTACACAATGTGGAAAAAAAAGGAGTATGTTTCCCAAAGAGCTTAAAATCCAGGAAAACGCACACTGCATCACTCTTTCCCAAACACGCTCGTTCACCTAATGCGTTGAGAGCACTCTTTAAAGCAGAAAGGAAAGGCCTTTTCCAGTGAAATTCAGACGGGCATCTACAAAAGTCATATATATTGGATGCAGATTGCAATAGCATGATGGACTTCATGTTCTCGATGAAATCCTTACATTTCAAAGTGACCTGAGGTAGGAATTTCACAAAAAGACGTGTTTGCGTGTCTCCTGTGAAAGGAGCTCTAACTTGTGTATTCAGTGCTTGAGAGTGTAACACTCTACAAAGGTTACACAGCGTTTTGAGAGCACCAACATGCTTAAAACTGAAACTGCTACAAAGTGTGTGTAGCATACAGAAAGAAGGCTTGTCATTTCAAAGAAAGAAGAGAAAACCAAAATCCAGGTAGTGAAACGAGCACACCATTATGGGAGATGTGCATGTGGATAGCTTCAAGCAGCAGCTCTGTGTGGACACTTGGAAACAGCGCTCTGAAAAAATTTCTTAGGGGCGGGATTTGGGCAAAGTTGAAAGACCTTCCAAAACCCACCCTACGGAACTTAGCCAAACTATGAATGTTGCAATAAGCTCCTGAACGAAAGGTGCTTCTATGACACGACCCCCAAGCAGGTAGCTACATTCTGCACAGTACAAAATGCATATGAATTCCTGTCTGAAAACTCACTCCAGAAGGAGGAAATGCGTGTGTTTCTCTCTGAAAGAACAATCAGCCACTAGGCTTTTGCTTGCTCCTTCAAAGTCTTTATAGAAACGTGTGTTTTCACTCCTGGAATACGTTTTGGGATGCATTGTTTCAATCTCTTGCAAGCCTCATGTTATATCTTACTCAATGTGAAAAAATAAGGAGTATGTTTCCCAAATCTTTTGAAATCCAGGAAGAGGCACACTGCATCACTCTTGCTCAAACACGCTCTTTCTCCTAATGGGTTGAGAACTTTCAACAAACCGGAAAAGAAGGGCACTTTGTAGGTAAATTCAGATGGGCATGTACAAGAGTTCATTTCTATTGGTTGCAGAGTGCAAAAGCATGATTGACTTCATCTTCTCCATGAAACCCTTACATTTCCAAGTGACCTGAAGTAGGACTTTTACAAAGGATGTGTTTGTGTGTCCGTAGTGAAACGAGCTCTAAGTTGTGTATTCAGTGTTGGAGTGTGACACACTGTATATAGGATACACAACGATTTGAAGGCACCAACATGCTTCAAACTGAAACTGCTACAAGGTGCGTGTAGCATGCAGAAAGAAGGCTTGATATTTCAAAGAAAGAAGAGGAAACCAAAATCCAGGTAGTGTAATGAGAACACCAGTATGGGAGATGTGCATGTGGACAGGTTCAAAGAGAAGCTCTGTGTGGACACTTGGAAACATCACTGTGACAAAATTTCGTACGAAGGGGCATTTGTCCAAAGTTGAAAGACCTTCCAAAACCAACCCTAAAGAACTTAGCTAAACAACGAATGTTGCAATAAGCTCCTGCACGAAAGGTGCTTCTATGACACAACCCCTGAACAGGTAGCTACATTCTGCGCAGTACAAAATGCATATGAACTCCAGGCTGAAAACTCACTCCAGAAGGAGGAAATGCATGTGTTTTGCTCTGAAACAACACTCAGGCACTAGGCTTTCGCTTGCTCCTTCAAAGTCTTTGTAGAAACGTGTGTTTTCACTGTTTGAATACTTTTTTTTGAGATGCATTGTTTCAATCTCTTGCAAGCCTCATGTTGTTTCTTACACAATGTGGAAAAAAAAGGAGTATGTTTCCCAAACAGCTTAAAATCCAGGAAAACGCACACTGCATCACTCTTTCTCAAACACGCTCGTTCAACTAATGCGTTGAGAGCACTCTTTAAAGCAGAAAGGAAAGGCCTTTTCCAGTGAAATTCAGACGGGCATCTACAAAAGTCATATATATTGGATGCAGATTGCAATAGCATGATGGACTTCATGTTCTCGATGAAACCCTTACATTTCAAAGTGACCTGAGGTAGGAATTTCACAAAAAGACGTGTGCGCGTGTCTCCTGTGAAAGGAGCTCTAACTTGTGTATTCAGTACTTGAGAGTGTAACACTCTACAAAGGTTACACAGCGTTTTGAGAGCACCAACATGCTTAAAACTGAAACTGCTACAAAGTGAGTGTAGCATACAGAAAGAAGGCTTGTCATTTCAAAGAAAGCAGAGAAAAACAAAATCCAGGTAGTGAAACGAGCACACCATTATGGGAGATGTGCATGTGGACAGCTTCAAGCAGCAGCTCTGTGTGGACACTTGTAAACAGCGCTCTGAAAGAATTTCTTAGGGGCGGGATTTGGGCAAAGTTGAAAGACCTTCCAAAACCCACCCTACGGAACTTAGCCAAACTATGAATGTTGCAATAAGCTCCTGAACGAAAGGTGCTTCTATGACACGACCCCCAAGCAGGTAGCTACATTCTGCACAGTACAAAATGCATATGAATTCCTGTCTGAAAACTCACTCCAGAAGGATGAAATGCGTGTGTTTCTCTCTGAAAGAACAATCAGCCACTAGGCTTTTGCTTGCTCCTTCAAAGTCTTTATAGAAACGTGTGTTTTCACTCCTGGAATACGTTTTGGGATGCATTGTTTCAATCTCTTGCAAGCCTCATGTTATATCTTACTCAATGTGAAAAAATAAGGAGTATGTTTCGCAAATCATTTGAAATCCAGGATAAGGCACACTGCATCACTCTTGCTCAAACACGCTCTTTCTCCTAATGTGTTGAGAACTTTCAACAAACCGGAAAAGAAGGGCACTTTGTAGGTAAATTCAGATGGGCATGTACAAGAGTTCATTTCTATTGGTTGCAGAGTGCAAAAGCATGATTGACTTCATCTTCTCCATGAAACCCTTACATTTCCAAGTGACCTGAAGTAGGACTTTTACAAAGGATGTGTTTGTGTGTCCGTAGTGAAACGAGCTCTAAGTTGTGTATTCAGTGTTGGAGTGTGACACACTGTATATAGGATACACAACGATTTGAAGGCACCAACATGCTTCAAACTGAAACTGCTACAAGGTGCGTGTAGCATGCAGAAAGAAGGCTTGATATTTCAAAGAAAGAACAGGAAACCAAAATCCAGGTAGTGTAACGAGAACACCAGTATGGGAGATGTGCATGTGGACAGGTTCAAAGAGAAGCTCTGTGTGGACACTTGGAAACATCACTGTGACAAAATTTCGTACGAAGGGGCATTTGTCCAAAGTTGAAAGACCTTCCAAAACCAACCCTAAAGAACTTAGCTAAACAACGAATGTTGCAATAAGCTCCTGCACGAAAGGTGCTTCTATGACACAACCCCTGAACAGGTAGCTACATTCTGCGCAGTACAAAATGCATATGAACTCCAGGCTGAAAACTCACTCCAGAAGGAGGAAATGCATGTGTTTTGCTCTGAAACAACACTCAGGCACTAGGCTTTTGCTTGCTCCTTCAAAGTCTTTGTAGAAACGTGTGTTTTCACTGTTTGAATACTTTTTTTTGAGATGCATTGTTTCAATCTCTTGCAAGCCTCATGTTGTTTCTTACACAATGTGGAAAAAAAAGGAGTATGTTTCCCAAACAGCTTAAAATCCAGGAAAACGCACACTGCATCACTCTTTCCCAAACACGCTCGTTCAACTAATGCGTTGAGAGCACTCTTTAAAGCAGAAAGGAAAGGCCTTTTCCAGTGAAATTCAGACGGGCATCTACAAAAGTCATATATATTGGATGCAGATTGCAATAGCATGATGGACTTCATGTTCTCGATGAAACCCTTACATTTCAAAGTGACCTGAGGTAGGAATTTCACAAAAAGACGTGTGCGCGTGTCTCCTGTGAAAGGAGCTCTAACTTGTGTATTCAGTACTTGAGAGTGTAACACTCTACAAAGGTTACACAGCGTTTTGAGAGCACCAACATGCTTAAAACTGAAACTGCTACAAAGTGAGTGTAGCATACAGAAAGAAGGCTTGTCATTTCAAAGAAAGCAGAGAAAAACAAAATCCAGGTAGTGAAACGAGCACACCATTATGGGAGATGTGCATGTGGATAGCTTCAAGCAGCAGCTCTGTGTGGACACTTGGAAACAGCGCTCTGAAAGAATTTCTTAGGGGCGGGATTTGGGCAAAGTTGAAAGACCTTCCAAAACCCACCCTACGGAACTTAGCCAAACTATGAATATTGCAATAAGCTCCTGAACGAAAGGTGCTTCTATGACACGACCCCCAAGCAGGTAGCTACATTCTGCACAGTACAAAATGCATATGAATTCCTGTCTGAAAACTCACTCCAGAAGGATGAAATGCGTGTGTTTCTCTCTGAAAGAACAATCAGCCACTAGGCTTTTGCTTGCTCCTTCAAAGTCTTTATAGAAACGTGTGTTTTCACTCCTGGAATACGTTTTGGGATGCATTGTTTCAATCTCTTGCAAGCCTCATGTTATATCTTACTCAATGTGAAAAAATAAGGAGTATGTTTCGCAAATCATTTGAAATCCAGGATAAGGCACACTGCATCACTCTTGCTCAAACACGCTCTTTCTCCTAATGTGTTGAGAACTTTCAACAAACCAGAAAAGAAGGGCACTTTGTAGGTAAATTCAGATGGGCATGTACAAGAGTTCATTTCTATTGGTTGCAGAGTGCAAAAGCATGATTGACTTCATCTTCTCCATGAAACCCTTACATTTCCAAGTGACCTGAAGTAGGACTTTTACAAAGGATGTGTTTGTGTGTCCGTAGTGAAACGAGCTCTAAGTTGTGTATTCAGTGTTGGAGTGTGACACACTGTATATAGGATACACAACGATTTGAAGGCACCAACATGCTTCAAACTGAAACTGCTACAAGGTGCGTGTAGCATGCAGAAAGAAGGCTTGATATTTCAAAGAAAGAAGAGGAAACCAAAATCCAGGTAGTGTAACGAGAACACCAGTATGGGAGATGTGCATGTGGACAGGTTCAAAGAGAAGCTCTGTGTGGACACTTGGAAACATCACTGTGACAAAATTTCGTACGAAGGGGCATTTGTCCAAAGTTGAAAGACCTTCCAAAACCAACCCTAAAGAACTTAGCTAAACAACGAACGTTGCAATAAGCTCCTGCACGAAAGGTGCTTCTATGACACAACCCCTGAACAGGTAGCTACATTCTGCGCAGTACAAAATGCATATGAACTCCAGGCTGAAAACTCACTCCAGAAGGAGGAAATGCATGTGTTTTGCTCTGAAACAACACTCAGGCACTAGGCTTTCGCTTGCTCCTTCAAAGTCTTTGTAGAAACGTGTGTTTTCACTGTTTGAATACTTTTTTTTGAGATGCATTGTTTCAATCTCTTGCAAGCCTCATGTTGTTTCTTACACAATGTGGAAAAAAAAGGAGTATGTTTCCCAAACAGTTTAAAATCCAGGAAAACGCACACTGCATCACTCTTTCCCAAACACGCTCGTTCAACTAATGCGTTGAGAGCACTCTTTAAAGCAGAAAGGAAAGGCCTTTTCCAGTGAAATTCAGACGGGCATCTACAAAAGTCATATATATTGGATGCAGATTGCAATAGCATGATGGACTTCATGTTCTCGATGAAACCCTTACATTTCAAAGTGACCTGAGGTAGGAATTTCACAAAAAGACGTGTGCGCGTGTCTCCTGTGAAAGGAGCTCTAACTTGTGTATTCAGTACTTGAGAGTGTAACACTCTACAAAGGTTACACAGCGTTTTGAGAGCACCAACATGCTTAAAACTGAAACTGCTACAAAGTGAGTGTAGCATACAGAAAGAAGGCTTGTCATTTCAAAGAAAGCAGAGAAAACCAAAATCCAGGTAGTGAAACGAGCACACCATTATGGGAGATGTGCATGTGGATAGCTTCAAGCAGCAGCTCTGTGTGGACACTTGGAAACAGCGCTCTGAAAGAATTTCTTAGGGGCGGGATTTGGGCAAAGTTGAAAGACCTTCCAAAACCCACCCTACGGAACTTAGCCAAACTATGAATGTTGCAATAAGCTCCTGAACGAAAGGTGCTTCTATGACACGACCCCCAAGCAGGTAGCTACATTCTGCACAGTACAAAATGCATATGAATTCCTGTCTGAAAACTCACTCCAGAAGGATGAAATGCGTGTGTTTCTCTCTGAAAGAACAATCAGCCACTAGGCTTTTGCTTGCTCCTTCAAAGTCTTTATAGAAACGTGTGTTTTCACTCCTGGAATACGTTTTGGGATGCATTGTTTCAATCTCTTGCAAGCCTCATGTTATATCTTACTCAATGTGAAAAAATAAGGAGTATGTTTCGCAAATCATTTGAAATCCAGGATAAGGCACACTGCATCACTCTTGCTCAAACACGCTCTTTCTCCTAATGTGTTGAGAACTTTCAACAAACCGGAAAAGAAGGGCACTTTGTAGGTAAATTCAGATGGGCATGTACAAGAGTTCATTTCTATTGGTTGCAGAGTGCAAAAGCATGATTGAATTCATCTTCTCCATGAAACCCTTACATTTCCAAGTGACCTGAAGTAGGACTTTTACAAAGGATGTGTTTGTGTGTCCGTAGTGAAACGAGCTCTAAGTTGTGTATTCAGTGTTGGAGTGTGACACACTGTATATAGGATACACAACGATTTGAAGGCACCAACATGCTTCAAACTGAAACTGCTACAAGGTGCGTGTAGCATGCAGAAAGAAGGCTTGATATTTCAAAGAAAGAAGAGGAAACCAAAATCCAGGTAGTGTAACGAGAACACCAGTATGGGAGATGTGCATGTGGACAGGTTCAAAGAGAAGCTCTGTGTGGACACTTGGAAACATCACTGTGACAAAATTTCGTACGAAGGGGCATTTGTCCAAAGTTGAAAGACCTTCCAAAACCAACCCTAAAGAACTTAGCTAAACAACGAATGTTGCAATAAGCTCCTGCACGAAAGGTGCTTCTATGACACAACCCCTGAACAGGTAGCTACATTCTGCGCAGTACAAAATGCATATGAACTCCAGGCTGAAAACTCACTCCAGAAGGAGGAAATGCATGTGTTTTGCTCTGAAACAACACTCAGGCACTAGGCTTTCGCTTGCTCCTTCAAAGTCTTTGTAGAAACGTGTGTTTTCACTGTTTGAATACTTTTTTTTGAGATGCATTGTTTCAATCTCTTGCAAGCCTCATGTTGTTTCTTACACAATGTGGAAAGAAAAGGAGTATGTTTCCCAAACAGCTTAAAATCCAGGAAAACGCACACTGCATCACTCTTTCCCAAACACGCTCTTTCAACTGATGCGTTGAGAGCATTCTTTAAAGCAGAAAGGAAGGGCCTTTTCCAGTGAAATTCAGACGGGCATCTACAAAAGTCATATATATTGGATGCAGAGTGCAATAGCATGATGGACTTCATGTTCTCGATGAAAACCTTACATTTCAAAGTGACCTGAAGTAGGAATTTCACAAAAAGACGTGTTTGCGTCTCTCCTGTGAAAGGAGCTCTAACTTGTGTATTCAGTGCTTGAGAGTGTAACACTCTACATAGGTTACAGGGCGTTTTGAGAGCACCAACATGCTTAAAACTGAAACTGCTACAAAGTGTGTGTAGCATACAGAAAGAAGGCTTGTCATTTCAAAGAAAGAAGAGTAAACCAAAATCCAGGTAGTGAAATGAGCACACCATTATGGGAGATGTGCATGTGGATAGCTTCAAGCAGCAGCTCTGTGTGGACACTTGGAAACAGCGCTCTGAAAGAATTTCTTAGGGGCTGGATTGGGGCAAAGTTGAAAGACCTTCCAAAACCCACCCTACGGAACTTAGCCAAACTATGGATGTTGCAATAAGCTCCTGAACGAAAGGTGCTTCTATGACACAACCCCCGAGCGGGTAGCTACATTCTGCACAGTACAAAATGCATATGAATTCCAGGCTGAAAACTCACTCCAGAAGGATGAAATGCGTGTGTTTCTCTCTGAAAGAACACTCAGCCACTAGGCTTTTGCTTGCTCCTTCAAAGTCTTTATAGAAACATGTGTTTTCACTCCTGGAATACGTTTTGAGATGCAGTTTCAATCTCTTGCAAGCCTCATGTTATATCTTACTCAATGTGAAAAAATAAGGAGTATGTTTCCCAAATCATTTGAAATCCAGGAAAAGGCAGACTGCATCACACTTGCTCAAACACGTACTTTCTCCTAATGTGTTGAGAACTTTCAACAAACCGGAAAAGAAGGGCACTTTGTAGGTAAATTCAGATGGGCATGTACAAGAGTTCATTTCTATTGGTTGCAGAGTGCAAAAGCATGATTGACTTCATCTTCTCCATGAAACCCTTACATTTCCAAGTGACCTGAAGTAGGACTTTTACAAAGGATGTGTTTGTGTGTCCGTAGTGAAACGAGCTCTAAGCTCTGTATTCAGTGTTGGAGTGTGACACACTGTATATAGGATACACAACGATTTGAAAGCACCAACATGCTTCAGACTGAAACT
This sequence comes from Miniopterus schreibersii, assembly GCF_964146895.1. NCBI lineage: Eukaryota > Metazoa > Chordata > Mammalia > Chiroptera > Miniopteridae > Miniopterus > Miniopterus schreibersii. The sequence goes on along the minus strand of NC_138118.1, from coordinate 34,439,226 downwards.
GCTACAAGGTGTGTGTAGCATGCAGGAAGAAGGCTTGTCATTTCAAAGAGAGAAGAGGAAACCAAAATCCAGGTACTGAAACGAGCACACCAGTATGGGAGATGTGCATGTGGAAAGCTTCAAGCAGCAGCTCTGTGTGGACTCTTGGAAACAGCGCTGTGAAAAAATTTCGTACGAAGCGGGATTTGACCAAAGTTGAAAGACCTTCCAAAACCTACCCTAAAGAACTTAGCCAAACAATGAATGTTGCAATAAGCTCCTGCACGAAAGGTGCTCCTCTGACACAACCCCCGAGCAGGTAGCTACATTCTGCACATTACAAAATGCATATGAATTCCAGGCTGAAAACTCACTCCAGAAGGAGGAAATGCATGTGTTTCTCTCTGAAAGAACACTCAGCAACTAGGCTTTTGCTTGCTCCTTCAAAGTCTTTGTAGAAATGTGTGCTTTCACTGCTTGAATACGTTTTGAGATGCCTTGTTTCAATCTCTTGCAAGCCTCATGTTGTTTCTTACACAATGTGGAAAAACACGGAATATGTTCCCCAAATCACTTGAAATCCAGGGAAACGCACACTGCATCACTCTTGCCCAAACACGCTCTTTCACCTAATGCGTTGAGAACATTCTTTAAAGCAGAAAGGAAGGGCATTATGCAGTGAATTTGACGGGCATCTACAAAAGTCATTTCAATGGGTTGCAGAGCGCAAAAGCATGATTAAGTTCATGTTCTCGATGAAACCCTTACATTTCCAAGTGACCTGAAGTAGGACTTTTACAAAAGGATGTGTTTGCGTGTGTGTGCTGAAAGGAGCTCTAAGTTGTGTATTCAGTGTTGGATAGTGACACACTCTACATAGGTTACACAGCGTTTTGAAGGCACCAACATGCTTCAAACTGAAACTGCTACAAGGTGTGTGTAGCATGCAGAAGGAAGGCTTGTCATTTCAAAGAAAGAAGAGGAAACCAAAATCCAGGTAATGTAACGAGAACACCAGTATGGGAGATGTGCATGTGGACAGGTTCAAAGAGAATCTCTGTGTGGACACTTGGAAACATCGCTGTAACAAAATTTCGTACGAAGGGGCATTTTTCCAAAGTTGAAAGACCTTCCAAAACCAACCCTAAAGAACTTAGCTAAACAACGAATGTTGCAATCAGCTCCTGCACGAAAGGTGCTTCTATGACACAACCCCTGAACAGGTAGCTACATTCTGCGCAGTACAAAATGCATATGAACTCCAGGCTGAAAACTCACTCCAGAAGGAGGAAATGCATGTGTTTTGCTCTGAAACAACACTCAGGCACTAGGCTTTCGCTTGCTCCCTCAAAGTCTTTGTAGAAACGTGTGTTTTCACTGTTTGAATACGTTTTGAGATGCATTGTTTCAATCTCTTGCAAGCCTCATGTTGTTTCTTACACAATGTGGAAAGAAAAGGAGTATGTTTCCCAAACAGCTTAAAATCCAGGAAAACGCACACTGCATCACTCTTTCCCAAACACGCTCTTTCAACTGATGCGTTGAGAGCATTCTTTAAAGCAGAAAGGAAGGGCCTTTTCCAGTGAAATTCAGACGGGCATCTACAAAAGTCATATATATTGGATGCAGAGTGCAATAGCATGATGGACTTCATGTTCTCGATGAAAACCTTACATTTCAAAGAGACCTGAAGTAGGAATTTCACAAAAAGACGTGTTTGCGTCTCTCCTGTGAAAGGAGCTCTAACTTGTGTATTCAGTGCTTGAGAGTGTAACACTCTACATAGGTTACACAGCGTTTTGAGAGCACCAACATGCTTAAAACTGAAACTGCTACAAAGTGTGTGTAGCATACAGAAAGAAGGCTTGTCATTTCAAAGAAAGAAGAGGAAACCAAAATCCAGGTAGTGAAACGAGCACACCAGTATGGGAGATGTGCATGTGGATAGCTTCAAGCAGCAGCTCTGTGTGGACACTTGGAAACAGCGCTCTGAAAAAATTTCTTAGGGGCGGGATTTGGGCAAAGTTGAAAGACCTTCCAAAACCCACCCTACGGAACTTAGCCAAACTATGGATGTTGCAATAAGCTCCTGAACGAAAGGTGCTTCTATGACACAACCCCCGAGCAGGTAGCTACATTCTGCACAGTACAAAATGCATATGAATTCCTGTCTGAAAACTCACTCCAGAAGGATGAAATGCGTGTGTTTCTCTCTGAAAGAACACTCAGCCACTAGGCTTTTGCTTGCTCCTTCAAAGTCTTTATAGAAACGTGTGTTTTCACTCCCGGAATACGTTTTGGGATGCATTGTTTCAATCTCTTGCAAGCCTCATGTTATATCTTACTCAATGTGAAAAAATAAGGAGTATGTTTCCCAAATCATTTGAAATCCAGGAAAAGGCACACTGCATCACTCTTGCTCAAACACGCTCTTTCTCCTAATGTGTTGAGAACTTTCAACAAACCGGAAAAGAAGGGCACTTTGTAGGTAAATTCAGATGGGCATGTACAAGAGTTCATTTCTATTGGTTGCAGAGTGCAAAAGCATGATTGACTTCATCTTCTCCATGAAACCCTTACATTTCCAAGTGACCTGAAGTAGGACTTTTACAGAGGATGTGTTTGTGTGTCCGTAGTGAAACGAGCGCTAAGTTGTGTATTCAGTGTTGGAGTGTGACACACTGTATATAGGATACACAACGATTTGAAGGCACCAACATGCTTCAGACTGAAACTGCTACAAGGTGTGTGTAGCATGCAGGAAGAAGGCTTGTCATTTCAAAGAGAGAAGAGGAAACCAAAATCCAGGTACTGAAACGAGCACACCAGTATGGGAGATGTGCATGTGGACAGCTTCAAGCAGCAGCTCTGTGTGGACTCTTGGAAACAGCGCTGTGAAAAAATTTCGTACGAAGCGGGATTTGGCCAAAGTTGAAAGACCTTCCAAAACCAACCCTAAAGAACTTAGCCAAACAATGAATGTTGCAATAAGCTCCTGCACGAAAGGTGCTCCTCTGACACAACCCCCGAGCAGGTAGCTACATTCTGCACAGTACAAAATGCATATGAATTCCAGGCTGAAAACTCACTCCAGAAGGAGGAAATGCATGTGTTTCTCTCTGAAAGAACACTCAGCAACTAGGCTTTTGCTTGCTCCTTCAAAGTCTTTGTAGAAACGTGTGTTTTCCCTGCTTGAATACGTTTTGAGATGCATTGTTTCAATCTCTTGCAAGCCTCATGTTGTTTCTTACACAATGTGGAAAAACACGGAGTATGTTCCCCAAATCACTTGAAATCCAGGGAAACGCACACTGCATCACTCTTGCCCAAACACGCTCTTTCACCTAATGCGTTGAGAACATTCTTTAAAGCAGAAAGGAAGGGCATTATGCAGTGAATTTGACGGGCATCTACAAAAGTCATTTCTATGGGTTGCAGAGCGCAAAAGCATGATTAAGTTCATGTTCTCGATGAAACCCTTACATTTCCAAGTGACCTGAAGTAGGACTTTTACAAAAGGATGTGTTTGCGTGTGTGTGCTGAAAGGAGCTCTAAGTTGTGTATTCAGTGTTGGATAGTGACACACTCTACATAGGTTACACAGCGTTTTGAAGGCACCAACATGCTTCAAACTGAAACTGCTACAAGGTGTGTGTAGCATGCAGAAAGAAGGCTTGTCATTTCAAAGAAAGAAGAGGAAACCAAAATCCAGGTAGTGTAACGAGAACACCAGTATGGGAGATGTGCATGTGGACAGGTTCAAAGAGAAGCTCTGTGTGGACACTTGGAAACATCGCTGTGACAAAATTTCGTACGAAGGGGCATTTGTCCAAAGTTGAAAGACCTTCCAAAACCAACCCTAAAGAACTTAGCTAAACAACGAATGTTGCAATCAGCTCCTGCACGAAAGGTGCTTCTATGACACAACCCCTGAACAGGTAGCTACATTCTGCGCAGTACAAAATGCATATGAACTCCAGGCTGAAAACTCACTCCAGAAGGAGGAAATGCATGTGTTTTGCTCTGAAACAACACTCAGGCACGAGGCTTTCGCTTGCTCCTTCAAAGTCTTTGTAGAAACGTGTGTTTTCACTGTTTGAATACGTTTTGAGATGCATTGTTTCAATCTCTTGCAAGCCTCATGTTGTTTCTTACACAATGTGGAAAGAAAAGGAGTATGTTTCCCAAACAGCTTAAAATCCAGGAAAACGCACACTGCATCACTCTTTCCCAAACACGCTCTTTCAACTGATGCGTTGAGAGCATTCTTTAAAGCAGAAAGGAAGGGCCTTTTCCAGTGAAATTCAGACGGGCATCTACAAAAGTCATATATATTGGATGCAGAGTGCAATAGCATGATGGACTTCATGTTCTCGATGAAAACCTTACATTTCAAAGAGACCTGAAGTAGGAATTTCACAAAAAGACGTGTTTGCGTCTCTCCTGTGAAAGGAGCTCTAACTTGTGTATTCAGTGCTTGAGAGTGTAACACTCTACATAGGTTACACAGCGTTTTGAGAGCACCAACATGCTTAAAACTGAAACTGCTACAAAGTGTGTGTAGCATACAGAAAGAAGGCTTGTCATTTCAAAGAAAGAAGAGGAAACCAAAATCCAGGTAGTGAAACGAGCACACCAGTATGGGAGATGTGCATGTGGATAGCTTCAAGCAGCAGCTCTGTGTGGACACTTGGAAACAGCGCTCTGAAAAAATTTCTTAGGGGCGGGATTTGGGCAAAGTTGAAAGACCTTCCAAAACCCACACTACGGAACTTAGCCAAACTATGAATGTTGCAATAAGCTCCTGAACGAAAGGTGCTTCTATGACACAACCCCCGAGCAGGTAGCTACATTCTGCACAGTACAAAATGCATATGAATTCCTGTCTGAAAACTCACTCCAGAAGGATGAAATGCGTGTGTTTCTCTCTGAAAGAACACTCAGCCACTAGGCTTTTGCTTGCTCCTTCAAAGTCTTTATAGAAACGTGTGTTTTCACTCCCGGAATACGTTTTGGGATGCATTGTTTCAATCTCTTGCAAGCCTCATGTTATATCTTACTCAATGTGAAAAAATAAGGAGTATGTTTCCCAAATCATTTGAAATCCAGGAAAAGGCACACTGCATCACTCTTGCTCAAACACGCTCTTTCTCCTAATGTGTTGAGAACTTTCAACAAACCGGAAAAGAAGGGCACTTTGTAGGTAAATTCAGATGGGCATGTACAAGAGTTCATTTCTATTGGTTGCAGAGTGCAAAAGCATGATTGACTTCATCTTCTCCATGAAACCCTTACATTTCCAAGTGACCTGAAGTAGGACTTTTACAAAGGATGTGTTTGTGTGTCCGTAGTGAAACGAGCTCTAAGTTGTGTATTCAGTGTTGGAGTGTGACACACTGTATATAGGATACACAACGATTTGAAGGCACCAACATGCTTCAGACTGAAACTGCTACAAGGTGTGTGTAGCATGCAGGAAGAAGGCTTGTCATTTCAAAGAGAGAAGAGGAAACCAAAATCCAGGTACTGAAACGAGCACACCAGTATGGGAGATGTGCATGTGGACAGCTTCAAGCAGCAGCTCTGTGTGGACTCTTGGAAACAGCGCTGTGAAAAAATTTCGTACGAAGCGGGATTTGGCCAAAGTTGAAAGACCTTCCAAAACCAACCCTAAAGAACTTAACCAAACAATGAATGTTGCAATAAGCTCCTGCACGAAAGGTGCTCCTCTGACACAACCCCCGAGCAGGTAGCTACATTCTGCACAGTACAAAATGCATATGAATTCCAGGCTCTAAACTCACTCCAGAAGGAGGAAATGCATGTGTTTCTCTCTGAAAGAACACTCAGCAACTAGGCTTTTGCTTGCTCCTTCAAAGTCTTTGTAGAAACGTGTGTTTTCACTGCTTGAATACGTTTTGAGATGCATTGTTTCAATCTCTTGCAAGCCTCATGTTGTTTCTTACACAATGTGGAAAAACACGGAGTATGTTCCCCAAATCACTTGAAATCCAGGGAAACGCACACTGCATCACTCTTGCCCAAACACGCTCTTTCACCTAATGCGTTGAGAACATTCTTTAAAGCAGAAAGGAAGGGCATTATGCAGTGAATTTGACGGGCATCTACAAAAGTCATTTCTATGGGTTGCAGAGCGCAAAAGCATGATTAAGTTCATGTTCTCGATGAAACCCTTACATTTCCAAGTGACCTGAAGTAGGACTTTTACAAAAGGATGTGTTTGCGTGTGTGTGCTGAAAGGAGCTCTAAGTTGTGTATTCAGTGTTGGATAGTGACACACTCTACATAGGTTACACAGCGTTTTGAAGGCACCAACATGCTTCAAACTGAAACTGCTACAAGGTGTGTGTAGCATGCAGAAAGAAGGCTTGTCATTTCAAAGAAAGAAGAGGAAACCAAAATCCAGGTAGTGTAACGAGAACACCAGTATGGGAGATGTGCATGTGGACAGGTTCAAAGAGAAGCTCTGTGTGGACACTTGGAAACATCGCTGTGACAAAATTTCGTACGAAGGGGCATTTGTCCAAAGTTGAAAGACCTTCCAAAACCAACCCTAAAGAACTTAGCTAAACCACGAATGTTGCAATCAGCTCCTGCACGAAAGGTGCTTCTATGACACAACCCCTGAACAGGTAGCTACATTCTGCGCAGTACAAAATGCATATGAACTCCAGGCTGAAAACTCACTCCAGAAGGAGGAAATGCATGTGTTTTGCTCTGAAACAACACTCAGGCACGAGGCTTTCGCTTGCTCCTTCAAAGTCTTTGTAGAAACGTGTGTTTTCACTGTTTGAATACGTTTTGAGATGCATTGTTTCAATCTCTTGCAAGCCTCATGTTGTTTCTTACACAATGTGGAAAGAAAAGGAGTATGTTTCCCAAACAGCTTAAAATCCAGGAAAACGCACACTGCATCACTCTTTCCCAAACACGCTCTTTCAACTGATGCGTTGAGAGCATTCTTTAAAGCAGAAAGGAAGGGCCTTTTCCAGTGAAATTCAGACGGGCATCTACAAAAGTCATATATATTGGATGCAGAGTGCAATAGCATGATGGACTTCATGTTCTCGATGAAAACCTTACATTTCAAAGAGACCTGAAGTAGGAATTTCACAAAAAGACGTGTTTGCGTCTCTCCTGTGAAAGGAGCTCTAACTTGTGTATTCAGTGCTTGAGAGTGTAACACTCTACATAGGTTACACAGCGTTTTGAGAGCACCAACATGCTTAAAACTGAAACTGCTACAAAGTGTGTGTAGCATACAGAAAGAAGGCTTGTCATTTAAAAGAAAGAAGAGGAAACCAAAATCCAGGTAGTGAAACGAGCACACCAGTATGGGAGATGTGCATGTGGATAGCTTCAAGCAGCAGCTCTGTGTGGACACTTGGAAACAGCGCTCTGAAAAAATTTCTTAGGGGCGGGATTTGGGCAAAGTTGAAAGACCTTCCAAAACCCACCCTACGGAACTTAGCCAAACTATGAATGTTGCAATAAGCTCCTGAACGAAAGGTGCTTCTATGACACAACCCCCGAGCAGGTAGCTACATTCTGCACAGTACAAAATGCATATGAATTCCTGTCTGAAAACTCACTCCAGAAGGATGAAATGCGTGTGTTTCTCTCTGAAAGAACACTCAGCCACTAGGCTTTTGCTTGCTCCTTCAAAGTCTTTATAGAAACGTGTGTTTTCACTCCCGGAATACGTTTTGGGATGCATTGTTTCAATCTCTTGCAAGCCTCATGTTATATCTTACTCAATGTGAAAAAATAAGGAGTATGTTTCCCAAATCATTTGAAATCCAGGAAAAGGCACACTGCATCACTCTTGCTCAAACACGCTCTTTCTCCTAATGTGTTGAGAACTTTCAACAAACCGGAAAAGAAGGGCACTTTGTAGGTAAATTCAGATGGGCATGTACAAGAGTTCATTTCTATTGGTTGCAGAGTGCAAAAGCATGATTGACTTCATCTTCTCCATGAAACCCTTACATTTCCAAGTGACCTGAAGTAGGACTTTTACAAAGGATGTGTTTGTGTGTCCGTAGTGAAACGAGCTCTAAGTTGTGTATTCAGTGTTGGAGTGTGACACACTGTATATAGGATACACAACGATTTGAAGGCACCAACATGCTTCAGACTGAAACTGCTACAAGGTGTGTGTAGCATGCAGGAAGAAGGCTTGTCATTTCAAAGAGAGAAGAGGAAACCAAAATCCAGGTACTGAAACGAGCACACCAGTATGGGAGATGTGCATGTGGACAGCTTCAAGCAGCAGCTCTGTGTGGACTCTTGGAAACAGCGCTGTGAAAAAATTTCGTACGAAGCGGGATTTGGCCAAAGTTGAAAGACCTTCCAAAACCAACCCTAAAGAACTTAGCCAAACAATGAATGTTGCAATAAGCTCCTGCACGAAAGGTGCTCCTCTGACACAACCCCCGAGCAGGTAGCTACATTCTGCACAGTACAAAATGCATATGAATTCCAGGCTGAAAACTCACTCCAGAAGGAGGAAATGCATGTGTTTCTCTCTGAAAGAACACTCAGCAACTAGGCTTTTGCTTGCTCCTTCAAAGTCTTTGTAGAAACGTGTGTTTTCACTGCTTGAATACGTTTTGAGATGCATTGTTTCAATCTCTTGCAAGCCTCATGTTGTTTCTTACACAATGTGGAAAAACACGGAGTATGTTCCCCAAATCACTTGAAATCCAGGGAAACGCACACTGCATCACTCTTGCCCAAACACGCTCTTTCACCTAATGCGTTGAGAACATTCTTTAAAGCAGAAAGGAAGGGCATTATGCAGTGAATTTGACGGGCATCTACAAAAGTCATTTCTATGGGTTGCAGAGCGCAAAAGCATGATTAAGTTCATGTTCTCGATGAAACCCTTACATTTCCAAGTGACCTGAAGTAGGACTTTTACAAAAGGATGTGTTTGCGTGTGTGTGCTGAAAGGAGCTCTAAGTTGTGTATTCAGTGTTGGATAGTGACACACTCTACATAGGTTACACAGCGTTTTGAAGGCACCAACATGCTTCAAACTGAAACTGCTACAAGGTGTGTGTAGCATGCAGAAAGAAGGCTTGTCATTTCAAAGAAAGAAGAGGAAACCAAAATCCAGGTAGTGTAACGAGAACACCAGTATGGGAGTTGTGCATGTGGACAGGTTCAAAGAGAAGCTCTGTGTGGACCCTTGGAAACATCGCTGTGACAAAATTTCGTACGAAGGGGCATTTGTCCAAAGTTGAAAGACCTTCCAAAACCAACCCTAAAGAACTTAGCTAAACAACGAATGTTGCAATCAGCTCCTGCACGAAAGGTGCTTCTATGACACAACCCCTGAACAGGTAGCTACATTCTGCGCAGTACAAAATGCATATGAACTCCAGGCTGAAAACTCACTCCAGAAGGAGGAAATGCATGTGTTTTGCTCTGAAACAACACTCAGGCACGAGGCTTTCGCTTGCTCCTTCAAAGTCTTTGTAGAAACGTGTGTTTTCACTGTTTGAATACGTTTTGAGATGCATTGTTTCAATCTCTTGCAAGCCTCATGTTGTTTCTTACACAATGTGGAAAGAAAAGGAGTATGTTTCCCAAACAGCTTAAAATCCAGGAAAACGCACACTGCATCACTCTTTCCCAAACACGCTCTTTCAACTGATGCGTTGAGAGCATTCTTTAAAGCAGAAAGGAAGGGCCTTTTCCAGTGAAATTCAGACGGGCATCTACAAAAGTCATATATATTGGATGCAGAGTGCAATAGCATGATGGACTTCATGTTCTCGATGAAAACCTTACATTTCAAAGAGACCTGAAGTAGGAATTTCACAAAAAGACGTGTTTGCGTCTCTCCTGTGAAAGGAGCTCTAACTTGTGTATTCAGTGCTTGAGAGTGTAACACTCTACATAGGTTACACAGCGTTTTGAGAGCACCAACATGCTTAAAACTGAAACTGCTACAAAGTGTGTGTAGCATACAGAAAGAAGGCTTGTCATTTCAAAGAAAGAAGAGGAAACCAAAATCCAGGTAGTGAAACGAGCACACCAGTATGGGAGATGTGCATGTGGATAGCTTCAAGCAGCAGCTCTCTGTGTACACTTGGAAACAGCGCTCTGAAAAAATTTCTTAGGGGCGGGATTTGGGCAAAGTTGAAAGACCTTCCAAAACCCACACTACGGAACTTAGCCAAACTATGAATGTTGCAATAAGCTCCTGAACGAAAGGTGCTTCTATGACACAACCCCCGAGCAGGTAGCTACATTCTGCACAGTACAAAATGCATATGAATTCCTGTCTGAAAACTCACTCCAGAAGGATGAAATGCGTGTGTTTCTCTCTGAAAGAACACTCAGCCACTAGGCTTTTGCTTGCTCCTTCAAAGTCTTTATAGAAACGTGTGTTTTCACTCCCGGAATACGTTTTGGGATGCATTGTTTCAATCTCTTGCAAGCCTCATGTTATATCTTACTCAATGTGAAAAAATAAGGAGTATGTTTCCCAAATCATTTGAAATCCAGGAAAAGGCACACTGCATCACTCTTGCTCAAACACGCTCTTTCTCCTAATGTGTTGAGAACTTTCAACAAACCGGAAAAGAAGGGCACTTTGTAGGTAAATTCAGATGGGCATGTACAAGAGTTCATTTCTATTGGTTGCAGAGTGCAAAAGCATGATTGACTTCATCTTCTCCATGAAACCCTTACATTTCCAAGTGACCTGAAGTAGGACTTTTACAAAGGATGTGTTTGTGTGTCCGTAGTGAAACGAGCTCTAAGTTGTGTATTCAGTGTTGGAGTGTGACACACTGTATATAGGATACACAACGATTTGAAGGCACCAACATGCTTCAGACTGAAACTGCTACAAGGTGTGTGTAGCATGCAGGAAGAAGGCTTGTCATTTCAAAGAGAGAAGAGGAAACCAAAATCCAGGTACTGAAACGAGCACACCAGTATGGGAGATGTGCATGTGGACAGCTTCAAGCAGCAGCTCTGTGTGGACTCTTGGAAACAGCGCTGTGAAAAAATTTCGTACGAAGCGGGATTTGGCCAAAGTTGAAAGACCTTCCAAAACCAACCCTAAAGAACTTAGCCAAACAATGAATGTTGCAATAAGCTCCTGCACGAAAGGTGCTCCTCTGACACAACCCCCGAGCAGGTAGCTACATTCTGCACAGTACAAAATGCATATGAATTCCAGGCTGAAAACTCACTCCAGAAGGAGGAAATGCATGTGTTTCTCTCTGAAAGAACACTCAGCAACTAGGCTTTTGCTTGCTCCTTCAAAGTCTTTGTAGAAACGTGTGTTTTCACTGCTTGAATACGTTTTGAGATGCATTGTTTCAATCTCTTGCAAGCCTCATGTTGTTTCTTACACAATGTGGAAAAACACGGAGTATGTTCCCCAAATCACTTGAAATCCAGGGAAACGCACACTGCATCACTCTTGCCCAAACACGCTCTTTCACCTAATGCGTTGAGAACATTCTTTAAAGCAGAAAGGAAGGGCATTATGCAGTGAATTTGACGGGCATCTACAAAAGTCATTTCTATGGGTTGCAGAGCGCGAAAGCATGATTAAGTTCATGTTCTCGATGAAACCCTTACATTTCCAAGTGACCTGAAGTAGGACTTTTACAAAAGGATGTGTTTGCGTGTGTGTGCTGAAAGGAGCTCTAAGTTGTGTATTCAGTGTTGGATAGTGACACACTCTACATAGGTTACACAGCGTTTTGAAGGCACCAACATGCTTCAAACTGAAACTGCTACAAGGTGTGTGTAGCATGCAGAAAGAAGGCTTGTCATTTCAAAGAAAGAAGAGGAAACCAAAATCCAGGTAGTGTAACGAGAACACCAGTATGGGAGATGTGCATGTGGACAGGTTCAAAGAGAAGCTCTGTGTGGACACTTGGAAACATCGCTGTGACAAAATTTCGTACGAAGGGGCATTTGTCCAAAGTTGAAAGACCTTCCAAAACCAACCCTAAAGAACTTAGCTAAACAACGAATGTTGCAATCAGCTCCTGCACGAAAGGTGCTTCTATGACACAACCCCTGAACAGGTAGCTACATTCTGCGCAGTACAAAATGCATATGAACTCCAGGCTGAAAACTCACTCCAGAAGGAGGAAATGCATGTGTTTTGCTCTGAAACAACACTCAGGCACTAGGCTTTTGCTTGCTCCTTCAAAGTCTTTGTAGAAACGTGTGTTTTCACTGTTTGAATACGTTTTGAGATGCATTGTTTCAATCTCTTGCAAGCCTCATGTTGTTTTTTACACAATGTGGAAAGAAAAGGAGTATGTTTCCCAAACAGCTTAAAATCCAGGAAAACGCACACTGCATCACTCTTTCCCAAACACGCTCTTTCAACTGATGCGTTGAGAGCATTCTTTAAAGCAGAAAGGAAGGGCCTTTTCCAGTGAAATTCAGACGGGCATCTACAAAAGTCATATATATTGGATGCAGAGTGCAATAGCATGATGGACTTCATGTTCTCGATGAAAACCTTACATTTCAAAGAGACCTGAAGTAGGAATTTCACAAAAAGACGTGTTTGCGTCTCTCCTGTGAATGGAGCTCTAACTTGTGTATTCAGTGCTTGAGAGTGTAACACTCTACATAGGTTACACAGCGTTTTGAGAGCACCAACATGCTTAAAACTGAAACTGCTACAAAGTGTGTGTAGCATACAGAAAGAAGGCTTGTCATTTCAAAGAAAGAAGAGGAAACCAAAATCCAGGTAGTGAAACGAGCACACCAGTATGGGAGATGTGCATGTGGATAGCTTCAAGCAGCAGCTCTGTGTGGACACTTGGAAACAGCGCTCTGAAAAAATTTCTTAGGGGCGGGATTTGGGCAAAGTTGAAAGACCTTCCAAAACCCACCCTACGGAACTTAGCCAAACTATGAATGTTGCAATAAGCTCCTGAACGAAAGGTGCTTCTATGACACAACCCCCGAGCAGGTAGCTACATTCTGCACAGTACAAAATGCATATGAATTCCTGTCGGAAAACTCACTCCAGAAGGATGAAATGCGTGTGTTTCTCTCTGAAAGAACACTCAGCCACTAGGCTTTTGCTTGCTCCTTCAAAGTCTTTATAGAAACGTGTGTTTTCACTCCCGGAATACGTTTTGGGATGCATTGTTTCAATCTCTTGCAAGCCTCATGTTATATCTTACTCAATGTGAAAAAATAAGGAGTATGTTTCCCAAATCATTTGAAATCCAGGAAAAGGCACACTGCATCACTCTTGCTCAAACACGCTCTTTCTCCTAATGTGTTGAGAACTTTCAACAAACCGGAAAAGAAGGGCACTTTGTAGGTAAATTCAGATGGGCATGTACAAGAGTTCATTTCTATAGGTTGCAGAGTGCAAAAGCATGATTGACTTCATCTTCTCCATGAAACCCTTACATTTCCAAGTGACCTGAAGTAGGACTTTTACAAAGGATGTGTTTGTGTGTCTGTAGTGAAACGAGCTCTAAGTTGTGTATTCAGTGTTGGAGTGTGACACACTGTATATAGGATACACAACGATTTGAAGGCACCAACATGCTTCAGACTGAAACTGCTACAAGGTGTGTGTAGCATGCAGGAAGAAGGCTTGTCATTTCAAAGAGAGAAGAGGAAACCAAAATCCAGGTACTGAAACGAGCACACCAGTATGGGAGATGTGCATGTGGACAGCTTCAAGCAGCAGCTCTGTGTGGACTCTTGGAAACAGCGCTGTGAAAAAATTTCGTACGAAGCGGGATTTGGCCAAAGTTGAAAGACCTTCCAAAACCAACCCTAAAGAACTTAGCCAAACAATGAATGTTGCAATACGCTCCTGCACGAAAGGTGCTCCTCTGACACAACCCCCGAGCAGGTAGCTACATTCTGCACAGTACAAAATGCATATGAATTCCAGGCTGAAAACTCACTCCAGAAGGAGGAAATGCATGTGTTTCTCTCTGAAAGAACACTCAGCAACTAGGCTTTTGCTTGCTCCTTCAAAGTCTTTGTAGAAACGTGTGTTTTCACTGCTTGAATACGTTTTGAGATGCATTGTTTCAATCTCTTGCAAGCCTCATGTTGTTTCTTACACAATGTGGAAAAACACGGAGTATGTTCCCCAAATCACTTGAAATCCAGGGAAACGCACACTGCATCACTCTTGCCCAAACACGCTCTTTCACCTAATGCGTTGAGAACATTCTTTAAAGCAGAAAGGAAGGGCATTATGCAGTGAATTTGACGGGCATCTACAAAAGTCATTTCTATGGGTTGCAGAGCGCGAAAGCATGATTAAGTTCATGTTCTCGATGAAACCCTTACATTTCCAAGTGACCTGAAGTAGGACTTTTACAAAAGGATGTGTTTGCGTGTGTGTGCTGAAAGGAGCTCTAAGTTGTGTATTCAGTGTTGGATAGTGACACACTCTACATAGGTTACACAGCGTTTTGAAGGCACCAACATGCTTCAAACTGAAACTGCTACAAGGTGTGTGTAGCATGCAGAAAGAAGGCTTGTCATTTCAAAGAAAGAAGAGGAAACCAAAATCCAGGTAGTGTAACGAGAACACCAGTATGGGAGATGTGCATGTGGACAGGTTCAAAAGAAGCTCTGTGTGGACACTTGGAAACATCGCTGTGACAAAATTTCATACGAAGGGGCATTTGTCCAAAGTTGAAAGACCTTCCAAAACCAACCCTAAAGAACTTAGCTAAACAACGAATGTTGCAATCAGCTCCTGCACGAAAGGTGCTTCTATGACACAACCCCTGAACAGGTAGCTACATTCTGCGCAGTACAAAATGCATATGAACTCCAGGCTGAAAACTCACTCCAGACGGAGGAAATGCATGTGTTTTGCTCTGAAACAACACTCAGGCACTAGGCTTTTGCTTGCTCCTTCAAAGTCTTTGTAGAAACGTGTGTTTTCACTGTTTGAATACGTTTTGAGATGCATTGTTTCAATCTCTTGCAAGCCTCATGTTGTTTCTTACACAATGTGGAAAGAAAAGGAGTATGTTTCCCAAACAGCTTAAAATCCAGGAAAACGCACACTGCATCACTCTTTCCCAAACACGCTCTTTCAACTGATGCGTTGAGAGCATTCTTTAAAGCAGAAAGGAAGGGCCTTTTCCAGTGAAATTCAGACGGGCATCTAAAAAAGTCATATATATTGGATGCAGAGTGCAATAGCATGATGGACTTCATGTTCTCGATGAAAACCTTACATTTCAAAGAGACCTGAAGTAGGAATTTCACAAAAAGACGTGTTTGCGTCTCTCCTGTGAAAGGAGCTCTAACTTGTGTATTCAGTGCTTGAGAGTGTAACACTCTACATAGGTTACACAGCGTTTTGAGAGCACCAACATGCTTAAAACTGAAACTGCTACAAAGTGTGTGTAGCATACAGAAAGAAGGCTTGTCATTTCAAAGAAAGAAGAGGAAACCAAAATCCAGGTAGTGAAACGAGCACACCAGTATGGGAGATGTGCATGTGGATAGCTTCAAGCAGCAGCTCTGTGTGGACACTTGGAAACAGCGCTCTGAAAAAATTTCTTAGGGGCGGGATTTGGGCAAAGTTGAAAGACCTTCCAAAACCCACCCTACGGAACTTAGCCAAACTATGAATGTTGCAATAAGCTCCTGAACGAAAGGTGCTTCTATGACACAACCCCCGAGCAGGTAGCTACATTCTGCACAGTACAAAATGCATATGAATTCCTGTCTGAAAACTCACTCCAGAAGGATGAAATGCGTGTGTTTCTCTCTGAAAGAACACTCAGCCACTAGGCTTTTGCTTGCTCCTTCAAAGTCTTTATAGAAACGTGTGTTTTCACTCCCGGAATACGTTTTGGGATGCATTGTTTCAATCTCTTGCAAGCCTCATGTTATATCTTACTCAATGTGAAAAAATAAGGAGTATGTTTCCCAAATCATTTGAAATCCAGGAAAAGGCACACTGCATCACTCTTGCTCAAACACGCTCTTTCTCCTAATGTGTTGAGAACTTTCAACAAACCGGAAAAGAAGGGCACTTTGTAGGTAAATTCAGATGGGCATGTACAAGAGTTCATTTCTATTGGTTGCAGAGTGCAAAAGCATGATTGACTTCATCTTCTCCATGAAACCCTTACATTTCCAAGTGACCTGAAGTAGGACTTTTACAAAGGATGTGTTTGTGTGTCCGTAGTGAAACGAGCTCTAAGTTGTGTATTCAGTGTTGGAGTGTGACACACTGTATATAGGATACACAACGATTTGAAGGCACCAACATGCTTCAGACTGAAACTGCTACAAGGTGTGTGTAGCATGCAGGAAGAAGGCTTGTCATTTCAAAGAGAGAAGAGGAAACCAAAATCCAGGTACTGAAACGAGCACACCAGTATGGGAGATGTGCATGTGGACAGCTTCAAGCAGCAGCTCTGTGTGGACTCTTGGAAACAGCGCTGTGAAAAAATTTCGTACGAAGCGGGATTTGGCCAAAGTTGAAAGACCTTCCAAAACCAACCCTAAAGAACTTAGCCAAACAATGAATGTTGCAATAAGCTCCTGCACGAAAGGTGCTCCTCTGACACAACCCCCGAGCAGGTAGCTACATTCTGCACAGTACAAAATGCATATGAATTCCAGGCTGAAAACTCACTCCAGAAGGAGGAAATGCATGTGTTTCTCTCTGAAAGAACACTCAGCAACTAGGCTTTTGCTTGCTCCTTCAAAGTCTTTGTAGAAACGTGTGTTTTCACTGCTTGAATACGTTTTGAGATGCATTGTTTCAATCTCTTGCAAGCCTCATGTTGTTTCTTACACAATGTGGAAAAACACGGAGTATGTTCCCCAAATCACTTGAAATCCAGGGAAACGCACACTGCATCACTCTTGCCCAAACACGCTCTTTCACCTAATGCGTTGAGAACATTCTTTAAAGCAGAAAGGAAGGGCATTATGCAGTGAATTTGACGGGCATCTACAAAAGTCATTTCTATGGGTTGCAGAGCGCAAAAGCATGATTAAGTTCATGTTCTAGATGAAACCCTTACATTTCCAAGTGACCTGAAGTAGGACTTTTACAAAAGGATGTGTTTGCGTGTGTGTGCTGAAAGGAGCTCTAAGTTGTGTATTCAGTGTTGGATAGTGACACACTCTACATAGGTTACACAGCGTTTTGAAGGCACCAACATGCTTCAAACTGAAACTGCTACAAGGTGTGTGTAGCATGCAGAAAGAAGGCTTGTCATTTCAAAGAAAGAAGAGGAAACCAAAATCCAGGTAGTGTAACGAGAACACCAGTATGGGAGATGTGCATGTGGACAGGTTCAAAGAGAAGCTCTGTGTGGACACTTGGAAACATCGCTGTGACAAAATTTCGTACGAAGGGGCATTTGTCCAAAGTTGAAAGACCTTCCAAAACCAACCCTAAAGAACTTAGCTAAACAACGAATGTTGCAATCAGCTCCTGCACGAAAGGTGCTTCTATGACACAACACCTGAACAGGTAGCTACATTCTGCGCAGTACAAAATGCATATGAACTCCAGGCTGAAAACTCACTCCAGAAGGAGGAAATGCATGTGTTTTGCTCTGAAACAACACTCAGGCACGAGGCTTTCGCTTGCTCCTTCAAAGTCTTTGTAGAAACGTGTGTTTTCACTGTTTGAATACGTTTTGAGATGCATTGTTTCAATCTCTTGCAAGCCTCATGTTGTTTCTTACACAATGTGGAAAGAAAAGGAGTATGTTTCCCAAACAGCTTAAAATCCAGGAAAACGCACACTGCATCACTCTTTCCCAAACACGCTCTTTCAACTGATGCGTTGAGAGCATTCTTTAAAGCAGAAAGGAAGGGCCTTTTCCAGTGAAATTCAGACGGGCATCTACAAAAGTCATATATATTGGATGCAGAGTGCAATAGCATGATGGACTTCATGTTCTCGATGAAAACCTTACATTTCAAAGAGACCTGAAGTAGGAATTTCACAAAAAGACGTGTTTGCGTCTCTCCTGTGAAAGGAGCTCTAACTTGTGTATTCAGTGCTTGAGAGTGTAACACTCTACATAGGTTACACAGCGTTTTGAGAGCACCAACATGCTTAAAACTGAAACTGCTACAAAGTGTGTGTAGCATACAGAAAGAAGGCTTGTCATTTCAAAGAAAGAAGAGGAAACCAAAATCCAGGTAGTGAAACGAGCACACCAGTATGGGAGATGTGCATGTGGATAGCTTCAAGCAGCAGCTCTGTGTGGACACTTGGAAACAGCGCTCTGAAAAAATTTCTTAGGGGCGGGATTTGGGCAAAGTTGAAAGACCTTCCAAAACCCACACTACGGAACTTAGCCAAACTATGAATGTTGCAATAAGCTCCTGAACGAAAGGTGCTTCTATGACACAACCCCCGAGCAGGTAGCTACATTCTGCACAGTACAAAATGCATATGAATTCCTGTCTGAAAACTCACTCCAGAAGGATGAAATGCGTGTGTTTCTCTCTGAAAGAACACTCAGCCACTAGGCTTTTGCTTGCTCCTTCAAAGTCTTTATAGAAACGTGTGTTTTCACTCCCGGAATACGTTTTGGGATGCATTGTTTCAATCTCTTGCAAGCCTCATGTTATATCTTACTCAATGTGAAAAAATAAGGAGTATGTTTCCCAAATCATTTGAAATCCAGGAAAAGGCACACTGCATCACTCTTGCTCAAACACGCTCTTTCTCCTAATGTGTTGAGAACTTTCAACAAACCGGAAAAGAAGGGCACTTTGTAGGTAAATTCAGATGGGCATGTACAAGAGTTCATTTCTATTGGTTGCAGAGTGCAAAAGCATGATTGACTTCATCTTCTCCATGAAACCCTTACATTTCCAAGTGACCTGAAGTAGGACTTTTACAAAGGATGTGTTTGTGTGTCCGTAGTGAAACGAGCTCTAAGTTGTGTATTCAGTGTTGGAGTGTGACACACTGTATATAGGATACACAACGATTTGAAGGCACCAACATGCTTCAGACTGAAACTGCTACAAGGTGTGTGTAGCATGCAGGAAGAAGGCTTGTCATTTCAAAGAGAGAAGAGGAAACCAAAATCCAGGTACTGAAACGAGCACACCAGTATGGGAGATGTGCATGTGGACAGCTTCAAGCAGCAGCTCTGTGTGGACTCTTGGAAACAGCGCTGTGAAAAAATTTCGTACGAAGCGGGATTCGGCCAAAGTTGAAAGACCTTCCAAAACCAACCCTAAAGAACTTAGCCAAACAATGAATGTTGCAATAAGCTCCTGCACGAAAGGTGCTCCTCTGACACAACCCCCGAGCAGGTAGCTACATTCTGCACAGTACAAAATGCATATGAATTCCAGGCTGAAAACTCACTCCAGAAGGAGGAAATGCATGTGTTTCTCTCTGAAAGAACACTCAGCAACTAGGCTTTTGCTTGCTCCTTCAAAGTCTTTGTAGAAACGTGTGTTTTCCCTGCTTGAATACGTTTTGAGATGCATTGTTTCAATCTCTTGCAAGCCTCATGTTGTTTCTTACACAATGTGGAAAAACACGGAGTATGTTCCCCAAATCACTTGAAATCCAGGGAAACGCACACTGCATCACTCTTGCCCAAACACGCTCTTTCACCTAATGCGTTGAGAACATTCTTTAAAGCAGAAAGGAAGGGCATTATGCAGTGAATTTGACGGGCATCTACAAAAGTCATTTCTATGGGTTGCAGAGCGCAAAAGCATGATTAAGTTCATGTTCTCGATGAAACCCTTACATTTCCAAGTGACCTGAAGTAGGACTTTTACAAAAGGATGTGTTTGCGTGTGTGTGCTGAAAGGAGCTCTAAGTTGTGTATTCAGTGTTGGATAGTGACACACTCTACATAGGTTACACAGCGTTTTGAAGGCACCAACATGCTTCAAACTGAAACTGCTACAAGGTGTGTGTAGCATGCAGAAAGAAGGCTTGTCATTTCAAAGAAAGAAGAGGAAACCAAAATCCAGGTAGTGTAACGAGAACACCAGTATGGGAGATGTGCATGTGGACAGGTTCAAAGAGAAGCTCTGTGTGGACACTTGGAAACATCGCTGTGACAAAATTTCGTACGAAGGGGCATTTGTCCAAAGTTGAAAGACCTTCCAAAACCAACCCTAAAGAACTTAGCTAAACCACGAATGTTGCAATCAGCTCCTGCACGAAAGGTGCTTCTATGACACAACCCCTGAACAGGTAGCTACATTCTGCGCAGTACAAAATGCATATGAACTCCAGGCTGAAAACTCACTCCAGAAGGAGGAAATGCATGTGTTTTGCTCTGAAACAACACTCAGGCACGAGGCTTTCGCTTGCTCCTTCAAAGTCTTTGTAGAAACGTGTGTTTTCACTGTTTGAATACGTTTTGAGATGCATTGTTTCAATCTCTTGCAAGCCTCATGTTGTTTCTTACACAATGTGGAAAGAAAAGGAGTATGTTTCCCAAACAGCTTAAAATCCAGGAAAACGCACACTGCATCACTCTTTCCCAAACACGCTCTTTCAACTGATGCGTTGAGAGCATTCTTTAAAGCAGAAAGGAAGGGCCTTTTCCAGTGAAATTCAGACGGGCATCTACAAAAGTCATATATATTGGATGCAGAGTGCAATAGCATGATGGACTTCATGTTCTCGATGAAAACCTTACATTTCAAAGAGACCTGAAGTAGGAATTTCACAAAAAGACGTGTTTGCGTCTCTCCTGTGAAAGGAGCTCTAACTTGTGTATTCAGTGCTTGAGAGTGTAACACTCTACATAGGTTACACAGCGTTTTGAGAGCACCAACATGC
The DNA here is from genome assembly GCF_964146895.1 of Miniopterus schreibersii. NCBI lineage: Eukaryota > Metazoa > Chordata > Mammalia > Chiroptera > Miniopteridae > Miniopterus > Miniopterus schreibersii. The sequence goes on along the minus strand of NC_138118.1, from coordinate 34,418,426 downwards.
TTAAAACTGAAACTGCTACAAAGTGTGTGTAGCATACAGAAAGAAGGCTTGTCATTTCAAAGAAAGAAGAGGAAACCAAAATCCAGGTAGTGAAACGAGCACACCAGTATGGGAGATGTGCATGTGGATAGCTTCAAGCAGCAGCTCTCTGTGTACACTTGGAAACAGCGCTCTGAAAAAATTTCTTAGGGGCGGGATTTGGGCAAAGTTGAAAGACCTTCCAAAACCCACACTACGGAACTTAGCCAAACTATGAATGTTGCAATAAGCTCCTGAACGAAAGGTGCTTCTATGACACAACCCCCGAGCAGGTAGCTACATTCTGCACAGTACAAAATGCATATGAATTCCTGTCTGAAAACTCACTCCAGAAGGATGAAATGCGTGTGTTTCTCTCTGAAAGAACACTCAGCCACTAGGCTTTTGCTTGCTCCTTCAAAGTCTTTATAGAAACGTGTGTTTTCACTCCCGGAATACGTTTTGGGATGCATTGTTTCAATCTCTTGCAAGCCTCATGTTATATCTTACTCAATGTGAAAAAATAAGGAGTATGTTTCCCAAATCATTTGAAATCCAGGAAAAGGCACACTGCATCACTCTTGCTCAAACACGCTCTTTCTCCTAATGTGTTGAGAACTTTCAACAAACCGGAAAAGAAGGGCACTTTGTAGGTAAATTCAGATGGGCATGTACAAGAGTTCATTTCTATTGGTTGCAGAGTGCAAAAGCATGATTGACTTCATCTTCTCCATGAAACCCTTACATTTCCAAGTGACCTGAAGTAGGACTTTTACAAAGGATGTGTTTGTGTGTCCGTAGTGAAACGAGCTCTAAGTTGTGTATTCAGTGTTGGAGTGTGACACACTGTATATAGGATACACAACGATTTGAAGGCACCAACATGCTTCAGACTGAAACTGCTACAAGGTGTGTGTAGCATGCAGGAAGAAGGCTTGTCATTTCAAAGAGAGAAGAGGAAACCAAAATCCAGGTACTGAAACGAGCACACCAGTATGGGAGATGTGCATGTGGACAGCTTCAAGCAGCAGCTCTGTGTGGACTCTTGGAAACAGCGCTGTGAAAAAATTTCGTACGAAGCGGGATTTGGCCAAAGTTGAAAGACCTTCCAAAACCAACCCTAAAGAACTTAGCCAAACAATGAATGTTGCAATAAGCTCCTGCACGAAAGGTGCTCCTCTGACACAACCCCCGAGCAGGTAGCTACATTCTGCACAGTACAAAATGCATATGAATTCCAGGCTGAAAACTCACTCCAGAAGGAGGAAATGCATGTGTTTCTCTCTGAAAGAACACTCAGCAACTAGGCTTTTGCTTGCTCCTTCAAAGTCTTTGTAGAAACGTGTGTTTTCACTGCTTGAATACGTTTTGAGATGCATTGTTTCAATCTCTTGCAAGCCTCATGTTGTTTCTTACACAATGTGGAAAAACACGGAGTATGTTCCCCAAATCACTTGAAATCCAGGGAAACGCACACTGCATCACTCTTGCCCAAACACGCTCTTTCACCTAATGCGTTGAGAACATTCTTTAAAGCAGAAAGGAAGGGCATTATGCAGTGAATTTGACGGGCATCTACAAAAGTCATTTCTATGGGTTGCAGAGCGCAAAAGCATGATTAAGTTCATGTTCTCGATGAAACCCTTACATTTCCAAGTGACCTGAAGTAGGACTTTTACAAAAGGATGTGTTTGCGTGTGTGTGCTGAAAGGAGCTCTAAGTTGTGTATTCAGTGTTGGATAGTGACACACTCTACATAGGTTACACAGCGTTTTGAAGGCACCAACATGCTTCAAACTGAAACTGCTACAAGGTGTGTGTAGCATGCAGAAAGAAGGCTTGTCATTTCAAAGAAAGAAGAGGAAACCAAAATCCAGGTAGTGTAACGAGAACACCAGTATGGGAGATGTGCATGTGGACAGGTTCAAAGAGAAGCTCTGTGTGGACACTTGGAAACATCGCTGTGACAAAATTTCGTACGAAGGGGCATTTGTCCAAAGTTGAAAGACCTTCCAAAACCAACCCTAAAGAACTTAGCTAAACCACGAATGTTGCAATCAGCTCCTGCACGAAAGGTGCTTCTATGACACAACCCCTGAACAGGTAGCTACATTCTGCGCAGTACAAAATGCATATGAACTCCAGGCTGAAAACTCACTCCAGAAGGAGGAAATGCATGTGTTTTGCTCTGAAACAACACTCAGGCACGAGGCTTTCGCTTGCTCCTTCAAAGTCTTTGTAGAAACGTGTGTTTTCACTGTTTGAATACGTTTTGAGATGCATTGTTTCAATCTCTTGCAAGCCTCATGTTGTTTCTTACACAATGTGGAAAGAAAAGGAGTATGTTTCCCAAACAGCTTAAAATCCAGGAAAACGCACACTGCATCACTCTTTCCCAAACACGCTCTTTCAACTGATGCGTTGAGAGCATTCTTTAAAGCAGAAAGGAAGGGCCTTTTCCAGTGAAATTCAGACGGGCATCTACAAAAGTCATATATATTGGATGCAGAGTGCAATAGCATGATGGACTTCATGTTCTCGATGAAAACCTTACATTTCAAAGAGACCTGAAGTAGGAATTTCACAAAAAGACGTGTTTGCGTCTCTCCTGTGAAAGGAGCTCTAACTTGTGTATTCAGTGCTTGAGAGTGTAACACTCTACATAGGTTACACAGCGTTTTGAGAGCACCAACATGCTTAAAACTGAAACTGCTACAAAGTGTGTGTAGCATACAGAAAGAAGGCTTGTCATTTCAAAGAAAGAAGAGGAAACCAAAATCCAGGTAGTGAAACGAGCACACCAGTATGGGAGATGTGCATGTGGATAGCTTCAAGCAGCAGCTCTGTGTGGACACTTGGAAACAGCGCTCTGAAAAAATTTCTTAGGGGCGGGATTTGGGCAAAGTTGAAAGACCTTCCAAAACCCACACTACGGAACTTAGCCAAACTATGAATGTTGCAATAAGCTCCTGAACGAAAGGTGCTTCTATGACACAACCCCCGAGCAGGTAGCTACATTCTGCACAGTACAAAATGCATATGAATTCCTGTCTGAAAACTCACTCCAGAAGGATGAAATGCGTGTGTTTCTCTCTGAAAGAACACTCAGCCACTAGGCTTTTGCTTGCTCCTTCAAAGTCTTTATAGAAACGTGTGTTTTCACTCCTGGAATACGTTTTGGGATGCATTGTTTCAATCTCTTGCAAGCCTCATGTTATATCTTACTCAATGTGAAAAAATAAGGAGTATGTTTCCCAAATCATTTGAAATCCAGGAAAAGGCACACTGCATCACTCTTGCTCAAACACGCTCTTTCTCCTAATGTGTTGAGAACTTTCAACAAACCGGAAAAGAAGGGCACTTTGTAGGTAAATTCAGATGGGCATGTACAAGAGTTCATTTCTATTGGTTGCAGAGTGCAAAAGCATGATTGACTTCATCTTCTCCATGAAACCCTTACATTTCCAAGTGACCTGAAGTAGGACTTTTACAAAGGATGTGTTTGTGTGTCCGTAGTGAAACGAGCTCTAAGTTGTGTATTCAGTGTTGGAGTGTGACACACTGTATATAGGATACACAACGATTTGAAGGCACCAACATGCTTCAGACTGAAACTGCTACAAGGTGTGTGTAGCATGCAGGAAGAAGGCTTGTCATTTCAAAGAGAGAAGAGGAAACCAAAATCCAGGTACTGAAACGAGCACACCAGTATGGGAGATGTGCATGTGGACAGCTTCAAGCAGCAGCTCTGTGTGGACTCTTGGAAACAGCGCTGTGAAAAAATTTCGTACGAAGCGGGATTTGGCCAAAGTTGAAAGACCTTCCAAAACCAACCCTAAAGAACTTAGCCAAACAATGAATGTTGCAATAAGCTCCTGCACGAAAGGTGCTCCTCTGACACAACCCCCGAGCAGGTAGCTACATTCTGCACAGTACAAAATGCATATGAATTCCAGGCTGAAATCTCACTCCAGAAGGAGGAAATGCATGTGTTTCTCTCTGAAAGAACACTCAGCAACTAGGCTTTTGCTTGCTCCTTCAAAGTCTTTGTAGAAACGTGTGTTTTCACTGCTTGAATACGTTTTGAGATGCATTGTTTCAATCTCTTGCAAGCCTCATGTTGTTTCTTACACAATGTGGAAAAACACGGAGTATGTTCCCCAAATCACTTGAAATCCAGGGAAACGCACACTGCATCACTCTTGCCCAAACACGCTCTTTCACCTAATGCGTTGAGAACATTCTTTAAAGCAGAAAGGAAGGGCATTATGCAGTGAATTTGACGGGCATCTACAAAAGTCATTTCTATGGGTTGCAGAGCGCAAAAGCATGATTAAGTTCATGTTCTCGATGAAACCCTTACATTTCCAAGTGACCTGAAGTAGGACTTTTACAAAAGGATGTGTTTGCGTGTGTGTGCTGAAAGGAGCTCTAAGTTGTGTATTCAGTGTTGGATAGTGACACACTCTACATAGGTTACACAGCGTTTTGAAGGCACCAACATGCTTCAAACTGAAACTGCTACAAGGTGTGTGTAGCATGCAGAAAGAAGGCTTGTCATTTCAAAGAAAGAAGAGGAAACCAAAATCCAGGTAGTGTAACGAGAACACCAGTATGGGAGATGTGCATGTGGACAGGTTCAAAGAGAAGCTCTGTGTGGACACTTGGAAACATCGCTGTGACAAAATTTCGTACGAAGGGGCATTTGTCCAAAGTTGAAAGACCTTCCAAAACCAACCCTAAAGAACTTAGCTAAACAACGAATGTTGCAATCAGCTCCTGCACGAAAGGTGCTTCTATGACACAACCCCTGAACAGGTAGCTACATTCTGCGCAGTACAAAATGCATATGAACTCCAGGCTGAAAACTCACTCCAGAAGGAGGAAATGCATGTGTTTTGCTCTGAAACAACACTCAGGCACGAGGCTTTCGCTTGCTCCTTCAAAGTCTTTGTAGAAACGTGTGTTTTCACTGTTTGAATACGTTTTGAGATGCATTGTTTCAATCTCTTGCAAGCCTCATGTTGTTTCTTACACAATGTGGAAAGAAAAGGAGTATGTTTCCCAAACAGCTTAAAATCCAGGAAAACGCACACTGCATCACTCTTTCCCAAACACGCTCTTTCAACTGATGCGTTGAGAGCATTCTTTAAAGCAGAAAGGAAGGGCCTTTTCCAGTGAAATTCAGACGGGCATCTACAAAAGTCATATATATTGGATGCAGAGTGCAATAGCATGATGGACTTCATGTTCTCGATGAAAACCTTACATTTCAAAGAGACCTGAAGTAGGAATTTCACAAAAAGACGTGTTTGCGTCTCTCCTGTGAAAGGAGCTCTAACTTGTGTATTCAGTGCTTGAGAGTGTAACACTCTACATAGGTTACACAGCGTTTTGAGAGCACCAACATGCTTAAAACTGAAACTGCTACAAAGTGTGTGTAGCATACAGAAAGAAGGCTTGTCATTTCAAAGAAAGAAGAGGAAACCAAAATCCAGGTAGTGAAACGAGCACACCAGTATGGGAGATGTGCATGTGGATAGCTTCAAGCAGCAGCTCTCTGTGTACACTTGGAAACAGCGCTCTGAAAAAATTTCTTAGGGGCGGGATTTGGGCAAAGTTGAAAGACCTTCCAAAACCCACACTACGGAACTTAGCCAAACTATGAATGTTGCAATAAGCTCCTGAACGAAAGGTGCTTCTATGACACAACCCCCGAGCAGGTAGCTACATTCTGCACAGTACAAAATGCATATGAATTCCTGTCTGAAAACTCACTCCAGAAGGATGAAATGCGTGTGTTTCTCTCTGAAAGAACACTCAGCCACTAGGCTTTTGCTTGCTCCTTCAAAGTCTTTATAGAAACGTGTGTTTTCACTCCTGGAATACGTTTTGGGATGCATTGTTTCAATCTCTTGCAAGCCTCATGTTATATCTTACTCAATGTGAAAAAATAAGGAGTATGTTTCCCAAATCATTTGAAATCCAGGAAAAGGCACACTGCATCACTCTTGCTCAAACACGCTCTTTCTCCTAATGTGTTGAGAACTTTCAACAAACCGGAAAAGAAGGGCACTTTGTAGGTAAATTCAGATGGGCATGTACAAGAGTTCATTTCTATTGGTTGCAGAGTGCAAAAGCATGATTGACTTCATCTTCTCCATGAAACCCTTACATTTCCAAGTGACCTGAAGTAGGACTTTTACAAAGGATGTGTTTGTGTGTCCGTAGTGAAACGAGCTCTAAGTTGTGTATTCAGTGTTGGAGTGTGACACACTGTATATAGGATACACAACGATTTGAAGGCACCAACATGCTTCAGACTGAAACTGCTACAAGGTGTGTGTAGCATGCAGGAAGAAGGCTTGTCATTTCAAAGAGAGAAGAGGAAACCAAAATCCAGGTACTGAAACGAGCACACCAGTATGGGAGATGTGCATGTGGACAGCTTCAAGCAGCAGCTCTGTGTGGACTCTTGGAAACAGCGCTGTGAAAAAATTTCGTACGAAGCGGGATTTGGCCAAAGTTGAAAGACCTTCCAAAACCAACCCTAAAGAACTTAGCCAAACAATGAATGTTGCAATAAGCTCCTGCACGAAAGGTGCTCCTCTGACACAACCCCCGAGCAGGTAGCTACATTCTGCACAGTACAAAATGCATATGAATTCCAGGCTGAAATCTCACTCCAGAAGGAGGAAATGCATGTGTTTCTCTCTGAAAGAACACTCAGCAACTAGGCTTTTGCTTGCTCCTTCAAAGTCTTTGTAGAAACGTGTGTTTTCACTGCTTGAATACGTTTTGAGATGCATTGTTTCAATCTCTTGCAAGCCTCATGTTGTTTCTTACACAATGTGGAAAAACACGGAGTATGTTCCCCAAATCACTTGAAATCCAGGGAAACGCACACTGCATCACTCTTGCCCAAACACGCTCTTTCACCTAATGCGTTGAGAACATTCTTTAAAGCAGAAAGGAAGGGCATTATGCAGTGAATTTGACGGGCATCTACAAAAGTCATTTCTATGGGTTGCAGAGCGCAAAAGCATGATTAAGTTCATGTTCTCGATGAAACCCTTACATTTCCAAGTGACCTGAAGTAGGACTTTTACAAAAGGATGTGTTTGCGTGTGTGTGCTGAAAGGAGCTCTAAGTTGTGTATTCAGTGTTGGATAGTGACACACTCTACATAGGTTACACAGCGTTTTGAAGGCACCAACATGCTTCAAACTGAAACTGCTACAAGGTGTGTGTAGCATGCAGAAAGAAGGCTTGTCATTTCAAAGAAAGAAGAGGAAACCAAAATCCAGGTAGTGTAACGAGAACACCAGTATGGGAGATGTGCATGTGGACAGGTTCAAAGAGAAGCTCTGTGTGGACACTTGGAAACATCGCTGTGACAAAATTTCGTACGAAGGGGCATTTGTCCAAAGTTGAAAGACCTTCCAAAACCAACCCTAAAGAACTTAGCTAAACAACGAATGTTGCAATCAGCTCCTGCACGAAAGGTGCTTCTATGACACAACCCCTGAACAGGTAGCTACATTCTGCGCAGTACAAAATGCATATGAACTCCAGGCTGAAAACTCACTCCAGAAGGAGGAAATGCATGTGTTTTGCTCTGAAACAACACTCAGGCACGAGGCTTTCGCTTGCTCCTTCAAAGTCTTTGTAGAAACGTGTGTTTTCACTGTTTGAATACGTTTTGAGATGCATTGTTTCAATCTCTTGCAAGCCTCATGTTGTTTCTTACACAATGTGGAAAGAAAAGGAGTATGTTTCCCAAACAGCTTAAAATCCAGGAAAACGCACACTGCATCACTCTTTCCCAAACACGCTCTTTCAACTGATGCGTTGAGAGCATTCTTTAAAGCAGAAAGGAAGGGCCTTTTCCAGTGAAATTCAGACGGGCATCTACAAAAGTCATATATATTGGATGCAGAGTGCAATAGCATGATGGACTTCATGTTCTCGATGAAAACCTTACATTTCAAAGAGACCTGAAGTAGGAATTTCACAAAAAGACGTGTTTGCGTCTCTCCTGTGAAAGGAGCTCTAACTTGTGTATTCAGTGCTTGAGAGTGTAACACTCTACATAGGTTACACAGCGTTTTGAGAGCACCAACATGCTTAAAACTGAAACTGCTACAAAGTGTGTGTAGCATACAGAAAGAAGGCTTGTCATTTCAAAGAAAGAAGAGGAAACCAAAATCCAGGTAGTGAAACGAGCACACCAGTATGGGAGATGTGCATGTGGATAGCTTCAAGCAGCAGCTCTCTGTGTACACTTGGAAACAGCGCTCTGAAAAAATTTCTTAGGGGCGGGATTTGGGCAAAGTTGAAAGACCTTCCAAAACCCACACTACGGAACTTAGCCAAACTATGAATGTTGCAATAAGCTCCTGAACGAAAGGTGCTTCTATGACACAACCCCCGAGCAGGTAGCTACATTCTGCACAGTACAAAATGCATATGAATTCCTGTCGGAAAACTCACTCCAGAAGGATGAAATGCGTGTGTTTCTCTCTGAAAGAACACTCAGCCACTAGGCTTTTGCTTGCTCCTTCAAAGTCTTTATAGAAACGTGTGTTTTCACTCCCGGAATACGTTTTGGGATGCATTGTTTCAATCTCTTGCAAGCCTCATGTTATATCTTACTCAATGTGAAAAAATAAGGAGTATGTTTCCCAAATCATTTGAAATCCAGGAAAAGGCACACTGCATCACTCTTGCTCAAACACGCTCTTTCTCCTAATGTGTTGAGAACTTTCAACAAACCGGAAAAGAAGGGCACTTTGTAGGTAAATTCAGATGGGCATGTACAAGAGTTCATTTCTATTGGTTGCAGAGTGCAAAAGCATGATTGACTTCATCTTCTCCATGAAACCCTTACATTTCCAAGTGACCTGAAGTAGGACTTTTACAAAGGATGTGTTTGTGTGTCCGTAGTGAAACGAGCTCTAAGTTGTGTATTCAGTGTTGGAGTGTGACACACTGTATATAGGATACACAACGATTTGAAGGCACCAACATGCTTCAGACTGAAACTGCTACAAGGTGTGTGTAGCATGCAGGAAGAAGGCTTGTCATTTCAAAGAGAGAAGAGGAAACCAAAATCCAGGTACTGAAACGAGCACACCAGTATGGGAGATGTGCATGTGGACAGCTTCAAGCAGCAGCTCTGTGTGGACTCTTGGAAACAGCGCTGTGAAAAAATTTCGTACGAAGCGGGATTTGGCCAAAGTTGAAAGACCTTCCAAAACCAACCCTAAAGAACTTAGCCAAACAATGAATGTTGCAATAAGCTCCTGCACGAAAGGTGCTCCTCTGACACAACCCCCGAGCAGGTAGCTACATTCTGCACAGTACAAAATGCATATGAATTCCAGGCTGAAAACTCACTCCAGAAGGAGGAAATGCATGTGTTTCTCTCTGAAAGAACACTCAGCAACTAGGCTTTTGCTTGCTCCTTCAAAGTCTTTGTAGAAACGTGTGTTTTCACTGCTTGAATACGTTTTGAGATGCATTGTTTCAATCTCTTGCAAGCCTCATGTTGTTTCTTACACAATGTGGAAAAACACGGAGTATGTTCCCCAAATCACTTGAAATCCAGGGAAACGCACACTGCATCACTCTTGCCCAAACACGCTCTTTCACCTAATGCGTTGAGAACATTCTTTAAAGCAGAAAGGAAGGGCATTATGCAGTGAATTTGACGGGCATCTACAAAAGTCATTTCTATGGGTTGCAGAGCGCAAAAGCATGATTAAGTTCATGTTCTCAATGAAACCCTTACATTTCCAAGTGACCTGAAGTAGGACTTTTACAAAAGGATGTGTTTGCGTGTGTGTGCTGAAAGGAGCTCTAAGTTGTGTATTCAGTGTTGGATAGTGACACACTCTACATAGGTTACACAGCGTTTTGAAGGCACCAATATGCTTCAAACTGAAACTGCTACAAGGTGTGTGTAGCATGCAGAAAGAAGGCTTGTCATTTCAAAGAAAGAAGAGGAAACCAAAATCCAGGTAGTGTAACGAGAACACCAGTATGGGAGATGTGCATGTGGACAGGTTCAAAGAGAAGCTCTGTGTGGACACTTGGAAACATCGCTGTGACAAAATTTCGTACGAAGGGGCATTTGTCCAAAGTTGAAAGACCTTCCAAAACCAACCCTAAAGAACTTAGCTAAACAACGAATGTTGCAATCAGCTCCTGCACGAAAGGTGCTTCTATGACACAACCCCTGAACAGGTAGCTACATTCTGCGCAGTACAAAATGCATATGAACTCCAGGCTGAAAACTCACTCCAGAAGGAGGAAATGCATGTGTTTTGCTCTGAAACAACACTCAGGCACGAGGCTTTTGCTTGCTCCTTCAAAGTCTTTGTAGAAACGTGTGTTTTCACTGTTTGAATACGTTTTGAGATGCATTGTTTCAATCTCTTGCAAGCCTCATGTTGTTTCTTACACAATGTGGAAAGAAAAGGAGTATGTTTCCCAAACAGCTTAAAATCCAGGAAAACGCACACTGCATCACTCTTTCCCAAACACGCTCTTTCAACTGATGCGTTGAGAGCATTCTTTAAAGCAGAAAGGAAGGGCCTTTTCCAGTGAAATTCAGACGGGCATCTAAAAAAGTCATACATATTGGATGCAGAGTGCAATAGCATGATGGACTTCATGTTCTCGATGAAAACCTTACATTTCAAAGAGAACTGAAGTAGGAATTTCACAAAAAGACGTGTTTGCGTCTCTCCTGTGAAAGGAGCTCTAACTTGTGTATTCAGTGCTTGAGAGTGTAACACTCTACATAGGTTACACAGCGTTTTGAGAGCACCAACATGCTTAAAACTGAAACTGCTACAAAGTGTGTGTAGCATACAGAAAGAAGGCTTGTCATTTCAAAGAAAGAAGAGGAAACCAAAATCCAGGTAGTGAAACGAGCACACCAGTATGGGAGATGTGCATGTGGATAGCTTCAAGCAGCAGCTCTGTGTGGACACTTGGAAACAGCGCTCTGAAAAAATTTCTTAGGGGCGGGATTTGGGCAAAGTTGAAAGACCTTCCAAAACCCACCCTACGGAACTTAGCCAAACTATGAATGTTGCAATAAGCTCCTGAACGAAAGGTGCTTCTATGACACAACCCCCGAGCAGGTAGCTACATTCTGCACAGTACAAAATGCATATGAATTCCTGTCTGAAAACTCACTCCAGAAGGATGAAATGCGTGTGTTTCTCTCTGAAAGAACACTCAGCCACTAGGCTTTTGCTTGCTCCTTCAAAGTCTTTATAGAAACGTGTGTTTTCACTCCCGGAATACGTTTTGGGATGCATTGTTTCAATCTCTTGCAAGCCTCATGTTATATCTTACTCAATGTGAAAAAATAAGGAGTATGTTTCCCAAATCATTTGAAATCCAGGAAAAGGCACACTGCATCACTCTTGCTCAAACACGCTCTTTCTCCTAATGTGTTGAGAACTTTCAACAAACCGGAAAAGAAGGGCACTTTGTAGGTAAATTCAGATGGGCATGTACAAGAGTTCATTTCTATTGGTTGCAGAGTGCAAAAGCATGATTGACTTCATCTTCTCCATGAAACCCTTACATTTCCAAGTGACCTGAAGTAGGACTTTTACAAAGGATGTGTTTGTGTGTCCGTAGTGAAACGAGCTCTAAGTTGTGTATTCAGTGTTGGAGTGTGACACACTGTATATAGGATACACAACGATTTGAAGGCACCAACATGCTTCAGACTGAAACTGCTACAAGGTGTGTGTAGCATGCAGGAAGAAGGCTTGTCATTTCAAAGAGAGAAGAGGAAACCAAAATCCAGGTACTGAAACGAGCACACCAGTATGGGAGATGTGCATGTGGACAGCTTCAAGCAGCAGCTCTGTGTGGACTCTTGGAAACAGCGCTGTGAAAAAATTTCGTACGAAGCGGGATTCGGCCAAAGTTGAAAGACCTTCCAAAACCAACCCTAAAGAACTTAGCCAAACAATGAATGTTGCAATAAGCTCCTGCACGAAAGGTGCTCCTCTGACACAACCCCCGAGCAGGTAGCTACATTCTGCACAGTACAAAATGCATATGAATTCCAGGCTGAAAACTCACTCCAGAAGGAGGAAATGCATGTGTTTCTCTCTGAAAGAACACTCAGCAACTAGGCTTTTGCTTGCTCCTTCAAAGTCTTTGTAGAAACGTGTGTTTTCACTGCTTGAATACGTTTTGAGATGCATTGTTTCAATCTCTTGCAAGCCTCATGTTGTTTCTTACACAATGTGGAAAAACACGGAGTATGTTCCCCAAATCACTTGAAATCCAGGGAAACGCACACTGCATCACTCTTGCCCAAACACGCTCTTTCACCTAATGCGTTGAGAACATTCTTTAAAGCAGAAAGGAAGGGCATTATGCAGTGAATTTGACGGGCATCTACAAAAGTCATTTCTATGGGTTGCAGAGCGCAAAAGCATGATTAAGTTCATGTTCTCGATGAAACCCTTACATTTCCAAGTGACCTGAAGTAGGACTTTTACAAAAGGATGTGTTTGCGTGTGTGTGCTGAAAGGAGCTCTAAGTTGTGTATTCAGTGTTGGATAGTGACACACTCTACATAGGTTACACAGCGTTTTGAAGGCACCAACATGCTTCAAACTGAAACTGCTACAAGGTGTGTGTAGCATGCAGAAAGAAGGCTTGTCATTTCAAAGAAAGAAGAGGAAACCAAAATCCAGGTAGTGTAACGAGAACACCAGTATGGGAGATGTGCATGTGGACAGGTTCAAAGAGAAGCTCTGTGTGGACACTTGGAAACATCGCTGTGACAAAATTTCGTACGAAGGGGCATTTGTCCAAAGTTGAAAGACCTTCCAAAACCAACCCTAAAGAACTTAGCTAAACAACGAATGTTGCAATCAGCTCCTGCACGAAAGGTGCTTCTATGACACAACCCCTGAACAGGTAGCTACATTCTGCTCAGTACAAAATGCATATGAACTCCAGGCTGAAAACTCACTCCAGAAGGAGGAAATGCATGTGTTTTGCTCTGAAACAACACTCAGGCACGAGGCTTTTGCTTGCTCCTTCAAAGTCTTTGTAGAAACGTGTGTTTTCACTGTTTGAATACGTTTTGAGATGCATTGTTTCAATCTCTTGCAAGCCTCATGTTGTTTCTTACACAATGTGGAAAGAAAAGGGGTATGTTTCCCAAACAGCTTAAAATCCAGGAAAACGCACACTGCATCACTCTTTCCCAAACACGCTCTTTCAACTTATACGTTGAGAGCATTCTTTAAAGCAGAAAGGAAGGGCCTTTTCCAGTGAAATTCAGACGGGCATCTACAAAAGTCATATATATTGGATGCAGAGTGCAATAGCATGATGGACTTCATGTTCTCGATGAAAACCTTACATTTCAAAGAGACCTGAAGTAGGAATTTCACAAAAAGACCTGTTTGCGTCTCTCCTGTGAAAGGAGCTCTAAGTTGTGTATTCAGTGCTTGAGAGTGTAACACTCTACATAGGTTACACAGCGTTTTGAGAGCACCAACATGCTTAAAACTGAAACTGCTACAAAGTGTGTGTAGCATACAGAAAGAAGGCTTGTCATTTCAAAGAAAGAAGAGGAAACCAAAATCCAGGTAGTGAAACGAGCACACCAGTATGGGAGATGTGCATGTGGATAGCTTCAAGCAGCAGCTCTGTGTGGACACTTGGAAACAGCGCTCTGAAAAAATTTCTTAGGGGCGGGATTTGGGCAAAGTTGAAAGACCTTCCAAAACCCACCCTACGGAACTTAGCCAAACTATGAATGTTGCAATAAGCTCCTGAACGAAAGGTGCTTCTATGACACAACCCCCGAGCAGGTAGCTACATTCTGCACAGTACAAAATGCATATGAATTCCTGTCTGAAAACTCACTCCAGAAGGATGAAATGCGTGTGTTTCTCTCTGAAAGAACACTCAGCCACTAGGCTTTTGCTTGCTCCTTCAAAGTCTTTATAGAAACGTGTGTTTTCACTCCCGGAATACGTTTTGGGATGCATTGTTTCAATCTCTTGCAAGCCTCATGTTATATCTTACTCAATGTGAAAAAATAAGGAGTATGTTTCCCAAATCATTTGAAATCCAGGAAAAGGCACACTGCATCACTCTTGCTCAAACACGCTCTTTCTCCTAATGTGTTGAGAACTTTCAACAAACCGGAAAAGAAGGGCACTTTGTAGGTAAATTCAGATGGGCATGTACAAGAGTTCATTTCTATTGGTTGCAGAGTGCAAAAGCATGATTGACTTCATCTTCTCCATGAAACCCTTACATTTCCAAGTGACCTGAAGTAGGACTTTTACAAAGGATGTGTTTGTGTGTCCGTAGTGAAACGAGCTCTAAGTTGTGTATTCAGTGTTGGAGTGTGACACACTGTATATAGGATACACAACGATTTGAAGGCACCAACATGCTTCAGACTGAAACTGCTACAAGGTGTGTGTAGCATGCAGGAAGAAGGCTTGTCATTTCAAAGAGAGAAGAGGAAACCAAAATCCAGGTACTGAAACGAGCACACCAGTATGGGAGATGTGCATGTGGACAGCTTCAAGCAGCAGCTCTGTGTGGACTCATGGAAACAGCGCTGTGAAAAAATTTCGTACGAAGCGGGATTTGGCCAAAGTTGAAAGACCTTCCAAAACCAACCCTAAAGAACTTAGCCAAACAATGAATGTTGCAATACGCTCCTGCACGAAAGGTGCTCCTCTGACACAACCCCCGAGCAGGTAGCTACATTCTGCACAGTACAAAATGCATATGAATTCCAGGCTGAAAACTCACTCCAGAAGGAGGAAATGCATGTGTTTCTCTCTGAAAGAACACTCAGCAACTAGGCTTTTGCTTGCTCCTTCAAAGTCTTTGTAGAAACGTGTGTTTTCACTGCTTGAATACGTTTTGAGATGCATTGTTTCAATCTCTTGCAAGCCTCATGTTGTTTCTTACACAATGTGGAAAAACACGGAGTATGTTCCCCAAATCACTTGAAATCCAGGGAAACGCACACTGCATCACTCTTGCCCAAACACGCTCTTTCACCTAATGCGTTGAGAACATTCTTTAAAGCAGAAAGGAAGGGCATTATGCAGTGAATTTGACGGGCATCTACAAAAGTCATTTCTATGGGTTGCAGAGCGCAAAAGCATGATTAAGTTCATGTTCTCGATGAAACCCTTACATTTCCAAGTGACCTGAAGTAGGACTTTTACAAAAGGATGTGTTTGCGTGTGTGTGCTGAAAGGAGCTCTAAGTTGTGTATTCAGTGTTGGATAGTGACACACTCTACATAGGTTACACAGCGTTTTGAAGGCACCAACATGCTTCAAACTGAAACTGCTACAAGGTGTGTGTAGCATGCAGAAAGAAGGCTTGTCATTTCAAAGAAAGAAGAGGAAACCAAAATCCAGGTAGTGTAACGAGAACACCAGTATGGGAGATGTGCATGTGGACAGGTTCAAAGAGAAGCTCTGTGTGGACACTTGGAAACATCGCTGTGACAAAATTTCGTACGAAGGGGCATTTGTCCAAAGTTGAAAGACCTTCCAAAACCAACCCTAAAGAACTTAGCTAAACAACGAATGTTGCAATCAGCTCCTGCACGAAAGGTGCTTCTATGACACAACCCCTGAACAGGTAGCTACATTCTGCGCAGTACAAAATGCATATGAACTCCAGGCTGAAAACTCACTCCAGAAGGAGGAAATGCATGTGTTTTGCTCTGAAACAACACTCAGGCACTAGGCTTTTGCTTGCTCCTTCAAAGTCTTTGTAGAAACGTGTGTTTTCACTGTTTGAATACGTTTTGAGATGCATTGTTTCAATCTCTTGCAAGCCTCATGTTGTTTCATACACAATGTGGAAAGAAAAGGGGTATGTTTCCCAAACAGCTTAAAATCCAGGAAAACGCACACTGCATCACTCTTTCCCAAACACGCTCTTTCAACTGATGCGTTGAGAGCATTCTTTAAAGCAGAAAGGAAGGGCATTTTCCAGTGAAATTCAGACGGGCATCTACAAAAGTCATATATATTGGATGCAGAGTGCAATAGCATGATGGACTTCATGTTCTCGGTGAAAACCTTACATTTCAAAGAGACCTGAAGTAGGAATTTCACAAAAAGACGTGTTTGTGTCTCTCCTGTGAAAGGAGCTCTAACTTGTGTATTCAGTGCTTGAGAGTGTAACACTCTACATAGGTTACACAGCGTTTTGAGAGCACCAACATGCTTAAAACTGAAACTGCTACAAAGTGTGTGTAGCATACAGAAAGAAGGCTTGTCATTTCAAAGAAAGAAGAGGAAACCAAAATCCAGGTAGTGAAACGAGCACACCAGTATGGGAGATGTGCATGTGGATAGCTTCAAGCAGCAGCTCTGTGTGGACACTTGGAAACAGCGCTCTGAAAAAATTTCTTAGGGGCGGGATTTGGGCAAAGTTGAAAGACCTTCCAAAACCCACCCTACGGAACTTAGCCAAACTATGAATGTTGCAATAAGCTCCTGAACGAAAGGTGCTTCTATGACACAACCCCCGAGCAGGTAGCTACATTCTGCACAGTACAAAATGCATATGAATTCCTGTCTGAAAACTCACTCCAGAAGGATGAAATGCGTGTGTTTCTCTCTGAAAGAACACTCAGCCACTAGGCTTTTGCTTGCTCCTTCAAAGTCTTTATAGAAACGTGTGTTTTCACTCCCGGAATACGTTTTGGGATGCATTGTTTCAATCTCTTGCAAGCCTCATGTTATATCTTACTCAATGTGAAAAAATAAGGAGTATGTTTCCCAAATCATTTGAAATCCAGGAAAAGGCACACTGCATCACTCTTGCTCAAACACGCTCTTTCTCCTAATGTGTTGAGAACTTTCAACAAACCGGAAAAGAAGGGCACTTAGTAGGTAAATTCAGATGGGCATGTACAAGAGTTCATTTCTATTGGTTGCAGAGTGCAAAAGCATGATTGACTTCATCTTCTCCATGAAACCCTTACATTTCCAAGTGACCTGAAGTAGGACTTTTAAAAAGGATGTGTTTGTGTGTCCATAGTGAAACGAGCTCTAAGTTGTGTATTCAGTGTTGGAGTGTGACACACTGTATATAGGATACACAACGATTTGAAGGCACCAACATGCTTCAGACTGAAACTGCTACAAGGTGTGTGTAGCATGCAGGAAGAAGGCTTGTCATTTCAAAGAGAGAAGAGGAAACCAAAATCCAGGTACTGAAACGACCACACCAGTATGGGAGATGTGCATGTGGACAGCTTCAAGCAGCAGCTCTGTGTGGACTCATGGAAACAGCGCTGTGAAAAAATTTCGTACGAAGCGGGATTTGGCCAAAGTTGAAAGACCTTCCAAAACCAACCCTAAAGAACTTAGCCAAACAATGAATGTTGCAATACGCTCCTGCACGAAAGGTGCTCCTCTGACACAACCCCCGAGCAGGTAGCTACATTCTGCACAGTACAAAATGCATATGAATTCCAGGCTGAAAACTCACTCCAGAAGGAGGAAATGCATGTGTTTCTCTCTGAAAGAACACTCAGCAACTAGGCTTTTGCTTGCTCCTTCAAAGTCTTTGTAGAAACGTGTGTTTTCACTGCTTGAATACGTTTTGAGATGCATTGTTTCAATCTCTTGCAAGCCTCATGTTGTTTCTTACACAATGTGGAAAAACACGGAGTATGTTCCCCAAATCACTTGAAATCCAGGGAAACGCACACTGCATCACTCTTGCCCAAACACGCTCTTTCACCTAATGCGTTGAGAACATTCTTTAAAGCAGAAAGGAAGGGCATTATGCAGTGAATTTGACGGGCATCTACAAAAGTCATTTCTATGGGTTGCAGAGCGCAAAAGCATGATTAAGTTCATGTTCTCGATGAAACCCTTACATTTCCAAGTGACCTGAAGTAGGACTTTTACAAAAGGATGTGTTTGCGTGTGTGTGCTGAAAGGAGCTCTAAGTTGTGTATTCAGTGTTGGATAGTGACACACTCTACATAGGTTACACAGCGTTTTGAAGGCACCAACATGCTTCAAACTGAAACTGCTACAAGGTGTGTGTAGCATGCAGAAAGAAGGCTTGTCATTTCAAAGAAAGAAGAGGAAACCAAAATCCAGGTAGTGTAACGAGAACACCAGTATGGGAGATGTGCATGTGGACAGGTTCAAAGAGAAGCTCTGTGTGGACACTTGGAAACATCGCTGTGACAAAATTTCGTACGAAGGGGCATTTGTCCAAAGTTGAAAGACCTTCCAAAACCAACCCTAAAGAACTTAGCTAAACAACGAATGTTGCAATCAGCTCCTGCACGAAAGGTGCTTCTATGACACAACCCCTGAACAGGTAGCTACATTCTGCGCAGTACAAAATGCATATGAACTCCAGGCTGAAAACTCACTCCAGAAGGAGGAAATGCATGTGTTTTGCTCTGAAACAACACTCAGGCACTAGGCTTTTGCTTGCTCCTTCAAAGTCTTTGTAGAAACGTGTGTTTTCACTGTTTGAATACGTTTTGAGATGCATTGTTTCAATCTCTTGCAAGCCTCATGTTGTTTCTTACACAATGTGGAAAGAAAAGGAGTATGTTTCCCAAACAGCTTAAAATCCAGGAAAACGCACACTGCATCACTCTTTCCCAAACACGCTCTTTCAACTGATGCGTTGAGAGCATTCTTTAAAGCAGAAAGGAAGGGCATTTTCCAGTGAAATTCAGACGGGCATCTACAAAAGTCATATATATTGGATGCAGAGTGCAATAGCATGATGGACTTCATGTTCTCGGTGAAAACCTTACATTTCAAAGAGACCTGAGGTAGGAATTTCACAAAAAGACGTGTTTGCGTCTCTCCTGTGAAAGGAGCTCTAACTTGTGTATTCAGTGCTTGAGAGTGTAACACTCTACATAGGTTACACAGCGTTTTGAGAGCACCAACATGCTTAAAACTGAAACTGCTACAAAGTGTGTGTAGCATACAGAAAGAAGGCTTGTCATTTCAAAGAAAGAAGATGAAACCAAAATCCAGGTAGTGAAACGAGCACACCAGTATGGGAGATGTGCATGTGGATAGCTTCAAGCAGCAGCTCTGTGTGGACACTTGGAAACAGCGCTCTGAAAAAATTTCTTAGGGGCGGGATTTGGGCAAAGTTGAAAGACCTTCCAAAACCCACCCTACGGAACTTAGCCAAACTATGAATGTTGCAATAAGCTCCTGAACGAAAGGTGCTTCTATGACACAACCCCCGAGCAGGTAGCTACATTCTGCACAGTACAAAATGCATATGAATTCCTGTCGGAAAACTCACTCCAGAAGGATGAAATGCGTGTGTTTCTCTCTGAAAGAACACTCAGCCACTAGGCTTTTGCTTGCTCCTTCAAAGTCTTTATAGAAACGTGTGTTTTCACTCCCGGAATACGTTTTGGGATGCATTGTTTCAATCTCTTGCAAGCCTCATGTTATATTTTACTCAATGTGAAAAAATAAGGAGTATGTTTCCCAAATCATTTGAAATCCAGGAAAAGGCACACTGCATCACTCTTGCTCAAACACGCTCTTTCTCCTAATGTGTTGAGAACTTTCAACAAACCGGAAAAGAAGGGCACTTAGTAGGTAAATTCAGATGGGCATGTACAAGAGTTCATTTCTATTGGTTGCAGAGTGCAAAAGCATGATTGACTTCATCTTCTCCATGAAACCCTTACATTTCCAAGTGACCTGAAGTAGGACTTTTACAAAGGATGTGTTTGTGTGTCCATAGTGAAACGAGCTCTAAGTTGTGTATTCAGTGTTGGAGTGTGACACACTGTATATAGGATACACAACGATTTGAAGGCACCAACATGCTTCAGACTGAAACTGCTACAAGGTGTGTGTAGCATGCAGGAAGAAGGCTTGTCATTTCAAAGAGAGAAGAGGAAACCAAAATCCAGGTACTGAAACGAGCACACCAGTATGGGAGATGTGCATGTGGACAGCTTCAAGCAGCAGCTCTGTGTGGACTCATGGAAACAGCGCTGTGAAAAAATTTCGTACGAAGCGGGATTTGGCCAAAGTTGAAAGACCTTCCAAAACCAACCCTAAAGAACTTAGCCAAACAATGAATGTTGCAATACGCTCCTGCACGAAAGGTGCTCCTCTGACACAACCCCCGAGCAGGTAGCTACATTCTGCACAGTACAAAATGCATATGAATTCCAGGCTGAAAACTCACTCCAGAAGGAGGAAATGCATGTGTTTCTCTCTGAAAGAACACTCAGCAACTAGGCTTTTGCTTGCTCCTTCAAAGTCTTTGTAGAAACGTGTGTTTTCACTGCTTGAATACGTTTTGAGATGCATTGTTTCAATCTCTTGCAAGCCTCATGTTGTTTCTTACACAATGTGGAAAAACACGGAGTATGTTCCCCAAATCACTTGAAATCCAGGGAAACGCACACTGCATCACTCTTGCCCAAACACGCTCTTTCACCTAATGCGTTGAGAACATTCTTTAAAGCAGAAAGGAAGGGCATTATGCAGTGAATTTGACGGGCATCTACAAAAGTCATTTCTATGGGTTGCAGAGCGCAAAAGCATGATTAAGTTCATGTTCTCGATGAAACCCTTACATTTCCAAGTGACCTGAAGTAGGACTTTTACAAAAGGATGTGTTTGCGTGTGTGTGCTGAAAGGAGCTCTAAGTTGTGTATTCAGTGTTGGATAGTGACACACTCTACATAGGTTACACAGCGTTTTGAAGGCACCAACATGCTTCAAACTGAAACTGCTACAAGGTGTGTGTAGCATGCAGAAAGAAGGCTTGTCATTTCAAAGAAAGAAGAGGAAACCAAAATCCAGGTAGTGTAACGAGAACACCAGTATGGGAGATGTGCATGTGGACAGGTTCAAAGAGAAGCTCTGTGTGGACACTTGGAAACATCGCTGTGACAAAATTTCGTACGAAGGGGCATTTGTCCAAAGTTGAAAGACCTTCCAAAACCAACCCTAAAGAACTTAGCTAAACAACGAATGTTGCAATCAGCTCCTGCACGAAAGGTGCTTCTATGACACAACCCCTGAACAGGTAGCTACATTCTGCGCAGTACAAAATGCATATGAACTCCAGGCTGAAAACTCACTCCAGAAGGAGGAAATGCATGTGTTTTGCTCTGAAACAACACTCAGGCACTAGGCTTTTGCTTGCTCCTTCAAAGTCTTTGTAGAAACGTGTGTTTTCACTGTTTGAATACGTTTTGAGATGCATTGTTTCAATCTCTTGCAAGCCTCATGTTGTTTCTTACACAATGTGGAAAGAAAAGGAGTATGTTTCCCAAACAGCTTAAAATCCAGGAAAACGCACACTGCATCACTCTTTCCCAAACACGCTCTTTCAACTGATGCGTTGAGAGCATTCTTTAAAGCAGAAAGGAAGGGCCTTTTCCAGTGAAATTCAGACGGGCATCTACAAAAGTCATATATATTGGATGCAGAGTGCAATAGCATGATGGACTTCATGTTCTCGGTGAAAACCTTACATTTCAAAGAGACCTGAAGTAGGAATTTCACAAAAAGACGTGTTTGCGTCTCTCCTGTGAAAGGAGCTCTAACTTGTGTATTCAGTGCTTGAGAGTGTAACACTCTACATAGGTTACACAGCGTTTTGAGAGCACCAACATGCTTAAAACTGAAACTGCTACAAAGTGTGTGTAGCATACAGAAAGAAGGCTTGTCATTTCAAAGAAAGAAGAGGAAACCAAAATCCAGGTAGTGAAACGAGCACACCATTATGGGAGATGTGCATGTGGATAGCTTCAAGCAGCAGCTCTGTGTGGACACTTGGAAACAGCGCTCTGAAAAAATTTCTTAGGGGCGGGATTTGGGCAAAGTTGAAAGACCTTCCAAAACCCACCCTACGGAACTTAGCCAAACTATGAATGTTGCAATAAGCTCCTGAACGAAAGGTGCTCCTATGACACAACCCCCGAGCAGGTAGCTACATTCTGCACAGTACAAAATGCATATGAATTCCTGTCTGAAAACTCACTCCAGAAGGATGAAATGCGTGTGTTTCTCTCTGAAAGAACACTCAGCCACTAGGCTTTTGCTTGCTCCTTCAAAGTCTTTATAGAAACGTGTGTTTTCA
Source organism: Miniopterus schreibersii (assembly GCF_964146895.1). Lineage (NCBI taxonomy): Eukaryota > Metazoa > Chordata > Mammalia > Chiroptera > Miniopteridae > Miniopterus > Miniopterus schreibersii. The sequence continues at coordinate 34,396,241 of NC_138118.1, read as the reverse complement.
CTCCCGGAATACGTTTTGGGATGCATTGTTTCAATCTCTTGCAAGCCTCATGTTATATCTTACTCAATGTGAAAAAATAAGGAGTATGTTTCCCAAATCATTTGAAATCCAGGAAAAGGCACACTGCATCACTCTTGCTCAAACACGCTCTTTCTCCTAATGTGTTGAGAACTTTCAACAAACCGGAAAAGAAGGGCACTTTGTAGGTAAATTCAGATGGGCATGTACAAGAGTTCATTTCTATTGGTTGCAGAGTGCAAAAGCATGATTGACTTCATCTTCTCCATGAAACCCTTACATTTCCAAGTGACCTGAAGTAGGACATTTACAAAGGATGTGTTTGTGTGTCCGTAGTGAAACGAGCTCTAAGTTGTGTATTCAGTGTTGGAGTGTGACACACTGTATATAGGATACACAACGATTTGAAGGCACCAACATGCTTCAGACTGAAACTGCTACAAGGTGTGTGTAGCATGCAGGAAGAAGGCTTGTCATTTCAAAGAGAGAAGAGGAAACCAAAATCCAGGTACTGAAACGAGCACACCAGTATGGGAGATGTGCATGTGGACAGCTTCAAGCAGCAGCTCTGTGTGGACTCTTGGAAACAGCGCTGTGGAAAAATTTCGTACGAAGCGGGATTTGGCCAAAGTTGAAAGACCTTCCAAAACCAACCCTAAAGAACTTAGCCAAACAATGAATGTTGCAATAAGCTCCTGCACGAAAGGTGCTCCTCTGACACAACCCCCGAGCAGGTAGCTACATTCTGCACAGTACAAAATGCATATGAATTCCAGGCTGAAAACTCACTCCAGAAGGAGGAAATGCATGTGTTTCTCTCTGAAAGAACACTCAGCAACTAGGCTTTTGCTTGCTCCTTCAAAGTCTTTGTAGAAACGTGTGTTTTCACTGCTTGAATACGTTTTGAGATGCATTGTTTCAATCTCTTGCAAGCCTCATGTTGTTTCTTACACAATGTGGAAAAACACGGAGTATGTTCCCCAAATCACTTGAAATCCAGGGAAACGCACACTGCATCACTCTTGCCCAAACACGCTCTTTCACCTAATGCGTTGAGAACATTCTTTAAAGCAGAAAGGAAGGGCATTATGCAGTGAATTTGACGGGCATCTACAAAAGTCATTTCTATGGGTTGCAGAGCGCAAAAGCATGATTAAGTTCATGTTCTCGATGAAACCCTTACATTTCCAAGTGACCTGAAGTAGGACTTTTACAAAAGGATGTGTTTGCGTGTGTGTGCTGAAAGGAGCTCTAAGTTGTGTATTCAGTGTTGGATAGTGACACACTCTACATAGGTTACACAGCGTTTTGAAGGCACCAACATGCTTCAAACTGAAACTGCTACAAGGTGTGTGTAGCATGCAGAAAGAAGGCTTGTCATTTCAAAGAAAGAAGAGGAAACCAAAATCCAGGTAGTGTAACGAGAACACCAGTATGGGAGATGTGCATGTGGACAGGTTCAAAGAGAAGCTCTGTGTGGACACTTGGAAACATCGCTGTGACAAAATTTCGTACGAAGGGGCATTTGTCCAAAGTTGAAAGACCTTCCAAAACCAACCCTAAAGAACTTAGCTAAACAACGAATGTTGCAATCAGCTCCTGCACGAAAGGTGCTTCTATGACACAACCCCTGAACAGGTAGCTACATTCTGCGCAGTACAAAATGCATATGAACTCCAGGCTGAAAACTCACTCCAGAAGGAGGAAATGCATGTGTTTTGCTCTGAAACAACACTCAGGCACTAGGCTTTTGCTTGCTCCTTCAAAGTCTTTGTAGAAACGTGTGTTTTCACTGTTTGAATACGTTTTGAGATGCATTGTTTCAATCTCTTGCAAGCCTCATGTTGTTTCTTACACAATGTGGAAAGAAAAGGAGTATGTTTCCCAAACAGCTTAAAATCCAGGAAAACGCACACTGCATCACTCTTTCCCAAACACGCTCTTTCAACTGATGCGTTGAGAGCATTCTTTAAAGCAGAAAGGAAGGGCCTTTTCCAGTGAAATTCAGACGGGCATCTACAAAAGTCATATATATTGGATGCAGAGTGCAATAGCATGATGGACTTCATGTTCTCGGTGAAAACCTTACATTTCAAAGAGACCTGAAGTAGGAATTTCACAAAAAGACGTGTTTGCGTCTCTCCTGTGAAAGGAGCTCTAACTTGTGTATTCAGTGCTTGAGAGTGTAACACTCTACATAGGTTACACAGCGTTTTGAGAGCACCAACATGCTTAAAACTGAAACTGCTACAAAGTGTGTGTAGCATACAGAAAGAAGGCTTGTCATTTCAAAGAAAGAAGAGGAAACCAAAATCCAGGTAGTGAAACGAGCACACCAGTATGGGAGATGTGCATGTGGATAGCTTCAAGCAGCAGCTCTGTGTGGACACTTGGAAACAGCGCTCTGAAAAAATTTCATAGGGGCGGGATTTGGGCAAAGTTGAAAGACCTTCCAAAACCCACCCTACGGAACTTAGCCAAACTATGGATGTTGCAATAAGCTCCTGAACGAAAGGTGCTCCTATGACACAACCCCCGAGCAGGAAGCTACATTCTGCACAGTACAAAATGCATATGAATTCCTGTCTGAAAACTCACTCCAGAAGGATGAAATGCGTGTGTTTCTCTCTGAAAGAACACTCAGCCACTAGGCTTTTGCTTGCTCCTTCAAAGTCTTTATAGAAACGTGTGTTTTCACTCCCGGAATACGTTTTGGGATGCATTGTTTCAATCTCTTGCAAGCCTCATGTTATATCTTACTCAATGTGAAAAAATAAGGAGTATGTTTCCCAAATCATTTGAAATCCAGGAAAAGGCACACTGCATCACTCTTGCTCAAACACGCTCTTTCTCCTAATGTGTTGAGAACTTTCAACAAACCGGAAAAGAAGGGCACTTTGTAGGTAAATTCAGATGGGCATGTACAAGAGTTCATTTCTATTGGTTGCAGAGTGCAAAAGCATGATTGACTTCATCTTCTCCATGAAACCCTTACATTTCCAAGTGACCTGAAGTAGAACATTTACAAAGGATGTGTTTGTGTGTCCGTAGTGAAACGAGCTCTAAGTTGTGTATTCAGTGTTGGAGTGTGACACACTGTATATAGGATACACAACGATTTGAAGGCACCAACATGCTTCAGACTGAAACTGCTACAAGGTGTGTGTAGCATGCAGGAAGAAGGCTTGTCATTTCAAAGAGAGAAGAGGAAACCAAAATCCAGGTACTGAAACGAGCACACCAGTATGGAGATGTGCATGTGGACAGCTTCAAGCAGCAGCTCTGTGTGGACTCTTGGAAACAGCGCTGTGGAAAAATTTCGTACGAAGCGGGATTTGGCCAAAGTTTAAAGACCTTCCAAAACCAACCCTAAAGAACTTAGCCAAACAATGAATGTTGCAATAAGCTCCTGCACGAAAGGTGCTCCTCTGACACAACCCCCGAGCAGGTAGCTACATTCTGCACAGTACAAAATGCATATGAATTCCAGGCTGAAAACTCACTCCAGAAGGAGGAAATGCATGTGTTTCTCTCTGAAAGAACACTCAGCAACTAGGCTTTTGCTTGCTCCTTCAAAGTCTTTGTAGAAACGTGTGTTTTCACTGCTTGAATACGTTTTGAGATGCATTGTTTCAATCTCTTGCAAGCCTCATATTGTTTCTTACACAATGTGGAAAAACACGGAGTATGTTCCCCAAATCACTTGAAATCCAGGGAAACGCACACTGCATCACTCTTGCCCAAACACGCTCTTTCACCTAATGCGTTGAGAACATTCTTTAAAGCAGAAAGGAAGGGCATTATGCAGTGAATTTGACGGGCATCTACAAAAGTCATTTCTATGGGTTGCAGAGCGCGAAAGCATGATTAAGTTCATGTTCTCGATGAAACCCTTACATTTCCAAGTGACCTGAAGTAGGACTTTTACAAAAGGATGTGTTTGCGTGTGTGTGCTGAAAGGAGCTCTAAGTTGTGTATTCAGTGTTGGATAGTGACACACTCTACATAGGTTACACAGCGTTTTGAAGGCACCAACATGCTTCAAACTGAAACTGCTACAAGGTGTGTGTAGCATGCAGAAAGAAGGCTTGTCATTTCAAAGAAAGAAGAGGAAACCAAAATCCAGGTAGTGTAACGAGAACACCAGTATGGGAGATGTGCATGTGGACAGGTTCAAAAGAAGCTCTGTGTGGACACTTGGAAACATCGCTGTGACAAAATTTCATACGAAGGGGCATTTGTCCAAAGTTGAAAGACCTTCCAAAACCAACCCTAAAGAACTTAGCTAAACAACGAATGTTGCAATCAGCTCCTGCACGAAAGGTGCTTCTATGACACAACCCCTGAACAGGTAGCTACATTCTGCGCAGTACAAAATGCATATGAACTCCAGGCTGAAAACTCACTCCAGAAGGAGGAAATGCATGTGTTTTGCTCTGAAACAACACTCAGGCACTAGGCTTTTGCTTGCTCCTTCAAAGTCTTTGTAGAAACGTGTGTTTTCACTGTTTGAATACGTTTTGAGATGCATTGTTTCAATCTCTTGCAAGCCTCATGTTGTTTCTTACACAATGTGGAAAGAAAAGGAGTATGTTTCCCAAACAGCTTAAAATCCAGGAAAACGCACACTGCATCACTCTTTCCCAAACACGCTCTTTCAACTGATGCGTTGAGAGCATTCTTTAAAGCAGAAAGGAAGGGCCTTTTCCAGTGAAATTCAGACGGGCATCTACAAAAGTCATATATATTGGATGCAGAGTGCAATAGCATGATGGACTTCATGTTCTCGATGAAAACCTTACATTTCAAAGAGACCTGAAGTAGGAATTTCACAAAAAGACGTGTTTGCGTCTCTCCTGTGAAAGGAGCTCTAACTTGTGTATTCAGTGCTTGAGAGTGTAACACTCTACATAGGTTACACAGCGTTTTGAGAGCACCAACATGCTTAAAACTGAAACTGCTACAAAGTGTGTGTAGCATACAGAAAGAAGGCTTGTCATTTCAAAGAAAGAAGAGGAAACCAAAATCCAGGTAGTGAAACGAGCACACCAGTATGGGAGATGTGCATGTGGATAGCTTCAAGCAGCAGCTCTGTGTGGACACTTGGAAACAGCGCTCTGAAAAAATTTCTTAGGGGCGGGATTTGGGCAAAGTTGAAAGACCTTCCAAAACCCACCCTACGGAACTTAGCCAAACTATGAATGTTGCAATAAGCTCCTGAACGAAAGGTGCTTCTATGACACAACCCCCGAGCAGGTAGCTACATTCTGCACAGTACAAAATGCATATGAATTCCTGTCGGAAAACTCACTCCAGAAGGATGAAATGCGTGTGTTTCTCTCTGAAAGAACACTCAGCCACTAGGCTTTTGCTTGCTCCTTCAAAGTCTTTATAGAAACGTGTGTTTTCACTCCCGGAATACGTTTTGGGATGCATTGTTTCAATCTCTTGCAAGCCTCATGTTATATCTTACTCAATGTGAAAAAATAAGGAGTATGTTTCCCAAATCATTTGAAATCCAGGAAAAGGCACACTGCATCACTCTTGCTCAAACACGCTCTTTCTCCTAATGTGTTGAGAACTTTCAACAAACCGGAAAAGAAGGGCACTTTGTAGGTAAATTCAGATGGGCATGTACAAGAGTTCATTTCTATTGGTTGCAGAGTGCAAAAGCATGATTGACTTCATCTTCTCCATGAAACCCTTACATTTCCAAGTGACCTGAAGTAGGACTTTTACAAAGGATGTGTTTGTGTGTCCGTAGTGAAACGAGCTCTAAGTTGTGTATTCAGTGTTGGAGTGTGACACACTGTATATAGGATACACAACGATTTGAAGGCACCAACATGCTTCAGACTGAAACTGCTACAAGGTGTGTGTAGCATGCAGGAAGAAGGCTTGTCATTTCAAAGAGAGAAGAGGAAACCAAAATCCAGGTACTGAAACGAGCACACCAGTATGGGAGATGTGCATGTGGACAGCTTCAAGCAGCAGCTCTGTGTGGACTCTTGGAAACAGCGCTGTGAAAAAATTTCGTACGAAGCGGGATTTGGCCAAAGTTGAAAGACCTTCCAAAACCAACCCTAAAGAACTTAGCCAAACAATGAATGTTGCAATAAGCTCCTGCACGAAAGGTGCTCCTCTGACACAACCCCCGAGCAGGTAGCTACATTCTGCACAGTACAAAATGCATATGAATTCCAGGCTGAAAACTCACTCCAGAAGGAGGAAATGCATGTGTTTCTCTCTGAAAGAACACTCAGCAACTAGGCTTTTGCTTGCTCCTTCAAAGTCTTTGTAGAAACGTGTGTTTTCACTGCTTGAATACGTTTTGAGATGCATTGTTTCAATCTCTTGCAAGCCTCATGTTGTTTCTTACACAATGTGGAAAAACACGGAGTATGTTCCCCAAATCACTTGAAATCCAGGGAAACGCACACTGCATCACTCTTGCACAAACACGCTCTTTCACCTAATGCGTTGAGAACATTCTTTAAAGCAGAAAGGAAGGGCATTATGCAGTGAATTTGACGGGCATCTACAAAAGTCATTTCTATGGGTTGCAGAGCGCGAAAGCATGATTAAGTTCATGTTCTCGATGAAACCCTTACATTTCCAAGTGACCTGAAGTAGGACTTTTACAAAAGGATGTGTTTGCGTGTGTGTGCTGAAAGGAGCTCTAAGTTGTGTATTCAGTGTTGGATAGTGACACACTCTACATAGGTTACACAGCGTTTTGAAGGCACCAACATGCTTCAAACTGAAACTGCTACAAGGTGTGTGTAGCATGCAGAAAGAAGGCTTGTCATTTCAAAGAAAGAAGAGGAAACCAAAATCCAGGTAGTGTAACGAGAACACCAGTATGGGAGATGTGCATGTGGACAGGTTCAAAGAGAAGCTCTGTGTGGACACTTGGAAACATCGCTGTGACAAAATTTCGTACGAAGGGGCATTTGTCCAAAGTTGAAAGACCTTCCAAAACCAACCCTAAAGAACTTAGCTAAACAACGAATGTTGCAATCAGCTCCTGCACGAAAGGTGCTTCTATGACACAACCCCTGAACAGGTAGCTACATTCTGCGCAGTACAAAATGCATATGAACTCCAGGCTGAAAACTCACTCCAGACGGAGGAAATGCATGTGTTTTGCTCTGAAACAACACTCAGGCACGAGGCTTTTGCTTGCTCCTTCAAAGTCTTTGTAGAAACGTGTGTTTTCACTGTTTGAATACGTTTTGAGATGCATTGTTTCAATCTCTTGCAAGCCTCATGTTGTTTCTTACACAATGTGGAAAGAAAAGGAGTATGTTTCCCAAACAGCTTAAAATCCAGGAAAACGCACACTGCATCACTCTTTCCCAAACACGCTCTTTCAACTGATGCGTTGAGAGCATTCTTTAAAGCAGAAAGGAAGGGCCTTTTCCAGTGAAATTCAGACGGGCATCTAAAAAAGTCATACATATTGGATGCAGAGTGCAATAGCATGATGGACTTCATGTTCTCGATGAAAACCTTACATTTCAAAGAGAACTGAAGTAGGAATTTCACAAAAAGACGTGTTTGCGTCTCTCCTGTGAAAGGAGCTCTAACTTGTGTATTCAGTGCTTGAGAGTGTAACACTCTACATAGGTTACACAGCGTTTTGAGAGCACCAACATGCTTAAAACTGAAACTGCTACAAAGTGTGTGTAGCATACAGAAAGAAGGCTTGTCATTTCAAAGAAAGAAGAGGAAACCAAAATCCAGGTAGTGAAACGAGCACACCAGTATGGGAGATGTGCATGTGGATAGCTTCAAGCAGCAGCTCTGTGTGGACACTTGGAAACAGCGCTCTGAAAAAATTTCTTAGGGGCGGGATTTGGGCAAAGTTGAAAGACCTTCCAAAACCCACCCTACGGAACTTAGCCAAACTATGAATGTTGCAATAAGCTCCTGAACGAAAGGTGCTTCTATGACACAACCCCCGAGCAGGTAGCTACATTCTGCACAGTACAAAATGCATATGAATTCCTGTCTGAAAACTCACTCCAGAAGGATGAAATGCGTGTGTTTCTCTCTGAAAGAACACTCAGCCACTAGGCTTTTGCTTGCTCCTTCAAAGTCTTTATAGAAACGTGTGTTTTCACTCCCGGAATACGTTTTGGGATGCATTGTTTCAATCTCTTGCAAGCCTCATGTTATATCTTACTCAATGTGAAAAAATAAGGAGTATGTTTCCCAAATCATTTGAAATCCAGGAAAAGGCACACTGCATCACTCTTGCTCAAACACGCTCTTTCTCCTAATGTGTTGAGAACTTTCAACAAACCGGAAAAGAAGGGCACTTTGTAGGTAAATTCAGATGGGCATGTACAAGAGTTCATTTCTATTGGTTGCAGAGTGCAAAAGCATGATTGACTTCATCTTCTCCATGAAACCCTTACATTTCCAAGTGACCTGAAGTAGGACTTTTACAAAGGATGTGTTTGTGTGTCCGTAGTGAAACGAGCTCTAAGTTGTGTATTCAGTGTTGGAGTGTGACACACTGTATATAGGATACACAACGATTTGAAGGCACCAACATGCTTCAGACTGAAACTGCTACAAGGTGTGTGTAGCATGCAGGAAGAAGGCTTGTCATTTCAAAGAGAGAAGAGGAAACCAAAATCCAGGTACTGAAACGAGCACACCAGTATGGGAGATGTGCATGTGGACAGCTTCAAGCAGCAGCTCTGTGTGGACTCTTGGAAACAGCGCTGTGAAAAAATTTCGTACGAAGCGGGATTCGGCCAAAGTTGAAAGACCTTCCAAAACCAACCCTAAAGAACTTAGCCAAACAATGAATGTTGCAATAAGCTCCTGCACGAAAGGTGCTCCTCTGACACAACCCCCGAGCAGGTAGCTACATTCTGCACAGTACAAAATGCATATGAATTCCAGGCTGAAAACTCACTCCAGAAGGAGGAAATGCATGTGTTTCTCTCTGAAAGAACACTCAGCAACTAGGCTTTTGCTTGCTCCTTCAAAGTCTTTGTAGAAACGTGTGTTTTCACTGCTTGAATACGTTTTGAGATGCATTGTTTCAATCTCTTGCAAGCCTCATGTTGTTTCTTACACAATGTGGAAAAACACGGAGTATGTTCCCCAAATCACTTGAAATCCAGGGAAACGCACACTGCATCACTCTTGCCCAAACACGCTCTTTCACCTAATGCGTTGAGAACATTCTTTAAAGCAGAAAGGAAGGGCATTATGCAGTGAATTTGACGGGCATCTACAAAAGTCATTTCTATGGGTTGCAGAGCGCAAAAGCATGATTAAGTTCATGTTCTCGATGAAACCCTTACATTTCCAAGTGACCTGAAGTAGGACTTTTACAAAAGGATGTGTTTGCGTGTGTGTGCTGAAAGGAGCTCTAAGTTGTGTATTCAGTGTTGGATAGTGACACACTCTACATAGGTTACACAGCGTTTTGAAGGCACCAACATGCTTCAAACTGAAACTGCTACAAGGTGTGTGTAGCATGCAGAAAGAAGGCTTGTCATTTCAAAGAAAGAAGAGGAAACCAAAATCCAGTTAGTGTAACGAGAACACCAGTATGGGAGATGTGCATGTGGACAGGTTCAAAGAGAAGCTCTGTGTGGACACTTGGAAACATCGCTGTGACAAAATTTCGTACGAAGGGGCATTTGTCCAAAGTTGAAAGACCTTCCAAAACCAACCCTAAAGAACTTAGCTAAACAACGAATGTTGCAATCAGCTCCTGCACGAAAGGTGCTTCTATGACACAACCCCTGAACAGGTAGCTACATTCTGCGCAGTACAAAATGCATATGAACTCCAGGCTGAAAACTCACTCCAGAAGGAGGAAATGCATGTGTTTTGCTCTGAAACAACACTCAGGCACTAGGCTTTTGCTTGCTCCTTCAAAGTCTTTGTAGAAACGTGTGTTTTCACTGTTTGAATACGTTTTGAGATGCATTGTTTCAATCTCTTGCAAGCCTCATGTTGTTTCTTACACAATGTGGAAAGAAAAGGAGTATGTTTCCCAAACAGCTTAAAATCCAGGAAAACGCACACTGCATCACTCTTTCCCAAACACGCTCTTTCAACTGATGCGTTGAGAGCATTCTTTAAAGCAGAAAGGAAGGGCCTTTTCCAGTGAAATTCAGACGGGCATCTACAAAAGTCATATATATTGGATGCAGAGTGCAATAGCATGATGGACTTCATGTTCTCGATGAAAACCTTACATTTCAAAGAGACCTGAAGTAGGAATTTCACAAAAAGACGTGTTTGCGTCTCTCCTGTGAAAGGAGCTCTAACTTGTGTATTCAGTGCTTGAGAGTGTAACACTCTACATAGGTTACACAGCGTTTTGAGAGCACCAACATGCTTAAAACTGAAACTGCTACAAAGTGTGTGTAGCATACAGAAAGAAGGCTTGTCATTTCAAAGAAAGAAGAGGAAACCAAAATCCAGGTAGTGAAACGAGCACACCAGTATGGGAGATGTGCATGTGGATAGCTTCAAGCAGCAGCTCTGTGTGGACACTTGGAAACAGCGCTCTGAAAAAATTTCTTAGGGGCGGGATTTGGGCAAAGTTGAAAGACCTTCCAAAACCCACACTACGGAACTTAGCCAAACTATGAATGTTGCAATAAGCTCCTGAACGAAAGGTGCTTCTATGACACAACCCCCGAGCAGGTAGCTACATTCTGCACAGTACAAAATGCATATGAATTCCTGTCTGAAAACTCACTCCAGAAGGATGAAATGCGTGTGTTTCTCTCTGAAAGAACACTCAGCCACTAGGCTTTTGCTTGCTCCTTCAAAGTCTTTATAGAAACGTGTGTTTTCACTCCCGGAATACGTTTTGGGATGCATTGTTTCAATCTCTTGCAAGCCTCATGTTATATCTTACTCAATGTGAAAAAATAAGGAGTATGTTTCCCAAATCATTTGAAATCCAGGAAAAGGCACACTGCATCACTCTTGCTCAAACACGCTCTTTCTCCTAATGTGTTGAGAACTTTCAACAAACCGGAAAAGAAGGGCACTTTGTAGGTAAATTCAGATGGGCATGTACAAGAGTTCATTTCTATTGGTTGCAGAGTGCAAAAGCATGATTGACTTCATCTTCTCCATGAAACCCTTACATTTCCAAGTGACCTGAAGTAGGACTTTTACAAAGGATGTGTTTGTGTGTCCGTAGTGAAACGAGCTCTAAGTTGTGTATTCAGTGTTGGAGTGTGACACACTGTATATAGGATACACAACGATTTGAAGGCACCAACATGCTTCAGACTGAAACTGCTACAAGGTGTGTGTAGCATGCAGGAAGAAGGCTTGTCATTTCAAAGAGAGAAGAGGAAACCAAAATCCAGGTACTGAAACGAGCACACCAGTATGGGAGATGTGCATGTGGACAGCTTCAAGCAGCAGCTCTGTGTGGACTCTTGGAAACAGCGCTGTGAAAAAATTTCGTACGAAGCGGGATTCGGCCAAAGTTGAAAGACCTTCCAAAACCAACCCTAAAGAACTTAGCCAAACAATGAATGTTGCAATAAGCTCCTGCACGAAAGGTGCTCCTCTGACACAACCCCCGAGCAGGTAGCTACATTCTGCACAGTACAAAATGCATATGAATTCCAGGCTGAAAACTCACTCCAGAAGGAGGAAATGCATGTGTTTCTCTCTGAAAGAACACTCAGCAACTAGGCTTTTGCTTGCTCCTTCAAAGTCTTTGTAGAAACGTGTGTTTTCACTGCTTGAATACGTTTTGAGATGCATTGTTTCAATCTCTTGCAAGCCTCATGTTGTTTCTTACACAATGTGGAAAAACACGGAGTATGTTCCCCAAATCACTTGAAATCCAGGGAAACGCACACTGCATCACTCTTGCCCAAACACGCTCTTTCACCTAATGCGTTGAGAACATTCTTTAAAGCAGAAAGGAAGGGCATTATGCAGTGAATTTGACGGGCATCTACAAAAGTCATTTCTATGGGTTGCAGAGCGCAAAAGCATGATTAAGTTCATGTTCTCAATGAAACCCTTACATTTCCAAGTGACCTGAAGTAGGACTTTTACAAAAGGATGTGTTTGCGTGTGTGTGCTGAAAGGAGCTCTAAGTTGTGTATTCAGTGTTGGATAGTGACACACTCTACATAGGTTACACAGCGTTTTGAAGGCACCAATATGCTTCAAACTGAAACTGCTACAAGGTGTGTGTAGCATGCAGAAAGAAGGCTTGTCATTTCAAAGAAAGAAGAGGAAACCAAAATCCAGGTAGTGTAACGAGAACACCAGTATGGGAGATGTGCATGTGGACAGGTTCAAAGAGAAGCTCTGTGTGGACACTTGGAAACATCGCTGTGACAAAATTTCGTACGAAGGGGCATTTGTCCAAAGTTGAAAGACCTTCCAAAACCAACCCTAAAGAACTTAGCTAAACAACGAATGTTGCAATCAGCTCCTGCACGAAAGGTGCTTCTATGACACAACCCCTGAACAGGTAGCTACATTCTGCGCAGTACAAAATGCATATGAACTCCAGGCTGAAAACTCACTCCAGAAGGAGGAAATGCATGTGTTTTGCTCTGAAACAACACTCAGGCACGAGGCTTTTGCTTGCTCCTTCAAAGTCTTTGTAGAAACATGTGTTTTCACTGTTTGAATACGTTTTGAGATGCATTGTTTCAATCTCTTGCAAGCCTCATGTTGTTTCTTACACAATGTGGAAAGAAAAGGGGTATGTTTCCCAAACAGCTTAAAATCCAGGAAAACGCACACTGCATCACTCTTTCCCAAACACGCTCTTTCAACTTATGCGTTGAGAGCATTCTTTAAAGCAGAAAGGAAGGGCCTTTTCCAGTGAAATTCAGACGGGCATCTACAAAAGTCATATATATTGGATGCAGAGTGCAATAGCATGATGGACTTCATGTTCTCGATGAAAACCTTACATTTCAAAGAGACCTGAAGTAGGAATTTCACAAAAAGACCTGTTTGCGTCTCTCCTGTGAAAGGAGCTCTAAGTTGTGTATTCAGTGCTTGAGAGTGTAACACTCTACATAGGTTACACAGCGTTTTGAGAGCACCAACATGCTTAAAACTGAAACTGCTACAAAGTGTGTGTAGCATACAGAAAGAAGGCTTGTCATTTCAAAGAAAGAAGAGGAAACCAAAATCCAGGTAGTGAAACGAGCACACCAGTATGGGAGATGTGCATGTGGATAGCTTCAAGCAGCAGCTCTGTGTGGACACTTGGAAACAGCGCTCTGAAAAAATTTCTTAGGGGCGGGATTTGGGCAAAGTTGAAAGACCTTCCAAAACCCACCCTACGGAACTTAGCCAAACTATGAATGTTGCAATAAGCTCCTGAACGAAAGGTGCTTCTATGACACAACCCCCGAGCAGGTAGCTACATTCTGCACAGTACAAAATGCATATGAATTCCTGTCTGAAAACTCACTCCAGAAGGATGAAATGCGTGTGTTTCTCTCTGAAAGAACACTCAGCCACTAGGCTTTTGCTTGCTCCTTCAAAGTCTTTATAGAAACGTGTGTTTTCACTCCCGGAATACGTTTTGGGATGCATTGTTTCAATCTCTTGCAAGCCTCATGTTATATCTTACTCAATGTGAAAAAATAAGGAGTATGTTTCCCAAATCATTTGAAATCCAGGAAAAGGCACACTGCATCACTCTTGCTCAAACACGCTCTTTCTCCTAATGTGTTGAGAACTTTCAACAAACCGGAAAAGAAGGGCACTTAGTAGGTAAATTCAGATGGGCATGTACAAGAGTTCATTTCTATTGGTTGCAGAGTGCAAAAGCATGATTGACTTCATCTTCTCCATGAAACCCTTACATTTCCAAGTGACCTGAAGTAGGACTTTTACAAAGGATGTGTTTGTGTGTCCGTAGTGAAACGAGCTCTAAGTTGTGTATTCAGTGTTGGAGTGTGACACACTGTATATAGGATACACAACGATTTGAAGGCACCAACATGCTTCAGACTGAAACTGCTACAAGGTGTGTGTAGCATGCAGGAAGAAGGCTTGTCATTTCAAAGAGAGAAGAGGAAACCAAAATCCAGGTACTGAAACGAGCACACCAGTATGGGAGATGTGCATGTGGACAGCTTCAAGCAGCAGCTCTGTGTGGACTCATGGAAACAGCGCTGTGAAAAAATTTCGTACGAAGCGGGATTTGGCCAAAGTTGAAAGACCTTCCAAAACCAACCCTAAAGAACTTAGCCAAACAATGAATGTTGCAATACGCTCCTGCACGAAAGGTGCTCCTCTGACACAACCCCCGAGCAGGTAGCTACATTCTGCACAGTACAAAATGCATATGAATTCCAGGCTGAAAACTCACTCCAGAAGGAGGAAATGCATGTGTTTCTCTCTGAAAGAACACTCAGCAACTAGGCTTTTGCTTGCTCCTTCAAAGTCTTTGTAGAAACGTGTGTTTTCACTGCTTGAATACGTTTTGAGATGCATTGTTTCAATCTCTTGCAAGCCTCATGTTGTTTCTTACACAATGTGGAAAAACACGGAGTATGTTCCCCAAATCACTTGAAATCCAGGGAAACGCACACTGCATCACTCTTGCCCAAACACGCTCTTTCACCTAATGCGTTGAGAACATTCTTTAAAGCAGAAAGGAAGGGCATTATGCAGTGAATTTGACGGGCATCTACAAAAGTCATTTCTATGGGTTGCAGAGCGCAAAAGCATGATTAAGTTCATGTTCTCGATGAAACCCTTACATTTCCAAGTGACCTGAAGTAGGACTTTTACAAAAGGATGTGTTTGCGTGTGTGTGCTGAAAGGAGCTCTAAGTTGTGTATTCAGTGTTGGATAGTGACACACTCTACATAGGTTACACAGCGTTTTGAAGGCACCAACATGCTTCAAACTGAAACTGCTACAAGGTGTGTGTAGCATGCAGAAAGAAGGCTTGTCATTTCAAAGAAAGAAGAGGAAACCAAAATCCAGGTAGTGTAACGAGAACACCAGTATGGGAGATGTGCATGTGGACAGGTTCAAAGAGAAGCTCTGTGTGGACACTTGGAAACATCGCTGTGACAAAATTTCGTACGAAGGGGCATTTGTCCAAAGTTGAAAGACCTTCCAAAACCAACCCTAAAGAACTTAGCTAAACAACGAATGTTGCAATCAGCTCCTGCACGAAAGGTGCTTCTATGACACAACCCCTGAACAGGTAGCTACATTCTGCGCAGTACAAAATGCATATGAACTCCAGGCTGAAAACTCACTCCAGAAGGAGGAAATGCATGTGTTTTGCTCTGAAACAACACTCAGGCACTAGGCTTTTGCTTGCTCCTTCAAAGTCTTTGTAGAAACGTGTGTTTTCACTGTTTGAATACGTTTTGAGATGCATTGTTTCAATCTCTTGCAAGCCTCATGTTGTTTCTTACACAATGTGGAAAGAAAAGGGGTATGTTTCCCAAACAGCTTAAAATCCAGGAAAACGCACACTGCATCACTCTTTCCCAAACACGCTCTTTCAACTGATGCGTTGAGAGCATTCTTTAAAGCAGAAAGGAAGGGCATTTTCCAGTGAAATTCAGACGGGCATCTACAAAAGTCATATATATTGGATGCAGAGTGCAATAGCATGATGGACTTCATGTTCTCGGTGAAAACCTTACATTTCAAAGAGACCTGAAGTAGGAATTTCACAAAAAGACGTGTTTGTGTCTCTCCTGTGAAAGGAGCTCTAACTTGTGTATTCAGTGCTTGAGAGTGTAACACTCTACATAGGTTACACAGCGTTTTGAGAGCACCAACATGCTTAAAACTGAAACTGCTACAAAGTGTGTGTAGCATACAGAAAGAAGGCTTGTCATTTCAAAGAAAGAAGAGGAAACCAAAATCCAGGTAGTGAAACGAGCACACCAGTATGGGAGATGTGCATGTGGATAGCTTCAAGCAGCAGCTCTGTGTGGACACTTGGAAACAGCGCTCTGAAAAAATTTCTTAGGGGCGGGATTTGGGCAAAGTTGAAAGACCTTCCAAAACCCACCCTACGGAACTTAGCCAAACTATGAATGTTGCAATAAGCTCCTGAACGAAAGGTGCTTCTATGACACAACCCCCGAGCAGGTAGCTACATTCTGCACAGTACAAAATGCATATGAATTCCTGTCTGAAAACTCACTCCAGAAGGATGAAATGCGTGTGTTTCTCTCTGAAAGAACACTCAGCCACTAGGCTTTTGCTTGCTCCTTCAAAGTCTTTATAGAAACGTGTGTTTTCACTCCCGGAATACGTTTTGGGATGCATTGTTTCAATCTCTTGCAAGCCTCATGTTATATCTTACTCAATGTGAAAAAATAAGGAGTATGTTTCCCAAATCATTTGAAATCCAGGAAAAGGCACACTGCATCACTCTTGCTCAAACACGCTCTTTCTCCTAATGTGTTGAGAACTTTCAACAAACCGGAAAAGAAGGGCACTTTGTAGGTAAATTCAGATGGGCATGTACAAGAGTTCATTTCTATTGGTTGCAGAGTGCAAAAGCATGATTGACTTCATCTTCTCCATGAAACCCTTACATTTCCAAGTGACCTGAAGTAGGACTTTTACAAAGGATGTGTTTGTGTGTCCATAGTGAAACGAGCTCTAAGTTGTGTATTCAGTGTTGGAGTGTGACACACTGTATATAGGATACACAACGATTTGAAGGCACCAACATGCTTCAGACTGAAACTGCTACAAGGTGTGTGTAGCATGCAGGAAGAAGGCTTGTCATTTCAAAGAGAGAAGAGGAAACCAAAATCCAGGTACTGAAACGACCACACCAGTATGGGAGATGTGCATGTGGACAGCTTCAAGCAGCAGCTCTGTGTGGACTCATGGAAACAGCGCTGTGAAAAAATTTCGTACGAAGCGGGATTTGGCCAAAGTTGAAAGACCTTCCAAAACCAACCCTAAAGAACTTAGCCAAACAATGAATGTTGCAATACGCT
Organism: Miniopterus schreibersii; assembly: GCF_964146895.1. Lineage (NCBI taxonomy): Eukaryota > Metazoa > Chordata > Mammalia > Chiroptera > Miniopteridae > Miniopterus > Miniopterus schreibersii. The sequence goes on along the minus strand of NC_138118.1, from coordinate 34,379,241 downwards.
CCTGCACGAAAGGTGCTCCTCTGACACAACCCCCGAGCAGGTAGCTACATTCTGCACAGTACAAAATGCATATGAATTCCAGGCTGAAAACTCACTCCAGAAGGAGGAAATGCATGTGTTTCTCTCTGAAAGAACACTCAGCAACTAGGCTTTTGCTTGCTCCTTCAAAGTCTTTGTAGAAACGTGTGTTTTCACTGCTTGAATACGTTCTGAGATGCATTGTTTCAATCTCTTGCAAGCCTCATGTTGTTTCTTACACAATGTGGAAAAACACGGAGTATGTTCCCCAAATCACTTGAAATCCAGGGAAACGCACACTGCATCACTCTTGCCCAAACACGCTCTTTCACCTAATGCGTTGAGAACATTCTTTAAAGCAGAAAGGAAGGGCATTATGCAGTGAATTTGACGGGCATCTACAAAAGTCATTTCTATGGGTTGCAGAGCGCAAAAGCATGATTAAGTTCATGTTCTCGATGAAACCCTTACATTTCCAAGTGACCTGAAGTAGGACTTTTACAAAAGGATGTGTTTGCGTGTGTGTGCTGAAAGGAGCTCTAAGTTGTGTATTCAGTGTTGGATAGTGACACACTCTACATAAGTTACACAGCGTTTTGAAGGCACCAACATGCTTCAAACTGAAACTGCTACAAGGTGTGTGTAGCATGCAGAAAGAAGGCTTGTCATTTCAAAGAAAGAAGAGGAAACCAAAATCCAGGTAGTGTAACGAGAACACCAGTATGGGAGATGTGCATGTGGACAGGTTCAAAGAGAAGCTCTGTGTGGACACTTGGAAACATCGCTGTGACAAAATTTCGTACGAAGGGGCATTTGTCCAAAGTTGAAAGACCTTCCAAAACCAACCCTAAAGAACTTAGCTAAACAACGAATGTTGCAATCAGCTCCTGCACGAAAGGTGCTTCTATGACACAACCCCTGAACAGGTAGCTACATTCTGCGCAGTACAAAATGCATATGAACTCCAGGCTGAAAACTCACTCCAGAAGGAGGAAATGCATGTGTTTTGCTCTGAAACAACACTCAGGCACTAGGCTTTTGCTTGCTCCTTCAAAGTCTTTGTAGAAACGTGTGTTTTCACTGTTTGAATACGTTTTGAGATGCATTGTTTCAATCTCTTGCAAGCCTCATGTTGTTTCTTACACAATGTGGAAAGAAAAGGAGTATGTTTCCCAAACAGCTTAAAATCCAGGAAAACGCACACTGCATCACTCTTTCCCAAACACGCTCTTTCAACTGATGCGTTGAGAGCATTCTTTAAAGCAGAAAGGAAGGGCCTTTTCCAGTGAAATTCAGACGGGCATCTACAAAAGTCATATATATTGGATGCAGAGTGCAATAGCATGATGGACTTCATGTTCTCGGTGAAAACCTTACATTTCAAAGAGACCTGAAGTAGGAATTTCACAAAAAGACGTGTTTGCGTCTCTCCTGTGAAAGGAGCTCTAACTTGTGTATTCAGTGCTTGAGAGTGTAACACTCTACATAGGTTACACAGCGTTTTGAGAGCACCAACATGCTTAAAACTGAAACTGCTACAAAGTGTGTGTAGCATACAGAAAGAAGGCTTGTCATTTCAAAGAAAGAAGAGGAAACCAAAATCCAGGTAGTGAAACGAGCACACCATTATGGGAGATGTGCATGTGGATAGCTTCAAGCAGCAGCTCTGTGTGGACACTTGGAAACAGCGCTCTGAAAAAATTTCTTAGGGGCGGGATTTGGGCAAAGTTGAAAGACCTTCCAAAACCCACCCTACGGAACTTAGCCAAACTATGAATGTTGCAATAAGCTCCTGAACGAAAGGTGCTCCTATGACACAACCCCCGAGCAGGTAGCTACATTCTGCACAGTACAAAATGCATATGAATTCCTGTCTGAAAACTCACTCCAGAAGGATGAAATGCGTGTGTTTCTCTCTGAAAGAACACTCAGCCACTAGGCTTTTGCTTGCTCCTTCAAAGTCTTTATAGAAACGTGTGTTTTCACTCCCGGAATACGTTTTGGGATGCATTGTTTCAATCTCTTGCAAGCCTCATGTTATATCTTACTCAATGTGAAAAAATAAGGAGTATGTTTCCCAAATCATTTGAAATCCAGGAAAAGGCACACTGCATCACTCTTGCTCAAACACGCTCTTTCTCCTAATGTGTTGAGAACTTTCAACAAACCGGAAAAGAAGGGCACTTTGTAGGTAAATTCAGATGGGCATGTACAAGAGTTCATTTCTATTGGTTGCAGAGTGCAAAAGCATGATTGACTTCATCTTCTCCATGAAACCCTTACATTTCCAAGTGACCTGAAGTAGGACATTTACAAAGGATGTGTTTGTGTGTCCATAGTGAAACGAGCTCTAAGTTGTGTATTCAGTGTTGGAGTGTGACACACTGTATATAGGATACACAACGATTTGAAGGCACCAACATGCTTCAGACTGAAACTGCTACAAGGTGTGTGTAGCATGCAGGAAGAAGGCTTGTCATTTCAAAGAGAGAAGAGGAAACCAAAATCCAGGTACTGAAACGAGCACACCAGTATGGGAGATGTGCATGTGGACAGCTTCAAGCAGCAGCTCTGTGTGGACTCTTGGAAACAGCGCTGTGAAAAAATTTCGTACGAAGCGGGATTTGGCCAAAGTTGAAAGACCTTCCAAAACCAACCCTAAAGAACTTAGCCAAACAATGAATGTTGCAATAAGCTCCTGCACGAAAGGTGCTCCTCTGACACAACCCCCGAGCAGGTAGCTACATTCTGCACAGTACAAAATGCATATGAATTCCAGGCTGAAAACTCACTCCAGAAGGAGGAAATGCATGTGTTCCTCTCTGAAAGAACACTCAGCAACTAGGCTTTTGCTTGCTCCTTCAAAGTCTTTGTAGAAACGTGTGTTTTCACTGCTTGAATACGTTTTGAGATGCATTGTTTCAATCTCTTGCAAGCCTCATGTTGTTTCTTACACAATGTGGAAAAACACGGAGTATGTTCCCCAAATCACTTGAAATCCAGGGAAACGTACACTGCATCACTCTTGCCCAAACACGCTCTTTCACCTAATGCGTTGAGAACATTCTTTAAAGCAGAAAGGAAGGGCATTATGCAGTGAATTTGACGGGCATCTACAAAAGTCATTTCTATGGGTTGCAGAGCGCAAAAGCATGATTAAGTTCATGTTCTCGATGAAACCCTTACATTTCCAAGTGACCTGAAGTAGGACTTTTACAAAAGGATGTGTTTGCGTGTGTGTGCTGAAAGGAGCTCTAAGTTGTGTATTCAGTGTTGGATAGTGACACACTCTACATAGGTTACACAGCGTTTTGAAGGCACCAACATGCTTCAAACTGAAACTGCTACAAGGTGTGTGTAGCATGCAGAAAGAAGGCTTGTCATTTCAAAGAAAGAAGAGGAAACCAAAATCCAGGTAGTGTAACGAGAACACCAGTATGGGAGATGTGCATGTGGACAGGTTCAAAGAGAAGCTCTGTGTGGACACTTGGAAACATCGCTGTGACAAAATTTCGTACGAAGGGGCATTTGTCCAAAGTTGAAAGACCTTCCAAAACCAACCCTAAAGAACTTAGCTAAACAACGAATGTTGCAATCAGCTCCTGCACGAAAGGTGCTTCTATGACACAACCCCTGAACAGGTAGCTACATTCTGCGCAGTACAAAATGGATATGAACTCCAGGCTGAAAACTCACTCCAGAAGGAGGAAATGCATGTGTTTTGCTCTGAAACAACACTCAGGCACTAGGCTTTCGCTTGCTCCTTCAAAGTCTTTGTAGAAACGTGTGTTTTCACTGTTTGAATACGTTTTGAGATGCATTGTTTCAATCTCTTGCAAGCCTCATGTTGTTTCTTACACAATGTGGAAAAAAAAGGAGTATGTTTCCCAAACAGCTTGAAATCCAGGAAAACGCACACTGCATCACTCTTTCCCAAACACGCTCTTTCAACTGATGCGTTGAGAGCATTCTTTAAAGCAGAAAGGAAGGGCCTTTTCCAGTGAAATTCAGACGGGCATCTACAAAAGTCATATATATTGGATGCAGAGTGCAATAGCATGATGGACTTCATGTTCTCGGTGAAAACCTTACATTTCAAAGAGACCTGAAGTAGGAATTTCACAAAAAGACGTGTTTGCGTCTCTCCTGTGAAAGGAGCTCTAACTTGTGTATTCAGTGCTTGAGAGTGTAACACTCTACATAGGTTACACAGCGTTTTGAGAGCACCAACATGCTTAAAACTGAAACTGCTACAAAGTGTGTGTAGCATACAGAAAGAAGGCTTGTCATTTCAAAGAAAGAAGAGGAAACCAAAATCCAGGTAGTGAAACGAGCACAACAGTATGGGAGATGTGCATGTGGATAGCTTCAATCAGCAGCTCTGTGTGGACACTTGGAAACAGCGCTCTGAAAAAATTTCTTAGGGGCGGGATTTGGGCAAAGTTGAAAGACCTTCCAAAACCCACCCTACGGAACTTAGCCAAACTATGAATGTTGCAATAAGCTCCTGAACGAAAGGTGCTTCTATGACACAACCCCCGAGCAGGTAGCTACATTCTGCACAGTACAAAATGCATATGAATTCCTGTCTGAAAACTCACTCCAAAAGGATGAAATGCGTGTGTTTCTCTCTGAAAGAACACTCAGCCACTAGGCTTTTGCTTGCTCCTTCAAAGTCTTTATAGAAACGTGTGTTTTCACTCCCGGAATACGTTTTGGGATGCATTGTTTCAATCTCTTGCAAGCCTCATGTTATATCTTACTCAATGTGAAAAAATAAGGAGTGTGTTTCCCAAATCATTTGAAATCCAGGAAAAGGCACACTGCATCACTCTTGCTCAAACACGCTCTTTCTCCTAATGTGTTGAGAACTTTCAACAAACCGGAAAAGAAGGGCACTTTGTAGGTAAATTCAGATGGGCATGTACAAGAGTTCATTTCTATTGGTTGCAGAGTGCAAAAGCATCATTGACTTCATCTTCTCCATGAAACCCTTACATTTCCAAGTGACCTGAAGTAGGACTTTTACAAAGGATGTGTTTGTGTGTCCGTAGTGAAACGAGCTCTAAGTTGTGTATTCAGTGTTGGAGTGTGACACGCTGTATATAGGATACACAACGATTTGAAGGCACCAACATGCTTCAGACTGAAACTGCTACAAGGTGTGTGTAGCATGCAGGAAGAAGGCTTGTCATTTCAAAGAGAGAAGAGGAAACCAAAATCCAGGTACTGAAACGAGCACACCAGTATGGGAGATGTGCATGTGGACAGCTTCAAGCAGCAGCTCTGTGTGGACTCTTGGAAACAGCGCTGTGAAAAAATTTCGTACGAAGCGGGATTTGGCCAAAGTTGAAAGACCTTCCAAAACCAACCCTAAAGAACTTAGCCAAACAATGAATGTTGCAATAAGCTCCTGCACGAAAGGTGCTCCTCTGACACAACCCCCGAGCAGGTAGCTACATTCTGCACAGTACAAAATGCATATGAATTCCAGGCTGAAAACTCACTCCAGAAGGAGGAAATGCATGTGTTTCTCTCTGAAAGAACACTCAGCAACTAGGCTTTTGCTTGCTCCTTCAAAGTCTTTGTAGAAACGTGTGTTTTCACTGCTTGATACGTTTTGAGATGCATTGTTTCAATCTCTTGCAAGCCTCATGTTGTTTCTTACACAATGTGGAAAAACACGGAGTATGTTCCCCAAATCACTTGAAATCCAGGGAAACGCACACTGCATCACTCCTGCCCAAACACGCTCTTTCACCTAATGCGTTGAGAACATTCTTTAAAGCAGAAAGGAAGGGCATTATGCAGTGAATTTGACGGGCATCTACAAAAGTCATTTCTATGGGTTGCAGAGCGCAAAAGCATGATTAAGTTCATGTTCTCGATGAAACCCTTACATTTCCAAGTGACCTGAAGTAGGACTTTTACAAAAGGATGTGTTTGCGTGTGTGTGCTGAAAGGAGCTCTAAGTTGTGTATTCAGTGTTGGATAGTGACACACTCTACATAGGTTACACAGCGTTTTGAAGGCACCAACATGCTTCAAACTGAAACTGCTACAAGGTGTGTGTAGCATGCAGAAAGAAGGCTTGTCATTTCAAAGAAAGAAGAGGAAACCAAAATCCAGGTAGTGTAACGAGAACACCAGTATGGGAGATGTGCATGTGGACAGGTTCAAAGAGAAGCTCTGTGTGGACACTTGGAAACATCGCTGTGACAAAATTTCGTACGAAGGGGCATTTGTCCAAAGTTGAAAGACCTTCCAAAACCAACCCTAAAGAACTTAGCTAAACAACGAATGTTGCAATAAGCTCCTGCACGAAAGGTGCTTCTATGACACAACCCCTGAACAGGTAGCTACATTCTGCGCCGTACAAAATGCATATGAACTCCAGGCTGAAAACTCACTCCAGAAGGAGGAAATGCATGTGTTTTGCTCTGAAACAACACTCAGGCACTAGGCTTTTGCTTGCTCCTTCAAAGTCTTTGTAGAAACGTGTGTTTTCACTGTTTGAATACGTTTTGAGATGCATTGTTTCAATCTCTTGCAAGCCTCATGTTGTTTCTTACACAATGTGGAAAAAAAAGGAGTATGTTTCCCAAACAGCTTAAAATCCAGGAAAACGCACACTGCATCACTCTTTCCCAAACACGCTCTTTCAACTGATGCGTTGAGAGCATTCTTTAAAGCAGAAAGGAAGGGCCTTTTCCAGTGAAATTCAGACGGGCATCTACAAAAGTCATATATATTGGATGCAGAGTGCAATAGCATGATGGACTTCATGTTCTCAGTGAAAACCTTACATTTCAAAGAGACCAGAAGTAGGAATTTCACAAAAAGACGTGTTTGCGTCTCTCCTGTGAAAGGAGCTCTAACTTGTGTATTCAGTGCTTGAGAGTGTAACACTCTACATAGGTTACACAGCGTTTTGAGAGCACCAACATGCTTAAAACTGAAACTGCTACAAAGTGTGTGTAGCATACAGAAAGAAGGCTTGTCATTTCAAAGAAAGAAGAGGAAACCAAAATCCAGGTAGTGAAACGAGCACACCAGTATGGGAGATGTGCATGTGGATAGCTTCAAGCAGCAGCTCTGTGTGGACACTTGGAAACAGCGCTCTGAAAAAATTTCTTAGGGGCGGGATTTGGGCAAAGTTGAAAGACCTTCCAAAACCCACCCTACGGAACTTAGCCAAACTATGAATGTTGCAATAAGCTCCTGAACGAAAGGTGCTCCTATGACACAACCCCCGAGCAGGTAGCTACATTCTGCACAGTACAAAATGCATATGAATTCCTGTCTGAAAACTCACTCCAGAAGGATGAAATGCGTGTGTTTCTCTCTGAAAGAACACTCAGCCACTAGGCTTTTGCTTGCTCCTTCAAAGTCTTTATAGAAACGTGTGTTTTCACTCCCGGAATACGTTTTGGGATGCATTGTTTCAATCTCTTGCAAGCCTCATGTTATATCTTACTCAATGTGAAAAAATAAGGAGTATGTTTCCCAAATCATTTGAAATCCAGGAAAAGGCACACTGCATCACTCTTGCTCAAACACGCTCTTTCTCCTAATGTGTTGAGAACTTTCAACAAACCGGAAAGGAAGGGCACTTTGTAGGTAAATTCAGATGGGCATGTACAAGAGTTCATTTCTACTGGTTGCAGAGTGCAAAAGCATGATTGACTTCATCTTCTCCATGAAACCCTTACATTTCCAAGTGACCTGAAGTAGGACATTTACAAAGGATGTGTTTGTGTGTCCGTAGTGAAACGAGCTCTAAGTTGTGTATTCAGTGTTGGAGTGTGACACGCTGTATATAGGATACACAACGATTTGAAGGCACCAACATGCTTCAGACTGAAACTGCTACAAGGTGTGTGTAGCATGCAGGAAGAAGGCTTGTCATTTCAAAGAGAGAAGAGGAAACCAAAATCCAGGTACTGAAACAAGCACACCAGAATGGGAGATGTGCATGTGGACAGCTTCAAGCAGCAGCTCTGTGTGGACTCTTGGAAACAGCGCTGTGAAAAAATTTCGTACGAAGCGGGATTTGGCCAAAGTTGAAACACCTTCCAAAACCAACCCTAAAGAACTTAGCCAAACAATGAATGTTGCAATAAGCTCCTGCACAAAAGGTGCTCCTCTGACACAACCGCCGAGCAGGTAGCTACATTCTGCGCAGTACAAAATGCATATGAACTCCAGGCTGAAAACTCACTCCAGAAGGAGGAAATGCATGTGTTTTGCTCTGAAACAACACTCAGGCACTAGGCTTTTGCTTGCCCCTTCAAAGTCTTTGTAGAAACGTGTGTTTTCACTGTTTGAATACGTTTTGAGATGCATTGTTTCAATCTCTTGCAAGCCTCATGTTGTTTCTTACACAATGTGGAAAAAAAAGGAGTATGTTTCCCAAACAGCTTAAAATCCAGGAAAACGCACACTGCATCACTCTTTCCCAAACACGCTCTTTCAACTGATGCGTTGAGAGCATTCTTTAAAGCAGAAAGGAAGGGCCTTTTCCAGTGAAATTCAGACGGGCATCTACAAAAGTCATATATATTGGATGCAGAGTGCAATAGCATGATGGACTTCATGTTCTCGATGAAAACCTTACATTTCAAAGAGACCTGAAGTAGGAATTTCACAAAAAGACGTGTTTGCGTCTCTCCTGTGAAAGGAGCTCTAACTTGTGTATTCAGTGCTTGAGACTGTAACAGTCTACATAGGTTACACAGCGTTTTGAGAGCACCAACATGCTTAAAACTGAAACTGCTACAAAGTGTGTGTAGCATACAGAAAGAAGGCTTGTCATTTCAAAGAAAGAAGAGGAAACCAAAATCCAGGTAGTGAAACGAGCACACCATTATGGGAGATGTGCATGTGGATAGCTTCAAGCAGCAGCTCTGTGTGGACACTTGGAAACAGCGCTCTGAAAAAATTTCTTAGGGGCGGGATTTGGGCAAAGTTGAAAGACCTTCCAAAACCCACCCTACGGAACTTAGCCAAACTATGAATGTTGCAATAAGCTCCTGAACGAAAGGTGCTTCTATGACACAACCCCCGAGCAGGTAGCTACATTCTGCACAGTACAAAATGCATATGAATTCCTGTCGGAAAACTCACTCCAGAAGGATGAAATGCGTGTGTTTCTCTCTGAAAGAACACTCAGCCACTAGGCTTTTGCTTGCTCCTTCAAAGTCTTTATAGAAACGTGTGTTTTCACTCCTGGAATACGTTTTGGGATGCATTGTTTCAATCTCTTGCAAGCCTCATGTTATATCTTACTCAATGTGAAAAAATAAGGAGTATGTTTCCCAAATCATTTGAAATCCAGGAAAAGGCACACTGCATCACTCTTGCTCAAACACGCTCTTTCTCCTAATGTGTTGAGAACTTTCAACAAACCGGAAAAGAAGGGCACTTTGTAGGTAAATTCAGATGGGCATGTACAAGAGTTCATTTCTATTGGTTGCAGAGTGCAAAAGCATGATTGACTTCATCTTCTCCATGAAACCCTTACATTTCCAAGTGACCTGAAGTAGGACATTTACAAAGGATGTGTTTGTGTGTCCGTAGTGAAACGAGCTCTAAGTTGTGTATTCAGTGTTGGAGTGTGACACGCTGTATATAGGATACACAACGATTTGAAGGCACCAACATGCTTCAGACTGAAACTGCTACAAGGTGTGTGTAGCATGCAGGAAGAAGGCTTGTCATTTCAAAGAGAGAAGAGGAAACCAAAATCCAGGTACTGAAACAAGCACACCAGAATGGGAGATGTGCATGTGGACAGCTTCAAGCAGCAGCTCTGTGTGGACTCTTGGAAACAGCGCTGTGAAAAATTTCGTACGAAGCGGGATTTGGCCAAAGTTGAAAGACCTTCCAAAACCAACCCTAAAGAACTTAGCCAAACAATGAATGTTGCAATAAGCTCCTGCACGAAAGGTGCTCCTCTGACACAATCCCCGAGCAGGTAGCTACATTCTGCACAGTACAAAATGCATATGAATTCCAGGCTGAAAACTCACTCCAGAAGGAGGAAATGCATGTGTTCCTCTCTGAAAGAACACTCAGCAACTAGGCTTTTGCTTGCTCCTTCAAAGTCTTTGTAGAAACGTGTGTTTTCACTGCTTGAATACGTTTTGAGATGCATTGTTTCAATCTCTTGCAAGCCTCATGTTGTTTCTTACACAATGTGGAAAAACACGGAGTATGTTCCCCAAATCACTTGAAATCCAGGGAAACGCACACTGCATCACTCTTGCCCAAACACGCTCTTTCACCTAATGCGTTGAGAACATTCTTTAAAGCAGAAAGGAAGGGCATTATGCAGTGAATTTGACGGGCATCTACAAAAGTCATTTCTATGGGTTGCAGAGCGCAAAAGCATGATTAAGTTCATGTTCTCGATGAAACCCTTACATTTCCAAGTGACCTGAAGTAGGACTCTTACAAAAGGATGCCTTTGCGTGTGTGTGCTGAAAGGAGCTCTAAGTTGTGTATTCAGTGTTGGATAGTGACACACTCTACATAGGTTACACAACGATTTGAAGGCACCAACATGCTTCAGACTGAAACTGCTACAAGGTGTGTGTAGCATGCAGGAAGAAGGCTTGTCATTTCAAAGAGAGAAGAGGAAAGCAAAATCCAGGTACTGAAACAAGCACACCAGAATGGGAGATGTGCATGTGGACAGCTTCAAGCAGCAGCTCTGTGTGGACTCTTGGAAACAGCGCTGTGAAAAAATTTCGTACGAAGCGGGATTTGGCCAAAGTTGAAAGACCTTCCAAAACCAACCCTAAAGAACTTAGCCAAACAATGAATGTTGCAATAAGCTCCTGCACGAAAGGTGCTCCTCTGACACAACCCCCGAGCAGGTAGCTACATTCTGCACAGTACAAAATGCATATGAATTCCAGGCTGAAAACTCACTCCAGAAGGAGGAAATGCATGTGTTTCTCTCTGAAAGAACACTCAGGAACTAGGCTTTTGCTTGCTCCTTCAAAGTCTTTGTAGAAACGTGTGTTTTCACTGCTTGAATACGTTTTGAGATGCATTGTTTCAATCTCTTGCAAGCCTCATGTTGTTTCTTACACAATGTGGAAAAACACGGAGTATGTTCCCCAAATCACTTGAAATCCAGGGACATGCACACTGCATCACTCTTGCCCAAACACGCTCTTTCACCTAATGTGTTGAGAACTTTCTTTAAAGCAGAAAGGAAGGGCATTATGCAGTGAATTTGACGGGCATCTACAAAAGTCATTTCTATGGGTTGCAGAGCGCAAAAGCATGATTAATTTCATGTTCTCGATGAAACCCTTACATTTCCAAGTGACCTGAAGTAGGACTCTTACAAAAGGATGCGTTTGCATGTGTGTGCTGAAAGGAGCTCTAAGTTGTGTATTCAGTGTTGGATAGTGACACACTCTACATAGGTTACACAGCGTTTTGAAGGCACCAACATGCTTCAAACTGAAACTGCTACAAGGTGTGTGTAGCATGCAGAAAGAAGGCTTGTCATTTCAAAGAAAGAAGAGGAAACCAAAATCCAGGTAGTGTAACGAGAACACCAGTATGGGAGATGTGCATGTGGACAGGTTCAAAGAGAAGCTCTGTGTGGACACTTGGAAACATCGCTGTGACAAAATTTCGTACGAAGGGGCATTTGTCCAAAGTTGAAAGACCTTCCAAAACCAACCCTAAAGAACTTAGCTAAACAACGAATGTTGCAATCAGCTCCTGCACGAAAGGTGCTTCTATGACACAACCCCTGAACAGGTAGCTACATTCTGCGCAGTACAAAATGCATATGAACTCCAGGCTGAAAACTCACTCCAGAAGGAGGAAATGCATGTGTTTTGCTCTGAAACAACACTCAGGCACTAGGCTTTTGCTTGCCCCTTCAAAGTCTTTGTAGAAACGTGTGTTTTCACTGTTTGAATATGTTTTGAGATGCATTGTTTCAATCTCTTGCAAGCCTCATGTTGTTTCTTACACAATGTGGAAAAAAAAGGAGTATGTTTCCCAAACAGCTTAAAATCCAGGAAAACGCACACTGCATCACTCTTTCCCAAACACGCTCTTTCAACTGATGCGATGAGAGCATTCTTTAAAGCAGAAAGGAAGGGCCTTTTCCAGTGAAATTCAGACGGGCATCTACAAAAGTCATATATATTGGATGCAGAGTGCAATAGCATGATGGACTTCATGTTCTCGATGAAAACCTTACATTTCAAAGAGACCTGAAGTAGGAATTTCACAAAAAGACGTGTTTGCGTCTCTCCTGTGAAAGGAGCTCTAACTTGTGTATTCAGTGCTTGAGAGTGTAACACTCTACATAGGTTACACAGCGTTTTGAGAGCACCAACATGCTTAAAACTGAAACTGCTACAAAGTGTGTGTAGCATACAGAAAGAAGGCTTGTCATTTCAAAGAAAGAAGAGGAAACCAAAATCCAGGTAGTGAAACGAGCACACCATTATGGGAGATGTGCATGTGGATAGCTTCAAGCAGCAGCTCTGTGTGGACACTTGGAAACAGCGCTCTGAAAAAATTTCTTAGGGGCGGGATTTGGGCAAAGTTGAAAGACCTTCCAAAACCCACCCTACGGAACTTAGCCAAACTATGAATGTTGCAATAAGCTCCTGAACGAAAGGTGCTTCTATGACACAACCCCCGAGCAGGTAGCTACATTCTGCACAGTACAAAATGCATATGAATTCCTGTCTGAAAACTCACTCCAGAAGGATGAAATGCGTGTGTTTCTCTCTGAAAGAACACTCAGCCACTAGGCTTTTGCTTGCTCCTTCAAAGTCTTTATAGAAACGTGTGTTTTCACTCCCGGAATACGTTTTGGGATGCATTGTTTCAATCTCTTGCAAGCCTCATGTTATATCTTACTCAATGTGAAAAAATAAGGAGTATGTTTCCCAAATCATTTGAAATCCAGGAAAAGGCACACTGCATCACTCTTGCTCAAACACGCTCTTTCTCCTAATGTGTTGAGAACTTTCAACAAACCGGAAAAGAAGGGCACTTAGTAGGTAAATTCAGATGGGCATGTACAAGAGTTCATTTCTATTGGTTGCAGAGTGCAAAAGCATCATTGACTTCATCTTCTCCATGAAACCCTTACATTTCCAAGTGACCTGAAGTAGGACTTTTACAAAGGATGTGTTTGTGTGTCCATAGTGAAACGAGCTCTAAGTTGTGTATTCAGTGTTGGAGTGTGACACACTGTATATAGGATACACAACGATTTGAAGGCACCAACATGCTTCAGACTGAAACTGCTACAAGGTGTGTGTAGCATGCAGGAAGAAGGCTTGTCATTTCAAAGAGAGAAGAGGAAACCAAAATCCAGGTACTGAAACGAGCACACCAGTATGGGAGATGTGCATGTGGACAGCTTCAAGCAGCAGCTCTGTGTGGACTCATGGAAACAGCGCTGTGAAAAAATTTCGTACGAAGCGGGATTTGGCCAAAGTTGAAAGACCTTCCAAAACCAACCCTAAAGAACTTAGCCAAACAATGAATGTTGCAATAAGCTCCTGCACGAAAGGTGCTCCTCTGACACAACCCCCGAGCAGGTAGCTACATTCTGCACAGTACAAAATGCATATGAATTCCAGGCTGAAAACTCACTCCAGAAGGAGGAAATGCATGTGTTTCTCTCTGAAAGAACACTCAGCAACTAGGCTTTTGCTTGCTCCTTCAAAGTCTTTGTAGAAACGTGTGTTTTCACTGCTTGAATACGTTTTGAGATGCATTGTTTCAATCTCTTGCAAGCCTCATGTTGTTTCTTACACAATGTGGAAAAACACGGAGTATGTTCCCCAAATCACTTGAAATCCAGGGAAACGCACACTGCATCACTCTTGCCCAAACACGCTCTTTCACCTAATGCGTTGAGAACATTCTTTAAAGCAGAAAGGAAGGGCATTATGCAGTGAATTTGACGGGCATCTACAAAAGTCATTTCTATGGGTTGCAGAGCGCAAAAGCATGATTAAGTTCATGTTCTCGATGAAACCCTTACATTTCCAAGTGACCTGAAGTAGGACTCTTACAAAAGGATGCGTTTGCATGTGTGTGCTGAAAGGAGCTCTAAGTTGTGTATTCAGTGTTGGATAGTGACACACTCTACATAGGTTACACAGCGTTTTGAAGGCACCAACATGCTTCAAACTGAAACTGCTACAAGGTGTGTGTAGCATGCAGAAAGAAGGCTTGTCATTTCAAAGAAAGAAGAGGAAACCAAAATCCAGGTAGTGTAACGAGAACACCAGTATGGGAGATGTGCATGTGGACAGGTTCAAAGAGAAGCTCTGTGTGGACACTTGGAAACATCGCTGTGACAAAATTTCGTACGAAGGGGCATTTGTCCAAAGTTGAAAGACCTTCCAAAACCAACCCTAAAGAACTTAGCTAAACAACGAATGTTGCAATCAGCTCCTGCACGAAAGGTGCTTCTATGACACAACCCCTGAACAGGTAGCTACATTCTGCGCAGTACAAAATGCATATGAACTCCAGGCTGAAAACTCACTCCAGAAGGAGGAAATGCATGTGTTTTGCTCTGAAACAACACTCAGGCACTAGGCTTTTGCTTGCCCCTTCAAAGTCCTTGTAGAAACGTGTGTTTTCACTGTTTGAATACGTTTTGAGATGCATTGTTTCAATCTCTTGCAAGCCTCATGTTGTTTCTTACACAATGTGGAAAAAAAAGGAGTATGTTTCCCAAACAGCTTAAAATCCAGGAAAACGCACACTGCATCACTCTTTCCCAAACACGCTCTTTCAACTGATGCGTTGAGAGCATTCTTTAAAGCAGAAAGGAAGGGCCTTTTCCAGTGAAATTCAGACGGGCATCTACAAAAGTCATATATATTGGATGCAGAGTGCAATAGCATGATGGACTTCATGTTCTCGATGAAAACCTTACATTTCAAAGAGACCTGAAGTAGGAATTTCACAAAAAGACGTGTTTGCGTCTCTCCTGTGAAAGGAGCTCTAACTTGTGTATTCAGTGCTTGAGAGTGTAACACTCTACATAGGTTACACAGCGTTTTGAGAGCACCAACATGCTTAAAACTGAAACTGCTACAAAGTGTGTGTAGCATACAGAAAGAAGGCTTGTCATTTCAAAGAAAGAAGAGGAAACCAAAATCCAGGTAGTGAAACGAGCACACCAGTATGGGAGATGTGCATGTGGATAGCTTCAAGCAGCAGCTCTGTGTGGACACTTGGAAACAGCGCTCTGAAAAAATTTCTTAGGGGCGGGATTAGGGCAAAGTTGAAAGACCTTCCAAAACCCACCCTACGGAACTTAGCCAAACTATGAATGTTGCAATAAGCTCCTGAATGAAAGGTGCTTCTATGACACAACCCCCGAGCAGGTAGCTACATTCTGCACAGTACAAAATGCATATGAATTCCTGTCGGAAAACTCACTCCAGAAGGATGAAATGCGTGTGTTTCTCTCTGAAAGAACACTCAGCCACTAGGCTTTTGCTTGCTCCTTCAAAGTCTTTATAGAAACGTGTGTTTTCACTCCTGGAATACGTTTTGGGATGCATTGTTTCAATCTCTTGCAAGCCTAATGTTATATCTTACTCAATGTGAAAAAATAAGGAGTATGTTTCCCAAATCATTTGAAATCCAGGAAAAGCACACTGCATCACTCTTGCTCAAACACGCTCTTTCTCCTAATGTGTTGAGAACTTTCAACAAACCGGAAAGGAAGGGCACTTTGTAAGTAAATTCAGATGGGCATGTACAAGAGTTCATTTCTATTGGTTGCAGAGTGCAAAAGCATGATTGACTTCATCTTCTCCATGAAACCCTTACATTTCCAAGTGACCTGAAGTAGGACATTTACAAAGGATGTGTTTGTGTGTCCGTAGTGAAACGAGCTCTAAGTTGTGTATTCAGTGTTGGAGTGTGACACGCTGTATATAGGATACACAACGATTTGAAGGCACCAACATGCTTCAGACTGAAACTGCTACAAGGTGTGTGTAGCATGCAGGAAGAAGGCTTGTCATTTCAAAGAGAGAAGAGGAAACCAAAATCCAGGTACTGAAATGAGCACACCAGAATGGGAGATGTGCATGTGGACAGCTTCAAGCAGCAGCTCTGTGTGGACTCTTGGAAACAGCGCTGTGACAATATTTCGTACGAAGCGGGATTTGGCCAAAGTTGAAAGACCTTCCAAAACCAACCCTAAAGAACTTAGCCAAACAATGAATGTTGCAAAAAGCTCCTGCACGAAAGGTGCTCCTCTGACACAACCCCCGAGCAGGTAGCTACATTCTGCACAGTACAAAATGCATATGAATTCCAGGCTGAAAACTCACTCCAGAAGGAGGAAATGCATGTGTTTCTTTCTGAAAGAACACTCAGCAACTAGGCTTTTGCTTGCTCCTTCAAAGTCTTTGTAGAAACGTGTGTTTTCACTGCTTGAATACGTTTTGAGATGCATTGTTTCAATCTCTTGCAAGCCTCATGTTGTTTCTTACACAATGTGGAAAAACACGGAGTATGTTCCCCAAATCACTTGAAATCCAGGGAAACGCACACTGCATCACTCTTGCCCAAACACGCTCTTTCACCTAATGCGTTGAGAACATTCTTTAAAGCAGAAAGGAAGGGCATTATGCAGTGAATTTGACGGGCATCTACAAAAGTCATTTCTATGGGTTGCAGAGCGCAAAAGCATGTTTAAGTTCATGTTCTCGATGAAACCCTTACATTTCCAAGTGACCTGAAGTAGGACTCTTACAAAAGGATGCGTTTGCGTGTGTGTGCTGAAAGGAGCTCTAAGTTGTGTATTCAGTGTTGGATAGTGACACACTCTACATAGGTTACACAGCGTTTTGAAGGCACCAACATGCTTCAAACTGAAACTGCTACAAGGTGTGTGTAGCATGCAGAAAGAAGGCTTGTCATTTCAAAGAAAGAAGAGGAAACCAAAATCCAGGTAGTGTAACGAGAACACCAGTATGGGAGATGTGCATGTGGACAGGTTCAAAGAGAAGCTCTGTGTGGACACTTGGAAACATCGCTGTGACAAAATTTCGTACGAAGGGACATTTGTCCAAAGTTGAAAGACCTTCCAAAACCAACCCTAAAGAACTTAGCTAAACAACGAATGTTGCAATCAGCTCCTGCACGAAAGGTGCTTCTATGACACAACCCCTGAACAGGTAGCTACATTCTGCGCAGTACAAAATGCATATGAACTCCAGGCTGAAAACTCACTCCAGAAGGAGGAAATGCATGTGTTTTGCTCTGAAACAACACTCAGGCACTAGGCTTTTGCTTGCCCCTTCAAAGTCTTTGTAGAAACGTGTGTTTTCACTGTTTGAATACGTTTTGAGATGCATTGTTTCAATCTCTTGCAAGCCTCATGTTGTTTCTTACACAATGTGGAAAAAAAAGGAGTATGTTTCCCAAACAGCTTAAAATCCAGGAAAACGCACACTGCATCACTCTTTCCCAAACACGCTCTTTCAACTGATGCGTTGAGAGCATTCTTTAAAGCAGAAAGGAAGGGCCTTTTCCAGTGAAATTCAGACGGGCATCTACAAAAGTCATATATATTGGATGCAGAGTGCAATAGCATGATGGACTTCATGTTCTCGATGAAAACCTTACATTTCAAAGAGACCTGAAGTAGGAATTTCACAAAAAGACGTGTTTGCGTCTCTCCTGTGAAAGGAGCTCTAACTTGTGTATTCAGTGCTTGAGAGTGTAACACTCTACATAGGTTACACAGCGTTTTGAGAGCACCAACATGCTTAAAACTGAAACTGCTACAAAGTGTGTGTAGCACACAGAAAGAAGGCTTGTCATTTCAAAGAAAGAAGAGGAAACCAAAATCCAGGTAGTGAAACGAGCACACCATTATGGGAGATGTGCATGTGGATAGCTTCAAGCAGCAGCTCTGTGTGGACACTTGGAAACAGCGCTCTGAAAAAATTTCTTAGGGGCGGGATTTGGGCAAAGTTGAAAGACCTTCCAAAACCCACCCTACGGAACTTAGCCAAACTATGAATGTTGCAATAAGCTCCTGAACGAAAGGTGCTTCTATGACACAACCCCCGAGCAGGTAGCTACATTCTGCACAGTACAAAATGCATATGAATTCCTGTCTGAAAACTCACTCCAGAAGGATGAAATGCGTGTGTTTCTCTCTGAAAGAACACTCAGCCACTAGGCTTTTGCTTGCTCCTTCAAAGTCTTTATAGAAACGTGTGTTTTCACTCCTGGAATACGTTTTGGGATGCATTGTTTCAATCTCTTGCAAGCCTAATGTTATATCTTACTCAATGTGAAAAAATAAGGAGTATGTTTCCCAAATCATTTGAAATCCAGGAAAAGCACACTGCATCACTCTTGCTCAAACACGCTCTTTCTCCTAATGTGTTGAGAACTTTCAACAAACCGGAAAGGAAGGGCACTTTGTAGGTAAATTCAGATGGGCATGTACAAGAGTTCATTTCTATTGGTTGCAGAGTGCAAAAGCATGATTGACTTCATCTTCTCCATGAAACCCTTACATTTCCAAGTGACCTGAAGTAGGACATTTACAAAGGATGTGTTTGTGTGTCCGTAGTGAAACGAGCTCTAAGTTGTGTATTCAGTGTTGGAGTGTGACACGCTGTATATAGGATACACAACGATTTGAAGGCACCAACATGCTTCAGACTGAAACTGCTACAAGGTGTGTGTAGCATGCAGGAAGAAGGCTTGTCATTTCAAAGAGAGAAGAGGAAACCAAAATCCAGGTACTGAAATGAGCACACCAGAATGGGAGATGTGCATGTGGACAGCTTCAAGCAGCAGCTCTGTGTGGACTCTTGGAAACAGCGCTGTGACAATATTTCGTACGAAGCGGGTTTTGGCCAAAGTTGAAAGACCTTCCAAAAACCAACCCTAAAGAACTTAGCCAAACAATGAATGTTGCAATAAGCTCCTGCACGAAAGGTGCTCCTCTGACACAACCCCCGAGCCGGTAGCTACATTCTGCACAGTACAAAATGCATATGAATTCCAGGCTGAAAACTCACTCCAGAAGGAGGAAATGCATGTGTTTCTCTCTGAAAGAACACTCAGCAACTAGGCTTTTGCTTGCTCCTTCAAAGTCTTTGTAGAAACGTGTGTTTTCACTGCTTGAATACGTTTTGAGATGCATTGTTTCAATCTCTTGCAAGCCTCATGTTGTTTCTTACACAATGTGGAAAAACACGGAGTATGTTCCCCAAATCACTTGAAATCCAGGGAAACGCACACTGCATCACTCTTGCCCAAACACGCTCTTTCACCTAATGCGTTGAGAACATTCTTTAAAGCAGAAAGGAAGGGCATTATGCAGTGAATTTGACGGGCATCTACAAAAGTCATTTCTATGGGTTGCAGAGCGCAAAAGCATGATTAAGTTCATGTTCTCGATGAAACCCTTACATTTCCAAGTGACCTGAAGTAGGACTCTTACAAAAGGATGCGTTTGCGTGTGTGTGCTGAAAGGAGCTCTAAGTTGTGTATTCAGTGTTGGATAGTGACACACTCTACATAGGTTACACAGCGTTTTGAAGGCACCAACATGCTTCAAACTGAAACTGCTACAAGGTGTGTGTAGCATGCAGAAAGAAGGCTTGTCATTTCAAAGAAAGAAGAGGAAACCAAAATCCAGGTAGTGTAACGAGAACACCAGTATGGGAGATGTGCATGTGGACAGGTTCAAAGAGAAGCTCTGTGTGGACACTTGGAAACATCGCTGTGACAAAATTTCGTACGAAGGGGCATTTGTCCAAAGTTGAAAGACCTTCCAAAACCAACCCTAAAGAACTTAGCTAAACAACGAATGTTGCAATCAGCTCCTGCACGAAAGGTGCTTCTATGACACAACCCCTGAACAGGTAGCTACATTCTGCGCAGTACAAAATGCATATGAACTCCAGGCTGAAAACTCACTCCAGAAGGAGGAAATGCATGTGTTTTGCTCTGAAACAACACTCAGGCACTAGGCTTTTGCTTGCCCCTTCAAAGTCTTTGTAGAAACGTGTGTTTTCACTGTTTGAATACGTTTTGAGATGCATTGTTTCAATCTCTTGCAAGCCTCATGTTGTTTCTTACACAATGTGGAAAAAAAAGGAGTATGTTTCCCAAACAGCTTAAAATCCAGGAAAACGCACACTGCATCACTCTTTCCCAAACACGCTCTTTCAACTGATGCGTTGAGAGCATTCTTTAAAGCAGAAAGGAAGGGCCTTTTCTAGTGAAATTCAGACGGGCATCTACAAAAGTCATATATATTGGATGCAGAGTGCAATAGCATGATGGACTTCATGTTCTCGATGAAAACCTTACATTTCAAAGAGACCTGAAGTAGGAATTTCACAAAAAGACGTGTTTGCGTCTCTCCTGTGAAAGGAGCTCTAACTTGTGTATTCAGTGCTTGAGAGTGTAACACTCTACATAGGTTACACAGCGTTTTGAGAGCACCAACATGCTTAAAACTGAAACTGCTACAAAGTGTGTGTAGCATACAGAAAGAAGGCTTGTCATTTCAAAGAAAGAAGAGGAAACCAAAATCCAGGTAGTGAAACGAGCACACCATTATGGGAGATGTGCATGTGGATAGCTTCAAGCAGCAGCTCTGTGTGGACACTTGGAAACAGCGCTCTGAAAAAATTTCTTAGGGGCGGGATTTGGGCAAAGTTGAAAGACCTTCCAAAACCCACCCTACGGAACTTAGCCAAACTATGAATGTTGCAATAAGCTCCTGAACGAAAGGTGCTTCTATGACACAACCCCCGAGCAGGTAGCTACATTCTGCACAGTACAAAATGCATATGAATTCCTGTCTGAAAACTCACTCCAGAAGGATGAAATGCGTGTGTTTCTCTCTGAAAGAACACTCAGCCACTAGGCTTTTGCTTGCTCCTTCAAAGTCTTTATAGAAACGTGTGTTTTCACTCCTGGAATACGTTTTGGGATGCATTGTTTCAGTCTCTTGCAAGCCTAATGTTATATCTTACTCAATGTGAAAAAATAAGGAGTATGTTTCCCAAATCATTTGAAATCCAGGAAAAGCACACTGCATCACTCTTGCTCAAACACGCTCTTTCTCCTAATGTGTTGAGAACTTTCAACAAACCGGAAAGGAAGGGCACTTTGTAGGTAAATTCAGATGGGCATGTACAAGAGTTCATTTCTATTGGTTGCAGAGTGCAAAAGCATGATTGACTTCATCTTCTCCATGAAACCCTTACATTTCCAAGTGACCTGAAGTAGGACATTTACAAAGGATGTGTTTGTGTGTCCGTAGTGAAACGAGCTCTAAGTTGTGTATTCAGTGTTGGAGTGTGACACGCTGTATATAGGATACACAACGATTTGAAGGCGCCAACATGCTTCAGACTGAAACTGCTACAAGGTGTGTGTAGCATGCAGGAAGAAGGCTTGTCATTTCAAAGAGAGAAGAGGAAACCAAAATCCAGGTACTGAAACGAGCACACCAGAATGGGAGATGTGCATGTGGACAGCTTCAAGCAGCAGCTCTGTGTGGACTCTTGGAAACAGCGCTGTGACAATATTTCGTACGAAGCGGGATTTGGCCAAAGTTGAAAGACCTTCCAAAAACCAACCCTAAAGAACTTAGCCAAACAATGAATGTTGCAATAAGCTCCTGCACGAAAGGTGCTCCTCTGACACAACCCCCGAGCCGGTAGCTACATTCTGCACAGTACAAAATGCATATGAATTCCAGGCTGTAAACTCACTCCAGAAGGAGGAAATGCATGTGTTTCTCTCTGAAAGAACACTCAGCAACTAGGCTTTTGCTTGCTCCTTCAAAGTCTTTGTAGAAACGTGTGTTTTCACTGCTTGAATACGTTTTGAGATGCATTGTTTCAATCTCTTGCAAGCCTCATGTTGTTTCTTACACAATGTGGAAAAACACGGAGTATGTTCCCCAAATCACATGAAATCCAGGGAAACGCACACTGCATCACTCTTGCCCAAACACGCTCTTTCACCTAATGCGTTGAGAACATTCTTTAAAGCAGAAAGGAAGGGCATTATGCAGTGAATTTGACGGGCATCTACAAAAGTCATTTCTATGGGTTGCAGAGCGCAAAAGCATGATTAAGTTCATGTTCTCGATGAAACCCTTACATTTCCAAGTGACCTGAAGTAGGACTCTTACAAAAGGATGCGTTTGCGTGTGTGTGCTGAAAGGAGCTCTAAGTTGTGTATTCAGTGTTGGATAGTGACACACTCTACATAGGTTACACAGCGTTTTGAAGGCACCAACATGCTTCAAACTGAAACTGCTACAAGGTGTGTGTAGCATGCAGAAAGAAGGCTTGTCATTTCAAAGAAAGAAGAGGAAACCAAAATCCAGGTAGTGTAACGAGAACACCAGTATGGGAGATGTGCATGTGGACAGGTTCAAAGAGAAGCTCTGTGTGGACACTTGGAAACATCGCTGTGACAAAATTTCGTACGAAGGGGCATTTGTCCAAAGTTGAAAGACCTTCCAAAACCAACCCTAAAGAACTTAGCTAAACAACGAATGTTGCAATCAGCTCCTGCACGAAAGGTGCTTCTATGACACAACCCCTGAACAGGTAGCTACATTCTGCGCAGTACAAAATGCATATGAACTCCACGCTGAAAACTCACTCCAGAAGGAGGAAATGCATGTGTTTTGCTCTGAAACAACACTCAGGCACTAGGCTTTTGCTTGCCCCTTCAAAGTCTTTGTAGAAACGTGTGTTTTCACTGTTTGAATACGTTTTGAGATGCATTGTTTCAATCTCTTGCAAGCCTCATGTTGTTTCTTACACAATGTGGAAAAAAAAGGAGTATGTTTCCCAAACAGCTTAAAATCCAGGAAAACGCACACTGCATCACTCTTTCCCAAACACGCTCTTTCAACTGATGCGTTGAGAGCATTCTTTAAAGCAGAAAGGAAGGGCCTTTTCCAGTGAAATTCAGACGGGCATCTACAAAAGTCATATATATTGGATGCAGAGTGCAATAGCATGATGGACTTCATGTTCTCGATGAAAACCTTACATTTCAAAGAGACCTGAAGTAGGAATTTCACAAAAAGACGTGTTTGCGTCTCTCCTGTGAAAGGAGCTCTAACTTGTGTATTCAGTGCTTGAGAGTGTAACACTCTACATAGGTTACACAGCGTTTTGAGAGCACCAACATGCTTAAAACTGAAACTGCTACAAAGTGTGTGTAGCATACAGAAAGAAGGCTTGTCATTTCAAAGAAAGAAGAGGAAACCAAAATCCAGGTAGTGAAACGAGCACACCATTATGGGAGATGTGCATGTGGATAGCTTCAAGCAGCAGCTCTGTGTGGACACTTGGAAACAGCGCTCTGAAAAAATTTCTTAGGGGCGGGATTTGGGCAAAGTTGAAAGACCTTCCAAAACCCACCCTACGGAACTTAGCCAAACTATGAATGTTGCAATAAGCTCCTGAACGAAAGGTGCTTCTATGACACAACCCCCGAGCAGGTAGCTACATTCTGCACAGTACAAAATGCATATGAATTCCTGTCTGAAAACTCACTCCAGAAGGATGAAATGCGTGTGTTTCTCTCTGAAAGAACACTCAGCCACTAGGCTTTTGCTTGCTCCTTCAAAGTCTTTATAGAAACGTGTGTTTTCACTCCTGGAATACGTTTTGGGATGCATTGTTTCAGTCTCTTGCAAGCCTAATGTTATATCTTACTCAATGTGAAAAAATAAGGAGTATGTTTCCCAAATCATTTGAAATCCAGGAAAAGCACACTGCATCACTCTTGCTCAAACACGCTCTTTCTCCTAATGTGTTGAGAACTTTCAACAAACCGGAAAGGAAGGGCACTTTGTAGGTAAATTCAGATGGGCATGTACAAGAGTTCATTTCTATTGGTTGCAGAGTGCAAAAGCATGATTGACTTCATCTTCTCCATGAAACCCTTACATTTCCAAGTGACCTGAAGTAGGACATTTACAAAGGATGTGTTTGTGTGTCCGTAGTGAAACGAGCTCTAAGTTGTGTATTCAGTGTTGGAGTGTGACACGCTGTATATAGGATACACAACGATTTGAAGGCACCAACATGCTTCAGACTGAAACTGCTACAAGGTGTGTGTAGCATGCAGGAAGAAGGCTT
This sequence comes from Miniopterus schreibersii, assembly GCF_964146895.1. Classification (NCBI taxonomy): domain Eukaryota; kingdom Metazoa; phylum Chordata; class Mammalia; order Chiroptera; family Miniopteridae; genus Miniopterus; species Miniopterus schreibersii. The sequence continues at coordinate 34,355,032 of NC_138118.1, read as the reverse complement.
GTCATTTCAAAGAGAGAAGAGGAAACCAAAATCCAGGTACTGAAATGAGCACACCAGAATGGGAGATGTGCATGTGGACAGCTTCAAGTGGCAGCTCTGTGTGGACTCCTGGAAACAGCGCTGTGACAATATTTCGTACGAAGCGGGATTTGGCCAAAGTTGAAAGACCTTCCAAAACCAACCCTAAAGAACTTAGCCAAACAATGATTGTTGCAATAAGCTCCTGCACGAAAGGTGCTCCTCTGACACAACCCCCGAGCGGGTAGCTACATTCTGCACAGTACAAAATGCATATGAATTCCAGGCTGAAAACTCACTGCAGAAGGAGGAAATGCATGTGTTTCTCTCTGAAAGAACACTCAGCAACTAGGCTTTTGCTTGCTCCTTCAAAGTCTTTGTAGAAACGTGTGTTTTCACTGCTTGAATACGTTTTGAGATGCATTGTTTCAATCTCTTGCAAGCCTCATGTTGTTTCTTACACAATGTGGAAAAACACGGAGTATGTTCCCCAAATCACTTGAAATCCAGGGAAACGCACACTGCATCACTCTTGCCCAAACACGCTCTTTCACCTAATGCGTTGAGAACATTCTTTAAAGCAGAAAGGAAGGGCATTATGCAGTGAATTTGACGGGCATCTACAAAAGTCATTTCTATGGGTTGCAGAGCGCAAAAGCATGATTAAGTTCATGTTCTCGATGAAACCCTTACATTTCCAAGTGACCTGAAGTAGGACTCTTACAAAAGGATGCGTTTGCGTGTGTGTGCTGAAACGAGCTCTAAGTTGTGTATTCAGTGTTGGATAGTGACACACTCTACATAGGTTACACAGCGTTTTGAAGGCACCAACATGCTTCAAACTGAAACTGCTACAAGGTGTGTGTAGCATGCAGAAAGAAGGCTTGTCATTTCAAAGAAAGAAGAGGAAACCAAAATCCAGGTAGTGTAACGAGAACACCAGTATGGGAGATGTGCATGTGGACAGGTTCAAAGAGAAGCTCTGTGTGGACACTTGGAAACATCGCTGTGACAAAATTTCGTACGAAGGGGCATTTGTCCAAAGTTGAAAGACCTTCCAAAACCAACCCTAAAGAACTTAGCTAAACAACGAATGTTGCAATCAGCTCCTGCACGAAAGGTGCTTCTATGACACAACCCCTGAACAGGTAGCTACATTCTGCGCAGTACAAAATGCATATGAACTCCAGGCTGAAAACTCACTCCAGAAGGAGGAAATGCATGTGTTTTGCTCTGAAACAACACTCAGGCACTAGGCTTTTGCTTGCCCCTTCAAAGTCTTTGTAGAAACGTGTGTTTTCACTGTTTGAATACGTTTTGAGATGCATTGTTTCAATCTCTTGCAAGCCTCATGTTGTTTCTTACACAATGTGGAAAAAAAAGGAGTATGTTTCCCAAACAGCTTAAAATCCAGGAAAACGCACACTGCATCACTCTTTCCCAAACACGCTCTTTCAACTGATGCGTTGAGAGCATTCTTTAAAGCAGAAAGGAAGGGCCTTTTCCAGTGAAATTCAGACGGGCATCTACAAAAGTCATATATATTGGATGCAGAGTGCAATAGCATGATGGACTTCATGTTCTCGATGAAAACCTTACATTTCAAAGAGACCTGAAGTAGGAATTTCACAAAAAGACGTGTTTGCGTCTCTCCTGTGAAAGGAGCTCTAACTTGTGTATTCAGTGCTTGAGAGTGTAACACTCTACATAGGTTACACAGCGTTTTGAGAGCACCAACATGCTTAAAACTGAAACTGCTACAAAGTGTGTGTAGCATACAGAAAGAAGGCTTGTCATTTCAAAGAAAGAAGAGGAAACCAAAATCCAGGTAGTGAAACGAGCACACCATTATGGGAGATGTGCATGTGGATAGCTTCAAGCAGCAGCTCTGTGTGGACACTTGGAAACAGCGCTCTGAAAAAATTTCTTAGGGGCGGGATTTGGGCAAAGTTGAAAGACCTTCCAAAACCCACCCTACGGAACTTAGCCAAACTATGAATGTTGCAATAAGCTCCTGAACAAAAGGTGCTTCTATGACACAACCCCCGAGCAGGTAGCTACATTCTGCACAGTACAAAATGCATATGAATTCCTGTCTGAAAACTCACTCCAGAAGGATGAAATGCGTGTGTTTCTCTCTGAAAGAACACTCAGCCACTAGGCTTTTGCTTGCTCCTTCAAAGTCTTTATAGAAACGTGTGTTTTCACTCCTGGAATAAGTTTTGGGATGCATTGTTTCAGTCTCTTGCAAGCCTCATGTTATATCTTACTCAATGTGAAAAAATAAGGAGTATGTTTCCCAAATCATTTGAAATCCAGGAAAAGGCACACTGCATCACTCTTGCTCAAACACGCTCTTTCTCCTAATGTGTTGAGAACTTTCAACAAACCGGAAAAGAAGGGCACTTTGTAGGTAAATTCAGATGGGCATGTACAAGAGTTCATTTCTATTGGTTGCAGAGTGCAAAAGCATGATTGACTTCATCTTCTCCATGAAACCCTTACATTTCCAAGTGACCTGAAGTAGGACATTTACAAAGGATGTGTTTGTGTGTCCGTAGTGAAACGAGCTCTAAGTTGTGTATTCAGTGTTGGAGTGTGACACGCTGTATATAGGATACACAACGATTTGAAGGCGCCAACATGCTTCAGACTGAAACTGCTACAAGGTGTGTGTAGCATGCAGGAAGAAGGCTTGTCATTTCAAAGAGAGAAGAGGAAACCAAAATCCAGGTACTGAAACAAGCACACCAGAATGGGAGATGTGCATGTGGACAGCTTCAAGCAGCAGCTCTGTGTGGACTCTTGGAAACAGCGCTGTGAAAAAATTTTGTACGAAGCGGGATTTGGCCAAAGTTGAAAGACTTTCCAAAACCAACCCTAAAGAACTTAGCCAAACAATGAATGTTGCAATAAGCTCCTGCACGAAAGGTGCTCCTCTGACACAACCCCCGAGCAGGTAGCTACATTCTGCACAGTACAAAATGCATATGAATTCCAGGCTGAAAACTCACTCCAGAAGGAGGAAATGCATGTGTTTCTCTCTGAAAGAACACTCAGCAACTAGGCTTTTGCTTGCTCCTTCAAAGTCTTTGTAGAAACGTGTGTTTTCACTGCTTGAATACGTTTTGAGATGCATTGTTTCAATCTCTTGCAAGCCTCATGTTGTTTCTTACACAATGTGGAAAAACACGGAGTATGTTCCCCAAATCACATGAAATCCAGGGAAACGCACACTGCATCACTCTTGCCCAAACACGCTCTTTCACCTAATGCGTTGAGAACATTCTTTAAAGCAGAAAGGAAGGGCATTATGCAGTGAATTTGACGGGCATCTACAAAAGTCATTTCTATGGGTTGCAGAGCGCAAAAGCATGATTAAGTTCATGTTCTCGATGAAACCCTTACATTTCCAAGTGACCTGAAGTAGGACTCTTACAAAAGGATGCGTTTGCGTGTGTGTGCTGAAAGGAGCTCTAAGTTGTGTATTCAGTGTTGGATAGTGACACACTCTACATAGGTTACACAGCGTTTTGAAGGCACCAACATGCTTCAAACTGAAACTGCTACAAGGTGTGTGTAGCATGCAGAAAGAAGGCTTGTCATTTCAAAGAAAGAAGAGGAAACCAAAATCCAGGTAGTGTAACGAGAACACCAGTATGGGAGATGTGCATGTGGACAGGTTCAAAGAGAAGCTCTGTGTGGACACTTGGAAACATCGCTGTGACAAAATTTCGTACGAAGGGACATTTGTCCAAAGTTGAAAGACCTTCCAAAACCAACCCTAAAGAACTTAGCTAAACAACGAATGTTGCAATCAGCTCCTGCACGAAAGGTGCTTCTATGACACAACCCCTGAACAGGTAGCTACATTCTGCGCAGTACAAAATGCATATGAACTCCAGGCTGAAAACTCACTCCAGAAGGAGGAAATGCATGTGTTTTGCTCTGAAACAACACTCAGGCACTAGGCTTTTGCTTGCCCCTTCAAAGTCTTTGTAGAAACGTGTGTTTTCACTGTTTGAATACGTTTTGAGATGCATTGTTTCAATCTCTTGCAAGCCTCATGTTGTTTCTTACACAATGTGGAAAGAAAAGGAGTATGTTTCCCAAACAGCTTAAAATCCAGGAAAACGCACACTGCATCACTCTTTCCCAAACACGCTCTTTCAACTGATGCGTTGAGAGCATTCTTTAAAGCAGAAAGGAAGGGCCTTTTCCAGTGAAATTCAGACGGGCATCTACAAAAGTCATATATATTGGATGCAGAGTGCAATAGCATGATGGACTTCATGTTCTCGATGAAAACCTTACATTTCAAAGAGACCTGAAGTAGGAATTTCACAAAAAGACGTGTTTGCGTCTCTCCTGTGAAAGGAGCTCTAACTTGTGTATTCAGTGCTTGAGAGTGTAACACTCTACATAGGTTACACAGCGTTTTGAGAGCACCAACATGCTTAAAACTGAAACTGCTACAAAGTGTGTGTAGCATACAGAAAGAAGGCTTGTCATTTCAAAGAAAGAAGAGGAAACCAAAATCCAGGTAGTGAAACGAGCACACCATTATGGGAGATGTGCATGTGGATAGCTTCAAGCAGCAGCTCTGTGTGGACACTTGGAAACAGCGCTCTGAAAAAATTTCTTAGGGGCGGGATTTGGGCAAAGTTGAAAGACCTTCCAAAACCCACCCTACGGAACTTAGCCAAACTATGAATGTTGCAATAAGCTCCTGAACGAAAGGTGCTTCTATGACACAACCCCCGAGCAGGTAGCTACATTCTGCACAGTACAAAATGCATATGAATTCCTGTCTGAAAACTCACTCCAGAAGGATGAAATGCGTGTGTTTCTCTCTGAAAGAACACTCAGCCACTAGGCTTTTGCTTGCTCCTTCAAAGTCTTTATAGAAACGTGTGTTTTCACTCCTGGAATACGTTTTGGGATGCATTGTTTCAATCTCTTGCAAGCCTAATGTTATATCTTACTCAATGTGAAAAAATAAGGAGTATGTTTCCCAAATCATTTGAAATCCAGGAAAAGCACACTGCATCACTCTTGCTCAAACACGCTCTGTCTCCTAATGTGTTGAGAACTTTCAACAAACCGGAAAGGAAGGGCACTTTGTAGGTAAATTCAGATGGGCATGTACAAGAGTTCATTTCTATTGGTTGCAGAGTGCAAAAGCATGATTGACTTCATCTTCTCCATGAAACCCTTACATTTCCAAGTGACCTGAAGTAGGACATTTACAAAGGATGTGTTTGTGTGTCCGTAGTGAAACGAGCTCTAAGTTGTGTATTCAGTGTTGGAGTGTGACACGCTGTATATAGGATACACAACGATTTGAAGGCACCAACATGCTTCAGACTGAAACTGCTACAAGGTGTGTGTAGCATGCAGGAAGAAGGCTTGTCATTTCAAAGAGAGAAGAGGAAACCAAAATCCAGGTACTGAAATGAGCACACCAGAATGGGAGATGTGCATGTGGACAGCTTCAAGCAGCAGCTCTGTGTGGACTCCTGGAAACAGCGCTGTGACAATATTTCGTACGAAGCGGGATTTGGCCAAAGTTGAAAGACCTTCCAAAACCAACCCTAAAGAACTTAGCCAAACAATGATTGTTGCAATAAGCTCCTGCACGAAAGGTGCTCCTCTGACACAACCCCCGAGCGGGTAGCTACATTCTGCACAGTACAAAATGCATATGAATTCCAGGCTGAAAACTCACTCCAGAAGGAGGAAATGCATGTGTTTCTCTCTGAAAGAACACTCAGCAACTAGGCTTTTGCTTGCTCCTTCAAAGTCTTTGTAGAAACGTGTGTTTTCACTGCTTGAATACGTTTTGAGATGCATTGTTTCAATCTCTTGCAAGCCTCATGTTGTTTCTTACACAATGTGGAAAAACACGGAGTATGTTCCCCAAATCACTTGAAATCCAGGGAAACGCACACTGCATCACTCTTGCCCAAACACGCTCTTTCACCTAATGCGTTGAGAACATTCTTTAAAGCAGAAAGGAAGGGCATTATGCAGTGAATTTGACGGGCATCTACAAAAGTCATTTCTATGGGTTGCAGAGCGCAAAAGCATGATTAAGTTCATGTTCTCGATGAAACCCTTACATTTCCAAGTGACCTGAAGTAGGACTCTTACAAAAGGATGCGTTTGCGTGTGTGTGCTGAAAGGAGCTCTAAGTTGTGTATTCAGTGTTGGATAGTGACACACTCTACATAGGTTACACAGCGTTTTGAAGGCACCAACATGCTTCAAACTGAAACTGCTACAAGGTGTGTGTAGCATGCAGAAAGAAGGCTTGTCATTTCAAAGAAAGAAGAGGAAACCAAAATCCAGGTAGTGTAACGAGAACACCAGTATGGGAGATGTGCATGTGGACAGGTTCAAAGAGAAGCTCTGTGTGGACACTTGGAAACATCGCTGTGACAAAATTTCGTACGAAGGGACATTTGTCCAAAGTTGAAAGACCTTCCAAAACCAACCCTAAAGAACTTAGCTAAACAACGAATGTTGCAATCAGCTCCTGCACGAAAGGTGCTTCTATGACACAACCCCTGAACAGGTAGCTACATTCTGCGCAGTACAAAATGCATATGAACTCCAGGCTGAAAACTCACTCCAGAAGGAGGAAATGCATGTGTTTTGCTCTGAAACAACACTCAGGCACTAGGCTTTTGCTTGCCCCTTCAAAGTCTTTGTAGAAACGTGTGTTTTCACTGTTTGAATACGTTTTGAGATGCATTGTTTCAATCTCTTGCAAGCCTCATGTTGTTTCTTACACAATGTGGAAAAAAAAGGAGTATGTTTCCCAAACAGCTTAAAATCCAGGAAAACGCACACTGCATCACTCTTTCCCAAACACGCTCTTTCAACTGATGCGTTGAGAGCATTCTTTAAAGCAGAAAGGAAGGGCCTTTTCCAGTGAAATTCAGACGGGCATCTACAAAAGTCATATATATTGGATGCAGAGTGCAATAGCATGATGGACTTCATGTTCTCGATGAAAACCTTACATTTCAAAGAGACCTGAAGTAGGAATTTCACAAAAAGACGTGTTTGCGTCTCTCCTGTGAAAGGAGCTCTAACTTGTGTATTCAGTGCTTGAGAGTGTAACACTCTACATAGGTTACACAGCGTTTTGAGAGCACCAACATGCTTAAAACTGAAACTGCTACAAAGTGTGTGTAGCATACAGAAAGAAGGCTTGTCATTTCAAAGAAAGAAGAGGAAACCAAAATCCAGGTAGTGAAACGAGCACACCATTATGGGAGATGTGCATGTGGATAGCTTCAAGCAGCAGCTCTGTGTGGACACTTGGAAACAGCGCTCTGAAAAAATTTCTTAGGGGCGGGATTTGGGCAAAGTTGAAAGACCTTCCAAAACCCACCCTACGGAACTTAGCCAAACTATGAATGTTGCAATAAGCTCCTGAACAAAAGGTGCTTCTATGACACAACCCCCGAGCAGGTAGCTACATTCTGCACAGTACAAAATGCATATGAATTCCTGTCTGAAAACTCACTCCAGAAGGATGAAATGCGTGTGTTTCTCTCTGAAAGAACACTCAGCCACTAGGCTTTTGCTTGCTCCTTCAAAGTCTTTATAGAAACGTGTGTTTTCACTCCTGGAATACGTTTTGGGATGCATTGTTTCAATCTCTTGCAAGCCTCATGTTATATCTTACTCAATGTGAAAAAATAAGGAGTATGTTTCCCAAATCATTTGAAATCCAGGAAAAGCACACTGCATCACTCTTGCTCAAACACGCTCTTTCTCCTAATGTGTTGAGAACTTTCAACAAACCGGAAAGGAAGGGCACTTTGTAGGTAAATTCAGATGGGCATGTACAAGAGTTCATTTCTATTGGTTGCAGAGTGCAAAAGCATGATTGACTCCATCTTCTCCATGAAACCCTTACATTTCCAAGTGACCTGAAGTAGGACATTTACAAAGGATGTGTTTGTGTGTCCGTAGTGAAACGAGCTCTAAGTTGTGTAATCAGTGTTGGAGTGTGACACACTGTATATAGGATACACAACGATTTGAAGGCACCAACATGCTTCAGACTGAAACTGCTACAAGGTGTGTGTAGCATGCAGGAAGAAGGCTTGTCATTTCAAAGAGAGAAGAGGAAACCAAAATCCAGGTACTGAAATGAGCACACCAGGCTGGGAGATGTGCATGTGGACAGCTTCAAGCAGCAGCTCTGTGTGGACTCTTGGAAACAGCGCTGTGACAAAATTTCGTACGAAGCGGGATTTGGCCAAAGTTGAAAGACCTTCCAAAACCAACCCTAAAGAACTTAGCCAAACAATGAATGTTGCAATACGCTCTTGCACGAAAGGTGCTCCTCTGACACAACCCCCGAGCAGGTAGCTACATTCTGCACAGTACAAAATGCATATGAATTCCAGGCTGAAAACTCACTCCAGAAGGAGGAAATGCATGTGTTTCTCTCTGAAAGAACACTCAGCAACTAGGCTTTTGCATGCTCCTTCAAAGTCTTTGTAGAAACGTGTGTTTTCACTGCTTGAATACGTTTTGAGATGCATTGTTTCAATCTCTTGCAAGCCTCATGTTGTTTCTTACACAATGTGGAAAAACACGGAGTATGTTCCCCAAATCACTTGAAATCCAGGGAAACGCACACTGCATCACTCTTGCCCAAACACGCTCTTCACCTAATGCGTTGAGAACATTCTTTAAAGCAGAAAGGAAGGGCATTATGCAGTGAATTTGACGGGCATCTACAAAAGTCATTTCTATGGTTTGCAGAGCGCAAAAGCATGATTAAGTTCATGTTCTCGATGAAACCCTTACATTTCCAAGTGACCTGAAGTAAGACTCTTACAAAAGGATGCGTTTGCGTGTGTGTGCTGAAATGAGCTCTAAGTTGTGTATTCAGTGTTGGATAGTGACACACTCTACATAGGTTACACAGCGTTTTGAAGGCACCAACATGCTTCAAACTGAAACTGCTACAAGGTGTGTGTAGCATGCAGAAAGAAGGCTTGTCATTTCAAAGAAAGAAGAGGAAACCAAAATCCAGGTAGTGTAACGAGAACACCAGTATGGGAGATGTGCATGTGGACAGGTTCAAAGAGAAGCTCTGTGTGGACACTTGGAAACATCGCTGTGACAAAATTTCGTACGAAGGGGCATTTGTCCAAAGTTGAAAGACCTTCCAAAACCAACCCTAAAGAACTTAGCTAAACAACGAATGTTGCAATCAGCTCCTGCACGAAAGGTGCTTCTATGACACAACCCCTGAACAGGTAGCTACATTCTGCGCAGTACAAAATGCATATGAACTCCAGGCTGAAAACTCACTCCAGAAGGAGGAAATGCATGTGTTTTGCTCTGAAACAACACTCAGGCACTAGGCTTTTGCTTGCCCCTTCAAAGTCCTTGTAGAAACGTGTGTTTTCACTGTTTGAATACGTTTTGAGATGCATTGTTTCAATCTCTTGCAAGCCTCATGTTGTTTCTTACACAATGTGGAAAAAAAAGGAGTATGTTTCCCAAACAGCTTAAAATCCAGGAAAACGCACACTGCATCACTCTTTCCCAAACACGCTCTTTCAACTGATGCGTTGAGAGCATTCTTTAAAGCAGAAAGGAAGGGCCTTTTCCAGTGAAATTCAGACGGGCATCTACAAAAGTCATATATATTGGATGCAGAGTGCAATAGCATGATGGACTTCATGTTCTCGATGAAAACCTTACATTTCAAAGAGACCTGAAGTAGGAATTTCACAAAAAGACGTGTTTGCTCCTCTCCTGTGAAAGGAGCTCTAACTTGTGTATTCAGTGCTTGAGAGTGTAACACTCTACATAGGTTACACAGCGTTTTGAGAGCACCAACATGCTTAAAACTGAAACTGCTACAAAGTGTGTGTAGCATACAGAAAGAAGGCTTGTCATTTCAAAGAAAGAAGAGGAAACCAAAATCCAGGTAGTGAAACGAGCACACCATTATGGGAGATGTGCATGTGGATAGCTTCAAGCAGCAGCTCTGTGTGGACACTTGGAAACAGCGCTCTGAAAAAATTTCTTAGGGGCGGGATTTGGGCAAAGTTGAAAGACCTTCCAAAACCCACCCTACGGAACTTAGCCAAACTATGAATGTTGCAATAAGCTCCTGAACGAAAGGTGCTTCTATGACACAACCCCCGAGCAGGTAGCTACATTCTGCACAGTACAAAATGCATATGAATTCCTGTCTGAAAACTCACTCCAGAAGGATGAAATGCGTGTGTTTCTCTCTGAAAGAACACTCAGCCACTAGGCTTTTGCTTGCTCCTTCAAAGTCTTTATAGAAACGTGTGTTTTCACTCCTGGAATACGTTTTGGTATGCATTGTTTCAATCTCTTGCAAGCCTCATGTTATATCTTACTCAATGTGAAAAAATAAGGAGTATGTTTCCCAAATCATTTGAAATCCAGGAAAAGGCACACTGCATCACTCTTGCTCAAACACGCTCTTTCTCCTAATGTGTTGAGAACTTTCAACAAACCGGAAAGGAAGGGCACTTTGTAGGTAAATTCAGATGGGCATGTACAAGAGTTCATTTCTATTGGTTGCAGAGTGCAAAAGCATGATTGACTTCATCTTCTCCATGAAACCCTTACATTTCCAAGTGACCTGAAGTAGGACATTTACAAAGGATGTGTTTGTGTGTCCGTAGTGAAACGAGCTCTAAGTTGTGTATTCAGTGTTGGAGTGTGACACGCTGTATATAGGATACACAATGATTTGAAGGCACCAATATGCTTCAGACTGAAACTGCTACAAGGTGTGTGTAGCATGCAGGAAGAAGGCTTGTCATTTCAAAGAGAGAAGAGGAAACCAAAATCCAGGTACTGAAACGAGCACACCAGTATGGGAGATGTGCATGTGGACAGCTTCAAGCAGCAGCTCTGTGTGGACTCTTGGAAACAGCGCTGTGAAAAAATTTCGTACGAAGCGGGATTTGGCCAAAGTTGAAAGACCTTCCAAAACCAACCCTAAAGAACTTAGCCAAACAATGAATGTTGCAATAAGCTCCTGCACGAAAGGTGCTCCTCTGACACAACCCCCGAGCAGGTAGCTACATTCTGCACAGTACAAAATGCATATGAATTCCAGGCTGAAAACTCACTCCAGAAGGAGGAAATGCATGTGTTTCTCTCTGAAAGAACACTCAGCAACTAGGCTTTTGCTTGCTCCTTCAAAGTCTTTGTAGAAACGTGTGTTTTCACTGCTTGAATACGTTTTGAGATGCATTGTTTCAATCTCTTGCAAGCCTCATGTTATATCTTACTCAATGTGAAAAAATAAGGAGTATGTTTCCCAAATCATTTGAAATCCAGGAAAAGCACACTGCATCACTCTTGCTCAAACACGCTCTTTCTCCTAATGTGTTGAGAACTTTCAACAAACCGGAAAGGAAGGGCACTTTGTAGGTAAATTCAGATGGGCATGTACAAGAGTTCATTTCTATTGGTTGCAGAGTGCAAAAGCATGATTGACTCCATCTTCTCCATGAAACCCTTACATTTCCAAGTGACCTGAAGTAGGACATTTACAAAGGATGTGTTTGTGTGTCCGTAGTGAAACGAGCTCTAAGTTGTGTAATCAGTGTTGGAGTGTGACACACTGTATATAGGATACACAACGATTTGAAGGCACCAACATGCTTCAGACTGAAACTGCTACAAGGTGTGTGTAGCATGCAGGAAGAAGGCTTGTCATTTCAAAGAGAGAAGAGGAAACCAAAATCCAGGTACTGAAATGAGCACACCAGGCTGGGAGATGTGCATGTGGACAGCTTCAAGCAGCAGCTCTGTGTGGACTCTTGGAAACAGCGCTGTGACAAAATTTCGTACGAAGCGGGATTTGGCCAAAGTTGAAAGACCTTCCAAAACCAACCCTAAAGAACTTAGCCAAACAATGAATGTTGCAATACGCTCTTGCACGAAAGGTGCTCCTCTGACACAACCCCCGAGCAGGTAGCTACATTCTGCACAGTACAAAATGCATATGAATTCCAGGCTGAAAACTCACTCCAGAAGGAGGAAATGCATGTGTTTCTCTCTGAAAGAACACTCAGCAACTAGGCTTTTGCATGCTCCTTCAAAGTCTTTGTAGAAACGTGTGTTTTCACTGCTTGAATACGTTTTGAGATGCATTGTTTCAATCTCTTGCAAGCCTCATGTTGTTTCTTACACAATGTGGAAAAACACGGAGTATGTTCCCCAAATCACTTGAAATCCAGGGAAACGCACACTGCATCACTCTTGCCCAAACACGCTCTTCACCTAATGCGTTGAGAACATTCTTTAAAGCAGAAAGGAAGGGCATTATGCAGTGAATTTGACGGGCATCTACAAAAGTCATTTCTATGGTTTGCAGAGCGCAAAAGCATGATTAAGTTCATGTTCTCGATGAAACCCTTACATTTCCAAGTGACCTGAAGTAAGACTCTTACAAAAGGATGCGTTTGCGTGTGTGTGCTGAAATGAGCTCTAAGTTGTGTATTCAGTGTTGGATAGTGACACACTCTACATAGGTTACACAGCGTTTTGAAGGCACCAACATGCTTCAAACTGAAACTGCTACAAGGTGTGTGTAGCATGCAGAAAGAAGGCTTGTCATTTCAAAGAAAGAAGAGGAAACCAAAATCCAGGTAGTGTAACGAGAACACCAGTATGGGAGATGTGCATGTGGACAGGTTCAAAGAGAAGCTCTGTGTGGACACTTGGAAACATCGCTGTGACAAAATTTCGTACGAAGGGGCATTTGTCCAAAGTTGAAAGACCTTCCAAAACCAACCCTAAAGAACTTAGCTAAACAACGAATGTTGCAATCAGCTCCTGCACGAAAGGTGCTTCTATGACACAACCCCTGAACAGGTAGCTACATTCTGCGCAGTACAAAATGCATATGAACTCCAGGCTGAAAACTCACTCCAGAAGGAGGAAATGCATGTGTTTTGCTCTGAAACAACACTCAGGCACTAGGCTTTTGCTTGCCCCTTCAAAGTCCTTGTAGAAACGTGTGTTTTCACTGTTTGAATACGTTTTGAGATGCATTGTTTCAATCTCTTGCAAGCCTCATGTTGTTTCTTACACAATGTGGAAAAAAAAGGAGTATGTTTCCCAAACAGCTTAAAATCCAGGAAAACGCACACTGCATCACTCTTTCCCAAACACGCTCTTTCAACTGATGCGTTGAGAGCATTCTTTAAAGCAGAAAGGAAGGGCCTTTTCCAGTGAAATTCAGACGGGCATCTACAAAAGTCATATATATTGGATGCAGAGTGCAATAGCATGATGGACTTCATGTTCTCGATGAAAACCTTACATTTCAAAGAGACCTGAAGTAGGAATTTCACAAAAAGACGTGTTTGCTCCTCTCCTGTGAAAGGAGCTCTAACTTGTGTATTCAGTGCTTGAGAGTGTAACACTCTACATAGGTTACACAGCGTTTTGAGAGCACCAACATGCTTAAAACTGAAACTGCTACAAAGTGTGTGTAGCATACAGAAAGAAGGCTTGTCATTTCAAAGAAAGAAGAGGAAACCAAAATCCAGGTAGTGAAACGAGCACACCATTATGGGAGATGTGCATGTGGATAGCTTCAAGCAGCAGCTCTGTGTGGACACTTGGAAACAGCGCTCTGAAAAAATTTCTTAGGGGCGGGATTTGGGCAAAGTTGAAAGACCTTCCAAAACCCACCCTACGGAACTTAGCCAAACTATGAATGTTGCAATAAGCTCCTGAACGAAAGGTGCTTCTATGACACAACCCCCGAGCAGGTAGCTACATTCTGCACAGTACAAAATGCATATGAATTCCTGTCTGAAAACTCACTCCAGAAGGATGAAATGCGTGTGTTTCTCTCTGAAAGAACACTCAGCCACTAGGCTTTTGCTTGCTCCTTCAAAGTCTTTATAGAAACGTGTGTTTTCACTCCTGGAATACGTTTTGGTATGCATTGTTTCAATCTCTTGCAAGCCTCATGTTATATCTTACTCAATGTGAAAAAATAAGGAGTATGTTTCCCAAATCATTTGAAATCCAGGAAAAGGCACACTGCATCACTCTTGCTCAAACACGCTCTTTCTCCTAATGTGTTGAGAACTTTCAACAAACCGGAAAGGAAGGGCACTTTGTAGGTAAATTCAGATGGGCATGTACAAGAGTTCATTTCTATTGGTTGCAGAGTGCAAAAGCATGATTGACTTCATCTTCTCCATGAAACCCTTACATTTCCAAGTGACCTGAAGTAGGACATTTACAAAGGATGTGTTTGTGTGTCCGTAGTGAAACGAGCTCTAAGTTGTGTAATCAGTGTTGGAGTGTGACACACTGTATATAGGATACACAACGATTTGAAGGCACCAACATGCTTCAGACTGAAACTGCTACAAGGTGTGTGTAGCATGCAGGAAGAAGGCTTGTCATTTCAAAGAGAGAAGAGGAAACCAAAATCCAGGTACTGAAATGAGCACACCAGGCTGGGAGATGTGCATGTGGACAGCTTCAAGCAGCAGCTCTGTGTGGACTCTTGGAAACAGCGCTGTGACAAAATTTCGTACGAAGCGGGATTTGGCCAAAGTTGAAAGACCTTCCAAAACCAACCCTAAAGAACTTAGCCAAACAATGAATGTTGCAATACGCTCTTGCACGAAAGGTGCTCCTCTGACACAACCCCCGAGCAGGTAGCTACATTCTGCACAGTACAAAATGCATATGAATTCCAGGCTGAAAACTCACTCCAGAAGGAGGAAATGCATGTGTTTCTCTCTGAAAGAACACTCAGCAACTAGGCTTTTGCATGCTCCTTCAAAGTCTTTGTAGAAACGTGTGTTTTCACTGCTTGAATACGTTTTGAGATGCATTGTTTCAATCTCTTGCAAGCCTCATGTTGTTTCTTACACAATGTGGAAAAACACGGAGTATGTTCCCCAAATCACTTGAAATCCAGGGAAACGCACACTGCATCACTCTTGCCCAAACACGCTCTTCACCTAATGCGTTGAGAACATTCTTTAAAGCAGAAAGGAAGGGCATTATGCAGTGAATTTGACGGGCATCTACAAAAGTCATTTCTATGGTTTGCAGAGCGCAAAAGCATGATTAAGTTCATGTTCTCGATGAAACCCTTACATTTCCAAGTGACCTGAAGTAAGACTCTTACAAAAGGATGCGTTTGCGTGTGTGTGCTGAAATGAGCTCTAAGTTGTGTATTCAGTGTTGGATAGTGACACACTCTACATAGGTTACACAGCGTTTTGAAGGCACCAACATGCTTCAAACTGAAACTGCTACAAGGTGTGTGTAGCATGCAGAAAGAAGGCTTGTCATTTCAAAGAAAGAAGAGGAAACCAAAATCCAGGTAGTGTAACGAGAACACCAGTATGGGAGATGTGCATGTGGACAGGTTCAAAGAGAAGCTCTGTGTGGACACTTGGAAACATCGCTGTGACAAAATTTCGTACGAAGGGGCATTTGTCCAAAGTTGAAAGACCTTCCAAAACCAACCCTAAAGAACTTAGCTAAACAACGAATGTTGCAATCAGCTCCTGCACGAAAGGTGCTTCTATGACACAACCCCTGAACAGGTAGCTACATTCTGCGCAGTACAAAATGCATATGAACTCCAGGCTGAAAACTCACTCCAGAAGGAGGAAATGCATGTGTTTTGCTCTGAAACAACACTCAGGCACTAGGCTTTTGCTTGCCCCTTCAAAGTCCTTGTAGAAACGTGTGTTTTCACTGTTTGAATACGTTTTGAGATGCATTGTTTCAATCTCTTGCAAGCCTCATGTTGTTTCTTACACAATGTGGAAAAAAAAGGAGTATGTTTCCCAAACAGCTTAAAATCCAGGAAAACGCACACTGCATCACTCTTTCCCAAACACGCTCTTTCAACTGATGCGTTGAGAGCATTCTTTAAAGCAGAAAGGAAGGGCCTTTTCCAGTGAAATTCAGACGGGCATCTACAAAAGTCATATATATTGGATGCAGAGTGCAATAGCATGATGGACTTCATGTTCTCGATGAAAACCTTACATTTCAAAGAGACCTGAAGTAGGAATTTCACAAAAAGACGTGTTTGCTCCTCTCCTGTGAAAGGAGCTCTAACTTGTGTATTCAGTGCTTGAGAGTGTAACACTCTACATAGGTTACACAGCGTTTTGAGAGCACCAACATGCTTAAAACTGAAACTGCTACAAAGTGTGTGTAGCATACAGAAAGAAGGCTTGTCATTTCAAAGAAAGAAGAGGAAACCAAAATCCAGGTAGTGAAACGAGCACACCATTATGGGAGATGTGCATGTGGATAGCTTCAAGCAGCAGCTCTGTGTGGACACTTGGAAACAGCGCTCTGAAAAAATTTCTTAGGGGCGGGATTTGGGCAAAGTTGAAAGACCTTCCAAAACCCACCCTACGGAACTTAGCCAAACTATGAATGTTGCAATAAGCTCCTGAACGAAAGGTGCTTCTATGACACAACCCCCGAGCAGGTAGCTACATTCTGCACAGTACAAAATGCATATGAATTCCTGTCTGAAAACTCACTCCAGAAGGATGAAATGCGTGTGTTTCTCTCTGAAAGAACACTCAGCCACTAGGCTTTTGCTTGCTCCTTCAAAGTCTTTATAGAAACGTGTGTTTTCACTCCTGGAATACGTTTTGGTATGCATTGTTTCAATCTCTTGCAAGCCTCATGTTATATCTTACTCAATGTGAAAAAATAAGGAGTATGTTTCCCAAATCATTTGAAATCCAGGAAAAGGCACACTGCATCACTCTTGCTCAAACACGCTCTTTCTCCTAATGTGTTGAGAACTTTCAACAAACCGGAAAGGAAGGGCACTTTGTAGGTAAATTCAGATGGGCATGTACAAGAGTTCATTTCTATTGGTTGCAGAGTGCAAAAGCATGATTGACTTCATCTTCTCCATGAAACCCTTACATTTCCAAGTGACCTGAAGTAGGACATTTACAAAGGATGTGTTTGTGTGTCCGTAGTGAAACGAGCTCTAAGTTGTGTATTCAGTGTTGGAGTGTGACACGCTGTATATAGGATACACAATGATTTGAAGGCACCAATATGCTTCAGACTGAAACTGCTACAAGGTGTGTGTAGCATGCAGGAAGAAGGCTTGTCATTTCAAAGAGAGAAGAGGAAACCAAAATCCAGGTACTGAAACGAGCACACCAGTATGGGAGATGTGCATGTGGACAGCTTCAAGCAGCAGCTCTGTGTGGACTCTTGGAAACAGCGCTGTGAAAAAATTTCGTACGAAGCGGGATTTGGCCAAAGTTGAAAGACCTTCCAAAACCAACCCTAAAGAACTTAGCCAAACAATGAATGTTGCAATAAGCTCCTGCACGAAAGGTGCTCCTCTGACACAACCCCCGAGCAGGTAGCTACATTCTGCACAGTACAAAATGCATATGAATTCCAGGCTGAAAACTCACTCCAGAAGGAGGAAATGCATGTGTTTCTCTCTGAAAGAACACTCAGCAACTAGGCTTTTGCTTGCTCCTTCAAAGTCTTTGTAGAAACGTGTGTTTTCACTGCTTGAATACGTTTTGAGATGCATTGTTTCAATCTCTTGCAAGCCTCATGTTGTTTCTTACACAATGTGGAAAAACACGGAGTATGTTCCCCAAATCACTTGAAATCCAGGGAAACGCACACTGCATCACTCTTGCCCAAACACGCTCTTTCACCTAATGCGTTGAGAACATTCTTTAAAGCAGAAAGGAAGGGCATTATGCAGTGAATTTGACGGGCATCTACAAAAGTCATTTCTATGGGTTGCAGAGCGCAAAAGCATGATTAAGTTCATGTTCTCGATGAAACCCTTACATTTCCAAGTGACCTGAAGTAGGACTTTTACAAAAGGATGCGTTTGCGTGTGTGTGCTGAAACGAGCTCTAAGTTGTGTATTCAGTGTTGGATAGTGACACACTCTACATAGGTTACACAGCGTTTTGAAGGCACCAACATGCTTCAAACTGAAACTGCTACAAGGTGTGTGTAGCATGCAGAAAGAAGGCTTGTCATTTCAAAGAAAGAAGAGGAAACCAAAATCCAGGTAGTGTAACGAGAACACCAGTATGGGAGATGTGCATGTGGACAGGTTCAAAGAGAAGCTCTGTGTGGACACTTGGAAACATCGCTGTGACAAAATTTCGTACGAAGGGGCATTTGTCCAAAGTTGAAAGACCTTCCAAAACCAACCCTAAAGAACTTAGCTAAACAACGAATGTTGCAATCAGCTCCTGCACGAAAGGTGCTTCTATGACACAACCCCTGAACAGGTAGCTACATTCTGCGCAGTACAAAATGCATATGAACTCCAGGCTGAAAACTCACTCCAGAAGGAGGAAAGGCATGTGTTTTGCTCTGAAACAACACTCAGGCACTAGGCTTTTGCTTGCTCCTTCAAAGTCTTTGTAGAAACGTGTGTTTTCACTGTTTGAATACGTTTTGAGATGCATTGTTTCAATCTCTTGCAAGCCTCATGTTGTTTCTTACACAATGTGGAAAAAAAAGGAGTATGTTTCCCAAACAGCTTAAAATCCAGGAAAACGCACACTGCATCACTCTTTCCCAAACACGCTCTTTCAACTGATGCGTTGAGAGCATTCTTTAAAGCAGAAAGGAAGGGCCTTTTCCAGTGAAATTCAGACGGGCATCTACAAAAGTCATATATATTGGATGCAGAGTGCAATAGCATGATGGACTTCATGTTCTCGATGAAAACCTTACATTTCAAAGAGACCTGAAGTAGGAATTTCACAAAAAGACGTGTTTGCGTCTCTCCTGTGAAAGGAGCTCTAACTTGTGTATTCAGTGCTTGAGAGTGTAACACTCTACATAGGTTACACAGCATTTTGAGAGCACCAACATGCTTAAAACTGAAACTGCTACAAAGTGTGTGTAGCATACAGAAAGAAGGCTTGTCATTTCAAAGAAAGAAGAGGAAACCAAAATCCAGGTAGTGAAACGAGCACACCATTATGGGAGATGTGCATGTGGATAGCTTCAAGCAGCAGCTCTGTGTGGACACTTGGAAACAGCGCTCTGAAAAAATTTCTTAGGGGCGGGATTTGGGCAAAGTTGAAAGACCTTCCAAAACCCACCCTACGGAACTTAGCCAAACTATGAATGTTGCAATAAGCTCCTGAACGAAAGGTGCTTCTATGACACAACCCCCGAGCAGGTAGCTACATTCTGCACAGTACAAAATGCATATGAATTCCTGTCGGAAAACTCACTCCAGAAGGATGAAATGCGTGTGTTTCTCTCTGAAAGAACACTCAGCCACTAGGCTTTTGCTTGCTCCTTCAAAGTCTTTATAGAAACGTGTGTTTTCACTCCTGGAATACGTTTTGGGATGCATTGTTTCAATCTCTTGCAAGCCTCATGTTATATCTTACTCAATGTGAAAAAATAAGGAGTATGTTTCCCAAATCATTTGAAATCCAGGAAAAGGCACACTGCATCACTCTTGCTCAAACACGCTCTTTCTCCTAATGTGTTGAGAACTTTCAACAAACCGGAAAAGAAGGGCACTTTGTAGGTAAATTCAGATGGGCATGTACAAGAGTTCATTTCTATTGGTTGCAGAGTGCAAAAGCATGATTGACTTCATCTTCTCCATGAAACCCTTACATTTCCAAGTGACCTGAAGTAGGACATTTACAAAGGATGTGTTTGTGTGTCCGTAGTGAAACGAGCTCTAAGTTGTGTATTCAGTGTTGGAGTGTGACACGCTGTATATAGGATACACAACGATTTGAAGGCACCAACATGCTTCAGACTGAAACTGCTACAAGGTGTGTGTAGCATGCAGGAAGAAGGCTTGTCATTTCAAAGAGAGAAGAGGAAACCAATATCCAGATACTGAAACAAGCACACCAGAATGGGAGATGTGCATGTGGACAGCTTCAAGCAGCAACTCTGTGTGGACTCTTGGAAACAGCGCTGTGAAAAAATTTCGTACGAAGCGGGATTTGGCCAAAGTTGAAAGACCTTCCAAAACCAACCCTAAAGAACTTAGCCAAACAATGAATGTTGCAATAAGCTCCTGCACGAAAGGTGCTCCTCTGACACAACCACCGAGCAGGTAGCTACATTCTGCACAGTACAAAATGCATATGAATTCCAGGCTGAAAACTCACTCCAGAAGGAGGAAATGCATGTCTTTCTCTCTGAAAGAACACTCAGCAACTAGGCTTTTGCTTGCTCCTTCAAAGTCTTTGTAGAAACGTGTGTTTTCACTGCTTGAATACGTTTTGAGATGCATTGTTTCAATCTCTTGCAAGCCTCATGTTGTTTCTTACACAATGTGGAAAAACACGCAGTATGTTCCCCAAATCACTTGAAATCCAGGGAATCGCACACTGCATCACTCTTGCCCAAACACGCTCTTTCACCTAATGCGTTGAGAACTTTCTTTAAAGCAGAAAGGAAGGACATTATGCAGTGAATTTGACGGGCATCTACAAAAGTCATTTCTATGGGTTGCAGAGCGCAAAAGCATGATTAATTTCATGTTCTCGATGAAACCCTTACATTTCCAAGTGACCTGAAGTAGGACTCTTACAAAAGGATGCGTTTGCATGTGTGTGCTGAAAGGAGCTCTAAGTTGTGTATTCAGTGTTGGATAGTGACACACTCTACATAGGTTACACAGCGTTTTGAAGGCACCAACATGCTTCAAACTGAAACTGCTACAAGGTGTGTGTAGCATGCAGAAAGAAGGCTTGTCATTTCAAAGAAAGAAGAGGAAACCAAAATCCAGGTAGTGTAACGAGAACACCAGTATGGGAGATGTGCATGTGGACAGGTTCAAAGAGAAGCTCTGTGTGGACACTTGGAAACATCGCTGTGACAAAATTTCGTACGAAGGGGCATTTGTCCAAAGTTGAAAGACCTTCCAAAACCAACCCTAAAGAACTTAGCTAAACAACGAATGTTGCAATCAGCTCCTGCACGAAAGGTGCTTCTATGACACAACCCCTGAACAGGTAGCTACATTCTGCGCAGTACAAAATGCATATGAACTCCAGGCTGAAAACTCACTCCAGAAGGAGGAAATGCATGTGTTTTGCTCTGAAACAACACTCAGGCACTAGGCTTTTGCTTGCTCCTTCAAAGTCTTTGTAGAAACGTGTGTTTTCACTGTTTGAATACGTTTTGAGATGCATTGTTTCAATCTCTTGCAAGCCTCATGTTGTTTCTTACACAATGTGGAAAAAAAAGGGGTATGTTTCCCAAACAGCTTAAAATCCAGGAAAACGCACACTGCATCACTCTTTCCCAAACACGCTCTTTCAACTGATGCGTTGAGAGCATTCTTTAAAGCAGAAAGGAAGGGCCTTTTCCAGTGAAATTCAGACGGGCATCTACAAAAGTCATATATATTGGATGCAGAGTGCAATAGCATGATGGACTTCATGTTCTCGATGAAAACCTTACATTTCAAAGAGACCTGAAGTAGGAATTTCACAAAAAGACGTGTTTGCGTCTCTCCTGTGAAAGGAGCTCTAACTTGTGTATTCAGTGCTTGAGAGTGTAACACTCTACATAGGTTACACAGCGTTTTGAGAGCACCAACATGCTTAAAACTGAAACTGCTACAAAGTGTGTGTAGCATACAGAAAGAAGGCTTGTCATTTCAAAGAAAGAAGAGGAAACCAAAATCCAGGTAGTGAAACGAGCACACCATTATGGGAGATGTGCATGTGGATAGCTTCAAGCAGCAGCTCTGTGTGGACACTTGGAAACAGCGCTCTGAAAAAATTTCTTAGGGGCGGGATTTGGGCAAAGTTGAAAGACCTTCCAAAACCCACACTACGGAACTTAGCCAAACTATGAATGTTGCAATAAGCTCCTGAACGAAAGGTGCTTCTATGACACAACCCCCGAGCAGGTAGCTACATTCTGCACAGTACAAAATGCATATGAATTCCTGTCTGAAAACTCACTCCAGAAGGATGAAATGCGTGTGTTTCTCTCTGAAAGAACACTCAGCCACTAGGCTTTTGCTTGCTCCTTCAAAGTCTTTATAGAAACGTGTGTTTTCACTCCTGGAATACGTTTTGGGATGCATTGTTTCAATCTCTTGCAAGCCTCATGTTATATCTTACTCAATGTCAAAAAATAAGGAGTATGTTTCCCAAATCATTTGAAATCCAGGAAAAGGCACACTGCATCACTCTTGCTCAAACACGCTCTTTCTCCTAATGTGTTGAGAACTTTCAACAAACCGGAAAAGAAGGGCACTTTGTAGGTAAATTCAGATGGGCATGTACAAGAGTTCATTTCTATTGGTTGCAGAGTGCAAAAGCATGATTGACTTCATCTTCTCCATGAAACCCTTACATTTCCAAGTGACCTGAAGTAGGACATTTACAAAGGATGTGTTTGTGTGTCCGTAGTGAAACGAGCTCTAAGTTGTGTATTCAGTGTTGGAGTGTGACACGCTGTATATAGGATAAACAATGATTTGAAGGCACCAACATGCTTCAGACTGAAACTGCTACAAGGTGTGTGTAGCATGCAGGAAGAAGGCTTGTCATTTCAAAGAGAGAAGAGGAAACCAAAATCCAGGTACTGAAACGAGCACACCAGTATGGGAGATGTGCATGTGGACAGCTTCAAGCAGCAGCTCTGTGTGGACTCTTGGAAACAGCGCTGTGAAAAAATTTCGTACGAAGCGGGATTTGGCCAAAGTTGAAAGACCTTCCAAAACCAACCCTAAAGAACTTAGCCAAACAATGAATGTTGCAATAAGCTCCTGCACGAAAGGTGCTCCTCTGACACAACCCCCGAGCAGGTAGCTACATTCTGCACAGTACAAAATGCATATGAATTCCAGGCTGAAAACTCACTCCAGAAGGAGGAAATGCATGTGTTTCTCTCTGAAAGAACACTCAGCAACTAGGCTTTTGCTTGCTCCTTCAAAGTCTTTGTAGAAACGTGTGTTTTCACTGCTTGAATACGTTTTGAGATGCATTGTTTCAATCTCTTGCAAGCCTCATGTTGTTTCTTACACAATGTGGAAAAACACGCAGTATGTTCCCCAAATCACTTGAAATCCAGGGAATCGCACACTGCATCACTCTTGCCCAAACACGCTCTTTCACCTAATGCGTTGAGAACTTTCTTTAAAGCAGAAAGGAAGGACATTATGCAGTGAATTTGACGGGCATCTACATTAGTCATTTCTATGGGTTGCAGAGCGCAAAAGCATGATTAATTTCATGTTCTCGATGAAACCCTTACATTTCCAAGTGACCTGAAGTAGGACTCTTACAAAAGGATGCGTTTGCATGTGTGTGCTGAAAGGAGCTCTAAGTTGTGTATTCAGTGTTGGATAGTGACACACTCTACATAGGTTACACAGCGTTTTGAAGGCACCAACATGCTTCAAACTGAAACTGCTACAAGGTGTGTGTAGCATGCAGAAAGAAGGCTTGTCATTTCAAAGAAAGAAGAGGAAACCAAAATCCAGGTAGTGTAACGAGAACACCAGTATGGGAGATGTGCATGTGGACAGGTTCAAAGAGAAGCTCTGTGTGGACACTTGGAAACATCGCTGTGACAAAATTTCGTACGAAGGGGCATTTGTCCAAAGTTGAAAGACCTTCCAAAACCAACCCTAAAGAACTTAGCTAAACAACGAATGTTGCAATCAGCTCCTGCACGAAAGGGGCTTCTATGACACAACCCCTGAACAGGTAGCTACATTCTGCGCAGTACAAAATGCATATGAACTCCAGGCTGAAAACTCACTCCAGAAGGAGGAAATGCATGTGTTTTGCTCTGAAACAACACTCAGGCACTAGGCTTTTGCTTGCCCCTTCAAAGTCCTTGTAGAAACGTGTGTTTTCACTGTTTGAATACGTTTTGAGATGCATTGTTTCAATCTCTTGCAAGCCTCATGTTGTTTCTTACACAATGTGGAAAAAAAAGGAGTATGTTTCCCAAACAGCTTAAAATCCAGGAAAACGCACACTGCATCACTCTTTCCCAAACACGCTCTTTCAACTGATGCGTTGAGAGCATTCTTTAAAGCAGAAAGGAAGGGCCTTTTCCAGTGAAATTCAGACGGGCATCTACAAAAGTCATATATATTGGATGCAGAGTGCAATAGCATGATGGACTTCATGTTCTCGATGAAAACCTTACATTTCAAAGAGACCTGAAGTAGGAATTTCACAAAAAGACGTGTTTGCTCCTCTCCTGTGAAAGGAGCTCTAACTTGTGTATTCAGTGCTTGAGAGTGTAACACTCTACATAGGTTACACAGCGTTTTGAGAGCACCAACATGCTTAAAACTGAAACTGCTACAAAGTGTGTGTAGCATACAGAAAGAAGGCTTGTCATTTCAAAGAAAGAAGAGCAAACCAAAATCCAGGTAGTGAAATGAGCACACCATTATGGGAGATGTGCATGTGGATAGCTTCAAGCAGCAGCTCTGTGTGGACACTTGGAAACAGCGCTCTGAAAAAATTTCTTAGGGGCGGGATTTGGGCAAAGTTGAAAGACCTTCCAAAACCCACCCTACGGAACTTAGCCAAACTATGAATGTTGCAATAAGCTCCTGAACGAAAGGTGCTTCTATGACACAACCCCCGAGCAGGTAGCTACATTCTGCACAGTACAAAATGCATATGAATTCCTGTCTGAAAACTCACTCCAGAAGGATGAAATGCGTGTGTTTCTCTCTGAAAGAACACTCAGCCACTAGGCTTTTGCTTGCTCCTTCAAAGTCTTTATAGAAACGTGTGTTTTCACTCCTGGAATACGTTTTGGGATGCATTGTTTCAATCTCTTGCAAGCCTCATGTTATATCTTACTCAATGTCAAAAAATAAGGAGTATGTTTCCCAAATCATTTGAAATCCAGGAAAAGGCACACTGCATCACTCTTGCTCAAACACGCTCTTTCTCCTAATGTGTTGAGAACTTTCAACAAACCGGAAAGGAAGGGCACTTTGTAGGTAAATTCAGATGGGCATGTACAAGAGTTCATTTCTATTGGTTGCAGAGTGCAAAAGCCTGATTGACTTCATCTTCTCCATGAAACCCTTACATTTCCAAGTGACCTGAAGTAGGACATTTACAAAGGATGTGTTTGTGTGTCCGTAGTGAAACGAGCTCTAAGTTGTGTATTCAGTGTTGGAGTGTGACACGCTGTATATAGGATACACAATGATTTGAAGGCACCAATATGCTTCAGACTGAAACTGCTACAAGGTGTGTGTAGCATGCAGGAAGAAGGCTTGTCATTTCAAAGAGAGAAGAGGAAACCAAAATCCAGGTACTGAAACGAGCACACCAGTATGGGAGATGTGCATGTGGACAGCTTCAAGCAGCAGCTCTGTGTGGACTCTTGGAAACAGCGCTGTGAAAAAATTTCGTACGAAGCGGGATTTGGCCAAAGTTGAAAGACCTTCCAAAACCAACCCTAAAGAACTTAGCCAAACAATGAATGTTGCAATAAGCTCCTGCACGAAAGGTGCTCCTCTGACACAACCCCCGAGCAGGTAGCTACATTCTGCACAGTACAAAATGCATATGAATTCCAGGCTGAAAACTCACTCCAGAAGGAGGAAATGCATGTGTTTCTCTCTGAAAGAACACTCAGCAACTAGGCTTTTGCTTGCTCCTTCAAAGTCTTTGTAGAAACGTGTGTTTTCACTGCTTGAATACGTTTTGAGATGCATTGTTTCAATCTCTTGCAAGCCTCATGTTGTTTCTTACACAATGTGGAAAAACACGGAGTATGTTCCCCAAATCACTTGAAATCCAGGGAAACGCACACTGCATCACTCTTGCCCAAACACGCTCTTTCACCTAATGCGTTGAGAACATTCTTTAAAGCAGAAAGGAAGGGCATTCTGCAGTGAATTTGACGGGCATCTACAAAAGTCATTTCTATGGTTTGCAGAGCGCAAAAGCATGATTAAGTTCATGTTCTCGATGAAACCCTTACATTTCCAAGTGACCTGAAGTAGGACTTTTACAAAAGGATGCGTTTGCGTGTGTGTGCTGAAACGAGCTCTAAGTTGTGTATTCAGTGTTGGATAGTGACACACTCTACATAGGTTACACAGCGTTTTGAAGGCACCAACATGCTTCAAACTGAAACTGCTACAAAGTGTGTGTAGCATACAGAAAGAAGGCTTGTCATTTCAAAGAAAGAAGAGGAAACCAAAATCCAGGTAGTGAAACGAGCACACCATTATGGGAGATGTGCATGTGGATAGCTTCAAGCAGCAGCTCTGTGTGGACACTTGGAAACAGCGCTCTGAAAAAATTTCTTAGGGGCGGGATTTGGGCAAAGTTGAAAGACCTTCCAAAACCCACCCTACGGAACTTAGCCAAACTATGAATGTTGCAATAAGCTCCTGAACGAAAGGTGCTTCTATGACACAACCCCCGAGCAGGTAGCTACATTCTGCACAGTACAAAATGCATATGAATTCCTGTCGGAAAAACTCACTCCAGAAGGATGAAATGCGTGTGTTTCTCTCTGAAAGAACACTCAGCCACTAGGCTTTTGCTTGCTCCTTCAAAGTCTTTATAGAAACGTGTGTTTTCACTCCTGGAATACGTTTTGGGATGCATTGTTTCAATCTCTTGCAAGCCTCATGTTATATCTTACTCAATGTGAAAAAATAAGGAGTATGTTTCCCAAATCATTTGAAATCCAGGAAAAGGCACACTGCATCACTCTTGCTCAAACACGCTCTTTCTCCTAATGTGTTGAGAACTTTCAACAAACCGGAAAAGAAGGGCACTTTGTAGGTAAATTCAGATGGGCATGTACAAGAGTTCATTTCTATTGGTTGCAGAGTGCAAAAGCATGATTGACTTCATCTTCTCCATGAAACCCTTACATTTCCAAGTGACCTGAAGTAGGACATTTACAAAGGATGTGTTTGTGTGTCCGTAGTGAAACGAGCTCTAAGTTGTGTATTCAGTGTTGGAGTGTGACACGCTGTATATAGGATACACAACGATTTGAAGGCACCAACATGCTTCAGACTGAAACTGCTACAAGGTGTGTGTAGCATGCAGGAAGAAGGCTTGTCATTTCAAAGAGAGAAGAGGAAACCAAAATCCAGGTACTGAAACAAGCACACCAGAATGGGAGATGTGCATGTGGACAGCTTCAAGCAGCAGCTCTGTGTGGACTCTTGGAAACAGCGCTGTGAAAAAATTTCGTACGAAGCGGGATTTGGCCAAAGTTGAAAGACCTTCCAAAACCAACCCTAAAGAACTTAGCCAAACAATGAATGTTGCAATAAGCTCCTGCACGAAAGGTGCTCCTCTGACACAACCACCGAGCAGGTAGCTACATTCTGCACAGTACAAAATGCATATGAATTCCAGGCTGAAAACTCACTCCAGAAGGAGGAAATGCATGTGTTTCTCTCTGAAAGAACACTCAGCAACTAGGCTTTTGCTTGCTCCTTCAAAGTCTTTGTAGAAACGTGTGTTTTCACTGCTTGAATACGTTTTGAGATGCATTGTTTCAATCTCTTGCAAGCCTCATGTTGTTTCTTACACAATGTGGAAAAACACGCAGTATGTTCCCCAAATCACTTGAAATCCAGGGAATCGCACACTGCATCACTCTTGCCCAAACACGCTCTTTCACCTAATGCGTTGAGAACTTTCTTTAAAGCAGAAAGGAAGGACATTATGCAGTGAATTTGACGGTCATCTACAAAAGTCATTTCTATGGGTTGCAGAGCGCAAAAGCATGATTAATTTCATGTTCTCGATGAAACCCTTACATTTCCAAGTGACCTGAAGTAGGACTCTTACAAAAGGATGCATTTGCATGTGTGTGCTGAAAGGAGCTCTAAGTTGTGTATTCAGTGTTGGATAGTGACACACTCTACATAGGTTACACAGCGTTTTGAAGGCACCAACATGCTTCAAACTGAAACTGCTACAAGGTGTGTGTAGCATGCAGAAAGAAGGCTTGTCATTTCAAAGAAAGAAGAGGAAACCAAAATCCAGGTAGTGTAACGAGAACACCAGTATGGGAGATGTGCATGTGGACAGGTTCAAAGAGAAGCTCTGTGTGGACACTTGGAAACATCGCTGTGACAAAATTTCGTACGAAGGGGCATTTGTCCAAAGTTGAAAGACCTTCCAAAACCAACCCTAAAGAACTTAGCTAAACAACGAATGTTGCAATCAGCTCCTGCACGAAAGGTGCTTCTATGACACAACCCCTGAACAGGTAGCTACATTCTGCGCAGTACAAAATGCATATGAACTCCAGGCTGAAAACTCACTCCAGAAGGAGGAAATGCATGTGTTTTGCTCTGAAACAACACTCAGGCACTAGGCTTTTGCTTGCCCCTTCAAAGTCCTTGTAGAAACGTGTGTTTTCACTGTTTGAATACGTTTTGAGATGCATTGTTTCAATCTCTTGCAAGCCTCATGTTGTTTCTTACACAATGTGGAAAAAAAAGGAGTATGTTTCCCAAACAGCTTAAAATCCAGGAAAACGCACACTGCATCACTCTTTCCCAAACACGCTCTTTCAACTGATGCGTTGAGAGCATTCTTTAAAGCAGAAAGGAAGGGCCTTTTCCAGTGAAATTCAGACGGGCATCTACAAAAGTCATATATATTGGATGCAGAGTGCAATAGCATGATGGACTTCATGTTCTCGATGAAAACCTTACATTTCAAAGAGACCTGAAGTAGGAATTTCACAAAAAGACGTGTTTGCGTCTCTCCTGTGAAAGGAGCTCTAACTTGTGTATTCAGTGCTTGAGAGTGTAACACTCTACATAGGTTACACAGCGTTTTGAGAGCACCAACATGCTTAAAACTGAAACTGCTACAAAGTGTGTGTAGCATACAGAAAGAAGGCTTGTCATTTCAAAGAAAGAAGAGGAAACCAAAATCCAGGTAGTGAAACGAGCACACCATTATGGGAGATGTGCATGTGGATAGCTTCAAGCAGCAGCTCTGTGTGGACACTTGGAAACAGCGCTCTGAAAAAATTTCTTAGGGGCGGGATTTGGGCAAAGTTGAAAGACCTTCCAAAACCCACCCTACGGAACTTAGCCAAACTATGAATGTTGCAATAAGCTCCTGAACGAAAGGTGCTTCTATGACACAACCCCCGAGCAGGTAGCTACATTCTGCACAGTACAAAATGCATATGAATTCCTGTCGGAAAAACTCACTCCAGAAGGATGAAATGCGTGTGTTTCTCTCTGAAAGAACACTCAGCCACTAGGCTTTTGCTTGCTCCTTCATAGTCTTTATAGAAACGTGTGTTTTCACTCCTGGAATACGTTTTGGGATGCATTGTTTCAATCTCTTGCAAGCCTCATGTTATATCTTACTCAATGTGAAAAAATAAGGAGTATGTTTCCCAAATCATTTGAAATCCAGGAAAAGGCACACTGCATCACTCTTGCTCAAACACGCTCTTTCTCCTAATGTGTTGAGAACTTTCAACAAACCGGAAAAGAAGGGCACTTTGTAGGTAAATTCAGATGGGCATGTACAAGAGTTCATTTCTATTGGTTGCAGAGTGCAAAAGCATGATTGACTTCATCTTCTCCATGAAACCCTTACATTTCCAAGTGACCTGAAGTAGGACATTTACAAAGGATGTGTTTGTGTGTCCGTAGTGAAACGAGCTCTAAGTTGTGTATTCAGTGTTGGAGTGTGACACGCTGTATATAGGATACACAACGATTTGAAGGCACCAACATGCTTCAGACTGAAACTGCTACAAGGTGTGTGTAGCATGCAGGAAGAAGGCTTGTCATTTCAAAGAGAGAAGAGGAAACCAAAATCCAGGTACTGAAACAAGCACACCAGAATGGGAGATGTGCATGTGGACAGCTTCAAGCAGCAGCTCTGTGTGGACTCTTGGAAACAGCGCTGTGAAAAAATTTCGTACGAAGCGGGATTTGGCCAAAGTTGAAAGACCTTCCAAAACCAACCCTAAAGAACTTAGCCAAACAATGAATGTTGCAATAAGCTCCTGCACGAAAGGTGCTCCTCTGACACAACCACCGAGCAGGTAGCTACATTCTGCACAGTACAAAATGCATATGAATTCCAGGCTGAAAACTCACTCCAGAAGGAGGAAATGCATGTGTTTCTCTCTGAAAGAACACTCAGCAACTAGGCTTTTGCTTGCTCCTTCAAAGTCTTTGTAGAAACGTGTGTTTTCACTGCTTGAATACGTTTTGAGATGCATTGTTTCAATCTCTTGCAAGCCTCATGTTGTTTCTTACACAATGTGGAAAAACACGCAGTATGTTCCCCAAATCACTTGAAATCCAGGGAATCGCACACTGCATCACTCTTGCCCAAACACGCTCTTTCACCTAATGCGTTGAGAACTTTCTTTAAAGCAGAAAGGAAGGACATTATGCAGTGAATTTGACGGGCATCTACAAAAGTCATTTCTATGGGTTGCAGAGCGCAAAAGCATGATTAATTTCATGTTCTCGATGAAACCCTTACATTTCCAAGTGACCTGAAGAAGGACTCTTACAAAAGGATGCGTTTGCATGTGTGTGCTGAAAGGAGCTCTAAGTTGTGTATTCAGTGTTGGATAGTGACACACTCTACATAGGTTACACAGCGTTTTGAAGGCACCAACATGCTTCAAACTGAAACTGCTACAAGGTGTGTGTAGCATGCAGAAAGAAGGCTTGTCATTTCAAAGAAAGAAGAGGAAACCAAAATCCAGGTAGTGTAACGAGAACACCAGTATGGGAGATGTGCATGTGGACAGGTTCAAAGAGAAGCTCTGTGTGGACACTTGGAAACATCGCTGTGACAAAATTTCATACGAAGGGGCATTTGTCCAAAGTTGAAAGACCTTCCAAAACCAACCCTAAAGAACTTAGCTAAACAACGAATGTTGCAATCAGCTCCTGCACGAAAGGTGCTTCTATGACACAACCCCTGAACAGGTAGCTACATTCTGCGCAGTACAAAATGCATATGAACTCCAGGCTGAAAACTCACTCCAGAAGGAGGAAATGCATGTGTTTTGCTCTGAAACAACACTCAGGCACTAGGCTTTTGCTTGCCCCTTCAAAGTCTTTGTAGAAACGTGTGTTTTCACTGTTTGAATACGTTTTGAGATGCATTGTTTCAATCTCTTGCAAGCCTCATGTTGTTTCTTACACAATGTGGAAAAAAAAGGAGTATGTTTCCCAAACAGCTTAAAATCCAGGAAAACGCACACTGCATCACTCTTTCCCAAACACGCTCTTTCAACTGATGCGTTGAGAGCATTCTTTAAAGCAGAAAGGAAGGGCCTTTTCCAGTGAAATTCAGACGGGCATCTACAAAAGTCATATATATTGGATGCAGAGTGCAATAGCATGATGGACTTCATGTTCTCGATGAAAACCTTACATTTCAAAGAGACCTGAAGTAGGAATTTCACAAAAAGACGTGTTTGCGTCTCTCCTGTGAAAGGAGCTCTAACTTGTGTATTCAGTGCTTGAGAGTGTAACACTCTACATAGGTTACACAGCGTTTTGAGAGCACCAACATGCTTAAAACTGAAACTGCTACAAAGTGTGTGTAGCATACAGAAAGAAGGCTTGTCATTTCAAAGAAAGAAGAGGAAACCAAAATCCAGGTAGTGAAACGAGCACACCATTATGGGAGATGTGCATGTGGATAGCTTCAAGCAGCAGCTCTGTGTGGACACTTGGAAACAGCGCTCTGAAAAAATTTCTTAGGGGCGGGATTTGGGCAAAGTTGAAAGACCTTCCAAAACCCACCCTACGGAACTTAGCCAAACTATGAATGTTGCAATAAGCTCCTGAACGAAAGGTGCTTCTATGACACAACCCCCGAGCAGGTAGCTACATTCTGCACAGTACAAAATGCATATGAATTCCTGTCTGAAAACTCACTCCAGAAGGATGAAATGCGTGTGTTTCTCTCTGAAAGAACACTCAGCCACTAGGCTTTTGCTTGCTCCTTCAAAGTCTTTATAGAAACGTGTGTTTTCACTCCTGGAATACGTTTTGGGATGCATTGTTTCAATCTCTTGCAAGCCTCATGTTATATCTTACTCAATGTGAAAAAATAAGGAGTATGTTTCCCAAATCATTTGAAATCCAGGAAAAGGCACACTGCATCACTCTTGCTCAAACACGCTCTTTCTCCTAATGTGTTGAGAACTTTCAACAAACCGGAAAAGAAGGGCACTTTGTAGGTAAATTCAGATGGGCATGTACAAGAGTTCATTTCTATTGGTTGCAGAGTGCAAAAGCATGATTGACTTCATCTTCTCCATGAAACCCTTACATTTCCAAGTGACCTGAAGTAGGACATTTACAAAGGATGTGTTTGTGTGTCCGTAGTGAAACGAGCTCTAAGTTGTGTATTCAGTGTTGGAGTGTGACACGCTGTATATAGGATACACAACGATTTGAAGGCACCAACATGCTTCAGACTGAAACTGCTACAAGGTGTGTGTAGCATGCAGGAAGAAGGCTTGTCATTTCAAAGAGAGAAGAGGAAACCAAAATCCAGGTACTGAAACAAGCACACCAGAATGGGAGATGTGCATGTGGACAGCTTCAAGCAGCAGCTCTGTGTGGACTCTTGGAAACAGCGCTGTGAAAAATTTCGTACGAAGCGGGATTTGGCCAAAGTTGAAAGACCTTCCAAAACCAACCCTAAAGAACTTAGCCAAACAATGAATGTTGCAATAAGCTCCTGCACGAAAGGTGCTCCTCTGACACAACCCCCGAGCAGGTAGCTACATTCTGCACAGTACAAAATGCATATGAATTCCAGGCTGAAAACTCACTCCAGAAGGAGGAAATGCATGTGTTTCTCTCTGAAAGAACACTCAGCAACTAGGCTTTTGCTTGCTCCTTCAAAGTCTTTGTAGAAACGTGTGTTTTCACTGCTTGAATACGTTTTGAGATGCATTGTTTCAATCTCTTGCAAGCCTCATGTTGTTTCTTACACAATGTGGAAAAACACGCAGTATGTTCCCCAAATCACTTGAAATCCAGGGAATCGCACACTGCATCACTCTTGCCCAAACACGCTCTTTCACCTAATGCGTTGAGAACTTTCTTTAAAGCAGAAAGGAAGGACATTATGCAGTGAATTTGACGGGCATCTACAAAAGTCATTTCTATGGGTTGCAGAGCGCAAAAGCATGATTAATTTCATGTTCTCGATGAAACCCTTACATTTCCAAGTGACCTGAAGAAGGACTCTTACAAAAGGATGCGTTTGCATGTGTGTGCTGAAAGGAGCTCTAAGTTGTGTATTCAGTGTTGGATAGTGACACACTCTACATAGGTTACACAGCGTTTTGAAGGCACCAACATGCTTCAAACTGAAACTGCTACAAGGTGTGTGTAGCATGCAGAAAGAAGGCTTGTCATTTCAAAGAAAGAAGAGGAAACCAAAATCCAGGTAGTGTAACGAGAACACCAGTATGGGAGATGTGCATGTGGACAGGTTCAAAGAGAAGCTCTGTGTGGACACTTGGAAACATCGCTGTGACAAAATTTCATACGAAGGGGCATTTGTCCAAAGTTGAAAGACCTTCCAAAACCAACCCTAAAGAACTTAGCTAAACAACGAATGTTGCAATCAGCTCCTGCACGAAAGGTGCTTCTATGACACAACCCCTGAACAGGTAGCTACATTCTGCGCAGTACAAAATGCATATGAACTCCAGGCTGAAAACTCACTCCAGAAGGAGGAAATGCATGTGTTTTGCTCTGAAACAACACTCAGGCACTAGGCTTTTGCTTGCCCCTTCAAAGTCTTTGTAGAAACGTGTGTTTTCACTGTTTGAATACGTTTTGAGATGCATTGTTTCAATCTCTTGCAAGCCTCATGTTGTTTCTTACACAATGTGGAAAAAAAAGGAGTATGTTTCCCAAACAGCTTAAAATCCAGGAAAACGCACACTGCATCACTCTTTCCCAAACACGCTCTTTCAACTGATGCGTTGAGAGCATTCTTTAAAGCAGAAAGGAAGGGCCTTTTCCAGTGAAATTCAGACGGGCATCTACAAAAGTCATATATATTGGATGCAGAGTGCAATAGCATGATGGACTTCATGTTCTCGATGAAAACCTTACATTTCAAAGAGACCTGAAGTAGGAATTTCACAAAAAGACGTGTTTGCGTCTCTCCTGTGAAAGGAGCTCTAACTTGTGTATTCAGTGCTTGAGAGTGTAACACTCTACATAGGTTACACAGCGTTTTGAGAGCACCAACATGCTTAAAACTGAAACTGCTACAAAGTGTGTGTAGCATACAGAAAGAAGGCTTGTCATTTCAAAGAAAGAAGAGGAAACCAAAATCCAGGTAGTGAAACGAGCACACCATTATGGGAGATGTGCATGTGGATAGCTTCAAGCAGCAGCTCTGTGTGGACACTTGGAAACAGCGCTCTGAAAAAATTTCTTAGGGGCGGGATTTGGGCAAAGTTGAAAGACCTTCCAAAACCCACCCTACGGAACTTAGCCAAACTATGAATGTTGCAATAAGCTCCTGAACGAAAGGTGCTTCTATGACACAACCCCCGAGCAGGTAGCTACATTCTGCACAGTACAAAATGCATATGAATTCCTGTCTGAAAACTCACTCCAGAAGGATGAAATGCGTGTGTTTCTCTCTGAAAGAACACTCAGCCACTAGGCTTTTGCTTGCTCCTTCAAAGTCTTTATAGAAACGTGTGTTTTCACTCCTGGAATACGTTTTGGGATGCATTGTTTCAATCTCTTGCAAGCCTCATGTTATATCTTACTCAATGTGAAAAAATAAGGAGTATGTTTCCCAAATCATTTGAAATCCAGGAAAAGGCACACTGCATCACTCTTGCTCAAACACGCTCTTTCTCCTAATGTGTTGAGAACTTTCAACAAACCGGAAAAGAAGGGCACTTTGTAGGTAAATTCAGATGGGCATGTACAAGAGTTCATTTCTATTGGTTGCAGAGTGCAAAAGCATGATTGACTTCATCTTCTCCATGAAACCCTTACATTTCCAAGTGACCTGAAGTAGGACATTTACAAAGGATGTGTTTGTGTGTCCGTAGTGAAACGAGCTCTAAGTTGTGTATTCAGTGTTGGAGTGTGACACGCTGTATATAGGATACACAACGATTTGAAGGCACCAACATGCTTCAGACTGAAACTGCTACAAGGTGTGTGTAGCATGCAGGAAGAAGGCTTGTCATTTCAAAGAGAGAAGAGGAAACCAAAATCCAGGTACTGAAACAAGCACACCAGAATGGGAGATGTGCATGTGGACAGCTTCAAGCAGCAGCTCTGTGTGGACTCTTGGAAACAGCGCTGTGAAAAATTTCGTACGAAGCGGGATTTGGCCAAAGTTGAAAGACCTTCCAAAACCAACCCTAAAGAACTTAGCCAAACAATGAATGTTGCAATAAGCTCCTGCACGAAAGGTGCTCCTCTGACACAACCCCCGAGCAGGTAGCTACATTCTGCACAGTACAAAATGCATATGAATTCCAGGCTGAAAACTCACTCCAGAAGGAGGAAATGCATGTGTTTCTCTCTGAAAGAACACTCAGCAACTAGGCTTTTGCTTGCTCCTTCAAAGTCTTTGTAGAAACGTGTGTTTTCACTGCTTGAATACGTTTTGAGATGCATTGTTTCAATCTCTTGCAAGCCTCATGTTGTTTCTTACACAATGTGGAAAAACACGCAGTATGTTCCCCAAATCACTTGAAATCCAGGGAAACGCACACTGCATCACTCTTGCCCAAACACGCTCTTTCACCTAATGCGTTGAGAACTTTCTTTAAAGCAGAAAGGAAGGGCATTATGCAGTGAATTTGACGGGCATCTACAAAAGTCATTTCTATGGGTTGCAGAGCGCAAAAGCATGATTAATTTCATGTTCTCGATGAAACCCTTACATTTCCAAGTGACCTGAAGTAGGACTCTTACAAAAGGATGCGTTTGCATGTGTGTGCTGAAAGGAGCTCTAAGTTGTGTATTCAGTGTTGGATAGTGACACACTCTACATAGGTTACACAGCGTTTTGAAGGCACCAACATGCTTCAAACTGAAACTGCTACAAGGTGTGTGTAGCATGCAGAAAGAAGGCTTGTCATTTCAAAGAAAGAAGAGGAAACCAAAATCCAGGTAGTGTAACGAGAACACCAGTATGGGAGATGTGCATGTGGACAGGTTCAAAGAGAAGCTCTGTGTGGACACTTGGAAACATCGCTGTGACAAAATTTCGTACGAAGGGGCATTTGTCCAAAGTTGAAAGACCTTCCAAAACCAACCCTAAAGAACTTAGCTAAACAACGAATGTTGCAATCAGCTCCTGCACGAAAGGTGCTTCTATGACACAACCCCTGAACAGGTAGCTACATTCTGCGCAGTACAAAATGCATATGAACTCCAGGCTGAAAACTCACTCCAGAAGGAGGAAATGCATGTGTTTTGCTCTGAAACAACACTCAGGCACTAGGCTTTTGCTTGCCCCTTCAAAGTCCTTGTAGAAACGTGTGTTTTCACTGTTTGAATACGTTTTGAGATGCATTGTTTCAATCTCTTGCAAGCCTCATGTTGTTTCTTACACAATGTGGAAAAAAAAGGAGTATGTTTCCCAAACAGCTTAAAATCCAGGAAAACGCACACTGCATCACTCTTTCCCAAACACGCTCTTTCAACTGATGCGTTGAGAGCATTCTTTAAAGCAGAAAGGAAGGGCCTTTTCCAGTGAAATTCAGACGGGCATCTACAAAAGTCATATATATTGGATGCAGAGTGCAATAGCATGATGGACTTCATGTTCTCGATGAAAACCTTACATTTCAAAGAGACCTGAAGTAGGAATTTCACAAAAAGACGTGTTTGCGTCTCTCCTGTGAAAGGAGCTCTAACTTGTGTATTCAGTGCTTGAGAGTGTAACACTCTACATAGGTTACACAGCGTTTTGAGAGCACCAACATGCTTAAAACTGAAACTGCTACAAAGTGTGTGTAGCATACAGAAAGAAGGCTTGTCATTTCAAAGAAAGAAGAGGAAACCAAAATCCAGGTAGTGAAACGAGCACACCATTATGGGAGATGTGCATGTGGATAGCTTCAAGCAGCAGCTCTGTGTGGACACTTGGAAACAGCGCTCTGAAAAAATTTCTTAGGGGCGGGATTTGGGCAAAGTTGAAAGACCTTCCAAAACCCACCCTACGGAACTTAGCCAAACTATGAATGTTGCAATAAGCTCCTGAACGAAAGGTGCTTCTATGACACAACCCCCGAGCAGGTAGCTACATTCTGCACAGTACAAAATGCATATGAATTCCTGTCGGAAAAACTCACTCCAGAAGGATGAAATGCGTGTGTTTCTCTCTGAAAGAACACTCAGCCACTAGGCTTTTGCTTGCTCCTTCATAGTCTTTATAGAAACGTGTGTTTTCACTCCTGGAATACGTTTTGGGATGCATTGTTTCAATCTCTTGCAAGCCTCATGTTATATCTTACTCAATGTGAAAAAATAAGGAGTATGTTTCCCAAATCATTTGAAATCCAGGAAAAGCCACACTGCATCACTCTTGCTCAAACACGCTCTTTCTCCTAATGTGTTGAGAACTTTCAACAAACCGGAAAAGAAGGGCACTTTGTAGGTAAATTCAGATGGGCATGTACAAGAGTTCATTTCTATTGGTTGCAGAGTGCAAAAGCATGATTGACTTCATCTTCTCCATGAAACCCTTACATTTCCAAGTGACCTGAAGTAGGACATTTACAAAGGATGTGTTTGTGTGTCCGTAGTGAAACGAGCTCTAAGTTGTGTATTCAGTGTTGGAGTGTGACACGCTGTATATAGGATACACAATGATTTGAAGGCACCAACATGCTTCAGACTGAAACTGCTACAAGGTGTGTGTAGCATGCAGGAAGAAGGCTTGTCATTTCAAAGAGAGAAGAGGAAACCAAAATCCAGGTACTGAAACGAGCACACCAGTATGGGAGATGTGCATGTGGACAGCTTCAAGCAGCAGCTCTGTGTGGACTCTTGGAAACAGCGCTGTGAAAAAATTTCGTACGAAGCGGGATTTGGCCAAAGTTGAAAGACCTTCCAAAACCAACCCTAAAGAACTTAGCCAAACAATGAATGTTGCAATAAGCTCCTGCACGAAAGGTGCTCCTCTGACACAACCCCCGAGCAGGTAGCTACATTCTGCACAGTACAAAATGCATATGAATTCCAGGCTGAAAACTCACTCCAGAAGGAGGAAATGCATGTGTTTCTCTCTGAAAGAACACTCAGCAACTAGGCTTTTGCTTGCTCCTTCAAAGTCTTTGTAGAAACGTGTGTTTTCACTGCTTGAATACGTTTTGAGATGCATTGTTTCAATCTCTTGCAAGCCTCATGTTGTTTCTTACACAATGTGGAAAAACACGGAGTATGTTCCCCAAATCACTTGAAATCCAGGGAAACGCACACTGCATCACTCTTGCCCAAACACGCTCTTTCACCTAATGCGTTGAGAACATTCTTTAAAGCAGAAAGGAAGGGCATTATGCAGTGAATTTGACGGGCATCTACAAAAGTCATTTCTATGGGTTGCAGAGCGCAAAAGCATGATTAAGTTCATGTTCTCGATGAAACCCTTACATTTCCAAGTGACCTGAAGTAGGACTCTTACAAAAGGATGCGTTTGCGTGTGTGTGCTGAAACGAGCTCTAAGTTGTGTATTCAGTGTTGGATAGTGACACACTCTACATAGGTTACACAGCGTTTTGAAGGCACCAACATGCTTCAAACTGAAACTGCTACAAGGTGTGTGTAGCATGCAGAAAGAAGGCTTGTCATTTCAAAGAAAGAAGAGGAAACCAAAATCCAGGTAGTGTAACGAGAACACCAGTATGGGAGATGTGCATGTGGACAGGTTCAAAGAGAAGCTCTGTGTGGACACTTGGAAACATCGCTGTGACAAAATTTCGTACGAAGGGGCATTTGTCCAAAGTTGAAAGACCTTCCAAAACC
This sequence comes from Miniopterus schreibersii, assembly GCF_964146895.1. NCBI lineage: Eukaryota > Metazoa > Chordata > Mammalia > Chiroptera > Miniopteridae > Miniopterus > Miniopterus schreibersii. The sequence goes on along the minus strand of NC_138118.1, from coordinate 34,315,944 downwards.
AACCCTAAAGAACTTAGCTAAACAACGAATGTTGCAATCAGCTCCTGCACGAAAGGTGCTTCTATGACACAACCCCTGAACAGGTAGCTACATTCTGCGCAGTACAAAATGCATATGAACTCCAGGCTGAAAACTCACTCCAGAAGGAGGAAATGCATGTGTTTTGCTCTGAAACAACACTCAGGCACTAGGCTTTTGCTTGCCCCTTCAAAGTCCTTGTAGAAACGTGTGTTTTCACTGTTTGAATACGTTTTGAGATGCATTGTTTCAATCTCTTGCAAGCCTCATGTTGTTTCTTACACAATGTGGAAAAAAAAGGAGTATGTTTCCCAAACAGCTTAAAATCCAGGAAAACGCACACTGCATCACTCTTTCCCAAACACGCTCTTTCAACTGATGCGTTGAGAGCATTCTTTAAAGCAGAAAGGAAGGGCCTTTTCCAGTGAAATTCAGACGGGCATCTACAAAAGTCATATATATTGGATGCAGAGTGCAATAGCATGATGGACTTCATGTTCTCGATGAAAACCTTACATTTCAAAGAGACCTGAAGTAGGAATTTCACAAAAAGACGTGTTTGCTCCTCTCCTGTGAAAGGAGCTCTAACTTGTGTATTCAGTGCTTGAGAGTGTAACACTCTACATAGGTTACACAGCGTTTTGAGAGCACCAACATGCTTAAAACTGAAACTGCTACAAAGTGTGTGTAGCATACAGAAAGAAGGCTTGTCATTTCAAAGAAAGAAGAGGAAACCAAAATCCAGGTAGTGAAACGAGCACACCATTATGGGAGATGTGCATGTGGATAGCTTCAAGCAGCAGCTCTGTGTGGACACTTGGAAACAGCGCTCTGAAAAAATTTCTTAGGGGCGGGATTTGGGCAAAGTTGAAAGACCTTCCAAAACCCACCCTACGGAACTTAGCCAAACTATGAATGTTGCAATAAGCTCCTGAACGAAAGGTGCTTCTATGACACAACCCCCGAGCAGGTAGCTACATTCTGCACAGTACAAAATGCATATGAATTCCTGTCGGAAAACTCACTCCAGAAGGATGAAATGCGTGTGTTTCTCTCTGAAAGAACACTCAGCCACTAGGCTTTTGCTTGCTCCTTCAAAGTCTTTATAGAAACGTGTGTTTTCACTCCTGGAATACGTTTTGGGATGCATTGTTTCAATCTCTTGCAAGCCTCATGTTATATCTTACTCAATGTGAAAAAATAAGGAGTATGTTTCCCAAATCATTTGAAATCCAGGAAAAGGCACACTGCATCACTCTTGCTCAAACACGCTCTTTCTCCTAATGTGTTGAGAACTTTCAACAAACCGGAAAAGAAGGGCACTTTGTAGGTAAATTCAGATGGGCATGTACAAGAGTTCATTTCTATTGGTTGCAGAGTGCAAAAGCATGATTGACTTCGTCTTCTCCATGAAACCCTTACATTTCCAAGTGACCTGAAGTAGGACATTTACAAAGGATGTGTTTGTGTGTCCGTAGTGAAACGAGCTCTAAGTTGTGTATTCAGTGTTGGAGTGTGACACGCTGTATATAGGATACACAACGATTTGAAGGCACCAACATGCTTCAGACTGAAACTGCTACAAGGTGTGTGTAGCATGCAGGAAGAAGGCTTGTCATTTCAAAGAGAGAAGAGGAAACCAAAATCCAGGTACTGAAACAAGCACACCAGAATGGGAGATGTGCATGTGGACAGCTTCAAGCAGCAGCTCTGTGTGGACTCTTGGAAACAGCGCTGTGAAAAATTTCGTACGAAGCGGGATTTGGCCAAAGTTGAAAGACCTTCCAAAACCAACCCTAAAGAACTTAGCCAAACAATGAATGTTGCAATAAGCTCCTGCACGAAAGGTGCTCCTCTGACACAACCCCCGAGCAGGTAGCTACATTCTGCACAGTACAAAATGCATATGAATTCCAGGCTGAAAACTCACTCCAGAAGGAGGAAATGCATGTGTTTCTCTCTGAAAGAACACTCAGCAACTAGGCTTTTGCTTGCTCCTTCAAAGTCTTTGTAGAAACGTGTGTTTTCACTGCTTGAATACGTTTTGAGATGCATTGTTTCAATCTCTTGCAAGCCTCATGTTGTTTCTTACACAATGTGGAAAAACACGCAGTATGTTCCCCAAATCACTTGAAATCCAGGGAAACGCACACTGCATCACTCTTGCCCAAACACGCTCTTTCACCTAATGCGTTGAGAACTTTCTTTAAAGCAGAAAGGAAGGGCATTATGCAGTGAATTTGACGGGCATCTACAAAAGTCATTTCTATGGGTTGCAGAGCGCAAAAGCATGATTAATTTCATGTTCTCGATGAAACCCTTACATTTCCAAGTGACCTGAAGTAGGACTCTTACAAAAGGATGCGTTTGCATGTGTGTGCTGAAAGGAGCTCTAAGTTGTGTATTCAGTGTTGGATAGTGACACACTCTACATAGGTTACACAGCGTTTTGAAGGCACCAACATGCTTCAAACTGAAACTGCTACAAGGTGTGTGTAGCATGCAGAAAGAAGGCTTGTCATTTCAAAGAAAGAAGAGGAAACCAAAATCCAGGTAGTGTAACGAGAACACCAGTATGGGAGATGTGCATGTGGACAGGTTCAAAGAGAAGCTCTGTGTGGACACTTGGAAACATCGCTGTGACAAAATTTCGTACGAAGGGGCATTTGTCCAAAGTTGAAAGACCTTCCAAAACCAACCCTAAAGAACTTAGCTAAACAACGAATGTTGCAATCAGCTCCTGCACGAAAGGTGCTTCTATGACACAACCCCTGAACAGGTAGCTACATTCTGCGCAGTACAAAATGCATATGAACTCCAGGCTGAAAACTCACTCCAGAAGGAGGAAATGCATGTGTTTTGCTCTGAAACAACACTCAGGCACTAGGCTTTTGCTTGCCCCTTCAAAGTCCTTGTAGAAACGTGTGTTTTCACTGTTTGAATACGTTTTGAGATGCATTGTTTCAATCTCTTGCAAGCCTCATGTTGTTTCTTACACAATGTGGAAAAAAAAGGAGTATGTTTCCCAAACAGCTTAAAATCCAGGAAAACGCACACTGCATCACTCTTTCCCAAACACGCTCTTTCAACTGATGCGTTGAGAGCATTCTTTAAAGCAGAAAGGAAGGGCCTTTTCCAGTGAAATTCAGACGGGCATCTACAAAAGTCATATATATTGGATGCAGAGTGCAATAGCATGATGGACTTCATGTTCTCGATGAAAACCTTACATTTCAAAGAGACCTGAAGTAGGAATTTCACAAAAAGACGTGTTTGCTCCTCTCCTGTGAAAGGAGCTCTAACTTGTGTATTCAGTGCTTGAGAGTGTAACACTCTACATAGGTTACACAGCGTTTTGAGAGCACCAACATGCTTAAAACTGAAACTGCTACAAAGTGTGTGTAGCATACAGAAAGAAGGCTTGTCATTTCAAAGAAAGAAGACGAAACCAAAATCCAGGTAGTGAAACGAGCACACCATTATGGGAGATGTGCATGTGGATAGCTTCAAGCAGCAGCTCTGTGTGGACACTTGGAAACAGCGCTCTGAAAAAATTTCTTAGGGGTGGGATTTGGGCAAAGTTGAAAGACCTTCCAAAACCCACCCTACGGAACTTAGCCAAACTATGAATGTTGCAATAAGCTCCTGAACGAAAGGTGCTTCTATGACACAACCCCCGAGCAGGTAGCTACATTCTGCACAGTACAAAATGCATATGAATTCCTGTCGGAAAACTCACTCCAGAAGGATGAAATGCGTGTGTTTCTCTCTGAAAGAACACTCAGCCACTAGGCTTTTGCTTGCTCCTTCAAAGTCTTTATAGAAACGTGTGTTTTCACTCCTGGAATACGTTTTGGTATGCATTGTTTCAATCTCTTGCAAGCCTCATGTTATATCTTAATCAATGTGAAAAAATAAGGAGTATGTTTCCCAAATCATTTGAAATCCAGGAAAAGGCACACTGCATCACTCTTGCTCAAACACGCTCTTTCACCTAATGCGTTGAGAACATTCTTTAAAGCAGAAAGGAAGGGCATTATGCAGTGAATTTGACGGGCATCTACAAAAGTCATTTCTATGGGTTGCAGAGCGCAAAAGCATGATTAAGTTCATGTTCTCGATGAAACCCTTACATTTCCAAGTGACCTGAAGTAGGACTTTTACAAAAGGATGCGTTTGCGTGTGTGTGCTGAAACGAGCTCTAAGTTGTGTATTCAGTGTTGGATAGTGACACACTCTACATAGGTTACACAGCGTTTTGAAGGCACCAACATGCTTCAAACTGAAACTGCTACAAGGTGTGTGTAGCATGCAGAAAGAAGGCTTGTCATTTCAAAGAAAGAAGAGGAAACCAAAATCCAGGTAGTGTAACGAGAACACCAGTATGGGAGATGTGCATGTGGACAGGTTCAAAGAGAAGCTCTGTGTGGACACTTGGAAACATCGCTGTGACAAAATTTCGTACGAAGGGGCATTTGTCCAAAGTTGAAAGACCTTCCAAAACCAACCCTAAAGAACTTAGCTAAACAACGAATGTTGCAATCAGCTCCTGCACGAAAGGTGCTTCTATGACACAACCCCTGAACAGGTAGCTACATTCTGCGCAGTACAAAATGCATATGAACTCCAGGCTGAAAACTCACTCCAGAAGGAGGAAATGCATGTGTTTTGCTCTGAAACAACACTCAGGCACTAGGCTTTTGCTTGCCCCTTCAAAGTCTTTGTAGAAACGTGTGTTTTCACTGTTTGAATACGTTTTGAGATGCATTGTTTCAATCTCTTGCAAGCCTCATGTTGTTTCTTACACAATGTGGAAAAAAAAGGAGTATGTTTCCCAAACAGCTTAAAATCCAGGAAAACGCACACTGCATCACTCTTTCCCAAACACGCTCTTTCAACTGATGCGTTGAGAGCATTCTTTAAAGCAGAAAGGAAGGGCCTTTTCCAGTGAAATTCAGACGGGCATCTACAAAAGTCATATATATTGGATGCAGAGTGCAATAGCATGATGGACTTCATGTTCTCGATGAAAACCTTACATTTCAAAGAGACCTGAAGTAGGAATTTCACAAAAAGACGTGTTTGCGTCTCTCCTGTGAAAGGAGCTCTAACTTGTGTATTCAGTGCTTGAGAGTGTAACACTCTACATAGGTTACACAGCGTTTTGAGAGCACCAACATGCTTAAAACTGAAACTGCTACAAAGTGTGTGTAGCATACAGAAAGAAGGCTTGTCATTTCAAAGAAAGAAGAGGAAACCAAAATCCAGGTAGTGAAACGAGCACACCATTATGGGAGATGTGCATGTGGATAGCTTCAAGCAGCAGCTCTGTGTGGACACTTGGAAACAGCGCTCTGAAAAAATTTCTTAGGGGCGGGATTTGGGCAAAGTTGAAAGACCTTCCAAAACCCACCCTACGGAACTTAGCCAAACTATGAATGTTGCAATAAGCTCCTGAACGAAAGGTGCTTCTATGACACAACCCCCGAGCAGGTAGCTACATTCTGCACAGTACAAAATGCATATGAATTCCTGTCTGAAAACTCACTCCAGAAGGATGAAATGCGTGTGTTTCTCTCTGAAAGAACACTCAGCCACTAGGCTTTTGCTTGCTCCTTCAAAGTCTTTATAGAAACGTGTGTTTTCACTCCTGGAATACGTTTTGGGATGCATTGTTTCAATCTCTTGCAAGCCTCATGTTATATCTTACTCAATGTGAAAAAATAAGGAGTATGTTTCCCAAATCATTTGAAATCCAGGAAAAGGCACACTGCATCACTCTTGCTCAAACACGCTCTTTCTCCTAATGTGTTGAGAACTTTCAACAAACCGGAAAAGAAGGGCACTTTGTAGGTAAATTCAGATGGGCATGTACAAGAGTTCATTTCTATTGGTTGCAGAGTGCAAAAGCATGATTGACTTCATCTTCTCCATGAAACCCTTACATTTCCAAGTGACCTGAAGTAGGACATTTACAAAGGATGTGTTTGTGTGTCCGTAGTGAAACGAGCTCTAAGTTGTGTATTCAGTGTTGGAGTGTGACACGCTGTATATAGGATACACAACGATTTGAAGGCACCAACATGCTTCAGACTGAAACTGCTACAAGGTGTGTGTAGCATGCAGGAAGAAGGCTTGTCATTTCAAAGAGAGAAGAGGAAAGCAAAATCCAGGTACTGAAACAAGCACACCAGAATGGGAGATGTGCATGTGGACAGCTTCAAGCAGCAGCTCTGTGTGGACTCTTGGAAACAGCGCTGTGAAAAAATTTCGTACGAAGCGGGATTTGGCCAAAGTTGAAAGACCTTCCAAAACCAACCCTAAAGAACTTAGCCAAACAATGAATGTTGCAATATGCTCCTGCACCAAAGGTGCTCCTCTGACACAACCCCCGAGCAGGTAGCTACATTCTGCACAGTACAAAATGCATATGAATTCCAGGCTGAAAACTCACTCCAGAAGGAGTAAATGCATGTGTTTCTCTCTGAAAGAACACTCAGGAACTAGGCTTTTGCTTGCTCCTTCAAAGTCTTTGTAGAAACGTGTGTTTTCACTGCTTGAATACGTTTTGAGATGCATTGTTTCAATCTCTTGCAAGCCTCATGTTGTTTCTTACACAATGTGGAAAAACACGGAGTATGTTCCCCAAATCACTTGAAATCCAGGGACATGCACACTGCATCACTCTTGCCCAAACACGCTCTTTCACCTAATGTGTTGAGAACTTTCTTTAAAGCAGAAAGGAAGGGCATTATGCAGTGAATTTGACGGGCATCTACAAAAGTCATTTCTATGGGTTGCAGAGCGCAAAAGCATGATTAATTTCATGTTCTCGATGAAACCCTTACATTTCCAAGTGACCTGAAGTAGGACTCTTACAAAAGGATGCGTTTGCATGTGTGTGCTGAAAGGAGCTCTAAGTTGTGTATTCAGTGTTGGATAGTGACACACTCTACATAGGTTACACAGCGTTTTGAAGGCACCAACATGCTTCAAACTGAAACTGCTACAAGGTGTGTGTAGCATGCAGAAAGAAGGCTTGTCATTTCAAAGAAAGAAGAGGAAACCAAAATCCAGGTAGTGTAACGAGAACACCAGTATGGGAGATGTGCATGTGGACAGGTTCAAAGAGAAGCTCTGTGTGGACACTTGGAAACATCGCTGTGACAAAATTTCGTACGAAGGGGCATTTGTCCAAAGTTGAAAGACCTTCCAAAACCAACCCTAAAGAACTTAGCTAAACAACGAATGTTGCAATCAGCTCCTGCACGAAAGGTGCTTCTATGACACAACCCCTGAACAGGTAGCTACATTCTGCGCAGTACAAAATGCATATGAACTCCAGGCTGAAAACTCACTCCAGAAGGAGGAAATGCATGTGTTTTGCTCTGAAACAACACTCAGGCACTAGGCTTTTGCTTGCCCCTTCAAAGTCTTTGTAGAAACGTGTGTTTTCACTGTTTGAATACGTTTTGAGATGCATTGTTTCAATCTCTTGCAAGCCTCATGTTGTTTCTTACACAATGTGGAAAAAAAAGGAGTATGTTTCCCAAACAGCTTAAAATCCAGGAAAACGCACACTGCATCACTCTTTCCCAAACACGCTCTTTCAACTGATGCGATGAGAGCATTCTTTAAAGCAGAAACGAAGGGCCTTTTCCAGTGAAATTCAGACGGGCATCTACAAAAGTCATATATATTGGATGCAGAGTGCAATAGCATGATGGACTTCATGTTCTCGATGAAAACCTTACATTTCAAAGAGACCTGAAGTAGGAATTTCACAAAAAGACGTGTTTGCGTCTCTCCTGTGAAAGGAGCTCTAACTTGTGTATTCAGTGCTTGAGAGTGTAACACTCTACATAGGTTACACAGCGTTTTGAGAGCACCAACATGCTTAAAACTGAAACTGCTACAAAGTGTGTGTAGCATACAGAAAGAAGGCTTGTCATTTCAAAGAAAGAAGAGGAAACCAAAATCCAGGTAGTGAAACGAGCACACCATTATGGGAGATGTGCATGTGGATAGCTTCAAGCAGCAGCTCTGTGTGGACACTTGGAAACAGCGCTCTGAAAAAATTTCTTAGGGGCGGGATTTGGGCAAAGTTGAAAGACCTTCCAAAACCCACCCTACGGAACTTAGCCAAACTATGAATGTTGCAATAAGCTCCTGAACGAAAGGTGCTTCTATGACACAACCCCCGAGCAGGTAGCTACATTCTGCACAGTACAAAATGCATATGAATTCCAGGCTGAAAACTCACTCCAGAGGGATGAAATGCGTGTGTTTCTCTCTGAAAGAACACTCAGCCACTAGGCTTTTGCTTGCTCCTTCAAAGTCTTTATAGAAACGTGTGTTTTCACTCCTGGAATACGTTTTGGGATGCATTGTTTCAATCTCTTGCAAGCCTCATGTTATATCTTACTCAATGTCAAAAAATAAGGAGTATGTTTCCCAAATCCTTTGAAATCCAGGAAAAGGCACACTGCATCACTCTTGCTCAAACACGCTCTTTCTCCTAATGTGTTGAGAACTTTCAACAAACCGGAAAGGAAGGGCACTTTGTAGGTAAATTCAGATGGGCATGTACAAGAGTTCATTTCTACTGGTTGCAGAGTGCAAAAGCATGATTGACTTCATCTTCTCCATGAAACCCTTACATTTCCAAGTGACCTGAAGTAGGACATTTACAAAGGATGTGTTTGTGTGTCCGTAGTGAAACGAGCTCTAAGTTGTGTATTCAGTGTTGGAGTGTGACACGCTGTATATAGGATACACAACGATTTGAAGGCACCAACATGCTTCAGACTGAAACTGCTACAAGGTGTGTGTAGCATGCAGGAAGAAGGCTTGTCATTTCAAAGAGAGAAGAGGAAACCAAAATCCAGGTACTGAAACAAGCACACCAGAATGGGAGATGTGCATGTGGACAGCTTCAAGCAGCAGCTCTGTGTGGACTCTTGGAAACAGCGCTGTGAAAAAATTTCGTACGAAGCGGGATTTGGCCAAAGTTGAAAGACCTTCCAAAACCAACCCTAAAGAACTTAGCCAAACAATGAATGTTGCAATAAGCTCCTGCACGAAAGGTGCTCCTCTGACACAACCCCCGAGCAGGTAGCTACATTCTGCGCAGTACAAAATGCATATGAACTCCAGGCTGAAAACTCACTCCAGAAGGAGGAAATGCATGTGTTTTGCTCTGAAACAACACTCAGGCACTAGGCTTTTGCTTGCCCCTTCAAAGTCTTTGTAGAAACGTGTGTTTTCACTGTTTGAATACGTTTTGAGATGCATTGTTTCAATCTCTTGCAAGCCTCATGTTGTTTCTTACACAATGTGGAAAAAAAAGGAGTATGTTTCCCAAACAGCTTAAAATCCAGGAAAACGCACACTGCATCACTCTTTCCCAAACACGCTCTTTCAACTGATGCGATGAGAGCATTCTTTAAAGCTGAAAGGAAGGGCCTTTTCCAGTGAAATTCAGACGGGCATCTACAAAAGTCATATATATTGGATGCAGAGTGCAATAGCATGATGGACTTCATGTTCTCGATGAAAACCTTACATTTCAAAGAGACCTGAAGTAGGAATTTCACAAAAAGACGTGTTTGCGTCTCTCCTGTGAAAGGAGCTCTAACTTGTGTATTCAGTGCTTGAGAGTGTAACACTCTACATAGGTTACACAGCGTTTTGAGAGCACCAACATGCTTAAAACTGAAACTGCTACAAAGTGTGTGTAGCATACAGAAAGAAGGCTTGTCATTTCAAAGAAAGAAGAGGAAACCAAAATCCAGGTAGTGAAACGAGCACACCATTATGGGAGATGTGCATGTGGATAGCTTCAAGCAGCAGCTCTGTGTGGACACTTGGAAACAGCGCTCTGAAAAAATTTCTTAGGGGCGGGATTTGGGCAAAGTTGAAAGACCTTCCAAAACCCACCCTACGGAACTTAGCCAAACTATGAATGTTGCAATAAGCTCCTGAACGAAAGGTGCTTCTATGACACAACCCCCGAGCAGGTAGCTACATTCTGCACAGTACAAAATGCATATGAATTCCAGGCTGAAAACTCACTCCAGAGGGATGAAATGCGTGTGTTTCTCTCTGAAAGAACACTCAGCCACTAGGCTTTTGCTTGCTCCTTCAAAGTCTTTATAGAAACGTGTGTTTTCACTCCTGGAATACGTTTTGGGATGCATTGTTTCAATCTCTTGCAAGCCTCATGTTATATCTTACTCAATGTCAAAAAATAAGGAGTATGTTTCCCAAATCATTTGAAATCCAGGAAAAGGCACACTGCATCACTCTTGCTCAAACACGCTCTTTCTCCTAATGTGTTGAGAACTTTCAACAAACCGGAAAGGAAGGGCACTTTGTAGGTAAATTCAGATGGGCATGTACAAGAGTTCATTTCTACTGGTTGCAGAGTGCAAAAGCATGATTGACTTCATCTTCTCCATGAAACCCTTACATTTCCAAGTGACCTGAAGTAGGACATTTACAAAGGATGTGTTTGTGTGTCCGTAGTGAAACGAGCTCTAAGTTGTGTATTCAGTGTTGGAGTGTGACACGCTGTATATAGGATACACAACGATTTGAAGGCACCAACATGCTTCAGACTGAAACTGCTACAAGGTGTGTGTAGCATGCAGGAAGAAGGCTTGTCATTTCAAAGAGAGAAGAGGAAACCAAAATCCAGGTACTGAAACAAGCACACCAGAATGGGAGATGTGCATGTGGACAGCTTCAAGCAGCAGCTCTGTGTGGACTCTTGGAAACAGCGCTGTGAAAAAATTTCGTACGAAGCGGGATTTGGCCAAAGTTGAAAGACCTTCCAAAACCAACCCTAAAGAACTTAGCCAAACAATGAATGTTGCAATATGCTCCTGCACCAAAGGTGCTCCTCTGACACAACCCCCGAGCAGGTAGCTACATTCTGCACAGTACAAAATGCATATGAATTCCAGGCTGAAAACTCACTCCAGAAGGAGGAAATGCATGTGTTTCTCTCTGAAAGAACACTCAGGAACTAGGCTTTTGCTTGCTCCTTCAAAGTCTTTGTAGAAACGTGTGTTTTCACTGCTTGAATACGTTTTGAGATGCATTGTTTCAATCTCTTGCAAGCCTCATGTTGTTTCTTACACAATGTGGAAAAACACGGAGTATGTTCCCCAAATCACTTGAAATCCAGGGACATGCACACTGCATCACTCTTGCCCAAACACGCTCTTTCACCTAATGTGTTGAGAACTTTCTTTAAAGCAGAAAGGAAGGGCATTATGCAGTGAATTTGACGGGCATCTACAAAAGTCATTTCTATGGGTTGCAGAGCGCAAAAGCATGATTAATTTCATGTTCTCGATGAAACCCTTACATTTCCAAGTGACCTGAAGTAGGACTCTTACAAAAGGATGCGTTTGCATGTGTGTGCTGAAAGGAGCTCTAAGTTGTGTATTCAGTGTTGGATAGTGACACACTCTACATAGGTTACACAGCGTTTTGAAGGCACCAACATGCTTCAAACTGAAACTGCTACAAGGTGTGTGTAGCATGCAGAAAGAAGGCTTGTCATTTCAAAGAAAGAAGAGGAAACCAAAATCCAGGTAGTGTAACGAGAACACCAGTATGGGAGATGTGCATGTGGACAGGTTCAAAGAGAAGCTCTGTGTGGACACTTGGAAACATCGCTGTGACAAAATTTCGTACGAAGGGGCATTTGTCCAAAGTTGAAAGACCTTCCAAAACCAACCCTAAAGAACTTAGCTAAACAACGAATGTTGCAATCAGCTCCTGCACGAAAGGTGCTTCTATGACACAACCCCTGAACAGGTAGCTACATTCTGCGCAGTACAAAATGCATATGAACTCCAGGCTGAAAACTCACTCCAGAAGGAGGAAATGCATGTGTTTTGCTCTGAAACAACACTCAGGCACTAGGCTTTTGCTTGCCCCTTCAAAGTCTTTGTAGAAACGTGTGTTTTCACTGTTTGAATACGTTTTGAGATGCATTGTTTCAATCTCTTGCAAGCCTCATGTTGTTTCTTACACAATGTGGAAAAAAAAGGAGTATGTTTCCCAAACAGCTTAAAATCCAGGAAAACGCACACTGCATCACTCTTTCCCAAACACGCTCTTTCAACTGATGCGATGAGAGCATTCTTTAAAGCAGAAACGAAGGGCCTTTTCCAGTGAAATTCAGACGGGCATCTACAAAAGTCATATATATTGGATGCAGAGTGCAATAGCATGATGGACTTCATGTTCTCGATGAAAACCTTACATTTCAAAGAGACCTGAAGTAGGAATTTCACAAAAAGACGTGTTTGCGTCTCTCCTGTGAAAGGAGCTCTAACTTGTGTATTCAGTGCTTGAGAGTGTAACACTCTACATAGGTTACACAGCGTTTTGAGAGCACCAACATGCTTAAAACTGAAACTGCTACAAAGTGTGTGTAGCATACAGAAAGAAGGCTTGTCATTTCAAAGAAAGAAGAGGAAACCAAAATCCAGGTAGTGAAACGAGCACACCATTATGGGAGATGTGCATGTGGATAGCTTCAAGCAGCAGCTCTGTGTGGACACTTGGAAACAGCGCTCTGAAAAAATTTCTTAGGGGCGGGATTTGGGCAAAGTTGAAAGACCTTCCAAAACCCACCCTACGGAACTTAGCCAAACTATGAATGTTGCAATAAGCTCCTGAACGAAAGGTGCTTCTATGACACAACCCCCGAGCAGGTAGCTACATTCTGCACAGTACAAAATGCATATGAATTCCAGGCTGAAAACTCACTCCAGAGGGATGAAATGCGTGTGTTTCTCTCTGAAAGAACACTCAGCCACTAGGCTTTTGCTTGCTCCTTCAAAGTCTTTATAGAAACGTGTGTTTTCACTCCTGGAATACGTTTTGGGATGCATTGTTTCAATCTCTTGCAAGCCTCATGTTATATCTTACTCAATGTCAAAAAATAAGGAGTATGTTTCCCAAATCCTTTGAAATCCAGGAAAAGGCACACTGCATCACTCTTGCTCAAACACGCTCTTTCTCCTAATGTGTTGAGAACTTTCAACAAACCGGAAAGGAAGGGCACTTTGTAGGTAAATTCAGATGGGCATGTACAAGAGTTCATTTCTACTGGTTGCAGAGTGCAAAAGCATGATTGACTTCATCTTCTCCATGAAACCCTTACATTTCCAAGTGACCTGAAGTAGGACATTTACAAAGGATGTGTTTGTGTGTCCGTAGTGAAACGAGCTCTAAGTTGTGTATTCAGTGTTGGAGTGTGACACGCTGTATATAGGATACACAACGATTTGAAGGCACCAACATGCTTCAGACTGAAACTGCTACAAGGTGTGTGTAGCATGCAGGAAGAAGGCTTGTCATTTCAAAGAGAGAAGAGGAAACCAAAATCCAGGTACTGAAACAAGCACACCAGAATGGGAGATGTGCATGTGGACAGCTTCAAGCAGCAGCTCTGTGTGGACTCTTGGAAACAGCGCTGTGAAAAAATTTCGTACGAAGCGGGATTTGGCCAAAGTTGAAAGACCTTCCAAAACCAACCCTAAAGAACTTAGCCAAACAATGAATGTTGCAATAAGCTCCTGCACGAAAGGTGCTCCTCTGACACAACCCCCGAGCAGGTAGCTACATTCTGCGCAGTACAAAATGCATATGAACTCCAGGCTGAAAACTCACTCCAGAAGGAGGAAATGCATGTGTTTTGCTCTGAAACAACACTCAGGCACTAGGCTTTTGCTTGCCCCTTCAAAGTCTTTGTAGAAACGTGTGTTTTCACTGTTTGAATACGTTTTGAGATGCATTGTTTCAATCTCTTGCAAGCCTCATGTTGTTTCTTACACAATGTGGAAAAAAAAGGAGTATGTTTCCCAAACAGCTTAAAATCCAGGAAAACGCACACTGCATCACTCTTTCCCAAACACGCTCTTTCAACTGATGCGATGAGAGCATTCTTTAAAGCTGAAAGGAAGGGCCTTTTCCAGTGAAATTCAGACGGGCATCTACAAAAGTCATATATATTGGATGCAGAGTGCAATAGCATGATGGACTTCATGTTCTCGATGAAAACCTTACATTTCAAAGAGACCTGAAGTAGGAATTTCACAAAAAGACGTGTTTGCGTCTCTCCTGTGAAAGGAGCTCTAACTTGTGTATTCAGTGCTTGAGAGTGTAACACTCTACATAGGTTACACAGCGTTTTGAGAGCACCAACATGCTTAAAACTGAAACTGCTACAAAGTGTGTGTAGCATACAGAAAGAAGGCTTGTCATTTCAAAGAAAGAAGAGGAAACCAAAATCCAGGTAGTGAAACGAGCACACCATTATGGGAGATGTGCATGTGGATAGCTTCAAGCAGCAGCTCTGTGTGGACACTTGGAAACAGCGCTCTGAAAAAATTTCTTAGGGGCGGGATTTGGGCAAAGTTGAAAGACCTTCCAAAACCCACCCTACGGAACTTAGCCAAACTATGAATGTTGCAATAAGCTCCTGAACGAAAGGTGCTTCTATGACACAACCCCCGAGCAGGTAGCTACATTCTGCACAGTACAAAATGCATATGAATTCCAGGCTGAAAACTCACTCCAGAGGGATGAAATGCGTGTGTTTCTCTCTGAAAGAACACTCAGCCACTAGGCTTTTGCTTGCTCCTTCAAAGTCTTTATAGAAACGTGTGTTTTCACTCCTGGAATACGTTTTGGGATGCATTGTTTCAATCTCTTGCAAGCCTCATGTTATATCTTACTCAATGTCAAAAAATAAGGAGTATGTTTCCCAAATCATTTGAAATCCAGGAAAAGGCACACTGCATCACTCTTGCTCAAACACGCTCTTTCTCCTAATGTGTTGAGAACTTTCAACAAACCGGAAAGGAAGGGCACTTTGTAGGTAAATTCAGATGGGCATGTACAAGAGTTCATTTCTACTGGTTGCAGAGTGCAAAAGCATGATTGACTTCATCTTCTCCATGAAACCCTTACATTTCCAAGTGACCTGAAGTAGGACATTTACAAAGGATGTGTTTGTGTGTCCGTAGTGAAACGAGCTCTAAGTTGTGTATTCAGTGTTGGAGTGTGACACGCTGTATATAGGATACACAACGATTTGAAGGCACCAACATGCTTCAGACTGAAACTGCTACAAGGTGTGTGTAGCATGCAGGAAGAAGGCTTGTCATTTCAAAGAGAGAAGAGGAAACCAAAATCCAGGTACTGAAACAAGCACACCAGAATGGGAGATGTGCATGTGGACAGCTTCAAGCAGCAGCTCTGTGTGGACTCTTGGAAACAGCGCTGTGAAAAAATTTCGTACGAAGCGGGATTTGGCCAAAGTTGAAAGACCTTCCAAAACCAACCCTAAAGAACTTAGCCAAACAATGAATGTTGCAATAAGCTCCTGCACGAAAGGTGCTCCTCTGACACAACCCCCGAGCAGGTAGCTACATTCTGCGCAGTACAAAATGCATATGAACTCCAGGCTGAAAACTCACTCCAGAAGGAGGAAATGCATGTGTTTTGCTCTGAAACAACACTCAGGCACTAGGCTTTTGCTTGCCCCTTCAAAGTCTTTGTAGAAACGTGTGTTTTCACTGTTTGAATACGTTTTGAGATGCATTGTTTCAATCTCTTGCAAGCCTCATGTTGTTTCTTACACAATGTGGAAAAAAAAGGAGTATGTTTCCCAAACAGCTTAAAATCCAGGAAAACGCACACTGCATCACTCTTTCCCAAACACGCTCTTTCAACTGATGCGTTGAGAGCATTCTTTAAAGCAGAAAGGAAGGGCCTTTTCCAGTGAAATTCAGACGGGCATCTACAAAAGTCATATATATTGGATGCAGAGTGCAATAGCATGATGGACTTCATGTTCTCGATGAAAACCTTACATTTCAAAGAGACCTGAAGTAGGAATTTCACAAAAAGACGTGTTTGCGTCTCTCCTGTGAAAGGAGCTCTAACTTGTGTATTCAGTGCTTGAGACTGTAACACTCTACATAGGTTACACAGCGTTTTGAGAGCACCAACATGCTTAAAACTGAAACTGCTACAAAGTGTGTGTAGCATACAGAAAGAAGGCTTGTCATTTCAAAGAAAGAAGAGGAAACCAAAATCCAGGTAGTGAAACGAGCACACCATTATGGGAGATGTGCATGTGGATAGCTTCAAGCAGCAGCTCTGTGTGGACACTTGGAAACAGCGCTCTGAAAAAATTTCTTAGGGGCGGGATTTGGGCAAAGTTGAAAGACCTTCCAAAACCCACCCTACGGAACTTAGCCAAACTATGAATGTTGCAATAAGCTCCTGAACGAAAGGTGCTTCTATGACACAACCCCCGAGCAGGTAGCTACATTCTGCACAGTACAAAATGCATAAGAATTCCTGTCGGAAAACTCACTCCGGAAGGATGAAATGCGTGTGTTTCTCTCTGAAAGAACACTCAGCCACTAGGCTTTTGCTTGCTCCTTCAAAGTCTTTATAGAAACGTGTGTTTTCACTCCTGGAATACGTTTTGGGATGCATTGTTTCAATCTCTTGCAAGCCTCATGTTATATCTTACTCAATGTGAAAAAATAAGGAGTATGTTTCCCAAATCTTTTGAAATCCAGGAAGAGGCCCACTGCATCACTCTTGCTCAAACACGCTCTTTCTCCTAATGTGTTGAGAACTTTCAACAAACCGGAAAAGAAGGGCACTTTGTAGGTAAATTCAGATGGGCATGTACAAGAGTTCATTTCTATTGGTTGCAGAGTGCAAAAGCATGATTGACTTCATCTTCTCCATGAAACCCTTACATTTCCAAGTGACCTGAAGTAGGACATTTACAAAGGATGTGTTTGTGTGTCCGTAGTGAAACGAGCTCTAAGTTGTGTATTCAGTGTTGGAGTGTGACACGCTGTATATAGGATACACAACGATTTGAAGGCACCAACATGCTTCAGACTGAAACTGCTACAAGGTGTGTGTAGCATGCAGGAAGAAGGCTTGTCATTTCAAAGAGAGAAGAGGAAACCAAAATCCAGGTACTGAAACAAGCACACCAGAATGGGAGATGTGCATGTGGACAGCTTCAAGCAGCAGCTCTGTGTGGACTCTTGGAAACAGCGCTGTGAAAAATTTCGTACGAAGCGGGATTTGGCCAAAGTTGAAAGACCTTCCAAAACCAACCCTAAAGAACTTAGCCAAACAATGAATGTTGCAATAAGCTCCTGCACGAAAGGTGCTCCTCTGACACAACCCCCGAGCAGGTAGCTACATTCTGCACAGTACAAAATGCATATGAATTCCAGGCTGAAAACTCACTCCAGAAGGAGGAAATGCATGTGTTCCTCTCTGAAAGAACACTCAGCAACTAGGCTTTTGCTTGCTCCTTCAAAGTCTTTGTAGAAACGTGTGTTTTCACTGCTTGAATACGTTTTGAGATGCATTGTTTCAATCTCTTGCAAGCCTCATGTTGTTTCTTACACAATGTGGAAACACACGGAGTATGTTCCCCAAATCACTTGAAATCCAGGGAAACGCACACTGCATCACTCTTGCCCAAACACGCTCTTTCACCTAATGCGTTGAGAACATTCTTTAAAGCAGAAAGGAAGGGCATTATGCAGTGAATTTGACGGGCATCTACAAAAGTCATTTCTATGGGTTGCAGAGCGCAAAAGCATGATTAAGTTCATGTTCTCGATGAAACCCTTACATTTCCAAGTGACCTGAAGTAGGACTCTTACAAAAGGATGCCTTTGCGTGTGTGTGCTGAAAGGAGCTCTAAGTTGTGTATTCAGTGTTGGATAGTGACACACTCTACATAGGTTACACAGCGTTTTGAAGGCACCAACATGCTTCAAACTGAAACTGCTACAAGGTGTGTGTAGCATGCAGAAAGAAGGCTTGTCATTTCAAAGAAAGAAGAGGAAACCAAAATCCAGGTAGTGTAACGAGAACACCAGTATGGGAGATGTGCATGTGGACAGGTTCAAAGAGAAGCTCTGTGTGGACACTTGGAAACATCGCTGTGACAAAATTTCGTACGAAGGGGCATTTGTCCAAAGTTGAAAGACCTTCCAAAACCAACCCTAAAGAACTTAGCTAAACAACGAATGTTGCAATCAGCTCCTGCACGAAAGGTGCTTCTATGACACAACCCCTGAACAGGTAGCTACATTCTGCGCAGTACAAAATGCATATGAACTCCAGGCTGAAAACTCACTCCAGAAGGAGGAAATGCATGTGTTTTGCTCTGAAACAACACTCAGGCACTAGGCTTTTGCTTGCCCCTTCAAAGTCTTTGTAGAAACGTGTGTTTTCACTGTTTGAATACGTTTTGAGATGCATTGTTTCAATCTCTTGCAAGCCTCATGTTGTTTCTTACACAATGTGGAAAAAAAAGGAGTATGTTTCCCAAACAGCTTAAAATCCAGGAAAACGCACACTGCATCACTCTTTCCCAAACACGCTCTTTCAACTGATGCGTTGAGAGCATTCTTTAAAGCAGAAAGGAAGGGCCTTTTCCAGTGAAATTCAGACGGGCATCTACAAAAGTCATATATATTGGATGCAGAGTGCAATAGCATGATGGACTTCATGTTCTCGATGAAAACCTTACATTTCAAAGAGACCTGAAGTAGGAATTTCACAAAAAGACGTGTTTGCGTCTCTCCTGTGAAAGGAGCTCTAACTTGTGTATTCAGTGCTTGAGAGTGTAACACTCTACATAGGTTACACAGCGTTTTGAGAGCACCAACATGCTTAAAACTGAAACTGCTACAAAGTGTGTGTAGCATACAGAAAGAAGGCTTGTCATTTCAAAGAAAGAAGAGGAAACCAAAATCCAGGTAGTGAAACGAGCACACCATTATGGGAGATGTGCATGTGGATAGCTTCAAGCAGCAGCTCTGTGTGGACACTTGGAAACAGCGCTCTGAAAAAATTTCTTAGGGGCGGGAATTGGGCAAAGTTGAAAGACCTTCCAAAACCCACCCTACGGAACTTAGCCAAACTATGAATGTTGCAATAAGCTCCTGAACGAAAGGTTCTTCTATGACACAAGCCCCGAGCAGGTAGCTACATTCTGCACAGTACAAAATGCATATGAATTCCTGTCTGAAAACTCACTCCAGAAGGATGAAATGCGTGTGTTTCTCTCTGAAAGAACACTCAGCCACTAGGCTTTTGCTTGCTCCTTCAAAGTCTTTATAGAAACGTGTGTTTTCACTCCTGGAATACGTTTTGGGATGCATTGTTTCAATCTCTTGCAAGCCTCATGTTATATCTTACTCAATGTGAAAAAATAAGGAGTATGTTTCCCAAATCATTTGAAATCCAGGAAAAGCACACTGCATCACTCTTGCTCAAACACGCTCTTTCTCCTAATGTGTTGAGAACTTTCAACAAACCGGAAAGGAAGGGCACTTTGTAGGTAAATTCAGATGGGCATGTACAAGAGTTCATTTCTATTGGTTGCAGAGTGCAAAAGCATGATTGACTTCATCTTCTCCATGAAACCCTTACATTTCCAAGTGACCTGAAGTAGGACATTTACAAAGGATGTGTTTGTGTGTCCGTAGTGAAACGAGCTCTAAGTTGTGTATTCAGTGTTGGAGTGTGACACGCTGTATATAGGATACACAACGATTTGAAGGCACCAACATGCTTCAGACTGAAACTGCTACAAGGTGTGTGTAGCATGCAGGAAGAAGGCTTGTCATTTCAAAGAGAGAAGAGGAAACCAAAATCCAGGTACTGAAATGAGCACACAGAATGGGAGATGTGCATGTGGACAGCTTCAAGCAACAGCTCTGTGTGGACTCTTGGAAACAGCGCTGTGACAATATTTCGTACGAAGCGGGATTTGGCCAAAGTTGAAAGACCTTCCAAAACCAACCCTAAAGAACTTAGCCAAACAATGAATATTGCAATAAGCTCCTGCACGAAAGGTGCTCCTCTGACACAACCCCCGAGCAGGTAGCTACATTCTGCACAGTACAAAATGCATATGAATTCCAGGCTGATAACTCACTCCAGAAGGAGGAAATGCATGTGTTTCTCTCTGAAAGAACACTCAGGAACTAGGCTTTTGCTTGCTCCTTCAAAGTCTTTGTAGAAACGTGTGTTTTCACTGCTTGAATACGTTTTGAGATGCATTGTTTCAATCTCTTGCAAGCCTCATGTTGTTTCTTACACAATGTGGAAAAACACGGAGTATGTTCCCCAAATCACTTGAAATCCAGGGACATGCACACTGCATCACTCTTGCCCAAACACGCTCTTTCACCTAATGTGTTGAGAACTTTCTTTAAAGCAGAAAGGAAGGGCATTATGCAGTGAATTTGACGGGCATCTACAAAAGTCATTTCTATGGGTTGCAGAGCGCAAAAGCATGATTAATTTCATGTTCTCGATGAAACCCTTACATTTCCAAGTGACCTGAAGTAGGACTCTTACAAAAGGATGCGTTTGCATGTGTGTGCTGAAAGGAGCTCTAAGTTGTGTATTCAGTGTTGGATAGTGACACACTCTACATAGGTTACACAGCGTTTTGAAGGCACCAACATGCTTCAAACTGAAACTGCTACAAGGTGTGTGTAGCATGCAGAAAGAAGGCTTGTCATTTCAAAGAAAGAAGAGGAAACCAAAATCCAGGTAGTGTAACGAGAACACCAGTATGGGAGATGTGCATGTGGACAGGTTCAAAGAGAAGCTCTGTGTGGACACTTGGAAACATCGCTGTGACAAAATTTCGTACGAAGGGGCATTTGTCCAAAGTTGAAAGACCTTCCAAAACCAACCCTAAAGAACTTAGCTAAACAACGAATGTTGCAATCAGCTCCTGCACGAAAGGTGCTTCTATGACACAACCCCTGAACAGGTAGCTACATTCTGCGCAGTACAAAATGCATATGAACTCCAGGCTGAAAACTCACTCCAGAAGGAGGAAATGCATGTGTTTTGCTCTGAAACAACACTCAGGCACTAGGCTTTTGCTTGCCCCTTCAAAGTCTTTGTAGAAACGTGTGTTTTCACTGTTTGAATACGTTTTGAGATGCATTGTTTCAATCTCTTGCAAGCCTCATGTTGTTTCTTACACAATGTGGAAAAAAAAGGAGTATGTTTCCCAAACAGCTTAAAATCCAGGAAAACGCACACTGCATCACTCTTTCCCAAACACGCTCTTTCAACTGATGCGTTGAGAGCATTCTTTAAAGCAGAAAGGAAGGGCCTTTTCCAGTGAAATTCAGACGGGCATCTACAAAAGTCATATATATTGGATGCAGAGTGCAATAGCATGATGGACTTCATGTTCTCGATGAAAACCTTACATTTCAAAGAGACCTGAAGTAGGAATTTCACAAAAAGACGTGTTTGCGTCTCTCCTGTGAAAGGAGCTCTAACTTGTGTATTCAGTGCTTGAGAGTGTAACACTCTACATAGGTTACACAGCGTTTTGAGAGCACCAACATGCTTAAAACTGAAACTGCTACAAAGTGTGTGTAGCATACAGAAAGAAGGCTTGTCATTTCAAAGAAAGAAGAGGAAACCAAAATCCAGGTAGTGAAACGAGCACACCATTATGGGAGATGTGCATGTGGATAGCTTCAAGCAGCAGCTCTGTGTGGACACTTGGAAACAGCGCTCTGAAAAAATTTCTTAGGGGCGGGATTTGGGCAAAGTTGAAAGACCTTCCAAAACCCACCCTACGGAACTTAGCCAAACTATGAATGTTGCAATAAGCTCCTGAACGAAAGGTGCTTCTATGACACAACCCCCGAGCAGGTAGCTACATTCTGCACAGTACAAAATGCATATGAATTCCTGTCGGAAAACTCACTCCAGAAGGATGAAATGCGTGTGTTTCTCTCTGAAAGAACACTCAGCCACTAGGCTTTTGCTTGCTCCTTCAAAGTCTTTATAAAAACGTGTGTTTTCACTCCTGGAATACGTTTTGGGATGCATTGTTTCAATCTCTTGCAAGCCTCATGTTATATCTTACTCAATGTGAAAAAATAAGGAGTATGTTTCCCAAATCATTTGAAATCCAGGAAAAGGCACACTGCATCACTCTTGCTCAAACACGCTCTTTCTCCTAATGTGTTGAGAACTTTCAACAAACCGGAAAGGAAGGGCACTTTGTAGGTAAATTCAGATGGGCATGTACAAGAGTTCATTTCTACTGGTTGCAGAGTGCAAAAGCATGATTGACTTCATCTTCTCCATGAAACCCTTACATTTCCAAGTGACCTGAAGTAGGACATTTACAAAGGATGTGTTTGTGTGTCCGTAGTGAAACGAGCTCTAAGTTGTGTATTCAGTGTTGGAGTGTGACACGCTGTATATAGGATACACAACGATTTGAAGGCACCAACATGCTTCAGACTGAAACTGCTACAAGGTGTGTGTAGCATGCAGGAAGAAGGCTTGTCATTTCAAAGAGAGAAGAGGAAACCAAAATCCAGGTACTGAAACAAGCACACCAGAATGAGAGATGTGCATGTGGACAGCTTCAAGCAGCAGCTCTGTGTGGACTCTTGGAAACAGCGCTGTGAAAAAATTTCGTACGAAGAGGGATTTGGCCAAAGTTGAAAGACCTTCCAAAACCAACCCTAAAGAACTTAGCCAAACAATGAATGTTGCAATAAGCTCCTGCACGAAAGGTGCTCCTCTGACACAACCCCCGAGCAGGTAGCTACATTCTGCGCAGTACAAAATGCATATGAACTCCAGGCTGAAAACTCACTCCAGAAGGAGGAAATGCATGTGTTTTGCTCTGAAACAACACTCAGGCACTAGGCTTTTGCTTGCCCCTTCAAAGTCTTTGTAGAAACGTGTGTTTTCACTGTTTGAATACGTTTTGAGATGCATTGTTTCAATCTCTTGCAAGCCTCATGTTGTTTCTTACACAATGTGGAAAAAAAAGGAGTATGTTTCCCAAACAGCTTAAAATCCAGGAAAACGCACACTGCATCACTCTTTCCCAAACACGCTCTTTCAACTGATGCGTTGAGAGCATTCTTTAAAGCAGAAAGGAAGGGCCTTTTCCAGTGAAATTCAGACGGGCATCTACAAAAGTCATATATATTGGATGCAGAGTGCAATAGCATGATGGACTTCATGTTCTCGATGAAAACCTTACATTTCAAAGAGACCTGAAGTAGGAATTTCACAAAAAGACGTGTTTGCGTCTCTCCTGTGAAAGGAGCTCTAACTTGTGTATTCAGTGCTTGAGAGTGTAACACTCTACATAGGTTACACAGCGTTTTGAGAGCACCAACATGCTTAAAACTGAAACTGCTACAAAGTGTGTGTAGCATACAGAAAGAAGGCTTGTCATTTCAAAGAAAGAAGAGGAAACCAAAATCCAGGTAGTGAAACGAGCACACCATTATGGGAGATGTGCATGTGGATAGCTTCAAGCAGCAGCTCTGTGTGGACACTTGGAAACAGCGCTCTGAAAAAATTTCTTAGGGGCGGGATTTGGGCAAAGTTGAAAGACCTTCCAAAACCCACCCTACGGAACTTAGCCAAACTATGAATGTTGCAATAAGCTCCTGAACGAAAGGTGCTTCTATGACACAACCCCCGAGCAGGTAGCTACATTCTGCACAGTACAAAATGCATATGAATTCCTGTCGGAAAACTCACTCCAGAAGGATGAAATGCGTGTGTTTCTCTCTGAAAGAACACTCAGCCACTAGGCTTTTGCTTGCTCCTTCAAAGTCTTTATAGAAACGTGTGTTTTCACTCCTGGAATACGTTTTGGGATGCATTGTTTCAATCTCTTGCAAGCCTCATGTTATATCTTACTCAATGTGAAAAAATAAGGAGTATGTTTCCCAAATCATTTGAAATCCAGGAAAAGGCACACTGCATCACTCTTGCTCAAACACGCTCTTTCTCCTAATGTGTTGAGAACTTTCAACAAACCGGAAAAGAAGGGCACTTTGTAGGTAAATTCAGATGGGCATGTACAAGAGTTCATTTCTATTGGTTGCAGAGTGCAAAAGCATGATTGACTTCATCTTCTCCATGAAACCCTTACATTTCCAAGTGACCTGAAATAGGACATTTACAAAGGATGTGTTTGTGTGTCCGTAGTGAAACGAGCTCTAAGTTGTGTATTCAGTGTTGGAGTGTGACACGCTGTATATAGGATACACAACGATTTGAAGGCACCAACATGCTTCAGACTGAAACTGCTACAAGGTGTGTGTAGCATGCAGGAAGAAGGCTTGTCATTTCAAAGAGAGAAGAGGAAACCAAAATCCAGGTACTGAAACAAGCACACCAGAATGGGAGATGTGCATGTGGACAGCTTCAAGCAGCAGCTCTGTGTGGACTCTTGGAAACAGCGCTGTGAAAAATTTCGTACGAAGCGGGATTTGGCCAAAGTTGAAAGACCTTCCAAAACCAACCCTAAAGAACTTAGCCAAACAATGAATGTTGCAATAAGCTCCTGCACGAAAGGTGCTCCTCTGACACAACCCCCGAGCAGGTAGCTACATTCTGCACAGTACAAAATGCATATGAATTCCAGGCTGAAAACTCACTCCAGAAGGAGGAAATGCATGTGTTCCTCTCTGAAAGAACACTCAGCAACTAGGCTTTTGCTTGCTCCTTCAAAGTCTTTGTAGAAACGTGTGTTTTCACTGCTTGAATACGTTTTGAGATGCATTGTTTCAATCTCTTGCAAGCCTCATGTTGTTTCTTACACAATGTGGAAAAACACGGAGTATGTTCCCCAAATCACTTGAAATCCAGGGAAACGCACACTGCATCACTCTTGCCCAAACACGCTCTTTCACCTAATGCGTTGAGAACATTCTTTAAAGCAGAAAGGAAGGGCATTATGCAGTGAATTTGACGGGCATCTACAAAAGTCATTTCTATGGGTTGCAGAGCGCAAAAGCATGATTAAGTTCATGTTCTCGATGAAACCCTTACATTTCCAAGTGACCTGAAGTAGGACTCTTACAAAAGGATGCCTTTGCGTGTGTGTGCTGAAAGGAGCTCTAAGTTGTGTATTCAGTGTTGGATAGTGACACACTCTACATAGGTTACACAGCGTTTTGAAGGCACCAACATGCTTCAAACTGAAACTGCTACAAGGTGTGTGTAGCATGCAGAAAGAAGGCTTGTCATTTCAAAGAAAGAAGAGGAAACCAAAATCCAGGTAGTGTAACGAGAACACCAGTATGGGAGATGTGCATGTGGACAGGTTCAAAGAGAAGCTCTGTGTGGACACTTGGAAACATCGCTGTGACAAAATTTCGTACGAAGGGGCATTTGTCCAAAGTTGAAAGACCTTCCAAAACCAACCCTAAAGAACTTAGCTAAACAACGAATGTTGCAATCAGCTCCTGCACGAAAGGTGCTTCTATGACACAACCCCTGAACAGGTAGCTACATTCTGCGCAGTACAAAATGCATATGAACTCCAGGCTGAAAACTCACTCCAGAAGGAGGAAATGCATGTGTTTTGCTCTGAAACAACACTCAGGCACTAGGCTTTTGCTTGCCCCTTCAAAGTCTTTGTAGAAACGTGTGTTTTCACTGTTTGAATACGTTTTGAGATGCATTGTTTCAATCTCTTGCAAGCCTCATGTTGTTTCTTACACAATGTGGAAAAAAAAGGAGTATGTTTCCCAAACAGCTTAAAATCCAGGAAAACGCACACTGCATCACTCTTTCCCAAACACGCTCTTTCAACTGATGCGTTGAGAGCATTCTTTAAAGCAGAAAGGAAGGGCCTTTTCCAGTGAAATTCAGACGGGCATCTACAAAAGTCATATATATTGGATGCAGAGTGCAATAGCATGATGGACTTCATGTTCTCGATGAAAACCTTACATTTCAAAGAGACCTGAAGTAGGAATTTCACAAAAAGACGTGTTTGCGTCTCTCCTGTGAAAGGAGCTCTAACTTGTGTATTCAGTGCTTGAGAGTGTAACACTCTACATAGGTTACACAGCGTTTTGAGAGCACCAACATGCTTAAAACTGAAACTGCTACAAAGTGTGTGTAGCATACAGAAAGAAGGCTTGTCATTTCAAAGAAAGAAGAGGAAACCAAAATCCAGGTAGTGAAACGAGCACACCATTATGGGAGATGTGCATGTGGATAGCTTCAAGCAGCAGCTCTGTGTGGACACTTGGAAACAGCGCTCTGAAAAAATTTCTTAGGGGCGGGATTTGGGCAAAGTTGAAAGACCTTCCAAAACCCACCCTACGGAACTTAGCCAAACTATGAATGTTGCAATAAGCTCCTGAACGAAAGGTGCTTCTATGACACAACCCCCGAGCAGGTAGCTACATTCTGAACAGTACAAAATGCATATGAATTCCAGGCTGAAAACTCACTCCAGAAGGATGAAATGCGTGTGTTTCTCTCTGAAAGAACACTCAGCCACTAGGCTTTTGCTTGCTCCTTCAAAGTCTTTATAGAAACGTGTGTTTTCACTCCTGGAATACGTTTTGGGATGCATTGTTTCAAACTCTTGCAAGCCTAATGTTATATCTTACTCAATGTGAAAAAATAAGGAGTATGTTTCCCAAATCATTTGAAATCCAGGAAAAGCACACTGCATCACTCTTGCTCAAACACGCTCTGTCTCCTAATGTGTTGAGAACTTTCAACAAACCGGAAAGGAAGGGCACTTTGTAGGTAAATTCAGATGGGCATGTACAAGAGTTCATTTCTATTGGTTGCAGAGTGCAAAAGCATGATTGACTTCATCTTCTCCATGAAACCCTTACATTTCCAAGTGACCTGAAGTAGGACATTTACAAAGGATGTGTTTGTGTGTCCGTAGTGAAACGAGCTCTAAGTTGTGTATTCAGTGTTGGAGTGTGACACGCTGTATATAGGATACACAACGATTTGAAGGCACCAACATGCTTCAGACTGAAACTGCTACAAGGTGTGTGTAGCATGCAGGAGGAAGGCTTGTCATTTCAAAGAGAGAAGAGGAAACCAAAATCCAGGTACTGAAATGAGCACACCAGAATGGGAGATGTGCATGTGGACAGCTTCAAGCAGCAGCTCTGTGTGGACTCTTGGAAACAGCGCTGTGACAATATTTCGTACGAAGCGGGATTTGGCCAAAGTTGAAAGACCTTCCAAAACCAACCCTAAAGAACTTAGCCAAACAATGATTGTTGCAATAAGCTCCTGCACGAAAGGTGCTCCTCTGACACAACCCCCGAGCAGGTAGCTACATTCTGCACAGTACAAAATGCATATGAATTCCAGGCTGAAAACTCACTCCAGAAGGAGGAAATGCATGTGTTTCTCTCTGAAAGGACACTCAGCAACTAGGCTTTTGCTTGCTCCTTCAAAGTCTTTGTAGAAACGTGTGTTTTCACTGCTTGAATACGTTTTGAGATGCATTGTTTCAATCTCTTGCAAGCCTCATGTTGTTTCTTACACAATGTGGAAAAACACGGAGTATGTTCCCCAAATCACTTGAAATCCAGGGAAACGCACACTGCATCACTCTTGCCCAAACACGCTCTTTCACCTAATGCGTTGAGAACATTCTTTAAAGCAGAAAGGAAGGGCATTCTGCAGTGAATTTGACGGGCATCTACAAAAGTCATTTCTATGGTTTGCAGAGCGCAAAAGCATGATTAAGTTCATGTTCTCGATGAAACCCTTACATTTCCAAGTGACCTGAAGTAGGACTCTTACAAAAGGATGCGTTTGCGTGTGTGTGCTGAAAGGAGCTCTAAGTTGTGTATTCAGTGTTGGATAGTGACACACTCTACATAGGTTACACAGCGTTTTGAAGGCACCAACATGCTTCAAACTGAAACTGCTACAAGGTGTGTGTAGCATGCAGAAAGAAGGCTTGTCATTTCAAAGAAAGAAGAGGAAACCAAAATCCAGGTAGTGTAACGAGAACACCAGTATGGGAGATGTGCATGTGGACAGGTTCAAAGAGAAGCTCTGTGTGGACACTTGGAAACATCGCTGTGACAAAATTTCGTACGAAGGGGCATTTGTCCAAAGTTGAAAGACCTTCCAAAACCAACCCTAAAGAACTTAGCTAAACAACGAATGTTGCAATCAGCTCCTGCACGAAAGGTGCTTCTATGACACAACCCCTGAACAGGTAGCTACATTCTGCGCAGTACAAAATGCATATGAACTCCAGGCTGAAAACTCACTCCAGAAGGAGGAAATGCATGTGTTTTGCTCTGAAACAACACTCAGGCACTAGGCTTTTGCTTGCCCCTTCAAAGTCCTTGTAGAAACGTGTGTTTTCACTGTTTGAATACGTTTTGAGATGCATTGTTTCAATCTCTTGCAAGCCTCATGTTGTTTCTTACACAATGTGGAAAAAAAAGGAGTATGTTTCCCAAACAGCTTAAAATCCAGGAAAACGCACACTGCATCACTCTTTCCCAAACACGCTCTTTCAACTGATGCGTTGAGAGCATTCTTTAAAGCAGAAAGGAAGGGCCTTTTCCAGTGAAATTCAGACGGGCATCTACAAAAGTCATATATATTGGATGCAGAGTGCAATAGCATGATGGACTTCATGTTCTCGATGAAAACCTTACATTTCAAAGAGACCTGAAGTAGGAATTTCACAAAAAGACGTGTTTGCGTCTCTCCTGTGAAAGGAGCTCTAACTTGTGTATTCAGTGCTTGAGAGTGTAACACTCTACATAGGTTACACAGCGTTTTGAGAGCACCAACATGCTTAAAACTGAAACTGCTACAAAGTGTGTGTAGCATACAGAAAGAAGGCTTGTCATTTCAAAGAAAGAAGAGGAAACCAAAATCCAGGTAGTGAAACGAGCACACCATTATGGGAGATGTGCATGTGGATAGCTTCAAGCAGCAGCTCTGTGTGGACACTTGGAAACAGCGCTCTGAAAAAATTTCTTAGGGGCGGGATTTGGGCAAAGTTGAAAGACCTTCCAAAACCCACCCTACGGAACTTAGCCAAACTATGAATGTTGCAATAAGCTCCTGAACGAAAGGTGCTTCTATGACACAACCCCCGAGCAGGTAGCTACATTCTGAACAGTACAAAATGCATATGAATTCCAGGCTGAAAACTCACTCCAGAAGGATGAAATGCGTGTGTTTCTCTCTGAAAGAACACTCAGCCACTAGGCTTTTGCTTGCTCCTTCAAAGTCTTTATAGAAACGTGTGTTTTCACTCCTGGAATACGTTTTGGGATGCATTGTTTCAAACTCTTGCAAGCCTAATGTTATATCTTACTCAATGTGAAAAAATAAGGAGTATGTTTCCCAAATCATTTGAAATCCAGGAAAAGCACACTGCATCACTCTTGCTCAAACACGCTCTGTCTCCTAATGTGTTGAGAACTTTCAACAAACCGGAAAGGAAGGGCACTTTGTAGGTAAATTCAGATGGGCATGTACAAGAGTTCATTTCTATTGGTTGCAGAGTGCAAAAGCATGATTGACTTCATCTTCTCCATGAAACCCTTACATTTCCAAGTGACCTGAAGTAGGACATTTACAAAGGATGTGTTTGTGTGTCCGTAGTGAAACGAGCTCTAAGTTGTGTATTCAGTGTTGGAGTGTGACACGCTGTATATAGGATACACAACGATTTGAAGGCACCAACATGCTTCAGACTGAAACTGCTACAAGGTGTGTGTAGCATGCAGGAGGAAGGCTTGTCATTTCAAAGAGAGAAGAGGAAACCAAAATCCAGTTACTGAAATGAGCACACCAGAATGGGAGATGTGCATGTGGACAGCTTCAAGCAGCAGCTCTGTGTGGACTCTTGGAAACAGCGCTGTGACAATATTTCGTACGAAGCGGGATTTGGCCAAAGTTGAAAGACCTTCCAAAACCAACCCTAAAGAACTTAGCCAAACAATGATTGTTGCAATAAGCTCCTGCACGAAAGGTGCTCCTCTGACACAACCCCCGAGCAGGTAGCTACATTCTGCACAGTACAAAATGCATATGAATTCCAGGCTGAAAACTCACTCCAGAAGGAGGAAATGCATGTGTTTCTCTCTGAAAGGACACTCAGCAACTAGGCTTTTGCTTGCTCCTTCAAAGTCTTTGTAGAAACGTGTGTTTTCACTGCTTGAATACGTTTTGAGATGCATTGTTTCAATCTCTTGCAAGCCTCATGTTGTTTCTTACACAATGTGGAAAAACACGGAGTATGTTCCCCAAATCACTTGAAATCCAGGGAAACGCACACTGCATCACTCTTGCCCAAACACGCTCTTTCACCTAATGCGTTGAGAACATTCTTTAAAGCAGAAAGGAAGGGCATTCTGCAGTGAATTTGACGGGCATCTACAAAAGTCATTTCTATGGTTTGCAGAGCGCAAAAGCATGATTAAGTTCATGTTCTCGATGAAACCCTTACATTTCCAAGTGACCTGAAGTAGGACTCTTACAAAAGGATGCGTTTGCGTGTGTGTGCTGAAAGGAGCTCTAAGTTGTGTATTCAGTGTTGGATAGTGACACACTCTACATAGGTTACACAGCGTTTTGAAGGCACCAACATGCTTCAAACTGAAACTGCTACAAGGTGTGTGTAGCATGCAGAAAGAAGGCTTGTCATTTCAAAGAAAGAAGAGGAAACCAAAATCCAGGTAGTGTAACGAGAACACCAGTATGGGAGATGTGCATGTGGACAGGTTCAAAGAGAAGCTCTGTGTGGACACTTGGAAACATCGCTGTGACAAAATTTCGTACGAAGGGGCATTTGTCCAAAGTTGAAAGACCTTCCAAAACCAACCCTAAAGAACTTAGCTAAACAACGAATGTTGCAATCAGCTCCTGCACGAAAGGTGCTTCTATGACACAACCCCTGAACAGGTAGCTACATTCTGCGCAGTACAAAATGCATATGAACTCCAGGCTGAAAACTCACTCCAGAAGGAGGAAATGCATGTGTTTTGCTCTGAAACAACACTCAGGCACTAGGCTTTTGCTTGCCCCTTCAAAGTCCTTGTAGAAACGTGTGTTTTCACTGTTTGAATACGTTTTGAGATGCATTGTTTCAATCTCTTGCAAGCCTCATGTTGTTTCTTACACAATGTGGAAAAAAAAGGAGTATGTTTCCCAAACAGCTTA
The DNA here is from genome assembly GCF_964146895.1 of Miniopterus schreibersii. Taxonomy (NCBI): domain Eukaryota; kingdom Metazoa; phylum Chordata; class Mammalia; order Chiroptera; family Miniopteridae; genus Miniopterus; species Miniopterus schreibersii. The sequence continues at coordinate 34,284,837 of NC_138118.1, read as the reverse complement.
AAATCCAGGAACGCGCACACTGCATCACTCTTTCCCAAACACGCTCTTTCAAATGATGCGTTGAGAGCATTTTTTAAAGCAGAAAGGAAGGGCCTTTTCCAGTGAAATTCAGACGGGCATCTACAAAAGTCATATATATTGGATGCAGAGTGCAATAGCATGATGGACTTCATGTTCTCGATGAAAACCTTACATTTCAAAGAGACCTGAAGTAGGAATTTCACAAAAAGACGTGTTTGCTCCTCTCCTGTGAAAGGAGCTCTAACTTGTGTATTCAGTGCTTGAGAGTGTAACACTCTACATAGGTTACACAGCGTTTTGAGAGCACCAACATGCTTAAAACTGAAACTGCTACAAAGTGTGTGTAGCATACAGAAAGAAGGCTTGTCATTTCAAAGAAAGAAGAGGAAACCAAAATCCAGGTAGTGAAACGAGCACACCATTATGGGAGATGTGCATGTGGATAGCTTCAAGCAGCAGCTCTGTGTGGACACTTGGAAACAGCGCTCTGAAAAAATTTCTTAGGGGCGGGATTTGGGCAAAGTTGAAAGACCTTCCAAAACCCACCCTACGGAACTTAGCCAAACTATGAATGTTGCAATAAGCTCCTGAACGAAAGGTGCTTCTATGACACAACCCCCGAGCAGGTAGCTACATTCTGCACAGTACAAAATGCATATGAATTCCTGTCTGAAAACTCACTCCAGAAGGATGAAATGCGTGTGTTTCTCTCTGAAAGAACACTCAGCCACTAGGCTTTTGCTTGCTCCTTCAAAGTCTTTATAGAAACGTGTGTTTTCACTCCTGGAATACGTTTTGGTATGCATTGTTTCAATCTCTTGCAAGCCTCATGTTATATCTTACTCAATGTGAAAAAATAAGGAGTATGTTTCCCAAATCATTTGAAATCCAGGAAAAGGCACACTGCATCACTCTTGCTCAAACACGCTCTTTCTCCTAATGTGTTGAGAACTTTCAACAAACCGGAAAGGAAGGGCACTTTGTAGGTAAATTCAGATGGGCATGTACAAGAGTTCATTTCTATTGGTTGCAGAGTGCAAAAGCATGATTGACTTCATCTTCTCCATGAAACCCTTACATTTCCAAGTGACCTGAAGTAGGACATTTACAAAGGATGTGTTTGTGTGTCCGTAGTGAAACGAGCTCTAAGTTGTGTATTCAGTGTTGGAGTGTGACACGCTGTATATAGGATACACAATGATTTGAAGGCACCAATATGCTTCAGACTGAAACTGCTACAAGGTGTGTGTAGCATGCAGGAAGAAGGCTTGTCATTTCAAAGAGAGAAGAGGAAACCAAAATCCAGGTACTGAAACGAGCACACCAGTATGGGAGATGTGCATGTGGACAGCTTCAAGCAGCAGCTCTGTGTGGACTCTTGGAAACAGCGCTGTGAAAAAATTTCGTACGAAGCGGGATTTGGCCAAAGTTGAAAGACCTTCCAAAACCAACCCTAAAGAACTTAGCCAAACAATGAATGTTGCAATAAGCTCCTGCACGAAAGGTGCTCCTCTGACACAACCCCCGAGCAGGTAGCTACATTCTGCACAGTACAAAATGCATATGAATTCCAGGCTGAAAACTCACTCCAGAAGGAGGAAATGCATGTGTTTCTCTCTGAAAGAACACTCAGCAACTAGGCTTTTGCTTGCTCCTTCAAAGTCTTTGTAGAAACGTGTGTTTTCACTGCTTGAATACGTTTTGAGATGCATTGTTTCAATCTCTTGCAAGCCTCATGTTGTTTCTTACACAATGTGGAAAAACACGGAGTATGTTCCCCAAATCACTTGAAATCCAGGGAAACGCACACTGCATCACTCTTGCCCAAACACGCTCTTTCACCTAATGCGTTGAGAACATTCTTTAAAGCAGAAAGGAAGGGCATTATGCAGTGAATTTGACGGGCATCTACAAAAGTCATTTCTATGGGTTGCAGAGCGCAAAAGCATGATTAAGTTCATGTTCTCAATGAAACCCTTACATTTCCAAGTGACCTGAAGTAGGACTTTTACAAAAGGATGTGTTTGCGTGTGTGTGCTGAAAGGAGCTCTAAGTTGTGTATTCAGTTTTGGATAGTGACACACTCTACATAGGTTACACAGCGTTTTGAAGGCACCAATATGCTTCAAACTGAAACTGCTACAAGGTGTGTGTAGCATGCAGAAAGAAGGCTTGTCATTTCAAAGAAAGAAGAGGAAACCAAAATCCAGGTAGTGTAACGAGAACACCAGTATGGGAGATGTGCATGTGGACAGGTTCAAAGAGAAGCTCTGTGTGGACACTTGGAAACATCGCTGTGACAAAATTTCGTACGAAGGGGCATTTGTCCAAAGTTGAAAGACCTTCCAAAACCAACCCTAAAGAACTTAGCTAAACAACGAATGTTGCAATCAGCTCCTGCACGAAAGGTGCTTCTATGACACAACCCCTGAACAGGTAGCTACATTCTGCGCAGTACAAAATGCATATGAACTCCAGGCTGAAAACTCACTCCAGAAGGAGGAAATGCATGTGTTTTGCTCTGAAACAACACTCAGGCACTAGGCTTTTGCTTGCTCCTTCAAAGTCTTTGTAGAAACGTGTGTTTTCACTGTTTGAATACGTTTTGAGATGCATTGTTTCAATCTCTTGCAAGCCTCATGTTGTTTCTTACACAATGTGGAAAAAAAAGGGGTATGTTTCCCAAACAGCTTAAAATCCAGGAAAACGCACACTGCATCACTCTTTCCCAAACACGCTCTTTCAACTGATGCGTTGAGAGCATTCTTTAAAGCAGAAAGGAAGGGCCTTTTCCAGTGAAATTCAGACGGGCATCTACAAAAGTCATATATATTGGATGCAGAGTGCAATAGCATGATGGACTTCATGTTCTCGATGAAAACCTTACATTTCAAAGAGACCTGAAGTAGGAATTTCACAAAAAGACGTGTTTGCGTCTCTCCTGTGAAAGGAGCTCTAACTTGTGTATTCAGTGCTTGAGAGTGTAACACTCTACATAGGTTACACAGCGTTTTGAGAGCACCAACATGCTTAAAACTGAAACTGCTACAAAGTGTGTGTAGCATACAGAAAGAAGGCTTGTCATTTCAAAGAAAGAAGAGGAAACCAAAATCCAGGTAGTGAAACGAGCACACCAGTATGGGAGATGTGCATGTGGATAGCTTCAAGCAGCAGCTCTGTGTGGACACTTGGAAACAGCGCTCTGAAAAAATTTCTTAGGGGCGGGATTTGGGCAAAGTTGAAAGACCTTCCAAAACCCACACTACGGAACTTAGCCAAACTATGAATGTTGCAATAAGCTCCTGAACGAAAGGTGCTTCTATGACACAACCCCCGAGCAGGTAGCTACATTCTGCACAGTACAAAATGCATATGAATTCCTGTCGGAAAACTCACTCCAGAAGGATGAAATGCGTGTGTTTCTCTCTGAAAGAACACTCAGCCACTAGGCTTTTGCTTGCTCCTTCAAAGTCTTTATAGAAACGTGTGTTTTCACTCCTGGAATACGTTTTGGGATGCATTGTTTCAATCTCTTGCAAGCCTCATGTTATATCTTACTCAATGTGAAAAAATAAGGAGTATGTTTCCCAAATCATTTGAAATCCAGGAAAAGGCACACTGCATCACTCTTGCTCAAACACGCTCTTTCTCCTAATGTGTTGAGAACTTTCAACAAACCGGAAAAGAAGGGCACTTTGTAGGTAAATTCAGATGGGCATGTACAAGAGTTCATTTCTATTGGTTGCAGAGTGCAAAAGCATGATTGACTTCATCTTCTCCATGAAACCCTTACATTTCCAAGTGACCTGAAGTAGGACATTTACAAAGGATGTGTTTGTGTGTCCGTAGTGAAACGAGCTCTAAGTTGTGTATTCAGTGTTGGAGTGTGACACGCTGTATATAGGATACACAACGATTTGAAGGCACCAACATGCTTCAGACTGAAACTGCTACAAGGTGTGTGTAGCATGCAGGAAGAAGGCTTGTCATTTCAAAGAGAGAAGAGGAAACCAATATCCAGGTACTGAAACAAGCACACCAGAATGGGAGATGTGCATGTGGACAGCTTCAAGCAGCAGCTCTGTGTGGACTCTTGGAAACAGCGCTGTTAAAAAATTTCGTACGAAGCGGGATTTGGCCAAAGTTGAAAGACCTTCCAAAACCAACCCTAAAGAACTTAGCCAAACAATGAATGTTGCAATAAGCTCCTGCACGAAAGGTGCTCCTCTGACACAACCACCGAGCAGGTAGCTACATTCTGCACAGTACAAAATGCATATGAATTCCAGGCTGAAAACTCACTCCAGAAGGAGGAAATGCATGTGTTTCTCTCTGAAAGAACACTCAGCAACTAGGCTTTTGCTTGCTCCTTCAAAGTCTTTGTAGAAACGTGTGTTTTCACTGCTTGAATACGTTTTGAGATGCATTGTTTCAATCTCTTGCAAGCCTCATGTTGTTTCTTACACAATGTGGAAAAACACGCAGTATGTTCCCCAAATCACTTGAAATCCAGGGAATCGCACACTGCATCACTCTTGCCCAAACACGCTCTTTCACCTAATGCGTTGAGAACTTTCTTTAAAGCAGAAAGGAAGGACATTATGCAGTGAATTTGACGGGCATCTACAAAAGTCATTTCTATGGGTTGCAGAGCGCAAAAGCATGATTAATTTCATGTTCTCGATGAAACCCTTACATTTCCAAGTGACCTGAAGTAGGACTCTTACAAAAGGATGCGTTTGCATGTGTGTGCTGAAAGGAGCTCTAAGTTGTGTATTCAGTGTTGGATAGTGACACACTCTACATAGGTTACACAGCGTTTTGAAGGCACCAACATGCTTCAAACTGAAACTGCTACAAGGTGTGTGTAGCATGCAGAAAGAAGGCTTGTCATTTCAAAGAAAGAAGAGGAAACCAAAATCCAGGTAGTGTAACGAGAACACCAGTATGGGAGATGTGCATGTGGACAGGTTCAAAGAGAAGCTCTGTGTGGACACTTGGAAACATCGCTGTGACAAAATTTCGTACGAAGGGGCATTTGTCCAAAGTTGAAAGACCTTCCAAAACCAACCCTAAAGAACTTAGCTAAACAACGAATGTTGCAATCAGCTCCTGCACGAAAGGTGCTTCTATGACACAACCCCTGAACAGGTAGCTACATTCTGCGCAGTACAAAATGCATATGAACTCCAGGCTGAAAACTCACTCCAGAAGGAGGAAATGCATGTGTTTTGCTCTGAAACAACACTCAGGCACTAGGCTTTTGCTTGCTCCTTCAAAGTCTTTGTAGAAACGTGTGTTTTCACTGTTTGAATACGTTTTGAGATGCATTGTTTCAATCTCTTGCAAGCCTCATGTTGTTTCTTACACAATGTGGAAAAAAAAGGGGTATGTTTCCCAAACAGCTTAAAATCCAGGAAAACGCACACTGCATCACTCTTTCCCAAACACGCTCTTTCAACTGATGCGTTGAGAGCATTCTTTAAAGCAGAAAGGAAGGGCCTTTTCCAGTGAAATTCAGACGGGCATCTACAAAAGTCATATATATTGGATGCAGAGTGCAATAGCATGATGGACTTCATGTTCTCGATGAAAACCTTACATTTCAAAGAGACCTGAAGTAGGAATTTCACAAAAAGACGTGTTTGCGTCTCTCCTGTGAAAGGAGCTCTAACTTGTGTATTCAGTGCTTGAGAGTGTAACACTCTACATAGGTTACACAGCGTTTTGAGAGCACCAACATGCTTAAAACTGAAACTGCTACAAAGTGTGTGTAGCATACAGAAAGAAGGCTTGTCATTTCAAAGAAAGAAGAGGAAACCAAAATCCAGGTAGTGAAACGAGCACACCATTATGGGAGATGTGCATGTGGATAGCTTCAAGCAGCAGCTCTGTGTGGACACTTGGAAACAGCGCTCTGAAAAAATTTCTTAGGGGCGGGATTTGGGCAAAGTTGAAAGACCTTCCAAAACCCACCCTACGGAACTTAGCCAAACTATGAATGTTGCAATAAGCTCCTGAACGAAAGGTGCTTCTATGACACAACCCCCGAGCAGGTAGCTACATTCTGCACAGTACAAAATGCATATGAATTCCTGTCTGAAAACTCACTCCAGAAGGATGAAATGCGTGTGTTTCTCTCTGAAAGAACACTCAGCCACTAGGCTTTTGCTTGCTCCTTCAAAGTCTTTATAGAAACGTGTGTTTTCACTCCTGGAATACGTTTTGGTATGCATTGTTTCAATCTCTTGCAAGCCTCATGTTATATCTTACTCAATGTGAAAAAATAAGGAGTATGTTTCCCAAATCATTTGAAATCCAGGAAAAGGCACACTGCATCACTCTTGCTCAAACACGCTCTTTCTCCTAATGTGTTGAGAACTTTCAACAAACCGGAAAAGAAGGGCACTTTGTAGGTAAATTCAGATGGGCATGTACAAGAGTTCATTTCTATTGGTTGCAGAGTGCAAAAGCATGATTGACTTCATCTTCTCCATGAAACCCTTACATTTCCAAGTGACCTGAAGTAGGACATTTACAAAGGATGTGTTTGTGTGTCCGTAGTGAAACGAGCTCTAAGTTGTGTATTCAGTGTTGGAGTGTGACACGCTGTATATAGGATAAACAATGATTTGAAGGCACCAACATGCTTCAGACTGAAACTGCTACAAGGTGTGTGTAGCATGCAGGAAGAAGGCTTGTCATTTCAAAGAGAGAAGAGGAAACCAAAATCCAGGTACTGAAACGAGCACACCAGTATGGGAGATGTGCATGTGGACAGCTTCAAGCAGCAGCTCTGTGTGGACTCTTGGAAACAGCGCTGTGAAAAAATTTCGTACGAAGCGGGATTTGGCCAAAGTTGAAAGACCTTCCAAAACCAACCCTAAAGAACTTAGCCAAACAATGAATGTTGCAATAAGCTCCTGCACGAAAGGTGCTCCTCTGACACAACCCCCGAGCAGGTAGCTACATTCTGCACAGTACAAAATGCATATGAATTCCAGGCTGAAAACTCACTCCAGAAGGAGGAAATGCATGTGTTTCTCTCTGAAAGAACACTCAGCAACTAGGCTTTTGCTTGCTCCTTCAAAGTCTTTGTAGAAACGTGTGTTTTCACTGCTTGAATACGTTTTGAGATGCATTGTTTCAATCTCTTGCAAGCCTCATGTTGTTTCTTACACAATGTGGAAAAACACGGAGTATGTTCCCCAAATCACTTGAAATCCAGGGAAACGCACACTGCATCACTCTTGCCCAAACACGCTCTTTCACCTAATGCGTTGAGAACATTCTTTAAAGCAGAAAGGAAGGGCATTATGCAGTGAATTTGACGGGCATCTACAAAAGTCATTTCTATGGGTTGCAGAGCGCAAAAGCATGATTAAGTTCATGTTCTCGATGAAACCCTTACATTTCCAAGTGACCTGAAGTAGGACTTTTACAAAAGGATGCGTTTGCGTGTGTGTGCTGAAACGAGCTCTAAGTTGTGTATTCAGTGTTGGATAGTGACACACTCTACATAGGTTACACAGCGTTTTGAAGGCACCAACATGCTTCAAACTGAAACTGCTACAAGGTGTGTGTAGCATGCAGAAAGAAGGCTTGTCATTTCAAAGAAAGAAGAGGAAACCAAAATCCAGGTAGTGTAACGAGAACACCAGTATGGGAGATGTGCATGTGGACAGGTTCAAAGAGAAGCTCTGTGTGGACACTTGGAAACATCGCTGTGACAAAATTTCGTACGAAGGGGCATTTGTCCAAAGTTGAAAGACCTTCCAAAACCAACCCTAAAGAACTTAGCTAAACAACGAATGTTGCAATCAGCTCCTGCACGAAAGGTGCTTCTATGACACAACCCCTGAACAGGTAGCTACATTCTGCGCAGTACAAAATGCATATGAACTCCAGGCTGAAAACTCACTCCAGAAGGAGGAAATGCATGTGTTTTGCTCTGAAACAACACTCAGGCACTAGGCTTTTGCTTGCCCCTTCAAAGTCCTTGTAGAAACGTGTGTTTTCACTGTTTGAATACGTTTTGAGATGCATTGTTTCAATCTCTTGCAAGCCTCATGTTGTTTCTTACACAATGTGGAAAAAAAAGGAGTATGTTTCCCAAACAGCTTAAAATCCAGGAAAACGCACACTATATCACTCTTTCCCAAACACGCTCTTTCAACTGATGCGTTGAGAGCATTCTTTAAAGCAGAAAGGAAGGGCCTTTTCCAGTGAAATTCAGACGGGCATCTACAAAAGTCATATATATTGGATGCAGAGTGCAATAGCATGATGGACTTCATGTTCTCGATGAAAACCTTACATTTCAAAGAGACCTGAAGTAGGAATTTCACAAAAAGACGTGTTTGCTCCTCTCCTGTGAAAGGAGCTCTAACTTGTGTATTCAGTGCTTGAGAGTGTAACACTCTACATAGGTTACACAGCGTTTTGAGAGCACCAACATGCTTAAAACTGAAACTGCTACAAAGTGTGTGTAGCATACAGAAAGAAGGCTTGTCATTTCAAAGAAAGAAGAGGAAACCAAAATCCAGGTAGTGAAACGAGCACACCATTATGGGAGATGTGCATGTGGATAGCTTCAAGCAGCAGCTCTGTGTGGACACTTGGAAACAGCGCTCTGAAAAAATTTCTTAGGGGCGGGATTTGGGCAAAGTTGAAAGACCTTCCAAAACCCACCCTACGGAACTTAGCCAAACTATGAATGTTGCAATAAGCTCCTGAACGAAAGGTGCTTCTATGACACAACCCCCGAGCAGGTAGCTACATTCTGCACAGTACAAAATGCATATGAATTCCTGTCTGAAAACTCACTCCAGAAGGATGAAATGCGTGTGTTTCTCTCTGAAAGAACACTCAGCCACTAGGCTTTTGCTTGCTCCTTCAAAGTCTTTATAGAAACGTGTGTTTTCACTCCTGGAATACGTTTTGGTATGCATTGTTTCAATCTCTTGCAAGCCTCATGTTATATCTTACTCAATGTGAAAAAATAAGGAGTATGTTTCCCAAATCATTTGAAATCCAGGAAAAGGCACACTGCATCACTCTTGCTCAAACACGCTCTTTCTCCTAATGTGTTGAGAACTTTCAACAAACCGGAAAGGAAGGGCACTTTGTAGGTAAATTCAGATGGGCATGTACAAGAGTTCATTTCTATTGGTTGCAGAGTGCAAAAGCATGATTGACTTCATCTTCTCCATGAAACCCTTACATTTCCAAGTGACCTGAAGTAGGACATTTACAAAGGATGTGTTTGTGTGTCCGTAGTGAAACGAGCTCTAAGTTGTGTATTCAGTGTTGGAGTGTGACACGCTGTATATAGGATACACAATGATTTGAAGGCACCAATATGCTTCAGACTGAAACTGCTACAAGGTGTGTGTAGCATGCAGGAAGAAGGCTTGTCATTTCAAAGAGAGAAGAGGAAACCAAAATCCAGGTACTGAAACGAGCACACCAGTATGGGAGATGTGCATGTGGACAGCTTCAAGCAGCAGCTCTGTGTGGACTCTTGGAAACAGCGCTGTGAAAAAATTTCGTACGAAGCGGGATTTGGCCAAAGTTGAAAGACCTTCCAAAACCAACCCTAAAGAACTTAGCCAAACAATGAATGTTGCAATAAGCTCCTGCACGAAAGGTGCTCCTCTGACACAACCCCCGAGCAGGTAGCTACATTCTGCACAGTACAAAATGCATATGAATTCCAGGCTGAAAACTCACTCCAGAAGGAGGAAATGCATGTGTTTCTCTCTGAAAGAACACTCAGCAACTAGGCTTTTGCTTGCTCCTTCAAAGTCTTTGTAGAAACGTGTGTTTTCACTGCTTGAATACGTTTTGAGATGCATTGTTTCAATCTCTTGCAAGCCTCATGTTGTTTCTTACACAATGTGGAAAAACACGGAGTATGTTCCCCAAATCACTTGAAATCCAGGGAAACGCACACTGCATCACTCTTGCCCAAACACGCTCTTTCACCTAATGCGTTGAGAACATTCTTTAAAGCAGAAAGGAAGGGCATTATGCAGTGAATTTGACGGGCATCTACAAAAGTCATTTCTATGGGTTGCAGAGCGCAAAAGCATGATTAAGTTCATGTTCTCGATGAAACCCTTACATTTCCAAGTGACCTGAAGTAGGACTTTTACAAAAGGATGCGTTTGCGTGTGTGTGCTGAAACGAGCTCTAAGTTGTGTATTCAGTGTTGGATAGTGACACACTCTACATAGGTTACACAGCGTTTTGAAGGCACCAACATGCTTCAAACTGAAACTGCTACAAAGTGTGTGTAGCATACAGAAAGAAGGCTTGTCATTTCAAAGAAAGAAGAGGAAACCAAAATCCAGGTAGTGAAACGAGCACACCATTATGGGAGATGTGCATGTGGATAGCTTCAAGCAGCAGCTCTGTGTGGACACTTGGAAACAGCGCTCTGAAAAAATTTCTTAGGGGCGGGATTTGGGCAAAGTTGAAAGACCTTCCAAAACCCACCCTACGGAACTTAGCCAAACTATGAATGTTGCAATAAGCTCCTGAACGAAAGGTGCTTCTATGACACAACCCCCGAGCAGGTAGCTACATTCTGCACAGTACAAAATGCATATGAATTCCTGTCGGAAAAACTCACTCCAGAAGGATGAAATGCGTGTGTTTCTCTCTGAAAGAACACTCAGCCACTAGGCTTTTGCTTGCTCCTTCAAAGTCTTTATAGAAACGTGTGTTTTCACTCCTGGAATACGTTTTGGGATGCATTGTTTCAATCTCTTGCAAGCCTCATGTTATATCTTACTCAATGTGAAAAAATAAGGAGTATGTTTCCCAAATCATTTGAAATCCAGGAAAAGGCACACTGCATCACTCTTGCTCAAACACGCTCTTTCTCCTAATGTGTTGAGAACTTTCAACAAACCGGAAAAGAAGGGCACTTTGTAGGTAAATTCAGATGGGCATGTACAAGAGTTCATTTCTATTGGTTGCAGAGTGCAAAAGCATGATTGACTTCATCTTCTCCATGAAACCCTTACATTTCCAAGTGACCTGAAGTAGGACATTTACAAAGGATGTGTTTGTGTGTCCGTAGTGAAACGAGCTCTAAGTTGTGTATTCAGTGTTGGAGTGTGACACGCTGTATATAGGATACACAACGATTTGAAGGCACCAACATGCTTCAGACTGAAACTGCTACAAGGTGTGTGTAGCATGCAGGAAGAAGGCTTGTCATTTCAAAGAGAGAAGAGGAAACCAAAATCCAGGTACTGAAACAAGCACACCAGAATGGGAGATGTGCATGTGGACAGCTTCAAGCAGCAGCTCTGTGTGGACTCTTGGAAACAGCGCTGTGAAAAAATTTCGTACGAAGCGGGATTTGGCCAAAGTTGAAAGACCTTCCAAAACCAACCCTAAAGAACTTAGCCAAACAATGAATGTTGCAATAAGCTCCTGCACGAAAGGTGCTCCTCTGACACAACCACCGAGCAGGTAGCTACATTCTGCACAGTACAAAATGCATATGAATTCCAGGCTGAAAACTCACTCCAGAAGGAGGAAATGCATGTGTTTCTCTCTGAAAGAACACTCAGCAACTAGGCTTTTGCTTGCTCCTTCAAAGTCTTTGTAGAAACGTGTGTTTTCACTGCTTGAATACGTTTTGAGATGCATTGTTTCAATCTCTTGCAAGCCTCATGTTGTTTCTTACACAATGTGGAAAAACACGCAGTATGTTCCCCAAATCACTTGAAATCCAGGGAATCGCACACTGCATCACTCTTGCCCAAACACGCTCTTTCACCTAATGCGTTGAGAACTTTCTTTAAAGCAGAAAGGAAGGACATTATGCAGTGAATTTGACGGGCATCTACAAAAGTCATTTCTATGGGTTGCAGAGCGCAAAAGCATGATTAATTTCATGTTCTCGATGAAACCCTTACATTTCCAAGTGACCTGAAGTAGGACTCTTACAAAAGGATGCGTTTGCATGTGTGTGCTGAAAGGAGCTCTAAGTTGTGTATTCAGTGTTGGATAGTGACACACTCTACATAGGTTACACAGCGTTTTGAAGGCACCAACATGCTTCAAACTGAAACTGCTACAAGGTGTGTGTAGCATGCAGAAAGAAGGCTTGTCATTTCAAAGAAAGAAGAGGAAACCAAAATCCAGGTAGTGTAACGAGAACACCAGTATGGGAGATGTGCATGTGGACAGGTTCAAAGAGAAGCTCTGTGTGGACACTTGGAAACATCGCTGTGACAAAATTTCGTACGAAGGGGCATTTGTCCAAAGTTGAAAGACCTTCCAAAACCAACCCTAAAGAACTTAGCTAAACAACGAATGTTGCAATCAGCTCCTGCACGAAAGGTGCTTCTATGACACAACCCCTGAACAGGTAGCTACATTCTGCGCAGTACAAAATGCATATGAACTCCAGGCTGAAAACTCACTCCAGAAGGAGGAAATGCATGTGTTTTGCTCTGAAACAACACTCAGGCACTAGGCTTTTGCTTGCCCCTTCAAAGTCTTTGTAGAAACGTGTGTTTTCACTGTTTGAATACGTTTTGAGATGCATTGTTTCAATCTCTTGCAAGCCTCATGTTGTTTCTTACACAATGTGGAAAAAAAAGGAGTATGTTTCCCAAACAGCTTAAAATCCAGGAAAACGCACACTGCATCACTCTTTCCCAAACAAGCTCTTTCAACTGATGCGTTGAGAGCATTCTTTAAAGCAGAAAGGAAGGGCCTTTTCCAGTGAAATTCAGACGGGCATCTACAAAAGTCATATATATTGGATGCAGAGTGCAATAGCATGATGGACTTCATGTTCTCGATGAAAACCTTACATTTCAAAGAGACCTGAAGTAGGAATTTCACAAAAAGACGTGTTTGCGTCTCTCCTGTGAAAGGAGCTCTAACTTGTGTATTCAGTGCTTGAGAGTGTAACACTCTACATAGGTTACACAGCGTTTTGAGAGCACCAACATGCTTAAAACTGAAACTGCTACAAAGTGTGTGTAGCATACAGAAAGAAGGCTTGTCATTTCAAAGAAAGAAGAGGAAACCAAAATCCAGGTAGTGAAACGAGCACACCATTATGGGAGATGTGCATGTGGATAGCTTCAAGCAGCAGCTCTGTGTGGACACTTGGAAACAGCGCTCTGAAAAAATTTCTTAGGGGCGGGATTTGGGCAAAGTTGAAAGACCTTCCAAAACCCACCCTACGGAACTTAGCCAAACTATGAATGTTGCAATAAGCTCCTGAACGAAAGGTGCTTCTATGACACAACCCCCGAGCAGGTAGCTACATTCTGCACAGTACAAAATGCATATGAATTCCTGTCGGAAAAACTCACTCCAGAAGGATGAAATGCGTGTGTTTCTCTCTGAAAGAACACTCAGCCACTAGGCTTTTGCTTGCTCCTTCATAGTCTTTATAGAAACGTGTGTTTTCACTCCTGGAATACGTTTTGGGATGCATTGTTTCAATCTCTTGCAAGCCTCATGTTATATCTTACTCAATGTGAAAAAATAAGGAGTATGTTTCCCAAATCATTTGAAATCCAGGAAAAGGCACACTGCATCACTCTTGCTCAAACACGCTCTTTCTCCTAATGTGTTGAGAACTTTCAACAAACCGGAAAAGAAGGGCACTTTGTAGGTAAATTCAGATGGGCATGTACAAGAGTTCATTTCTATTGGTTGCAGAGTGCAAAAGCATGATTGACTTCATCTTCTCCATGAAACCCTTACATTTCCAAGTGACCTGAAGTAGGACATTTACAAAGGATGTGTTTGTGTGTCCGTAGTGAAACGAGCTCTAAGTTGTGTATTCAGTGTTGGAGTGTGACACGCTGTATATAGGATACACAACGATTTGAAGGCACCAACATGCTTCAGACTGAAACTGCTACAAGGTGTGTGTAGCATGCAGGAAGAAGGCTTGTCATTTCAAAGAGAGAAGAGGAAACCAAAATCCAGGTACTGAAACAAGCACACCAGAATGGGAGATGTGCATGTGGACAGCTTCAAGCAGCAGCTCTGTGTGGACTCTTGGAAACAGCGCTGTGAAAAAATTTCGTACGAAGCGGGATTTGGCCAAAGTTGAAAGACCTTCCAAAACCAACCCTAAAGAACTTAGCCAAACAATGAATGTTGCAATAAGCTCCTGCACGAAAGGTGCTCCTCTGACACAACCACCGAGCAGGTAGCTACATTCTGCACAGTACAAAATGCATATGAATTCCAGGCTGAAAACTCACTCCAGAAGGAGGAAATGCATGTGTTTCTCTCTGAAAGAACACTCAGCAACTAGGCTTTTGCTTGCTCCTTCAAAGTCTTTGTAGAAACGTGTGTTTTCACTGCTTGAATACGTTTTGAGATGCATTGTTTCAATCTCTTGCAAGCCTCATGTTGTTTCTTACACAATGTGGAAAAACACGCAGTATGTTCCCCAAATCACTTGAAATCCAGGGAATCGCACACTGCATCACTCTTGCCCAAACACGCTCTTTCACCTAATGCGTTGAGAACTTTCTTTAAAGCAGAAAGGAAGGACATTATGCAGTGAATTTGACGGGCATCTACAAAAGTCATTTCTATGGGTTGCAGAGCGCAAAAGCATGATTAATTTCATGTTCTCGATGAAACCCTTACATTTCCAAGTGACCTGAAGTAGGACTCTTACAAAAGGATGCGTTTGCATGTGTGTGCTGAAAGGAGCTCTAAGTTGTGTATTCAGTGTTGGATAGTGACACACTCTACATAGGTTACACAGCGTTTTGAAGGCACCAACATGCTTCAAACTGAAACTGCTACAAGGTGTGTGTAGCATGCAGAAAGAAGGCTTGTCATTTCAAAGAAAGAAGAGGAAACCAAAATCCAGGTAGTGTAACGAGAACACCAGTATGGGAGATGTGCATGTGGACAGGTTCAAAGAGAAGCTCTGTGTGGACACTTGGAAACATCGCTGTGACAAAATTTCGTACGAAGGGGCATTTGTCCAAAGTTGAAAGACCTTCCAAAACCAACCCTAAAGAACTTAGCTAAACAACGAATGTTGCAATCAGCTCCTGCACGAAAGGTGCTTCTATGACACAACCCCTGAACAGGTAGCTACATTCTGCGCAGTACAAAATGCATATGAACTCCAGGCTGAAAACTCACTCCAGAAGGAGGAAATGCATGTGTTTTGCTCTGAAACAACACTCAGGCACTAGGCTTTTGCTTGCCCCTTCAAAGTCTTTGTAGAAACGTGTGTTTTCACTGTTTGAATACGTTTTGAGATGCATTGTTTCAATCTCTTGCAAGCCTCATGTTGTTTCTTACACAATGTGGAAAAAAAAGGAGTATGTTTCCCAAACAGCTTAAAATCCAGGAAAACGCACACTGCATCACTCTTTCCCAAACAAGCTCTTTCAACTGATGCGTTGAGAGCATTCTTTAAAGCAGAAAGGAAGGGCCTTTTCCAGTGAAATTCAGACGGGCATCTACAAAAGTCATATATATTGGATGCAGAGTGCAATAGCATGATGGACTTCATGTTCTCGATGAAAACCTTACATTTCAAAGAGACCTGAAGTAGGAATTTCACAAAAAGACGTGTTTGCGTCTCTCCTGTGAAAGGAGCTCTAACTTGTGTATTCAGTGCTTGAGAGTGTAACACTCTACATAGGTTACACAGCGTTTTGAGAGCACCAACATGCTTAAAACTGAAACTGCTACAAAGTGTGTGTAGCATACAGAAAGAAGGCTTGTCATTTCAAAGAAAGAAGAGGAAACCAAAATCCAGGTAGTGAAACGAGCACACCATTATGGGAGATGTGCATGTGGATAGCTTCAAGCAGCAGCTCTGTGTGGACACTTGGAAACAGCGCTCTGAAAAAATTTCTTAGGGGCGGGATTTGGGCAAAGTTGAAAGACCTTCCAAAACCCACCCTACGGAACTTAGCCAAACTATGAATGTTGCAATAAGCTCCTGAACGAAAGGTGCTTCTATGACACAACCCCCGAGCAGGTAGCTACATTCTGCACAGTACAAAATGCATATGAATTCCTGTCGGAAAAACTCACTCCAGAAGGATGAAATGCGTGTGTTTCTCTCTGAAAGAACACTCAGCCACTAGGCTTTTGCTTGCTCCTTCATAGTCTTTATAGAAACGTGTGTTTTCACTCCTGGAATACGTTTTGGGATGCATTGTTTCAATCTCTTGCAAGCCTCATGTTATATCTTACTCAATGTGAAAAAATAAGGAGTATGTTTCCCAAATCATTTGAAATCCAGGAAAAGGCACACTGCATCACTCTTGCTCAAACACGCTCTTTCTCCTAATGTGTTGAGAACTTTCAACAAACCGGAAAAGAAGGGCACTTTGTAGGTAAATTCAGATGGGCATGTACAAGAGTTCATTTCTATTGGTTGCAGAGTGCAAAAGCATGATTGACTTCATCTTCTCCATGAAACCCTTACATTTCCAAGTGACCTGAAGTAGGACATTTACAAAGGATGTGTTTGTGTGTCCGTAGTGAAACGAGCTCTAAGTTGTGTATTCAGTGTTGGAGTGTGACACGCTGTATATAGGATACACAACGATTTGAAGGCACCAACATGCTTCAGACTGAAACTGCTACAAGGTGTGTGTAGCATGCAGGAAGAAGGCTTGTCATTTCAAAGAGAGAAGAGGAAACCAAAATCCAGGTACTGAAACAAGCACACCAGAATGGGAGATGTGCATGTGGACAGCTTCAAGCAGCAGCTCTGTGTGGACTCTTGGAAACAGCGCTGTGAAAAAATTTCGTACGAAGCGGGATTTGGCCAAAGTTGAAAGACCTTCCAAAACCAACCCTAAAGAACTTAGCCAAACAATGAATGTTGCAATAAGCTCCTGCACGAAAGGTGCTCCTCTGACACAACCACCGAGCAGGTAGCTACATTCTGCACAGTACAAAATGCATATGAATTCCAGGCTGAAAACTCACTCCAGAAGGAGGAAATGCATGTGTTTCTCTCTGAAAGAACACTCAGCAACTAGGCTTTTGCTTGCTCCTTCAAAGTCTTTGTAGAAACGTGTGTTTTCACTGCTTGAATACGTTTTGAGATGCATTGTTTCAATCTCTTGCAAGCCTCATGTTGTTTCTTACACAATGTGGAAAAACACGCAGTATGTTCCCCAAATCACTTGAAATCCAGGGAATCGCACACTGCATCACTCTTGCCCAAACACGCTCTTTCACCTAATGCGTTGAGAACTTTCTTTAAAGCAGAAAGGAAGGACATTATGCAGTGAATTTGACGGGCATCTACAAAAGTCATTTCTATGGGTTGCAGAGCGCAAAAGCATGATTAATTTCATGTTCTCGATGAAACCCTTACATTTCCAAGTGACCTGAAGTAGGACTCTTACAAAAGGATGCGTTTGCATGTGTGTGCTGAAAGGAGCTCTAAGTTGTGTATTCAGTGTTGGATAGTGACACACTCTACATAGGTTACACAGCGTTTTGAAGGCACCAACATGCTTCAAACTGAAACTGCTACAAGGTGTGTGTAGCATGCAGAAAGAAGGCTTGTCATTTCAAAGAAAGAAGAGGAAACCAAAATCCAGGTAGTGTAACGAGAACACCAGTATGGGAGATGTGCATGTGGACAGGTTCAAAGAGAAGCTCTGTGTGGACACTTGGAAACATCGCTGTGACAAAATTTCGTACGAAGGGGCATTTGTCCAAAGTTGAAAGACCTTCCAAAACCAACCCTAAAGAACTTAGCTAAACAACGAATGTTGCAATCAGCTCCTGCACGAAAGGTGCTTCTATGACACAACCCCTGAACAGGTAGCTACATTCTGCGCAGTACAAAATGCATATGAACTCCAGGCTGAAAACTCACTCCAGAAGGAGGAAATGCATGTGTTTTGCTCTGAAACAACACTCAGGCACTAGGCTTTTGCTTGCCCCTTCAAAGTCTTTGTAGAAACGTGTGTTTTCACTGTTTGAATACGTTTTGAGATGCATTGTTTCAATCTCTTGCAAGCCTCATGTTGTTTCTTACACAATGTGGAAAAAAAAGGAGTATGTTTCCCAAACAGCTTAAAATCCAGGAAAACGCACACTGCATCACTCTTTCCCAAACACGCTCTTTCAACTGATGCGTTGAGAGCATTCTTTAAAGCAGAAAGGAAGGGCCTTTTCCAGTGAAATTCAGACGGGCATCTACAAAAGTCATATATATTGGATGCAGAGTGCAATAGCATGATGGACTTCATGTTCTCGATGAAAACCTTACATTTCAAAGAGACCTGAAGTAGGAATTTCACAAAAAGACGTGTTTGCGTCTCTCCTGTGAAAGGAGCTCTAACTTGTGTATTCAGTGCTTGAGAGTGTAACACTCTACATAGGTTACACAGCGTTTTGAGAGCACCAACATGCTTAAAACTGAAACTGCTACAAAGTGTGTGTAGCATACAGAAAGAAGGCTTGTCATTTCAAAGAAAGAAGAGGAAACCAAAATCCAGGTAGTGAAACGAGCACACCATTATGGGAGATGTGCATGTGGATAGCTTCAAGCAGCAGCTCTGTGTGGACACTTGGAAACAGCGCTCTGAAAAAATTTCTTAGGGGCGGGATTTGGGCAAAGTTGAAAGACCTTCCAAAACCCACCCTACGGAACTTAGCCAAACTATGAATGTTGCAATAAGCTCCTGAACGAAAGGTGCTTCTATGACACAACCCCCGAGCAGGTAGCTACATTCTGCACAGTACAAAATGCATATGAATTCCTGTCGGAAAACCCACTCCAGAAGGATGAAATGCGTGTGTTTCTCTCTGAAAGAACACTCAGCCACTAGGCTTTTGCTTGCTCCTTCAAAGTCTTTATAGAAACGTGTGTTTTCACTCCTGGAATACGTTTTGGGATGCATTGTTTCAATCTCTTGCAAGCCTCATGTTATATCTTACTCAATGTGAAAAAATAAGGAGTATGTTTCCCAAATCATTTGAAATCCAGGAAAAGGCACACTGCATCACTCTTGCTCAAACACGCTCTTTCTCCTAATGTGTTGAGAACTTTCAACAAACCGGAAAAGAAGGGCACTTTGTAGGTAAATTCAGATGGGCATGTACAAGAGTTCATTTCTATTGGTTGCAGAGTGCAAAAGCATGATTGACTTCATCTTCTCCATGAAACCCTTACATTTCCAAGTGACCTGAAGTAGGACATTTACAAAGGATGTGTTTGTGTGTCCGTAGTGAAACGAGCTCTAAGTTGTGTATTCAGTGTTGGAGTGTGACACGCTGTATATAGGATACACAACGATTTGAAGGCACCAACATGCTTCAGACTGAAACTGCTACAAGGTGTGTGTAGCATGCAGGAAGAAGGCTTGTCATTTCAAAGAGAGAAGAGGAAACCAAAATCCAGGTACTGAAACAAGCACACCAGAATGGGAGATGTGCATGTGGACAGCTTCAAGCAGCAGCTCTGTGTGGACTCTTGGAAACAGCGCTGTGAAAAATTTCGTACGAAGCGGGATTTGGCCAAAGTTGAAAGACCTTCCAAAACCAACCCTAAAGAACTTAGCCAAACAATGAATGTTGCAATAAGCTCCTGCACGAAAGGTGCTCCTCTGACACAACCCCCGAGCAGGTAGCTACATTCTGCACAGTACAAAATGCATATGAATTCCAGGCTGAAAACTCACTCCAGAAGGAGGAAATGCATGTGTTTCTCTCTGAAAGAACACTCAGCAACTAGGCTTTTGCTTGCTCCTTCAAAGTCTTTGTAGAAACGTGTGTTTTCACTGCTTGAATACGTTTTGAGATGCATTGTTTCAATCTCTTGCAAGCCTCATGTTGTTTCTTACACAATGTGGAAAAACACGGAGTATGTTCCCCAAATCACTTGAAATCCAGGGAAACGCACACTGCATCACTCTTGCCCAAACACGCTCTTTCACCTAATGCGTTGAGAACTTTCTTTAAAGCAGAAAGGAAGGGCATTATGCAGTGAATTTGACGGGCATCTACAAAAGTCATTTCTATGGGTTGCAGAGCGCAAAAGCATGATTAATTTCATGTTCTCGATGAAACCCTTACATTTCCAAGTGACCTGAAGTAGGACTCTTACAAAAGGATGCGTTTGCATGTGTGTGCTGAAAGGAGCTCTAAGTTGTGTATTCAGTGTTGGATAGTGACACACTCTACATAGGTTACACAGCGTTTTGAAGGCACCAACATGCTTCAAACTGAAACTGCTACAAGGTGTGTGTAGCATGCAGAAAGAAGGCTTGTCATTTCAAAGAAAGAAGAGGAAACCAAAATCCAGGTAGTGTAACGAGAACACCAGTATGGGAGATGTGCATGTGGACAGGTTCAAAGAGAAGCTCTGTGTGGACACTTGGAAACATCGCTGTGACAAAATTTCGTACGAAGGGGCATTTGTCCAAAGTTGAAAGACCTTCCAAAACCAACCCTAAAGAACTTAGCTAAACAACGAATGTTGCAATCAGCTCCTGCACGAAAGGTGCTTCTATGACACAACCCCTGAACAGGTAGCTACATTCTGCGCAGTACAAAATGCATATGAACTCCAGGCTGAAAACTCACTCCAGAAGGAGGAAATGCATGTGTTTTGCTCTGAAACAACACTCAGGCACTAGGCTTTTGCTTGCCCCTTCAAAGTCCTTGTAGAAACGTGTGTTTTCACTGTTTGAATACGTTTTGAGATGCATTGTTTCAATCTCTTGCAAGCCTCATGTTGTTTCTTACACAATGTGGAAAAAAAAGGAGTATGTTTCCCAAACAGCTTAAAATCCAGGAAAACGCACACTGCATCACTCTTTCCCAAACACGCTCTTTCAACTGATGCGTTGAGAGCATTCTTTAAAGCAGAAAGGAAGGGCCTTTTCCAGTGAAATTCAGACGGGCATCTACAAAAGTCATATATATTGGATGCAGAGTGCAATAGCATGATGGACTTCATGTTCTCGATGAAAACCTTACATTTCAAAGAGACCTGAAGTAGGAATTTCACAAAAAGACGTGTTTGCGTCTCTCCTGTGAAAGGAGCTCTAACTTGTGTATTCAGTGCTTGAGAGTGTAACACTCTACATAGGTTACACAGCGTTTTGAGAGCACCAACATGCTTAAAACTGAAACTGCTACAAAGTGTGTGTAGCATACAGAAAGAAGGCTTGTCATTTCAAAGAAAGAAGAGGAAACCAAAATCCAGGTAGTGAAACGAGCACACCATTATGGGAGATGTGCATGTGGATAGCTTCAAGCAGCAGCTCTGTGTGGACACTTGGAAACAGCGCTCTGAAAAAATTTCTTAGGGGCGGGATTTGGGCAAAGTTGAAAGACCTTCCAAAACCCACCCTACGGAACTTAGCCAAACTATGAATGTTGCAATAAGCTCCTGAACGAAAGGTGCTTCTATGACACAACCCCCGAGCAGGTAGCTACATTCTGCACAGTACAAAATGCATATGAATTCCTGTCGGAAAAACTCACTCCAGAAGGATGAAATGCGTGTGTTTCTCTCTGAAAGAACACTCAGCCACTAGGCTTTTGCTTGCTCCTTCATAGTCTTTATAGAAACGTGTGTTTTCACTCCTGGAATACGTTTTGGGATGCATTGTTTCAATCTCTTGCAAGCCTCATGTTATATCTTACTCAATGTGAAAAAATAAGGAGTATGTTTCCCAAATCATTTGAAATCCAGGAAAAGGCACACTGCATCACTCTTGCTCAAACACGCTCTTTCCCTTATGTGTTGAGAACTTTCAACAAACCGGAAAAGAAGGGCACTTTGTAGGTAAATTCAGATGGGCATGTACAAGAGTTCATTTCTATTGGTTGCAGAGTGCAAAAGCATGATTGACTTCATCTTCTCCATGAAACCCTTACATTTCCAAGTGACCTGAAGTAGGACATTTACAAAGGATGTGTTTGTGTGTCCGTAGTGAAACGAGCTCTAAGTTGTGTATTCAGTGTTGGAGTGTGACACGCTGTATATAGGATACACAACGATTTGAAGGCACCAACATGCTTCAGACTGAAACTGCTACAAGGTGTGTGTAGCATGCAGGAAGAAGGCTTGTCATTTCAAAGAGAGAAGAGGAAACCAAAATCCAGGTACTGAAACAAGCACACCAGAATGGGAGATGTGCATGTGGACAGCTTCAAGCAGCAGCTCTGTGTGGACTCTTGGAAACAGCGCTGTGAAAAAATTTCGTACGAAGCGGGATTTGGCCAAAGTTGAAAGACCTTCCAAAACCAACCCTAAAGAACTTAGCCAAACAATGAATGTTGCAATAAGCTCCTGCACGAAAGGTGCTCCTCTGACACAACCACCGAGCAGGTAGCTACATTCTGCACAGTACAAAATGCATATGAATTCCAGGCTGAAAACTCACTCCAGAAGGAGGAAATGCATGTGTTTCTCTCTGAAAGAACACTCAGCAACTAGGCTTTTGCTTGCTCCTTCAAAGTCTTTGTAGAAACGTGTGTTTTCACTGCTTGAATACGTTTTGAGATGCATTGTTTCAATCTCTTGCAAGCCTCATGTTGTTTCTTACACAATGTGGAAAAACACGCAGTATGTTCCCCAAATCACTTGAAATCCAGGGAATCGCACACTGCATCACTCTTGCCCAAACACGCTCTTTCACCTAATGCGTTGAGAACTTTCTTTAAAGCAGAAAGGAAGGACATTATGCAGTGAATTTGACGGGCATCTACAAAAGTCATTTCTATGGGTTGCAGAGCGCAAAAGCATGATTAATTTCATGTTCTCGATGAAACCCTTACATTTCCAAGTGACCTGAAGTAGGACTCTTACAAAAGGATGCGTTTGCATGTGTGTGCTGAAAGGAGCTCTAAGTTGTGTATTCAGTGTTGGATAGTGACACACTCTACATAGGTTACACAGCGTTTTGAAGGCACCAACATGCTTCAAACTGAAACTGCTACAAGGTGTGTGTAGCATGCAGAAAGAAGGCTTGTCATTTCAAAGAAAGAAGAGGAAACCAAAATCCAGGTAGTGTAACGAGAACACCAGTATGGGAGATGTGCATGTGGACAGGTTCAAAGAGAAGCTCTGTGTGGACACTTGGAAACATCGCTGTGACAAAATTTCGTACGAAGGGGCATTTGTCCAAAGTTGAAAGACCTTCCAAAACCAACCCTAAAGAACTTAGCTAAACAACGAATGTTGCAATCAGCTCCTGCACGAAAGGTGCTTCTATGACACAACCCCTGAACAGGTAGCTACATTCTGCGCAGTACAAAATGCATATGAACTCCAGGCTGAAAACTCACTCCAGAAGGAGGAAATGCATGTGTTTTGCTCTGAAACAACACTCAGGCACTAGGCTTTTGCTTGCCCCTTCAAAGTCCTTGTAGAAACGTGTGTTTTCACTGTTTGAATACGTTTTGAGATGCATTGTTTCAATCTCTTGCAAGCCTCATGTTGTTTCTTACACAATGTGGAAAAAAAAGGAGTATGTTTCCCAAACAGCTTAAAATCCAGGAAAACGCACACTGCATCACTCTTTCCCAAACACGCTCTTTCAACTGATGCGTTGAGAGCATTCTTTAAAGCAGAAAGGAAGGGCCTTTTCCAGTGAAATTCAGACGGGCATCTACAAAAGTCATATATATTGGATGCAGAGTGCAATAGCATGATGGACTTCATGTTCTCGATGAAAACCTTACATTTCAAAGAGACCTGAAGTAGGAATTTCACAAAAAGACGTGTTTGCTCCTCTCCTGTGAAAGGAGCTCTAACTTGTGTATTCAGTGCTTGAGAGTGTAACACTCTACATAGGTTACACAGCGTTTTGAGAGCACCAACATGCTTAAAACTGAAACTGCTACAAAGTGTGTGTAGCATACAGAAAGAAGGCTTGTCATTTCAAAGAAAGAAGAGGAAACCAAAATCCAGGTAGTGAAACGAGCACACCATTATGGGAGATGTGCATGTGGATAGCTTCAAGCAGCAGCTCTGTGTGGACACTTGGAAACAGCGCTCTGAAAAAATTTCTTAGGGGCGGGATTTGGGCAAAGTTGAAAGACCTTCCAAAACCCACCCTACGGAACTTAGCCAAACTATGAATGTTGCAATAAGCTCCTGAACGAAAGGTGCTTCTATGACACAACCCCCGAGCAGGTAGCTACATTCTGCACAGTACAAAATGCATATGAATTCCTGTCGGAAAACTCACTCCAGAAGGATGAAATGCGTGTGTTTCTCTCTGAAAGAACACTCAGCCACTAGGCTTTTGCTTGCTCCTTCAAAGTCTTTATAGAAACGTGTGTTTTCACTCCTGGAATACGTTTTGGGATGCATTGTTTCAATCTCTTGCAAGCCTCATGTTATATCTTACTCAATGTGAAAAAATAAGGAGTATGTTTCCCAAATCATTTGAAATCCAGGAAAAGGCACACTGCATCACTCTTGCTCAAACACGCTCTTTCTCCTAATGTGTTGAGAACTTTCAACAAACCGGAAAAGAAGGGCACTTTGTAGGTAAATTCAGATGGGCATGTACAAGAGTTCATTTCTATTGGTTGCAGAGTGCAAAAGCATGATTGACTTCATCTTCTCCATGAAACCCTTACATTTCCAAGTGACCTGAAGTAGGACATTTACAAAGGATGTGTTTGTGTGTCCGTAGTGAAACGAGCTCTAAGTTGTGTATTCAGTGTTGGAGTGTGACACGCTGTATATAGGATACACAACGATTTGAAGGCACCAACATGCTTCAGACTGAAACTGCTACAAGGTGTGTGTAGCATGCAGGAAGAAGGCTTGTCATTTCAAAGAGAGAAGAGGAAACCAAAATCCAGGTACTGAAACAAGCACACCAGAATGGGAGATGTGCATGTGGACAGCTTCAAGCAGCAGCTCTGTGTGGACTCTTGGAAACAGCGCTGTGAAAAATTTCCTACGAAGCGGGATTTGGCCAAAGTTGAAAGACCTTCCAAAACCAACCCTAAAGAACTTAGCCAAACAATGAATGTTGCAATAAGCTCCTGCACGAAAGGTGCTCCTCTGACACAACCCCCGAGCAGGTAGCTACATTCTGCACAGTACAAAATGCATATGAATTCCAGGCTGAAAACTCACTCCAGAAGGAGGAAATGCATGTGTTTCTCTCTGAAAGAACACTCAGCAACTAGGCTTTTGCTTGCTCCTTCAAAGTCTTTGTAGAAACGTGTGTTTTCACTGCTTGAATACGTTTTGAGATGCATTGTTTCAATCTCTTGCAAGCCTCATGTTGTTTCTTACACAATGTGGAAAAACACGCAGTATGTTCCCCAAATCACTTGAAATCCAGGGAAACGCACACTGCATCACTCTTGCCCAAACACGCTCTTTCACCTAATGCGTTGAGAACTTTCTTTAAAGCAGAAAGGAAGGGCATTATGCAGTGAATTTGATGGGCATCTACAAAAGTCATTTCTATGGGTTGCAGAGCGCAAAAGCATGATTAATTTCATGTTCTCGATGAAACCCTTACATTTCCAAGTGACCTGAAGTAGGACTCTTACAAAAGGATGCGTTTGCATGTGTGTGCTGAAAGGAGCTCTAAGTTGTGTATTCAGTGTTGGATAGTGACACACTCTACATAGGTTACACAGCGTTTTGAAGGCACCAACATGCTTCAAACTGAAACTGCTACAAGGTGTGTGTAGCATGCAGAAAGAAGGCTTGTCATTTCAAAGAAAGAAGAGGAAACCAAAATCCAGGTAGTGTAACGAGAACACCAGTATGGGAGATGTGCATGTGGACAGGTTCAAAGAGAAGCTCTGTGTGGACACTTGGAAACATCGCTGTGACAAAATTTCGTACGAAGGGGCATTTGTCCAAAGTTGAAAGACCTTCCAAAACCAACCCTAAAGAACTTAGCTAAACAACGAATGTTGCAATCAGCTCCTGCACGAAAGGTGCTTCTATGACACAACCCCTGAACAGGTAGCTACATTCTGCGCAGTACAAAATGCATATGAACTCCAGGCTGAAAACTCACTCCAGAAGGAGGAAATGCATGTGTTTTGCTCTGAAACAACACTCAGGCACTAGGCTTTTGCTTGCCCCTTCAAAGTCCTTGTAGAAACGTGTGTTTTCACCGTTTGAATACGTTTTGAGATGCATTGTTTCAATCTCTTGCAAGCCTCATGTTGTTTCTTACACAATGTGGAAAAAAAAGGAGTATGTTTCCCAAACAGCTTAAAATCCAGGAAAACGCACACTGCATCACTCTTTCCCAAACACGCTCTTTCAACTGATGCGTTGAGAGCATTCTTTAAAGCAGAAAGGAAGGGCCTTTTCCAGTGAAATTCAGACGGGCATCTACAAAAGTCATATATATTGGATGCAGAGTGCAATAGCATGATGGACTTCATGTTCTCGATGAAAACCTTACATTTCAAAGAGACCTGAAGTAGGAATTTCACAAAAAGACGTGTTTGCTCCTCTCCTGTGAAAGGAGCTCTAACTTGTGTATTCAGTGCTTGAGAGTGTAACACTCTACATAGGTTACACAGCGTTTTGAGAGCACCAACATGCTTAAAACTGAAACTGCTACAAAGTGTGTGTAGCATACAGAAAGAAGGCTTGTCATTTCAAAGAAAGAAGAGGAAACCAAAATCCAGGTAGTGAAACGAGCACACCATTATGGGAGATGTGCATGTGGATAGCTTCAAGCAGCAGCTCTGTGTGGACACTTGGAAACAGCGCTCTGAAAAAATTTCTTAGGGGCGGGATTTGGGCAAAGTTGAAAGACCTTCCAAAACCCACCCTACGGAACTTAGCCAAACTATGAATGTTGCAATAAGCTCCTGAACGAAAGGTGCTTCTATGACACAACCCCCGAGCAGGTAGCTACATTCTGCACAGTACAAAATGCATATGAATTCCTGTCGGAAAACTCACTCCAGAAGGATGAAATGCGTGTGTTTCTCTCTGAAAGAACACTCAGCCACTAGGCTTTTGCTTGCTCCTTCAAAGTCTTTATAGAAACGTGTGTTTTCACTCCTGGAATACGTTTTGGGATGCATTGTTTCAATCTCTTGCAAGCCTCATGTTATATCTTACTCAATGTGAAAAAATAAGGAGTATGTTTCCCAAATCATTTGAAATCCAGGAAAAGGCACACTGCATCACTCTTGCTCAAACACGCTCTTTCTCCTAATGTGTTGAGAACTTTCAACAAACCGGAAAAGAAGGGCACTTTGTAGGTAAATTCAGATGGGCATGTACAAGAGTTCATTTCTATTGGTTGCAGAGTGCAAAAGCATGATTGACTTCATCTTCTCCATGAAACCCTTACATTTCCAAGTGACCTGAAGTAGGACATTTACAAAGGATGTGTTTGTGTGTCCGTAGTGAAACGAGCTCTAAGTTGTGTATTCAGTGTTGGAGTGTGACACGCTGTATATAGGATACACAACGATTTGAAGGCACCAACATGCTTCAGACTGAAACGGCTACAAGGTGTGTGTAGCATGCAGGAAGAAGGCTTGTCATTTCAAAGAGAGAAGAGGAAACCAAAATCCAGGTACTGAAACAAGCACACCAGAATGGGAGATGTGCATGTGGACAGCTTCAAGCAGCAGCTCTGTGTGGACTCTTGGAAACAGCGCTGTGAAAAATTTCGTACGAAGCGGGATTTGGCCAAAGTTGAAAGACCTTCCAAAACCAACCCTAAAGAACTTAGCCAAACAATGAATGTTGCAATAAGCTCCTGCACGAAAGGTGCTCCTCTGACACAACCCCCGAGCAGGTAGCTACATTCTGCACAGTACAAAATGCATATGAATTCCAGGCTGAAAACTCACTCCAGAAGGAGGAAATGCATGTGTTTCTCTCTGAAAGAACACTCAGCAACTAGGCTTTTGCTTGCTCCTTCAAAGTCTTTGTAGAAACGTGTGTTTTCACTGCTTGAATACGTTTTGAGATGCATTGTTTCAATCTCTTGCAAGCCTCATGTTGTTTCTTACACAATGTGGAAAAACACGCAGTATGTTCCCCAAATCACTTGAAATCCAGGGAAACGCACACTGCATCACTCTTGCCCAAACACGCTCTTTCACCTAATGCGTTGAGAACTTTCTTTAAAGCAGAAAGGAAGGGCATTATGCAGTGAATTTGACGGGCATCTACAAAAGTCATTTCTATGGGTTGCAGAGCGCAAAAGCATGATTAATTTCATGTTCTCGATGAAACCCTTACATTTCCAAGTGACCTGAAGTAGGACTCTTACAAAAGGATGCGTTTGCATGTGTGTGCTGAAAGGAGCTCTAAGTTGTGTATTCAGTGTTGGATAGTGACACACTCTACATAGGTTACACAGCGTTTTGAAGGCACCAACATGCTTCAAACTGAAACTGCTACAAGGTGTGTGTAGCATGCAGAAAGAAGGCTTGTCATTTCAAAGAAAGAAGAGGAAACCAAAATCCAGGTAGTGTAACGAGAACACCAGTATGGGAGATGTGCATGTGGACAGGTTCAAAGAGAAGCTCTGTGTGGACACTTGGAAACATCGCTGTGACAAAATTTCGTACGAAGGGGCATTTGTCCAAAGTTGAAAGACCTTCCAAAACCAACCCTAAAGAACTTAGCTAAACAACGAATGTTGCAATCAGCTCCTGCACGAAAGGTGCTTCTATGACACAACCCCTGAACAGGTAGCTACATTCTGCGCAGTACAAAATGCATATGAACTCCAGGCTGAAAACTCACTCCAGAAGGAGGAAATGCATGTGTTTTGCTCTGAAACAACACTCAGGCACTAGGCTTTTGCTTGCCCCTTCAAAGTCCTTGTAGAAACGTGTGTTTTCACTGTTTGAATACGTTTTGAGATGCATTGTTTCAATCTCTTGCAAGCCTCATGTTGTTTCTTACACAATGTGGAAAAAAAAGGAGTATGTTTCCCAAACAGCTTAAAATCCAGGAAAACGCACACTGCATCACTCTTTCCCAAACACGCTCTTTCAACTGATGCGTTGAGAGCATTCTTTAAAGCAGAAAGGAAGGGCCTTTTCCAGTGAAATTCAGACGGGCATCTACAAAAGTCATATATATTGGATGCAGAGTGCAATAGCATGATGGACTTCATGTTCTCGATGAAAACCTTACATTTCAAAGAGACCTGAAGTAGGAATTTCACAAAAAGACGTGTTTGCTCCTCTCCTGTGAAAGGAGCTCTAACTTGTGTATTCAGTGCTTGAGAGTGTAACACTCTACATAGGTTACACAGCGTTTTGAGAGCACCAACATGCTTAAAACTGAAACTGCTACAAAGTGTGTGTAGCATACAGAAAGAAGGCTTGTCATTTCAAAGAAAGAAGAGGAAACCAAAATCCAGGTAGTGAAACGAGCACACCATTATGGGAGATGTGCATGTGGATAGCTTCAAGCAGCAGCTCTGTGTGGACACTTGGAAACAGCGCTCTGAAAAAATTTCTTAGGGGCGGGATTTGGGCAAAGTTGAAAGACCTTCCAAAACCCACCCTACGGAACTTAGCCAAACTATGAATGTTGCAATAAGCTCCTGAACGAAAGGTGCTTCTATGACACAACCCCCGAGCAGGTAGCTACATTCTGCACAGTACAAAATGCATATGAATTCCTGTCGGAAAACTCACTCCAGAAGGATGAAATGCGTGTGTTTCTCTCTGAAAGAACACTCAGCCACTAGGCTTTTGCTTGCTCCTTCAAAGTCTTTATAGAAACGTGTGTTTTCACTCCTGGAATACGTTTTGGAATGCATTGTTTCAATCTCTTGCAAGCCTCATGTTATATCTTACTCAATGTGAAAAAATAAGGAGTATGTTTCCCAAATCATTTGAAATCCAGGAAAAGGCACACTGCATCACTCTTGCTCAAACACGCTCTTTCACCTAATGCGTTGAGAACATTCTTTAAAGCAGAAAGGAAGGGCATTATGCAGTGAATTTGACGGGCATCTACAAAAGTCATTTCTATGGGTTGCAGAGCGCAAAAGCATGATTAAGTTCATGTTCTCGATGAAACCCTTACATTTCCAAGTGACCTGAAGTAGGAGTTTTACAAAAGGATGCGTTTGCGTGTGTGTGCTGAAACGAGCTCTAAGTTGTGTATTCAGTGTTGGATAGTGACACACTCTACATAGGTTACACAGCGTTTTGAAGGCACCAACATGCTTCAGACTGAAACTGCTACAAGGTGTGTGTAGCATGCAGGAAGACGGCTTGTCATTTCAAAGAGAGAAGAGGAAACCAAAATCCAGGTACTGAAACAAGCACACCAGAATGGGAGATGTGCATGTGGACAGCTTCAAGCAGCAGCTCTGTGTGGACTCTTGGAAACAGCGCTGTGAAAAAATTTCGTACGAAGCGGGATTTGGCCAAAGTTGAAAGACCTTCCAAAACCAACCCTAAAGAACTTAGCCAAACAATGAATGTTGCAATAAGCTCCTGCACGAAAGGTGCTCCTCTGACACAACCACCGAGCAGGTAGCTACATTCTGCACAGTACAAAATGCATATGAATTCCAGGCTGAAAACTCACTCCAGAAGGAGGAAATGCATGTGTTTCTCTCTGAAAGAACACTCAGCAACTAGGCTTTTGCTTGCTCCTTCAAAGTCTTTGTAGAAACGTGTGTTTTCACTGCTTGAATACGTTTTGAGATGCATTGTTTCAATCTCTTGAAAGCCTCATGTTGTTTCTTACACAATGTGGAAAAACACGCAGTATGTTCCCCAAATCACTTGAAATCCAGGGAATCGCACACTGCATCACTCTTGCCCAAACACGCTCTTTCACCTAATGCGTTGAGAACTTTCTTTAAAGCAGAAAGGAAGGACATTATGCAGTGAATTTGACGGGCATCTACAAAAGTCATTTCTATGGGTTGCAGAGCGCAAAAGCATGATTAATTTCATGTTCTCGATGAAACCCTTACATTTCCAAGTGACCTGAAGTAGGACTCTTACAAAAGGATGCGTTTGCATGTGTGTGCTGAAAGGAGCTCTAAGTTGTGTATTCAGTGTTGGATAGTGACACACTCTACATAGGTTACACAGCGTTTTGAAGGCACCAACATGCTTCAAACTGAAACTGCTACAAGGTGTGTGTAGCATGCAGAAAGAAGGCTTGTCATTTCAAAGAAAGAAGAGGAAACCAAAATCCAGGTAGTGTAACGAGAACACCAGTATGGGAGATGTGCATGTGGACAGGTTCAAAGAGAAGCTCTGTGTGGACACTTGGAAACATCGCTGTGACAAAATTTCGTACGAAGGGGCATTTGTCCAAAGTTGAAAGACCTTCCAAAACCAACCCTAAAGAACTTAGCTAAACAACGAATGTTGCAATCAGCTCCTGCACGAAAGGTGCTTCTATGACACAACCCCTGAACAGGTAGCTACATTCTGCGCAGTACAAAATGCATATGAACTCCAGGCTGAAAACTCACTCCAGAAGGAGGAAATGCATGTGTTTTGCTCTGAAACAACACTCAGGCACTAGGCTTTTGCTTGCTCCTTCAAAGTCTTTGTAGAAACGTGTGTTTTCACTGTTTGAATACGTTTTGAGATGCATTGTTTCAATCTCTTGCAAGCCTCATGTTGTTTCTTACACAATGTGGAAAAAAAAGGAGTATGTTTCCCAAACAGCTTAAAATCCAGGAAAACGCACACTGCATCACTCTTTCCCAAACACGCTCTTTCAACTGATGCGTTGAGAGCATTCTTTAAAGCAGAAAGGAAGGGCCTTTTCCAGTGAAATTCAGACGGGTATCTACAAAAGTCATATATATTGGATGCAGAGTGCAATAGCATGATGGACTTCATGTTCTCGATGAAAACCTTACATTTCAAAGAGACCTGAAGTAGGAATTTCACAAAAAGACGTGTTTGCGTCTCTCCTGTGAAAGGAGCTCTAACTTGTGTATTCAGTGCTTGAGAGTGTAACACTCTACATAGGTTACACAGCGTTTTGAGAGCACCAACATGCTTAAAACTGAAACTGCTACAAAGTGTGTGTAGCATACAGAAAGAAGGCTTGTCATTTCAAAGAAAGAAGAGGAAACCAAAATCCAGGTAGTGAAACGAGCACACCATTATGGGAGATGTGCATGTGGATAGCTTCAAGCAGCAGCTCTGTGTGGACACTTGGAAACAGCGCTCTGAAAAAATTTCTTAGGGGCGGGATTTGGGCAAAGTTGAAAGACCTTCCAAAACCCACCCTACGGAACTTAGCCAAACTATGAATGTTGCAATAAGCTCCTGAACGAAAGGTGCTTCTATGACACAACCCCCGAGCAGGTAGCTACATTCTGCACAGTACAAAATGCATATGAATTCCTGTCGGAAAACTCACTCCAGAAGGATGAAATGCGTGTGTTTCTCTCTGAAAGAACACTCAGCCACTAGGCTTTTGCTTGCTCCTTCAAAGTCTTTATAGAAACGTGTGTTTTCACTCCTGGAATACGTTTTGGGATGCATTGTTTCAATCTCTTGCAAGCCTCATGTTATATCTTACTCAATGTGAAAAAATAAGGAGTATGTTTCCCAAATCATTTGAAATCCAGGAAAAGGCACACTGCATCACTCTTGCTCAAACACGCTCTTTCTCCTAATGTGTTCAGAACTTTCAACAAACCGGAAAAGAAGGGCACTTTGTAGGTAAATTCAGATGGGCATGTACAAGAGTTCATTTCTATTGGTTGCAGAGTGCAAAAGCATGATTGACTTCATCTTCTCCATGAAACCCTTACATTTCCAAGTGACCTGAAGTAGGACATTTACAAAGGATGTGTTTGTGTGTCCGTAGTGAAACGAGCTCTAAGTTGTGTATTCAGTGTTGGAGTGTGACACGCTGTATATAGGATACACAACGATTTGAAGGCACCAACATGCTTCAGACTGAAACTGCTACAAGGTGTGTGTAGCATGCAGGAAGAAGGCTTGTCATTTCAAAGAGAGAAGAGGAAAGCAAAATCCAGGTACTGAAACAAGCACACCAGAATGGGAGATGTGCATGTGGACAGCTTCAAGCAGCAGCTCTGTGTGGACTCTTGGAAACAGTGCTGTGAAAAAATTTCGTACGAAGCGGGATTTGGCCAAAGTTGAAAGACCTTCCAAAACCAACCCTAAAGAACTTAGCCAAACAATGAATGTTGCAATATGCTCCTGCACGAAAGGTGCTCCTCTGACACAACCCCCGAGCAGGTAGCTACATTCTGCACAGTACAAAATGCATATGAATTCCAGGCTGAAAACTCACTCCAGAAGGAGGAAATGCATGTGTTTCTCTCTGAAAGAACACTCAGGAACTAGGCTTTTGCTTGCTCCTTCAAAGTCTTTGTAGAAACGTGTGTTTTCACTGCTTGAATACGTTTTGAGATGCATTGTTTCAATCTCTTGCAAGCCTCATGTTGTTTCTTACACAATGTGGAAAAACACGGAGTATGTTCCCCAAATCACTTGAAATCCAGGGACATGCACACTGCATCACTCTTGCCCAAACACGCTCTTTCACCTAATGTGTTGAGAACTTTCTTTAAAGCAGAAAGGAAGGGCATTATGCAGTGAATTTGACGGGCATCTACAAAAGTCATTTCTATGGGTTGCAGAGCGCAAAAGCATGATTAATTTCATGTTCTCGATGAAACCCTTACATTTCCAAGTGACCTGAAGTAGGACTCTTACAAAAGGATGCGTTTGCATGTGTGTGCTGAAAGGAGCTCTAAGTTGTGTATTCAGTGTTGGATAGTGACACACTCTACATAGGTTACACAGCGTTTTGAAGGCACCAACATGCTTCAAACTGAAACTGCTACAAGGTGTGTGTAGCATGCAGAAAGAAGGCTTGTCATTTCAAAGAAAGAAGAGGAAACCAAAATCCAGGTAGTGTAACGAGAACACCAGTATGGGAGATGTGCATGTGGACAGGTTCAAAGAGAAGCTCTGTGTGGACACTTGGAAACATCGCTGTGACAAAATTTCGTACGAAGGGGCATTTGTCCAAAGTTGAAAGACCTTCCAAAACCAACCCTAAAGAACTTAGCTAAACAACGAATGTTGCAATCAGCTCCTGCACGAAAGGTGCTTCTATGACACAACCCCTGAACAGGTAGCTACATTCTGCGCAGTACAAAATGCATATGAACTCCAGGCTGAAAACTCACTCCAGAAGGAGGAAATGCATGTGTTTTGCTCTGAAACAACACTCAGGCACTAGGCTTTTGCTTGCCCCTTCAAAGTCTTTGTAGAAACGTGTGTTTTCACTGTTTGAATACGTTTTGAGATGCATTGTTTCAATCTCTTGCAAGCCTCATGTTGTTTCTTACACAATGTGGAAAAAAAAGGAGTATGTTTCCCAAACAGCTTAAAATCCAGGAAAACGCACACTGCATCACTCTTTCCCAAACACGCTCTTTCAACTGATGCGATGAGAGCATTCTTTAAAGCAGAAAGGAAGGGCCTTTTCCAGTGAAATTCAGACGGGCATCTACAAAAGTCATATATATTGGATGCAGAGTGCAATAGCATGATGGACTTCATGTTCTCGATGAAAACCTTACATTTCAAAGAGACCTGAAGTAGGAATTTCACAAAAAGACGTGTTTGCGTCTCTCCTGTGAAAGGAGCTCTAACTTGTGTATTCAGTGCTTGAGAGTGTAACACTCTACATAGGTTACACAGCGTTTTGAGAGCACCAACATGCTTAAAACTGAAACTGCTACAAAGTGTGTGTAGCATACAGAAAGAAGGCTTGTCATTTCAAAGAAAGAAGAGGAAACCAAAATCCAGGTAGTGAAACGAGCACACCATTATGGGAGATGTGCATGTGGATAGCTTCAAGCAGCAGCTCTGTGTGGACACTTGGAAACAGCGCTCTGAAAAAATTTCTTAGGGGCGGGATTTGGGCAAAGTTGAAAGACCTTCCAAAACCCACCCTACGGAACTTAGCCAAACTATGAATGTTGCAATAAGCTCCTGAACGAAAGGTGCTTCTATGACACAACCCCCGAGCAGGTAGCTACATTCTGCACAGTACAAAATGCATATGAATTCCTGTCGGAAAACTCACTCCAGAAGGATGAAATGCGTGTGTTTCTCTCTGAAAGAACACTCAGCCACTAGGCTTTTGCTTGCTCCTTCAAAGTCTTTATAGAAACGTGTGTTTTCACTCCTGGAATACGTTTTGGGATGCATTGTTTCAATCTCTTGCAAGCCTCATGTTATATCTTACTCAATGTGAAAAAATAAGGAGTATGTTTCCCAAATCATTTGAAATCCAGGAAAAGGCACACTGCATCACTCTTGCTCAAACACGCTCTTTCTCCTAATGTGTTGAGAACTTTCAACAAACCGGAAAAGAAGGGCACTTTGTAGGTAAATTCAGATGGGCATGTACAAGAGTTCATTTCTATTGGTTGCAGAGTGCAAAAGCATGATTGACTTCATCTTCTGCATGAAACCCTTACATTTCCAAGTGACCTGAAGTAGGACATTTACAAAGGATGTGTTTGTGTGTCCGTAGTGAAACGAGCTCTAAGTTGTGTATTCAGTGTTGGAGTGTGACACGCTGTATATAGGATACACAACGATTTGAAGGCACCAACATGCTTCAGACTGAAACTGCTACAAGGTGTGTGTAGCATGCAGGAAGAAGGCTTGTCATTTCAAAGAGAGAAGAGGAAAGCAAAATCCAGGTACTGAAACAAGCACACCAGAATGGGAGATGTGCATGTGGACAGCTTCAAGCAGCAGCTCTGTGTGGACTCTTGGAAACAGCGCTGTGAAAAAATTTCGTACGAAGCGGGATTTGGCCAAAGTTGAAAGACCTTCCAAAACCAACCCTAAAGAACTTAGCCAAACAATGAATGTTGCAATATGCTCCTGCACGAAAGGTGCTCCTCTGACACAACCCCCGAGCAGGTAGCTACATTCTGCACAGTACAAAATGCATATGAATTCCAGGCTGAAAACTCACTCCAGAAGGAGGAAATGCATGTGTTTCTCTCTGAAAGAACACTCAGGAACTAGGCTTTTGCTTGCTCCTTCAAAGTCTTTGTAGAAACGTGTGTTTTCACTGCTTGAATACGTTTTGAGATGCATTGTTTCAATCTCTTGCAAGCCTCATGTTGTTTCTTACACAATGTGGAAAAACACGCAGTATGTTCCCCAAATCACTTGAAATCCAGGGAAACGCACACTGCATCACTCTTGCCCAAACACGCTCTTTCACCTAATGCGTTGAGAACTTTCTTTAAAGCAGAAAGGAAGGGCATTATGCAGTGAATTTGACGGGCATCTACAAAAGTCATTTCTATGGGTTGCAGAGCGCAAAAGCATGATTAATTTCATGTTCTCGATGAAACCCTTACATTTCCAAGTGACCTGAAGTAGGACTCTTACAAAAGGATGCGTTTGCATGTGTGTGCTGAAAGGAGCTCTAAGTTGTGTATTCAGTGTTGGATAGTGACACACTCTACATAGGTTACACAGCGTTTTGAAGGCACCAACATGCTTCAAACTGAAACTGCTACAAGGTGTGTGTAGCATGCAGAAAGAAGGCTTGTCATTTCAAAGAAAGAAGAGGAAACCAAAATCCAGGTAGTGTAACGAGAACACCAGTATGGGAGATGTGCATGTGGACAGGTTCAAAGAGAAGCTCTGTGTGGACACTTGGAAACATCGCTGTGACAAAATTTCGTACGAAGGGGCATTTGTCCAAAGTTGAAAGACCTTCCAAAACCAACCCTAAAGAACTTAGCTAAACAACGAATGTTGCAATCAGCTCCTGCACGAAAGGTGCTTCTATGACACAACCCCTGAACAGGTAGCTACATTCTGCGCAGTACAAAATGCATATGAACTCCAGGCTGAAAACTCACTCCAGAAGGAGGAAATGCATGTGTTTTGCTCTGAAACAACACTCAGGCACTAGGCTTTTGCTTGCCCCTTCAAAGTCTTTGTAGAAACGTGTGTTTTCACTGTTTGAATACGTTTTGAGATGCATTGTTTCAATCTCTTGCAAGCCTCATGTTGTTTCTTACACAATGTGGAAAAAAAAGGAGTATGTTTCCCAAACAGCTTAAAATCCAGGAAAACGCACACTGCATCACTCTTTCCCAAACACGCTCTTTCAACTGATGCGATGAGAGCATTCTTTAAAGCAGAAAGGAAGGGCCTTTTCCAGTGAAATTCAGACGGGCATCTACAAAAGTCATATATATTGGATGCAGAGTGCAATAGCATGATGGACTTCATGTTCTCGATGAAAACCTTACATTTCAAAGAGACCTGAAGTAGGAATTTCACAAAAAGACGTGTTTGCGTCTCTCCTGTGAAAGGAGCTCTAACTTGTGTATTCAGTGCTTGAGAGTGTAACACTCTACATAGGTTACACAGCGTTTTGAGAGCACCAACATGCTTAAAACTGAAACTGCTACAAAGTGTGTGTAGCATACAGAAAGAAGGCTTGTCATTTCAAAGAAAGAAGAGGAAACCAAAATCCAGGTAGTGAAACGAGCACACCATTATGGGAGATGTGCATGTGGATAGCTTCAAGCAGCAGCTCTGTGTGGACACTTGGAAACAGCGCTCTGAAAAAATTTCTTAGGGGCGGGATTTGGGCAAAGTTGAAAGACCTTCCAAAACCCACCCTACGGAACTTAGCCAAACTATGAATGTTGCAATAAGCTCCTGAACGAAAGGTGCTTCTATGACACAACCCCCGAGCAGGTAGCTACATTCTGCACAGTACAAAATGCATATGAATTCCAGGCTGAAAACTCACTCCAGAGGGATGAAATGCGTGTGTTTCTCTCTGAAAGAACACTCAGCCACTAGGCTTTTGCTTGCTCCTTCAAAGTCTTTATAGAAACGTGTGTTTTCACTCCTGGAATACGTTTTGGGATGCATTGTTTCAATCTCTTGCAAGCCTCATGTTATATCTTACTCAATGTCAAAAAATAAGGAGTATGTTTCCCAAATCATTTGAAATCCAGGAAAAGGCACACTGCATCACTCTTGCTCAAACACGCTCTTTCTCCTAATGTGTTGAGAACTTTCAACAAACCGGAAAGGAAGGGCACTTTGTAGGTAAATTCAGATGGGCATGTACAAGAGTTCATTTCTACTGGTTGCAGAGTGCAAAAGCATGATTGACTTCATCTTCTCCATGAAACCCTTACATTTCCAAGTGACCTGAAGTAGGACATTTACAAAGGATGTGTTTGTGTGTCCGTAGTGAAACGAGCTCTAAGTTGTGTATTCAGTGTTGGAGTGTGACACGCTGTATATAGGATACACAACGATTTGAAGGCACCAACATGCTTCAGACTGAAACTGCTACAAGGTGTGTGTAGCATGCAGGAAGAAGGCTTGTCATTTCAAAGAGAGAAGAGGAAACCAAAATCCAGGTACTGAAACAAGCACACCAGAATGGGAGATGTGCATGTGGACAGCTTCAAGCAGCAGCTCTGTGTGGACTCTTGGAAACAGCGCTGTGAAAAAATTTCGTACGAAGCGGGATTTGGCCAAAGTTGAAAGACCTTCCAAAACCAACCCTAAAGAACTTAGCCAAACAATGAATGTTGCAATAAGCTCCTGCACGAAAGGTGCTCCTCTGACACAACCCCCGAGCAGGTAGCTACATTCTGCGCAGTACAAAATGCATATGAACTCCAGGCTGAAAACTCACTCCAGAAGGAGGAAATGCATGTGTTTTGCTCTGAAACAACACTCAGGCACTAGGCTTTTGCTTGCCCCTTCAAAGTCTTTGTAGAAACGTGTGTTTTCACTGTTTGAATACGTTTTGAGATGCATTGTTTCAATCTCTTGCAAGCCTCATGTTGTTTCTTACACAATGTGGAAAAAAAAGGAGTATGTTTCCCAAACAGCTTAAAATCCAGGAAAACGCACACTGCATCACTCTTTCCCAAACACGCTCTTTCAACTGATGCGATGAGAGCATTCTTTAAAGCAGAAAGGAAGGGCCTTTTCCAGTGAAATTCAGACGGGCATCTACAAAAGTCATATATATTGGATGCAGAGTGCAATAGCATGATGGACTTCATGTTCTCGATGAAAACCTTACATTTCAAAGAGACCTGAAGTAGGAATTTCACAAAAAGACGTGTTTGCGTCTCTCCTGTGAAAGGAGCTCTAACTTGTGTATTCAGTGCTTGAGACTGTAACACTCTACATAGGTTACACAGCGTTTTGAGAGCACCAACATGCTTAAAACTGAAACTGCTACAAAGTGTGTGTAGCATACAGAAAGAAGGCTTGTCATTTCAAAGAAAGAAGAGGAAACCAAAATCCAGGTAGTGAAACGAGCACACCATTATGGGAGATGTGCATGTGGATAGCTTCAAGCAGCAGCTCTGTGTGGACACTTGGAAACAGCGCTCTGAAAAAATTTCTTAGGGGCGGGATTTGGGCAAAGTTGAAAGACCTTCCAAAACCCACCCTACGGAACTTAGCCAAACTATGAATGTTGCAATAAGCTCCTGAACGAAAGGTGCTTCTATGACACAACCCCCGAGCAGGTAGCTACATTCTGCACAGTACAAAATGCATAAGAATTCCTGTCGGAAAACTCACTCTGGAAGGATGAAATGCGTGTGTTTCTCTCTGAAAGAACACTCAGCCACTAGGCTTTTGCTTGCTCCTTCAAAGTCTTTATAGAAACGTGTGTTTTCACTCCTGGAATACGTTTTGGGATGCATTGTTTCAATCTCTTGCAAGCCTCATGTTATATCTTACTCAATGTGAAAAAATAAGGAGTATGTTTCCCAAATCATTTGAAATCCAGGAAAAGGCACACTGCATCACTCTTGCTCAAACACGCTCTTTCTCCTAATGTGTTGAGAACTTTCAACAAACCGGAAAAGAAGGGCACTTTGTAGGTAAATTCAGATGGGCATGTACAAGAGTTCATTTCTATTGGTTGCAGAGTGCAAAAGCATGATTGACTTCATCTTCTCCATGAAACCCTTACATTTCCAAGTGACCTGAAGTAGGACATTTACAAAGGATGTGTTTGTGTGTCCGTAGTGAAACGAGCTCTAAGTTGTGTATTCAGTGTTGGAGTGTGACACGCTGTATATAGGATACACAACGATTTGAAGGCACCAACATGCTTCAGACTGAAACTGCTACAAGGTGTGTGTAGCATGCAGGAAGAAGGCTTGTCATTTCAAAGAGAGAAGAGGAAACCAAAATCCAGGTACTGAAACAAGCACACCAGAATGGGAGATGTGCATGTGGACAGCTTCAAGCAGCAGCTCTGTGTGGACTCTTGGAAACAGCGCTGTGAAAAATTTCGTACGAAGCGGGATTTGGCCAAAGTTGAAAGACCTTCCAAAACCAACCCTAAAGAACTTAGCCAAACAATGAATGTTGCAATAAGCTCCTGCACGAAAGGTGCTCCTCTGACACAACCCCCGAGCAGGTAGCTACATTCTGCACAGTACAAAATGCATATGAATTCCAGGCTGAAAACTCACTCCAGAAGGAGGAAATGCATGTGTTCCTCTCTGAAAGAACACTCAGCAACTAGGCTTTTGCTTGCTCCTTCAAAGTCTTTGTAGAAACGTGTGTTTTCACTGCTTGAATACGTTTTGAGATGCATTGTTTCAATCTCTTGCAAGCCTCATGTTGTTTCTTACACAATGTGGAAACACACGGAGTATGTTCCCCAAATCACTTGAAATCCAGGGAAACGCACACTGCATCACTCTTGCCCAAACACGCTCTTTCACCTAATGCGTTGAGAACATTCTTTAAAGCAGAAAGGAAGGGCATTATGCAGTGAATTTGACGGGCATCTACAAAAGTCATTTCTATGGGTTGCAGAGCGCAAAAGCATGATTAAGTTCATGTTCTCGATGAAACCCTTACATTTCCAAGTGACCTGAAGTAGGACTCTTACAAAAGGATGCCTTTGCGTGTGTGTGCTGAAAGGAGCTCTAAGTTGTGTATTCAGTGTTGGATAGTGACACACTCTACATAGGTTACACAGCGTTTTGAAGGCACCAACATGCTTCAAACTGAAACTGCTACAAGGTGTGTGTAGCATGCAGAAAGAAGGCTTGTCATTTCAAAGAAAGAAGAGGAAACCAAAATCCAGGTAGTGTAACGAGAACACCAGTATGGGAGATGTGCATGTGGACAGGTTCAAAGAGAAGCTCTGTGTGGACACTTGGAAACATCGCTGTGACAAAATTTCGTACGAAGGGGCATTTGTCCAAAGTTGAAAGACCTTCCAAAACCAACCCTAAAGAACTTAGCTAAACAACGAATGTTGCAATCAGCTCCTGCACGAAAGGTGCTTCTATGACACAACCCCTGAACAGGTAGCTACATTCTGCGCAGTACAAAATGCATATGAACTCCAGGCTGAAAACTCACTCCAGAAGGAGGAAATGCATGTGTTTTGCTCTGAAACAACACTCAGGCACTAGGCTTTTGCTTGCCCCTTCAAAGTCTTTGTAGAAACGTGTGTTTTCACTGTTTGAATACGTTTTGAGATGCATTGTTTCAATCTCTTGCAAGCCTCATGTTGTTTCTTACACAATGTGGAAAAAAAAGGAGTATGTTTCCCAAACAGCTTAAAATCCAGGAAAACGCACACTGCATCACTCTTTCCCAAACACGCTCTTTCAACTGATGCGTTGAGAGCATTCTTTAAAGCAGAAAGGAAGGGCCTTTTCCAGTGAAATTCAGACGGGCATCTACAAAAGTCATATATATTGGATGCAGAGTGCAATAGCATGATGGACTTCATGTTCTCGATGAAAACCTTACATTTCAAAGAGACCTGAAGTAGGAATTTCACAAAAAGACGTGTTTGTGTCTCTCCTGTGAAAGGAGCTCTAACTTGT
Organism: Miniopterus schreibersii; assembly: GCF_964146895.1. Taxonomy (NCBI): domain Eukaryota; kingdom Metazoa; phylum Chordata; class Mammalia; order Chiroptera; family Miniopteridae; genus Miniopterus; species Miniopterus schreibersii. Next base: position 34,242,940 of record NC_138118.1, on the reverse strand, counting down.
GTATTCAGTGCTTGAGAGTGTAACACTCTACATAGGTTACACAGCGTTTTGAGAGCACCAACATGCTTAAAACTGAAACTGCTACAAAGTGTGTGTAGCATACAGAAAGAAGGCTTGTCATTTCAAAGAAAGAAGAGGAAACCAAAATCCAGGTAGTGAAACGAGCACACCATTATGGGAGATGTGCATGTGGATAGCTTCAAGCAGCAGCTCTGTGTGGACACTTGGAAACAGCGCTCTGAAAAAATTTCTTAGGGGCGGGATTTGGGCAAAGTTGAAAGACCTTCCAAAACCCACCCTACGGAACTTAGCCAAACTATGAATGTTGCAATAAGCTCCTGAACGAAAGGTGCTTCTATGACACAACCCCCGAGCAGGTAGCTACATTCTGCACAGTACAAAATGCATAAGAATTCCTGTCGGAAAACTCACTCTGGAAGGATGAAATGCGTGTGTTTCTCTCTGAAAGAACACTCAGCCACTAGGCTTTTGCTTGCTCCTTCAAAGTCTTTATAGAAACGTGTGTTTTCACTCCTGGAATACGTTTTGGGATGCATTGTTTCAATCTCTTGCAAGCCTCATGTTATATCTTACTCAATGTGAAAAAATAAGGAGTATGTTTCCCAAATCATTTGAAATCCAGGAAAAGGCACACTGCATCACTCTTGCTCAAACACGCTCTTTCTCCTAATGTGTTGAGAACTTTCAACAAACCGGAAAAGAAGGGCACTTTGTAGGTAAATTCAGATGGGCATGTACAAGAGTTCATTTCTATTGGTTGCAGAGTGCAAAAGCATGATTGACTTCATCTTCTCCATGAAACCCTTACATTTCCAAGTGACCTGAAGTAGGACATTTACAAAGGATGTGTTTGTGTGTCCGTAGTGAAACGAGCTCTAAGTTGTGTATTCAGTGTTGGAGTGTGACAGGCTGTATATAGGATACACAACGATTTGAAGGCACCAACATGCTTCAGACTGAAACTGCTACAAGGTGTGTGTAGCATGCAGGAAGAAGGCTTGTCATTTCAAAGAGAGAAGAGGAAACCAAAATCCAGGTACTGAAACAAGCACACCAGAATGGGAGATGTGCATGTGGACAGCTTCAAGCAGCAGCTCTGTGTGGACTCTTGGAAACAGCGCTGTGAAAAATTTCGTACGAAGCGGGATTTGGCCAAAGTTGAAAGACCTTCCAAAACCAACCCTAAAGAACTTAGCCAAACAATGAATGTTGCAATAAGCTCCTGCACGAAAGGTGCTCCTCTGACACAACCCCCGAGCAGGTAGCTACATTCTGCACAGTACAAAATGCATATGAATTCCAGGCTGAAAACTCACTCCAGAAGGAGGAAATGCATGTGTTCCTCTCTGAAAGAACACTCAGCAACTAGGCTTTTGCTTGCTCCTTCAAAGTCTTTGTAGAAACGTGTGTTTTCACTGCTTGAATACGTTTTGAGATGCATTGTTTCAATCTCTTGCAAGCCTCATGTTGTTTCTTACACAATGTGGAAACACACGGAGTATGTTCCCCAAATCACTTGAAATCCAGGGAAACGCACACTGCATCACTCTTGCCCAAACACGCTCTTTCACCTAATGCGTTGAGAACATTCTTTAAAGCAGAAAGGAAGGGCATTATGCAGTGAATTTGACGGGCATCTACAAAAGTCATTTCTATGGGTTGCAGAGCGCAAAAGCATGATTAAGTTCATGTTCTCGATGAAACCCTTACATTTCCAAGTGACCTGAAGTAGGACTCTTACAAAAGGATGCCTTTGCGTGTGTGTGCTGAAAGGAGCTCTAAGTTGTGTATTCAGTGTTGGATAGTGACACACTCTACATAGGTTACACAGCGTTTTGAAGGCACCAACATGCTTCAAACTGAAACTGCTACAAGGTGTGTGTAGCATGCAGAAAGAAGGCTTGTCATTTCAAAGAAAGAAGAGGAAACCAAAATCCAGGTAGTGTAACGAGAACACCAGTATGGGAGATGTGCATGTGGACAGGTTCAAAGAGAAGCTCTGTGTGGACACTTGGAAACATCGCTGTGACAAAATTTCGTACGAAGGGGCATTTGTCCAAAGTTGAAAGACCTTCCAAAACCAACCCTAAAGAACTTAGCTAAACAACGAATGTTGCAATCAGCTCCTGCACGAAAGGTGCTTCTATGACACAACCCCTGAACAGGTAGCTACATTCTGCGCAGTACAAAATGCATATGAACTCCAGGCTGAAAACTCACTCCAGAAGGAGGAAATGCATGTGTTTTGCTCTGAAACAACACTCAGGCACTAGGCTTTTGCTTGCCCCTTCAAAGTCTTTGTAGAAACGTGTGTTTTCACTGTTTGAATACGTTTTGAGATGCATTGTTTCAATCTCTTGCAAGCCTCATGTTGTTTCTTACACAATGTGGAAAAAAAAGGAGTATGTTTCCCAAACAGCTTAAAATCCAGGAAAACGCACACTGCATCACTCTTTCCCAAACACGCTCTTTCAACTGATGCGTTGAGAGCATTCTTTAAAGCAGAAAGGAAGGGCCTTTTCCAGTGAAATTCAGACGGGCATCTACAAAAGTCATATATATTGGATGCAGAGTGCAATAGCATGATGGACTTCATGTTCTCGATGAAAACCTTACATTTCAAAGAGACCTGAAGTAGGAATTTCACAAAAAGACGTGTTTGCGTCTCTCCTGTGAAAGGAGCTCTAACTTGTGTATTCAGTGCTTGAGAGTGTAACACTCTACATAGGTTACACAGCGTTTTGAGAGCACCAACATGCTTAAAACTGAAACTGCTACAAAGTGTGTGTAGCATACAGAAAGAAGGCTTGTCATTTCAAAGAAAGAAGAGGAAACCAAAATCCAGGTAGTGAAACGAGCACACCATTATGGGAGATGTGCATGTGGATAGCTTCAAGCAGCAGCTCTGTGTGGACACTTGGAAACAGCGCTCTGAAAAAATTTCTTAGGGGCGGGATTTGGGCAAAGTTGAAAGACCTTCCAAAACCCACCCTACGGAACTTAGCCAAACTATGAATGTTGCAATAAGCTCCTGAACGAAAGGTGCTTCTATGACACAACCCCCGAGCAGGTAGCTACATTCTGCAGAGTACAAAATGCATATGAATTCCAGGCTGAAAACTCACTCTGGAAGGATGAAATGCGTGTGTTTCTCTCTGAAAGAACACTCAGCCACTAGGCTTTTGCTTGCTCCTTCAAAGTCTTTATAAAAACGTGTGTTTTCACTCCTGGAATACGTTTTGGGATGCATTGTTTCAATCTCTTGCAAGCCTCATGTTATATCTTACTCAATGTGAAAAAATAAGGAGTATGTTTCCCAAATCATTTGAAATCCAGGAAAAGGCACACTGCATCACTCTTGCTCAAACACGCTCTTTCTCCTAATGTGTTGAGAACTTTCAACAAACCGGAAAGGAAGGGCACTTTGTAGGTAAATTCAGATGGGCATGTACAAGAGTTCATTTCTACTGGTTGCAGAGTGCAAAAGCATGATTGACTTCATCTTCTCCATGAAACCCTTACATTTCCAAGTGACCTGAAGTAGGACATTTACAAAGGATGTGTTTGTGTGTCCGTAGTGAAACGAGCTCTAAGTTGTGTATTCAGTGTTGGAGTGTGACACGCTGTATATAGGATACACAACGATTTGAAGGCACCAACATGCTTCAGACTGAAACTGCTACAAGGTGTGTGTAGCATGCAGGAAGAAGGCTTGTCATTTCAAAGAGAGAAGAGGAAACCAAAATCCAGGTACTGAAACAAGCACACCAGAATGGGAGATGTGCATGTGGACAGCTTCAAGCAGCAGCTCTGTGTGGACTCTTGGAAACAGCGCTGTGAAAAAATTTCGTACGAAGAGGGATTTGGCCAAAGTTGAAAGACCTTCCAAAACCAACCCTAAAGAACTTAGCCAAACAATGAATGTTGCAATAAGCTCCTGCACGAAAGGTGCTCCTCTGACACAACCCCCGAGCAGGTAGCTACATTCTGCGCAGTACAAAATGCATATGAATTCCAGGCTGAAAACTCACTCCAGAAGGAGGAAATGCATGTGTTTTGCTCTGAAACAACACTCAGGCACTAGGCTTTTGCTTGCCCCTTCAAAGTCTTTGTAGAAACGTGTGTTTTCACTGTTTGAATACGTTTTGAGATGCATTGTTTCAATCTCTTGCAAGCCTCATGTTGTTTCTTACACAATGTGGAAAAAAAAGGAGTATGTTTCCCAAACAGCTTAAAATCCAGGAAAACGCACACTGCATCACTCTTTCCCAAACACGCTCTTTCAACTGATGCGTTGAGAGCATTCTTTAAAGCAGAAAGGAAGGGCCTTTTCCAGTGAAATTCAGACGGGCATCTACAAAAGTCATATATATTGGATGCAGAGTGCAATAGCATGATGGACTTCATGTTCTCGATGAAAACCTTACATTTCAAAGAGACCTGAAGTAGGAATTTCACAAAAAGACGTGTTTGCGTCTCTCCTGTGAAAGGAGCTCTAACTTGTGTATTCAGTGCTTGAGAGTGTAACACTCTACATAGGTTACACAGCGTTTTGAGAGCACCAACATGCTTAAAACTGAAACTGCTACAAAGTGTGTGTAGCATACAGAAAGAAGGCTTGTCATTTCAAAGAAAGAAGAGGAAACCAAAATCCAGGTAGTGAAACGAGCACACCATTATGGGAGATGTGCATGTGGATAGCTTCAAGCAGCAGCTCTGTGTGGACACTTGGAAACAGCGCTCTGAAAAAATTTCTTAGGGGCGGGATTTGGGCAAAGTTGAAAGACCTTCCAAAACCCACCCTACGGAACTTAGCCAAACTATGAATGTTGCAATAAGCTCCTGAACGAAAGGTGCTTCTATGACACAACCCCCGAGCAGGTAGCTACATTCTGCACAGTACAAAATGCATATGAATTCCTGTCGGAAAACTCACTCCAGAAGGATGAAATGCGTGTGTTTCTCTCTGAAAGAACACTCAGCCACTAGGCTTTTGCTTGCTCCTTCAAAGTCTTTATAGAAACGTGTGTTTTCACTCCTGGAATACGTTTTGGGATGCATTGTTTCAATCTCTTGCAAGCCTCATGTTATATCTTACTCAATGTGAAAAAATAAGGAGTATGTTTCCCAAATCATTTGAAATCCAGGAAAAGGCACACTGCATCACTCTTGCTCAAACACGCTCTTTCTCCTAATGTGTTGAGAACTTTCAACAAACCGGAAAAGAAGGGCACTTTGTAGGTAAATTCAGATGGGCATGTACAAGAGTTCATTTCTATTGGTTGCAGAGTGCAAAAGCATGATTGACTTCATCTTCTCCATGAAACCCTTACATTTCCAAGTGACCTGAAGTAGGACATTTACAAAGGATGTGTTTGTGTGTCCGTAGTGAAACGAGCTCTAAGTTGTGTATTCAGTGTTGGAGTGTGACACGCTGTATATAGGATACACAACGATTTGAAGGCACCAACATGCTTCAGACTGAAACTGCTACAAGGTGTGTGTAGCATGCAGGAAGAAGGCTTGTCATTTCAAAGAGAGAAGAGGAAACCAAAATCCAGGTACTGAAACAAGCACACCAGAATGGGAGATGTGCATGTGGACAGCTTCAAGCAGCAGCTCTGTGTGGACTCTTGGAAACAGCGCTGTGAAAAATTTCGTACGAAGCGGGATTTGGCCAAAGTTGAAAGACCTTCCAAAACCAACCCTAAAGAACTTAGCCAAACAATGAATGTTGCAATAAGCTCCTGCACGAAAGGTGCTCCTCTGACACAACCCCCGAGCAGGTAGCTACATTCTGCACAGTACAAAATGCATATGAATTCCAGGCTGAAAACTCACTCCAGAAGGAGGAAATGCATGTGTTCCTCTCTGAAAGAACACTCAGCAACTAGGCTTTTGCTTGCTCCTTCAAAGTCTTTGTAGAAACGTGTGTTTTCACTGCTTGAATACGTTTTGAGATGCATTGTTTCAATCTCTTGCAAGCCTCATGTTGTTTCTTACACAATGTGGAAAAACACGGAGTATGTTCCCCAAATCACTTGAAATCCAGGGAAACGCACACTGCATCACTCTTGCCCAAACACGCTCTTTCACCTAATGCGTTGAGAACATTCTTTAAAGCAGAAAGGAAGGGCATTATGCAGTGAATTTGACGGGCATCTACAAAAGTCATTTCTATGGGTTGCAGAGCGCAAAAGCATGATTAAGTTCATGTTCTCGATGAAACCCTTACATTTCCAAGTGACCTGAAGTAGGACTCTTACAAAAGGATGCGTTTGCGTGTGTGTGCTGAAAGGAGCTCTAAGTTGTGTATTCAGTGTTGGATAGTGACACACTCTACATAGGTTACACAGCGTTTTGAAGGCACCAACATGCTTCAAACTGAAACTGCTACAAGGTGTGTGTAGCATGCAGAAAGAAGGCTTGTCATTTCAAAGAAAGAAGAGGAAACCAAAATCCAGGTAGTGTAACGAGAACACCAGTATGGGAGATGTGCATGTGGACAGGTTCAAAGAGAAGCTCTGTGTGGACACTTGGAAACATCGCTGTGACAAAATTTCGTACGAAGGGGCATTTGTCCAAAGTTGAAAGACCTTCCAAAACCAACCCTAAAGAACTTAGCTAAACAACGAATGTTGCAATCAGCTCCTGCACGAAAGGTGCTTCTATGACACAACCCCTGAACAGGTAGCTACATTCTGCGCAGTACAAAATGCATATGAACTCCAGGCTGAAAACTCACTCCAGAAGGAGGAAATGCATGTGTTTTGCTCTGAAACAACACTCAGGCACTAGGCTTTTGCTTGCCCCTTCAAAGTCTTTGTAGAAACGTGTGTTTTCACTGTTTGAATACGTTTTGAGATGCATTGTTTCAATCTCTTGCAAGCCTCATGTTGTTTCTTACACAATGTGGAAAAAAAAGGAGTATGTTTCCCAAACAGCTTAAAATCCAGGAAAACGCACACTGCATCACTCTTTCCCAAACACGCTCTTTCAACTGATGCGTTGAGAGCATTCTTTAAAGCAGAAAGGAAGGGCCTTTTCCAGTGAAATTCAGACGGGCATCTACAAAAGTCATATATATTGGATGCAGAGTGCAATAGCATGATGGACTTCATGTTCTCGATGAAAACCTTACATTTCAAAGAGACCTGAAGTAGGAATTTCACAAAAAGACGTGTTTGCGTCTCTCCTGTGAAAGGAGCTCTAACTTGTGTATTCAGTGCTTGAGAGTGTAACACTCTACATAGGTTACACAGCGTTTTGAGAGCACCAACATGCTTAAAACTGAAACTGCTACAAAGTGTGTGTAGCATACAGAAAGAAGGCTTGTCATTTCAAAGAAAGAAGAGGAAACCAAAATCCAGGTAGTGAAACGAGCACACCATTATGGGAGATGTGCATGTGGATAGCTTCAAGCAGCAGCTCTGTGTGGACACTTGGAAACAGCGCTCTGAAAAAATTTCTTAGGGGCGGGATTTGGGCAAAGTTGAAAGACCTTCCAAAACCCACCCTACGGAACTTAGCCAAACTATGAATGTTGCAATAAGCTCCTGAACGAAAGGTGCTTCTATGACACAACCCCCGAGCAGGTAGCTACATTCTGCACAGTACAAAATGCATATGAATTCCTGTCGGAAAACTCACTCCAGAAGGATGAAATGCGTGTGTTTCTCTCTGAAAGAACACTCAGCCACTAGGCTTTTGCTTGCTCCTTCAAAGTCTTTATAGAAACGTGTGTTTTCACTCCTGGAATACGTTTTGGGATGCATTGTTTCAATCTCTTGCAAGCCTCATGTTATATCTTACTCAATGTGAAAAAATAAGGAGTATGTTTCCCAAATCATTTGAAATCCAGGAAAAGGCACACTGCATCACTCTTGCTCAAACACGCTCTTTCTCCTAATGTGTTGAGAACTTTCAACAAACCGGAAAAGAAGGGCACTTTGTAGGTAAATTCAGATGGGCATGTACAAGAGTTCATTTCTATTGGTTGCAGAGTGCAAAAGCATGATTGACTTCATCTTCTCCATGAAACCCTTACATTTCCAAGTGACCTGAAGTAGGACATTTACAAAGGATGTGTTTGTGTGTCCGTAGTGAAACGAGCTCTAAGTTGTGTATTCAGTGTTGGAGTGTGACACGCTGTATATAGGATACACAACGATTTGAAGGCACCAACATGCTTCAGACTGAAACTGCTACAAGGTGTGTGTACCATGCAGGAAGAAGGCTTGTCATTTCAAAGAGAGAAGAGGAAACCAAAATCCAGGTACTGAAACAAGCACACCAGAATGGGAGATGTGCATGTGGACAGCTTCAAGCAGCAGCTCTGTGTGGACTCTTGGAAACAGCGCTGTGAAAAATTTCGTACGAAGCGGGATTTGGCCAAAGTTGAAAGACCTTCCAAAACCAACCCTAAAGAACTTAGCCAAACAATGAATGTTGCAATAAGCTCCTGCACGAAAGGTGCTCCTCTGACACAACCCCCGAGCAGGTAGCTACATTCTGCACAGTACAAAATGCATATGAATTCCAGGCTGAAAACTCACTCCAGAAGGAGGAAATGCATGTGTTCCTCTCTGAAAGAACACTCAGCAACTAGGCTTTTGCTTGCTCCTTCAAAGTCTTTGTAGAAACGTGTGTTTTCACTGCTTGAATACGTTTTGAGATGCATTGTTTCAATCTCTTGCAAGCCTCATGTTGTTTCTTACACAATGTGGAAAAACACGGAGTATGTTCCCCAAATCACTTGAAATCCAGGGAAACGCACACTGCATCACTCTTGCCCAAACACGCTCTTTCACCTAATGCGTTGAGAACATTCTTTAAAGCAGAAAGGAAGGGCATTATGCAGTGAATTTGACGGGCATCTACAAAAGTCATTTCTATGGGTTGCAGAGCGCAAAAGCATGATTAAGTTCATGTTCTCGATGAAACCCTTACATTTCCAAGTGACCTGAAGTAGGACTCTTACAAAAGGATGCGTTTGCGTGTGTGTGCTGAAAGGAGCTCTAAGTTGTGTATTCAGTGTTGGATAGTGACACACTCTACATAGGTTACACAGCGTTTTGAAGGCACCAGCATGCTTCAAACTGAAACTGCTACAAGGTGTGTGTAGCATGCAGAAAGAAGGCTTGTCATTTCAAAGAAAGAAGAGGAAACCAAAATCCAGGTAGTGTAACGAGAACACCAGTATGGGAGATGTGCATGTGGACAGGTTCAAAGAGAAGCTCTGTGTGGACACTTGGAAACATCGCTGTGACAAAATTTCGTACGAAGGGGCATTTGTCCAAAGTTGAAAGACCTTCCAAAACCAACCCTAAAGAACTTAGCTAAACAACGAATGTTGCAATCAGCTCCTGCACGAAAGGTGCTTCTATGACACAACCCCTGAACAGGTAGCTACATTCTGCGCAGTACAAAATGCATATGAACTCCAGGCTGAAAACTCACTCCAGAAGGAGGAAATGCATGTGTTTTGCTCTGAAACAACACTCAGGCACTAGGCTTTTGCTTGCCCCTTCAAAGTCTTTGTAGAAACGTGTGTTTTCACTGTTTGAATACGTTTTGAGATGCATTGTTTCAATCTCTTGCAAGCCTCATGTTGTTTCTTACACAATGTGGAAAAAAAAGGAGTATGTTTCCCAAACAGCTTAAAATCCAGGAAAACGCACACTGCATCACTCTTTCCCAAACACGCTCTTTCAACTGATGCGTTGAGAGCATTCTTTAAAGCAGAAAGGAAGGGCCTTTTCCAGTGAAATTCAGACGGGCATCTACAAAAGTCATATATATTGGATGCAGAGTGCAATAGCATGATGGACTTCATGTTCTCGATGAAAACCTTACATTTCAAAGAGACCTGAAGTAGGAATTTCACAAAAAGACGTGTTTGCGTCTCTCCTGTGAAAGGAGCTCTAACTTGTGTATTCAGTGCTTGAGAGTGTAACACTCTACATAGGTTACACAGCGTTTTGAGAGCACCAACATGCTTAAAACTGAAACTGCTACAAAGTGTGTGTAGCATACAGAAAGAAGGCTTGTCATTTCAAAGAAAGAAGAGGAAACCAAAATCCAGGTAGTGAAACGAGCACACCATTATGGGAGATGTGCATGTGGATAGCTTCAAGCAGCAGCTCTGTGTGGACACTTGGAAACAGCGCTCTGAAAAAATTTCTTAGGGGCGGGATTTGGGCAAAGTTGAAAGACCTTCCAAAACCCACCCTACGGAACTTAGCCAAACTATGAATGTTGCAATAAGCTCCTGAACGAAAGGTGCTTCTATGACACAACCCCCGAGCAGGTAGCTACATTCTGCACAGTACAAAATGCATATGAATTCCTGTCGGAAAACTCACTCCAGAAGGATGAAATGCGTGTGTTTCTCTCTGAAAGAACACTCAGCCACTAGGCTTTTGCTTGCTCCTTCAAAGTCTTTATAGAAACGTGTGTTTTCACTCCTGGAATACGTTTTGGGATGCATTGTTTCAATCTCTTGCAAGCCTCATGTTATATCTTACTCAATGTGAAAAAATAAGGAGTATGTTTCCCAAATCATTTGAAATCCAGGAAAAGGCACACTGCATCACTCTTGCTCAAACACGCTCTTTCTCCTAATGTGTTGAGAACTTTCAACAAACCGGAAAAGAAGGGCACTTTGTAGGTAAATTCAGATGGGCATGTACAAGAGTTCATTTCTATTGGTTGCAGAGTGCAAAAGCATGATTGACTTCATCTTCTCCATGAAACCCTTACATTTCCAAGTGACCTGAAGTAGGACATTTACAAAGGATGTGTTTGTGTGTCCGTAGTGAAACGAGCTCTAAGTTGTGTATTCAGTGTTGGAGTGTGACACGCTGTATATAGGATACACAACGATTTGAAGGCACCAACATGCTTCAGACTGAAACTGCTACAAGGTGTGTGTACCATGCAGGAAGAAGGCTTGTCATTTCAAAGAGAGAAGAGGAAACCAAAATCCAGGTACTGAAACGAGCACACCAGAATGGGAGATGTGCATGTGGACAGCTTCAAGCAGCAGCTCTGTGTGGACTCTTGGAAACAGCGCTGTGACAAAATTTCGTACGAAGCGGGATTTGGCCAAAGTTGAAAGACCTTCCAAAACCAACCCTAAAGAACTTAGCCAAACAATGAATGTTGCAATAAGCTCCTGCACGAAAGGTGCTCCTCTGACACAACCCCCGAGCAGGTAGCTACATTCTGCACAGTACAAAATGCATATGAATTCCAGGCTGAAAACTCACTCCAGAAGGAGGAAATGCATGTGTTTCTCTCTGAAAGAACACTCAGCAACTAGGCTTTTGCTTGCTCCTTCAAAGTCTTTGTAGAAACGTGTGTTTTCACTGCTTGAATACGTTTTGAGATGCATTGTTTCAATCTCTTGCAAGCCTCATGTTGTTTCTTACACAATGTGGAAAAACACGGAGTATGTTCCCCAAATCACTTGAAATCCAGGGAAACGCACACTGCATCACTCTTGCCCAAACACGCTCTTTCACCTAATGCGTTGAGAACATTCTTTAAAGCAGAAAGGAAGGGCATTATGCAGTGAATTTGACGGGCATCTACAAAAGTCATTTCTATGGGTTGCAGAGCGCAAAAGCATGATTAAGTTCATGTTCTCGATGAAACCCTTACATTTCCAAGTGACCTGAAGTAAGACTCTTACAAAAGGATGCGTTTGCGTGTGTGTGCTGAAACGAGCTCTAAGTTGTGTATTCAGTGTTGGATAGTGACACACTCTACATAGGTTACACAGCGTTTTGAAGGCACCAGCATGCTTCAAACTGAAACTGCTACAAGGTGTGTGTAGCATGCAGAAAGAAGGCTTGTCATTTCAAAGAAAGAAGAGGAAACCAAAATCCAGGTAGTGTAACGAGAACACCAGTATGGGAGATGTGCATGTGGACAGGTTCAAAGAGAAGCTCTGTGTGGACACTTGGAAACATCGCTGTGACAAAATTTCGTACGAAGGGGCATTTGTCCAAAGTTGAAAGACCTTCCAAAACCAACCCTAAAGAACTTAGCTAAACAACGAATGTTGCAATCAGCTCCTGCACGAAAGGTGCTTCTATGACACAACCCCTGAACAGGTAGCTACATTCTGCGCAGTACAAAATGCATATGAACTCCAGGCTGAAAACTCACTCCAGAAGGAGGAAATGCATGTGTTTTGCTCTGAAACAACACTCAGGCACTAGGCTTTTGCTTGCCCCTTCAAAGTCTTTGTAGAAACGTGTGTTTTCACTGTTTGAATACGTTTTGAGATGCATTGTTTCAATCTCTTGCAAGCCTCATGTTGTTTCTTACACAATGTGGAAAAAAAAGGAGTATGTTTCCCAAACAGCTTAAAATCCAGGAACGCGCACACTGCATCACTCTTTCCCAAACACGCTCTTTCAACTGATGCGTTGAGAGCATTCTTTAAAGCAGAAAGGAAGGGCTTTTTCCAGTGAAATTCAGACGGGCATCTACAAAAGTCATATATATTGGATGCAGAGTGCAATAGCATGATGGACTTCATGTTCTCGATGAAAACCTTACATTTCAAAGAGACCTGAAGTAGGAATTTCACAAAAAGACGTGTTTGCGTCTCTCCTGTGAAAGGAGCTCTAACTTGTGTATTCAGTGCTTGAGAGTGTAACACTCTACATAGGTTACACAGCGTTTTGAGAGCACCAACATGCTTAAAACTGAAACTGCTACAAAGTGTGTGTAGCATACAGAAAGAAGGCTTGTCATTTCAAAGAAAGAAGAGGAAACCAAAATCCAGGTAGTGAAACGAGCACACCATTATGGGAGATGTGCATGTGGATAGCTTCAAGCAGCAGCTCTGTGTGGACACTTGGAAACAGCGCTCTGAAAAAATTTCTTAGGGGCGGGATTTGGGCAAAGTTGAAAGACCTTCCAAAACCCACCCTACGGAACTTAGCCAAACTATGAATGTTGCAATAAGCTCCTGAACGAAAGGTGCTTCTATGACACAACCCCCGAGCAGGTAGCTACATTCTGCACAGTACAAAATGCATATGAATTCCTGTCTGAAAACTCACTCCAGAAGGATGAAATGCGTGTGTTTCTCTCTGAAAGAACACTCAGCCACTAGGCTTTTGCTTGCTCCTTCAAAGTCTTTATAGAAACGTGTGTTTTCACTCCTGGAATACGTTTTGGGATGCATTGTTTCAATCTCTTGCAAGCCTCATGTTATATCTTACTCAATGTGAAAAAATAAGGAGTATGTTTCCCAAATCATTTGAAATCCAGGAAAAGGCACACTGCATCACTCTTGCTCAAACACGCTCTTTCTCCTAATGTGTTGAGAACTTTCAACAAACCGGAAAAGAAGGGCACTTTGTAGGTAAATTCAGATGGGCATGTACAAGAGTTCATTTCTATTGGTTGCAGAGTGCAAAAGCATGATTGACTTCATCTTCTCCATGAAACCCTTACATTTCCAAGTGACCTGAAGTAGGACATTTACAAAGGATGTGTTTGTGTGTCCGTAGTGAAACGAGCTCTAAGTTGTGTATTCAGTGTTGGAGTGTGACACGCTGTATATAGGATACACAACGATTTGAAGGCACCAACATGCTTCAGACTGAAACTGCTACAAGGTGTGTGTAGCATGCAGGAAGAAGGCTTGTCATTTCAAAGAGAGAAGAGGAAACCAAAATCCAGGTACTGAAACAAGCACACCAGAATGGGAGATGTGCATGTGGACAGCTTCAAGCAGCAGCTCTGTGTGGACTCTTGGAAACAGCGCTGTGAAAAAATTTCGTACGAAGCGGGATTTGGCCAAAGTTGAAAGACCTTCCAAAACCAACCCTAAAGAACTTAGCCAAACAATGAATGTTGCAATAAGCTCCTGCACGAAAGGTGCTCCTCTGACACAACCCCCGAGCAGGTAGCTACATTCTGCACAGTACAAAATGCATATGAATTCCAGGCTGAAAACTCACTCCAGAAGGAGGAAATGCATGTGTTTCTCTCTGAAAGAACACTCAGCAACTAGGCTTTTGCTTGCTCCTTCAAAGTCTTTGTAGAAACGTGTGTTTTCACTGCTTGAATACGTTTTGAGATGCATTGTTTCAATCTCTTGCAAGCCTCATGTTGTTTCTTACACAATGTGGAAAAACACGGAGTATGTTCCCCAAATCACTTGAAATCCAGGGAAACGCACACTGCATCACTCTTGCCCAAACACGCTCTTTCACCTAATGCGTTGAGAACTTTCTTTAAAGCAGAAAGGAAGGGCATTATGCAGTGAATTTGACGGGCATCTACAAAAGTCATTTCTATGGGTTGCAGAGCGCAAAAGCATGATTAATTTCATGTTCTCGATGAAACCCTTACATTTCCAAGTGACCTGAAGTAGGACCTTTACAAAAGGATGTGTTTGCATGTGTGTGCTGAAAGGAGCTCTAAGTTGTGTATTCAGTGTTGGATAGTGACACACTCTACATAGGTTACACAGCGTTTTGAAGGCACCAACATGCTTCAAACTGAAACTGCTACAAGGTGTGTGTAGCATGCAGAAAGAAGGCTTGTCATTTCAAAGAAAGAAGAGGAAACCAAAATCCAGGTAGTGTAACGAGAACACCAGTATGGGAGATGTGCATGTGGACAGGTTCAAAGAGAAGCTCTGTGTGGACACTTGGAAACATCGCTGTGACAAAATTTCGTACGAAGGGGCATTTGTCCAAAGTTGAAAGACCTTCCAAAACCAACCCTAAAGAACTTAGCTAAACAACGAATGTTGCAATCAGCTCCTGCACGAAAGGTGCTTCTATGACACAACCCCTGAACAGGTAGCTACATTCTGCGCAGTACAAAATGCATATGAACTCCAGGCTGAAAACTCACTCCAGAAGGAGGAAATGCATGTGTTTTGCTCTGAAACAACACTCAGGCACTAGGCTTTTGCTTGCTCCTTCAAAGTCTTTGTAGAAACGTGTGTTTTCACTGTTTGAATACGTTTTGAGATGCATTGTTTCAATCTCTTGCAAGCCTCATGTTGTTTCTTACACAATGTGGAAAAAAAAGGAGTATGTTTCCCAAACAGCTTAAAATCCAGGAAAACGCACACTGCATCACTCTTTCCCAAACACGCTCTTTCAACTGATGCGTTGAGAGCATTCTTTAAAGCAGAAAGGAAGGGCCTTTTCCAGTGAAATTCAGACGGGCATCTACAAAAGTCATATATATTGGATGCAGAGTGCAATAGCATGATGGACTTCATGTTCTCGATGAAAACCTTACATTTCAAAGAGACCTGAAGTAGGAATTTCACAAAAAGACGTTTTTGCATCTCTCCTGTGAAAGGAGCTCTAACTTGTGTATTCAGTGCTTGAGAGTGTAACACTCTACATAGGTTACACAGCGTTTTGAGAGCACCAACATGCTTAAAACTGAAACTGCTACAAAGTGTGTGTAGCATACAGAAAGAAGGCTTGTCATTTCAAAGAAAGAAGAGGAAACCAAAATCCAGGTAGTGAAACGAGCACACCATTATGGGAGATGTGCATGTGGATAGCTTCAAGCAGCAGCTCTGTGTGGACACTTGGAAACAGCGCTCTGAAAAAATTTCTTAGGGGCGGGATTTGGGCAAAGTTGAAAGACCTTCCAAAACCCACCCTACGGAACTTAGCCAAACTATGAATGTTGCAATAAGCTCCTGAACGAAAGGTGCTTCTATGACACAACCCCCGAGCAGGTAGCTACATTCTGCACAGTACAAAATGCATATGAATTCCTGTCGGAAAACTCACTCCAGAAGGATGAAATGCGTGTGTTTCTCTCTGAAAGAACACTCAGCCACTAGGCTTTTGCTTGCTCCTTCAAAGTCTTTATAGAAACGTGTGTTTTCACTCCTGGAATACGTTTTGGGATGCATTGTTTCAATCTCTTGCAAGCCTCATGTTATATCTTACTCAATGTGAAAAAATAAGGAGTATGTTTCCCAAATCATTTGAAATCCAGGAAAAGGCACACTGCATCACTCTTGCTCAAACACGCTCTTTCTCCTAACGTGTTGAGAACTTTCAACAAACCGGAAAAGAAGGGCACTTTGTAGGTAAATTCAGATGGGCATGTACAAGAGTTCATTTCTATTGGTTGCAGAGTGCAAAAGCATGATTGACTTCATCTTCACCATGAAACCCTTACATTTCCAAGTGACCTGAAGTAGGACATTTACAAAGGATGTGTTTGTGTGTCCGTAGTGAAACGAGCTCTAAGTTGTGTATTCAGTGTTGGAGTGTGACACGCTGTATATAGGATACACAACGATTTGAAGGCACCAACATGCTTCAGACTGAAACTGCTACAAGGTGTGTGTACCATGCAGGAAGAAGGCTTGTCATTTCAAAGAGAGAAGAGGAAACCAAAATCCAGGTACTGAAACAAGCACACCAGAATGGGAGATGTGCATGTGGACAGCTTCAAGCAGCAGCTCTGTGTGGACTCTTGGAAACAGCGCTGTGAAAAAATTTCGTACGAAGCGGGATTTGGCCAAAGTTGAAAGACCTTCCAAAACCAACCCTAAAGAACTTAGCCAAACAATGAATGTTGCAATAAGCTCCTGCACGAAAGGTGCTCCTCTGACACAACCCCCGAGCAGGTAGCTACATTCTGCACAGTACAAAATGCATATGAATTCCAGGCTGAAAACTCACTCCAGAAGGAGGAAATGCATGTGTTTCTCTCTGAAAGAACACTCAGCAACTAGGCTTTTGCTTGCTCCTTCAAAGTCTTTGTAGAAACGTGTGTTTTCACTGCTTGAATACGTTTTGAGATGCATTGTTTCAATCTCTTGCAAGCCTCATGTTGTTTCTTACACAATGTGGAAAAACACGGAGTATGTTCCCCAAATCACTTGAAATCCAGGGACATGCACACTGCATCACTCTTGCCCAAACACGCTCTTTCACCTAATGCGTTGAGAACTTTCTTTAAAGCAGAAAGGAAGGGCATTATGCAGTGAATTTGACGGGCATCTACAAAAGTCATTTCTATGGGTTGCAGAGCGCAAAAGCATGATTAATTTCATGTTCTCGATGAAACCCTTACATTTCCAAGTGACCTGAAGTAGGACTCTTACAAAAGGATGCGTTTGCATGTGTGTGCTGAAAGGAGCTCTAAGTTGTGTATTCAGTGTTGGATAGTGACACACTCTACATAGGTTACACAGCGTTTTGAAGGCACCAACATGCTTCAAACTGAAACTGCTACAAGGTGTGTGTAGCATGCAGAAAGAAGGCTTGTCATTTCAAAGAAAGAAGAGGAAACCAAAATCCAGGTAGTGTAACGAGAACACCAGTATGGGAGATGTGCATGTGGACAGGTTCAAAGAGAAGCTCTGTGTGGACACTTGGAAACATCGCTGTGACAAAATTTCGTACGAAGGGGCATTTGTCCAAAGTTGAAAGACCTTCCAAAACCAACCCTAAAGAACTTAGCTAAACAACGAATGTTGCAATCAGCTCCTGCACGAAAGGTGCTTCTATGACACAACCCCTGAACAGGTAGCTACATTCTGCGCAGTACAAAATGCATATGAACTCCAGGCTGAAAACTCACTCCAGAAGGAGGAAATGCATGTGTTTTGCTCTGAAACAACACTCAGGCACTAGGCTTTTGCTTGCTCCTTCAAAGTCTTTGTAGAAACGTGTGTTTTCACTGTTTGAATACGTTTTGAGATGCATTGTTTCAATCTCTTGCAAGCCTCATGTTGTTTCTTACACAATGTGGAAAAAAAAGGAGTATGTTTCCCAAACAGCTTAAAATCCAGGAAAACGCACACTGCATCACTCTTTCCCAAACACGCTCTTTCAACTGATGCGTTGAGAGCATTCTTTAAAGCAGAAAGGAAGGGCCTTTTCCAGTGAAATTCAGACGGGCATCTACAAAAGTCATATATATTGGATGCAGAGTGCAATAGCATGATGGACTTCATGTTCTCGATGAAAACCTTACATTTCAAAGAGACCTGAAGTAGGAATTTCACAAAAAGACGTGTTTGCGTCTCTCCTGTGAAAGGAGCTCTAACTTGTGTATTCAGTGCTTGAGAGTGTAACACTCTACATAGGTTACACAGCGTTTTGAGAGCACCAACATGCTTAAAACTGAAACTGCTACAAAGTGTGTGTAGCATACAGAAAGAAGGCTTGTCATTTCAAAGAAAGAAGAGGAAACCAAAATCCAGGTAGTGAAACGAGCACACCATTTTGGGAGATGTGCATGTGGATAGCTTCAAGCAGCAGCTCTGTGTGGACACTTGGAAACAGCGCTCTGAAAAAATTTCTTAGGGGCGGGATTTGGGCAAAGTTGAAAGACCTTCCAAAACCCACCCTACGGAACTTAGCCAAACTATGAATGTTGCAATAAGCTCCAGAACGAAAGGTGCTTCTATGACACAACCCCCGAGCAGGTAGCTACATTCTGCACAGTACAAAATGCATATGAATTCCTGTCGGAAAACTCACTCCAGAAGGATGAAATGCGTGTGTTTCTCTCTGAAAGAACACTCAGCCACTAGGCTTTTGCTTGCTCCTTCAAAGTCTTTATAGAAACGTGTGTTTTCACTCCTGGAATACGTTTTGGGATGCATTGTTTCAATCTCTTGCAAGCCTCATGTTATATCTTACTCAATGTGAAAAAATAAGGAGTATGTTTCCCAAATCATTTGAAATCCAGGAAAAGGCACACTGCATCACTCTTGCTCAAACACGCTCTTTCTCCTAATGTGTTGAGAACTTTCAACAAACCGGAAAAGAAGGGCACTTTGTAGGTAAATTCAGATGGGCATGTACAAGAGTTCATTTCTATTGGTTGCAGAGTGCAAAAGCATGATTGACTTCATCTTCTCCATGAAACCCTTACATTTCCAAGTGACCTGAAGTAGGACATTTACAAAGGATGTGTTTGTGTGTCCGTAGTGAAACGAGCTCTAAGTTGTGTATTCAGTGTTGGAGTGTGACACGCTGTATATAGGATACACAACGATTTGAAGGCACCAACATGCTTCAGACTGAAACTGCTACAAGGTGTGTGTACCATGCAGGAAGAAGGCTTGTCATTTCAAAGAGAGAAGAGGAAACCAAAATCCAGGTACTGAAACAAGCACACCAGAATGGGAGATGTGCATGTGGACAGCTTCAAGCAGCAGCTCTGTGTGGACTCTTGGAAACAGCGCTGTGAAAAAATTTCGTACGAAGCGGGATTTGGCCAAAGTTGAAAGACCTTCCAAAACCAACCCTAAAGAACTTAGCCAAACAATGAATGTTGCAATAAGCTCCTGCACGAAAGGTGCTCCTCTGACACAACCCCCGAGCAGGTAGCTACATTCTGCACAGTACAAAATGCATATGAATTCCAGGCTGAAAACTCACTCCAGAAGGATGAAATGCATGTGTTTCTCTCTGAAAGAACACTCAGCAACTAGGCTTTTGCTTGCTCCTTCAAAATCTTTGTAGAAACGTGTGTTTTCACTGCTTGAATACGTTTTGAGATGCATTGTTTCAATCTCTTGCAAGCCTCATGTTGTTTCTTACACAATGTGGAAAAACACGCAGTATGTTCCCCAAATCACTTGAAATCCAGGGAAACGCACACTGCATCACTCTTGCTCAAACACGCTCTTTCACCTAATGCGTTGAGAACTTTCTTTAAAGCAGAAAGGAAGGGCATTATGCAGTGAATTTGACGGGCATCTACAAAAGTCATTTCTATGGGTTGCGGAGCGCAAAAGCATGATTAATTTCATGTTCTCGATGAAACCCTTACATTTCCAAGTGACCTGAAGTAGGACTCTTACAAAAGGATGCGTTTGCATGTGTGTGCTGAAAGGAGCTCTAAGTTGTGTATTCAGTGTTGGATAGTGACACACTCTACATAGGTTACACAGCGTTTTGAAGGCACCAACATGCTTCAAACTGAAACTGCTACAAGGTGTGTGTAGCATGCAGAAAGAAGGCTTGTCATTTCAAAGAAAGAAGAGGAAACCAAAATCCAGGTAGTGTAACGAGAACACCAGTATGGGAGATGTGCATGTGGACAGGTTCAAAGAGAAGCTCTGTGTGGACACTTGGAAACATCGCTGTGACAAAATTTCGTACGAAGGGGCATTTGTCCAAAGTTGAAAGACCTTCCAAAACCAACCCTAAAGAACTTAGCTAAACAACGAATGTTGCAATCAGCTCCTGCACGAAAGGTGCTTCTATGACACAACCCCTGAACAGGTAGCTACATTCTGCGCAGTACAAAATGCATATGAACTCCAGGCTGAAAACTCACTCCAGAAGGAGGAAATGCATGTGTTTTGCTCTGAAACAACACTCAGGCACTAGGCTTTTGCTTGCTCCTTCAAAGTCTTTGTAGAAACGTGTGTTTTCACTGTTTGAATACGTTTTGAGATGCATTGTTTCAATCTCTTGCAAGCCTCATGTTGTTTCTTACACAATGTGGAAAAAAAAGGAGTATGTTTCCCAAACAGCTTAAAATCCAGGAAAACGCACACTGCATCACTCTTTCCCAAACACGCTCTTTCAACTGATGCGTTGAGAGCATTCTTTAAAGCAGAAAGGAAGGGCCTTTTCCAGTGAAATTCAGACGGGCATCTACAAAAGTCATATATATTGGATGCAGAGTGCAATAGCATGATGGACTTCATGTTCTCGATGAAAACCTTACATTTCAAAGAGACCTGAAGTAGGAATTTCACAAAAAGACGTGTTTGCGTCTCTCCTGTGAAAGGAGCTCTAACTTGTGTATTCAGTGCTTGAGAGTGTAACACTCTACATAGGTTACACAGCGTTTTGAGAGCACCAACATGCTTAAAACTGAAACTGCTACAAAGTGTGTGTAGCATACAGAAAGAAGGCTTGTCATTTCAAAGAAAGAAGAGGAAACCAAAATCCAGGTAGTGAAACGAGCACACCATTATGGGAGATGTGCATGTGGATAGCTTCAAGCAGCAGCTCTGTGTGGACACTTGGAAACAGCGCTCTGAAAAAATTTCTTAGGGGCGGGATTTGGGCAAAGTTGAAAGACCTTCCAAAACCCACCCTACGGAACTTAGCCAAACTATGAATGTTGCAATAAGCTCCTGAACGAAAGGTGCTTCTATGACACAACCCCCGAGCAGGTAGCTACATTCTGCACAGTACAAAATGCATATGAATTCCTGTCTGAAAACTCACTCCAGAAGGATGAAATGCGTGTGTTTCTCTCTGAAAGAACACTCAGCCACTAGGCTTTTGCTTGCTCCTTCAAAGTCTTTATAGAAACGTGTGTTTTCACTCCTGGAATACGTTTTGGGATGCATTGTTTCAATCTCTTGCAAGCCTCATGTTATATCTTACTCAATGTGAAAAAATAAGGAGTATGTTTCCCAAATCATTTGAAATCCAGGAAAAGGCACACTGCATCACTCTTGCTCAAACACGCTCTTTCTCCTAATGTGTTGAGAACTTTCAACAAACCGGAAAAGAAGGGCACTTTGTAGGTAAATTCAGATGGGCATGTACAAGAGTTCATTTCTATTGGTTGCAGAGTGCAAAAGCATGATTGACTTCATCTTCTCCATGAAACCCTTACATTTCCAAGTGACCTGAAGTAGGACATTTACAAAGGATGTGTTTGTGTGTCCGTAGTGAAACGAGCTCTAAGTTGTGTATTCAGTGTTGGAGTGTGACACGCTGTATATAGGATACACAACGATTTGAAGGCACCAACATGCTTCAGACTGAAACTGCTACAAGGTGTGTGTAGCATGCAGGAAGAAGGCTTGTCATTTCAAAGAGAGAAGAGGAAACCAAAATCCAGGTACTGAAACAAGCACACCAGAATGGGAGATGTGCATGTGGACAGCTTCAAGCAGCAGCTCTGTGTGGACTCTTGGAAACAGCGCTGTGACAAAATTTCGTACGAAGCGGGATTTGGCCAAAGTTGAAAGACCTTCCAAAACCAACCCTAAAGAACTTAGCCAAACAATGAATGTTGCAATAAGCTCCTGCACGAAAGGTGCTCCTCTGACACAAACCCCGAGCAGGTAGCTACATTCTGCACAGTACAAAATGCATATGAATTCCAGGCTGAAAACTCACTCCAGAAGGAGGAAATGCATGTGTTTCTCTCTGAAAGAACACTCAGCAACTAGGCTTTTGCTTGCTCCTTCAAAGTCTTTGTAGAAACGTGTGTTTTCACTGCTTGAATACGTTTTGAGATGCATTGTTTCAATCTCTTGCAAGCCTCATGTTGTTTCTTACACAATGTGGAAAAACACGGAGTATGTTCCCCAAATCACTTGAAATCCAGGGACATGCACACTGCATCACTCTTGCCCAAACACGCTCTTTCACCTAATGCGTTGAGAACTTTCTTTAAAGCAGAAAGGAAGGGCATTATGCAGTGAATTTGACGGGCATCTACAAAAGTCATTTCTATGGGTTGCGGAGCGCAAAAGCATGATTAATTTCATGTTCTCGATGAAACCCTTACATTTCCAAGTGACCTGAAGTAGGACTCTTACAAAAGGATGCGTTTGCATGTGTGTGCTGAAAGGAGCTCTAAGTTGTGTATTCAGTGTTGGATAGTGACACACTCTACATAGGTTACACAGCGTTTTGAAGGCACCAACATGCTTCAAACTGAAACTGCTACAAGGTGTGTGTAGCATGCAGAAAGAAGGCTTGTCATTTCAAAGAAAGAAGAGGAAACCAAAATCCAGGTAGTGTAACGAGAACACCAGTATGGGAGATGTGCATGTGGACAGGTTCAAAGAGAAGCTCTGTGTGGACACTTGGAAACATCGCTGTGACAAAATTTCGTACGAAGGGGCATTTGTCCAAAGTTGAAAAACCTTCCAAAACCAACCCTAAAGAACTTAGCTAAACAACGAATGTTGCAATCAGCTCCTGCACGAAAGGTGCTTCTATGACACAACCCCTGAACAGGTAGCTACATTCTGCGCAGTACAAAATGCATATGAACTCCAGGCTGAAAACTCACTCCAGAAGGAGGAAATGCATGTGTTTTGCTCTGAAACAACACTCAGGCACTAGGCTTTTGCTTGCTCCTTCAAAGTCTTTGTAGAAACGTGTGTTTTCACTGTTTGAATACGTTTTGAGATGCATTGTTTCAATCTCTTGCAAGCCTCATGTTGTTTCTTACACAATGTGGAAAAAAAAGGAGTATGTTTCCCAAACAGCTTAAAATCCAGGAAAACGCACACTGCATCACTCTTTCCCAAACACGCTCTTTCAACTGATGCGTTGAGAGCATTCTTTAAAGCAGAAAGGAAGGGCCTTTTCCAGTGAAATTCAGACGGGCATCTACAAAAGTCATATATATTGGATGCAGAGTGCAATAGCATGATGGACTTCATGTTCTCGATGAAAACCTTACATTTCAAAGAGACCTGAAGTAGGAATTTCACAAAAAGACGTGTTTGCGTCTCTCCTGTGAAAGGAGCTCTAACTTGTGTATTCAGTGCTTGAGAGTGTAACACTCTACATAGGTTACACAGCGTTTTGAGAGCACCAACATGCTTAAAACTGAAACTGCTACAAAGTGTGTGTAGCATACAGAAAGAAGGCTTGTCATTTCAAAGAAAGAAGAGGAAACCAAAATCCAGGTAGTGAAACGAGCACACCATTATGGGAGATGTGCATGTGGATAGCTTCAAGCAGCAGCTCTGTGTGGACACTTGGAAACAGCGCTCTGAAAAAATTTCTTAGGGGCGGGATTTGGGCAAAGTTGAAAGACCTTCCAAAACCCACCCTACGGAACTTAGCCAAACTATGAATGTTGCAATAAGCTCCTGAACGAAAGGTGCTTCTATGACACAACCCCCGAGCAGGTAGCTACATTCTGCACAGTACAAAATGCATATGAATTCCTGTCTGAAAACTCACTCCAGAAGGATGAAATGCGTGTGTTTCTCTCTGAAAGAACACTCAGCCACTAGGCTTTTGCTTGCTCCTTCAAAGTCTTTATAGAAACGTGTGTTTTCACTCCTGGAATACGTTTTGGGATGCATTGTTTCAATCTCTTGCAAGCCTCATGTTATATCTTACTCAATGTGAAAAAATAAGGAGTATGTTTCCCAAATCATTTGAAATCCAGGAAAAGGCACACTGCATCACTCTTGCTCAAACACGCTCTTTCTCCTAATGTGTTGAGAACTTTCAACAAACCGGAAAAGAAGGGCACTTTGTAGGTAAATTCAGATGGGCATGTACAAGAGTTCATTTCTATTGGTTGCAGAGTGCAAAAGCATGATTGACTTCATCTTCTCCATGAAACCCTTACATTTCCAAGTGACCTGAAGTAGGACATTTACAAAGGATGTGTTTGTGTGTCCGTAGTGAAACGAGCTCTAAGTTGTGTATTCAGTGTTGGAGTGTGACACGCTGTATATAGGATACACAACGATTTGAAGGCACCAACATGCTTCAGACTGAAACTGCTACAAGGTGTGTGTAGCATGCAGGAAGAAGGCTTGTCATTTCAAAGAGAGAAGAGGAAACCAAAATCCAGGTACTGAAACAAGCACACCAGAATGGGAGATGTGCATGTGGACAGCTTCAAGCAGCAGCTCTGTGTGGACTCTTGGAAACAGCGCTGTGACAAAATTTCGTACGAAGCGGGATTTGGCCAAAGTTGAAAGACCTTCCAAAACCAACCCTAAAGAACTTAGCCAAACAATGAATGTTGCAATAAGCTCCTGCACGAAAGGTGCTCCTCTGACACAACCCCCGAGCAGGTAGCTACATTCTGCACAGTACAAAATGCATATGAATTCCAGGCTGAAAACTCACTCCAGAAGGATGAAATGCATGTGTTTCTCTCTGAAAGAACACTCAGCAACTAGGCTTTTGCTTGCTCCTTCAAAATCTTTGTAGAAACGTGTGTTTTCACTGCTTGAATACGTTTTGAGATGCATTGTTTCAATCTCTTGCAAGCCTCATGTTGTTTCTTACACAATGTGGAAAAACACGCAGTATGTTCCCCAAATCACTTGAAATCCAGGGAAACGCACACTGCATCACTCTTGCTCAAACACGCTCTTTCACCTAATGCGTTGAGAACTTTCTTTAAAGCAGAAAGGAAGGGCATTATGCAGTGAATTTGACGGGCATCTACAAAAGTCATTTCTATGGGTTGCGGAGCGCAAAAGCATGATTAATTTCATGTTCTCGATGAAACCCTTACATTTCCAAGTGACCTGAAGTAGGACTCTTACAAAAGGATGCGTTTGCATGTGTGTGCTGAAAGGAGCTCTAAGTTGTGTATTCAGTGTTGGATAGTGACACACTCTACATAGGTTACACAGCGTTTTGAAGGCACCAACATGCTTCAAACTGAAACTGCTACAAGGTGTGTGTAGCATGCAGAAAGAAGGCTTGTCATTTCAAAGAAAGAAGAGGAAACCAAAATCCAGGTAGTGTAACGAGAACACCAGTATGGGAGATGTGCATGTGGACAGGTTCAAAGAGAAGCTCTGTGTGGACACTTGGAAACATCGCTGTGACAAAATTTCGTACGAAGGGGCATTTGTCCAAAGTTGAAAGACCTTCCAAAACCAACCCTAAAGAACTTAGCTAAACAACGAATGTTGCAATCAGCTCCTGCACGAAAGGTGCTTCTATGACACAACCCCTGAACAGGTAGCTACATTCTGCGCAGTACAAAATGCATATGAACTCCAGGCTGAAAACTCACTCCAGAAGGAGGAAATGCATGTGTTTTGCTCTGAAACAACACTCAGGCACTAGGCTTTTGCTTGCTCCTTCAAAGTCTTTGTAGAAACGTGTGTTTTCACTGTTTGAATACGTTTTGAGATGCATTGTTTCAATCTCTTGCAAGCCTCATGTTGTTTCTTACACAATGTGGAAAAAAAAGGAGTATGTTTCCCAAACAGCTTAAAATCCAGGAAAACGCACACTGCATCACTCTTTCCCAAACACGCTCTTTCAACTGATGCGTTGAGAGCATTCTTTAAAGCAGAAAGGAAGGGCCTTTTCCAGTGAAATTCAGACGGGCATCTACAAAAGTCATATATATTGGATGCAGAGTGCAATAGCATGATGGACTTCATGTTCTCGATGAAAACCTTACATTTCAAAGAGACCTGAAGTAGGAATTTCACAAAAAGACGTGTTTGCGTCTCTCCTGTGAAAGGAGCTCTAACTTGTGTATTCAGTGCTTGAGAGTGTAACACTCTACATAGGTTACACAGCGTTTTGAGAGCACCAACATGCTTAAAACTGAAACTGCTACAAAGTGTGTGTAGCATACAGAAAGAAGGCTTGTCATTTCAAAGAAAGAAGAGGAAACCAAAATCCAGGTAGTGAAACGAGCACACCATTATGGGAGATGTGCATGTGGATAGCTTCAAGCAGCAGCTCTGTGTGGACACTTGGAAACAGCGCTCTGAAAAAATTTCTTAGGGGCGGGATTTGGGCAAAGTTGAAAGACCTTCCAAAACCCACCCTACGGAACTTAGCCAAACTATGAATGTTGCAATAAGCTCCTGAACGAAAGGTGCTTCTATGACACAACCCCCGAGCAGGTAGCTACATTCTGCACAGTACAAAATGCATATGAATTCCTGTCTGAAAACTCACTCCAGAAGGATGAAATGCGTGTGTTTCTCTCTGAAAGAACACTCAGCCACTAGGCTTTTGCTTGCTCCTTCAAAGTCTTTATAGAAACGTGTGTTTTCACTCCTGGAATACGTTTTGGGATGCATTGTTTCAATCTCTTGCAAGCCTCATGTTATATCTTACTCAATGTGAAAAAATAAGGAGTATGTTTCCCAAATCATTTGAAATCCAGGAAAAGGCACACTGCATCACTCTTGCTCAAACACGCTCTTTCTCCTAATGTGTTGAGAACTTTCAACAAACCGGAAAAGAAGGGCACTTTGTAGGTAAATTCAGATGGGCATGTACAAGAGTTCATTTCTATTGGTTGCAGAGTGCAAAAGCATGATTGACTTCATCTTCTCCATGAAACCCTTACATTTCCAAGTGACCTGAAGTAGGACATTTACAAAGGATGTGTTTGTGTGTCCGTAGTGAAACGAGCTCTAAGTTGTGTATTCAGTGTTGGAGTGTGACACGCTGTATATAGGATACACAACGATTTGAAGGCACCAACATGCTTCAGACTGAAACTGCTACAAGGTGTGTGTAGCATGCAGGAAGAAGGCTTGTCATTTCAAAGAGAGAAGAGGAAACCAAAATCCAGGTACTGAAACAAGCACACCAGAATGGGAGATGTGCATGTGGACAGCTTCAAGCAGCAGCTCTGTGTGGACTCTTGGAAACAGCGCTGTGACAAAATTTCGTACGAAGCGGGATTTGGCCAAAGTTGAAAGACCTTCCAAAACCAACCCTAAAGAACTTAGCCAAACAATGAATGTTGCAATAAGCTCCTGCACGAAAGGTGCTCCTCTGACACAACCCCCGAGCAGGTAGCTACATTCTGCACAGTACAAAATGCATATGAATTCCAGGCTGAAAACTCACTCCAGAAGGATGAAATGCATGTGTTTCTCTCTGAAAGAACACTCAGCAACTAGGCTTTTGCTTGCTCCTTCAAAATCTTTGTAGAAACGTGTGTTTTCACTGCTTGAATACGTTTTGAGATGCATTGTTTCAATCTCTTGCAAGCCTCATGTTGTTTCTTACACAATGTGGAAAAACACGCAGTATGTTCCCCAAATCACTTGAAATCCAGGGAAACGCACACTGCATCACTCTTGCTCAAACACGCTCTTTCACCTAATGCGTTGAGAACTTTCTTTAAAGCAGAAAGGAAGGGCATTATGCAGTGAATTTGACGGGCATCTACAAAAGTCATTTCTATGGGTTGCGGAGCGCAAAAGCATGATTAATTTCATGTTCTCGATGAAACCCTTACATTTCCAAGTGACCTGAAGTAGGACTCTTACAAAAGGATGCGTTTGCATGTGTGTGCTGAAAGGAGCTCTAAGTTGTGTATTCAGTGTTGGATAGTGACACACTCTACATAGGTTACACAGCGTTTTGAAGGCACCAACATGCTTCAAACTGAAACTGCTACAAGGTGTGTGTAGCATGCAGAAAGAAGGCTTGTCATTTCAAAGAAAGAAGAGGAAACCAAAATCCAGGTAGTGTAACGAGAACACCAGTATGGGAGATGTGCATGTGGACAGGTTCAAAGAGAAGCTCTGTGTGGACACTTGGAAACATCGCTGTGACAAAATTTCGTACAAAGGGGCATTTGTCCAAAGTTGAAAGACCTTCCAAAACCAACCCTAAAGAACTTAGCTAAACAACGAATGTTGCAATCAGCTCCTGCACGAAAGGTGCTTCTATGACACAACCCCTGAACAGGTAGCTACATTCTGCGCAGTACAAAATGCATATGAACTCCAGGCTGAAAACTCACTCCAGAAGGAGGAAATGCATGTGTTTTGCTCTGAAACAACACTCAGGCACTAGGCTTTTGCTTGCCCCTTCAAAGTCTTTGTAGAAACGTGTGTTTTCACTGTTTGAATACGTTTTGAGATGCATAGTTTCAATCTCTTGCAAGCCTCATGTTGTTTCTTACACAATGTGGAAAAAAAAGGAGTATGTTTCCCAAACAGCTTAAAATCCAGGAAAACGCACACTGCATCACTCTTTCCCAAACACGCTCTTTCAACTGATGCGATGAGAGCATTCTTTAAAGCAGAAAGGAAGGGCCTTTTCCAGTGAAATTCAGACGGGCATCTACAAAAGTCATATATATTGGATGCAGAGTGCAATAGCATGATGGACTTCATGTTCTCGATGAAAACCTTACATTTCAAAGAGACCTGAAGTAGGAATTTCACAAAAAGACGTGTTTGCGTCTCTCCTGTGAAAGGAGCTCTAACTTGTGTATTCAGTGCTTGAGAGTGTAACACTCTACATAGGTTACACAGCGTTTTGAGAGCACCAACATGCTTAAAACTGAAACTGCTACAAAGTGTGTGTAGCATACAGAAAGAAGGCTTGTCATTTCAAAGAGAGAAGAGGAAACCAAAATCCAGGTAGTGAAACGAGCACACCATTATGGGAGATGTGCATGAGGATAGCTTCAAGCAGCAGCTCTGTGTGGACACTTGGAAACAGCGCTCTGAAAAAATTTCTTAGGGGCGGGATTTGGGCAAAGTTGAAAGACCTTCCAAAACCCACCCTACGGAACTTAGCCAAACTATGAATGTTGCAATAAGCTCCTGAACGAAAGGTGTTTCTATGACACAACCCCCGAGCAGGTAGCTACATTCTGCACAGTACAAAATGCATATGAATTCCTGTCTGAAAACTCACTCCAGAAGGATGAAATGCGTGTGTTTCTCTCTGAAAGAACACTCAGCCACTAGGCTTTTGCTTGCTCCTTCAAAGTCTTTATAGAAACGTGTGTTTTCACTCCTGGAATACGTTTTGGGATGCATTGTTTCAATCTCTTGCAAGCCTCATGTTATATCTTACTCAATGTGAAAAAATAAGGAGTATGTTTCCCAAATCATTTGAAATCCAGGAAAAGGCACACTGCATCACTCTTGCTCAAACACGCTCTTTCTCCTAATGTGTTGAGAACTTTCAACAAACCGGAAAGGAAGGGCACTTTGTAGGTAAATTCAGATGGGCATGTACAAGAGTTCATTTCTACTGGTTGCAGAGTGCAAAAGCATGATTGACTTCATCTTCTCCATGAAACCCTTACATTTCCAAGTGACCTGAAGTAGGACATTTACAAAGGATGTGTTTGTGTGTCCGTAGTGAAACGAGCTCTAAGTTGTGTATTCAGTGTTGGAGTGTGACACGCTGTATATAGGATACACAACGATTTGAAGGCACCAACATGCTTCAGACTGAAACTGCTACAAGGTGTGTGTAGCATGCAGGAAGAAGGCTTGTCATTTCAAAGAGAGAAGAGGAAACCAAAATCCAGGTACTGAAACAAGCACACCAGAATGGGAGATGTGCATGTGGACAGCTTCAAGCAGCAGCTCTGTGTGGACTCTTGGAAACAGCGCTGTGACAAAATTTCGTACGAAGCGGGATTTGGCCAAAGTTGAAAGACCTTCCAAAACCAACCCTAAAGAACTTAGCCAAACAATGAATGTTGCAATAAGCTCCTGCACGAAAGGTGCTCCTCTGACACAACCCCCGAGCAGGTAGCTACATTCTGCGCAGTACAAAATGCATATGAACTCCAGGCTGAAAACTCACTCCAGAAGGAGGAAATGCATGTGTTTTGCTCTGAAACAACACTCAGGCACTAGGCTTTTGCTTGCCCCTTCAAAGTCTTTGTAGAAACGTGTGTTTTCACTGTTTGAATACGTTTTGAGATGCATTGTTTCAATCTCTTGCAAGCCTCATGTTGTTTCTTACACAATGTGGAAAAAAAAGGAGTATGTTTCCCAAACAGCTTAAAATCCAGGAAAACGCACACTGCATCACTCTTTCCCAAACACGCTCTTTCAACTGATGCGTTGAGAGCATTCTTTAAAGCAGAAAGGAAGGGCCTTTTCCAGTGAAATTCAGACGGGCATCTACAAAAGTCATATATATTGGATGCAGAGTGCAATAGCATGATGGACTTCATGTTCTCGATGAAAACCTTACATTTCAAAGAGACCTGAAGTAGGAATTTCACAAAAAGACGTGTTTGCGTCTCTCCTGTGAAAGGAGCTCTAACTTGTGTATTCAGTGCTTGAGAGTGTAACACTCTACATAGGTTACACAGCGTTTTGAGAGCACCAACATGCTTAAAACTGAAACTGCTACAAAGTGTGTGTAGCATACAGAAAGAAGGCTTGTCATTTCAAAGAAAGAAGAGGAAACCAAAATCCAGGTAGTGAAACGAGCACACCATTATGGGAGATGTGCATGTGGATAGCTTCAAGCAGCAGCTCTGTGTGGACACTTGGAAACAGCGCTCTGAAAAAATTTCTTAGGGGCGGGATTTGGGCAAAGTTGAAAGACCTTCCAAAACCCACCCTACGGAACTTAGCCAAACTATGAATGTTGCCATAAGCTCCTGAACGAAAGGTGCTTCTATGACACAACCCCCGAGCAGGTAGCTACATTCTGCACAGTACAAAATGCATATGAATTCCTGTCTGAAAACTCACTCCAGAAGGATGAAATGCGTGTGTTTCTCTCTGAAAGAACACTCAGCCACTAGGCTTTTGCTTGCTCCTTCAAAGTCTTTATAGAAACGTGTGTTTTCACTCCTGGAATACGTTTTGGGATGCATTGTTTCAATCTCTTGCAAGCCTCATGTTATATCTTACTCAATGTGAAAAAATAAGGAGTATGTTTCCCAAATCATTTGAAATCCAGGAAAAGGCACACTGCATCACTCTTGCTCAAACACGCTCTTTCTCCTAATGTGTTGAGAACTTTCAACAAACCGGAAAAGAAGGGCACTTTGTAGGTAAATTCAGATGGGCATGTACAAGAGTTCATTTCTATTGGTTGCAGAGTGCAAAAGCATGATTGACTTCATCTTCTCCATGAAACCCTTACATTTCCAAGTGACCTGAAGTAGGACATTTACAAAGGATGTGTTTGTGTGTCCGTAGTGAAACGAGCTCTAAGTTGTGTATTCAGTGTTGGAGTGTGACACGCTGTATATAGGATACACAACGATTTGAAGGCACCAACATGCTTCAGACTGAAACTGCTACAAGGTGTGTGTAGCATGCAGGAAGAAGGCTTGTCATTTCAAAGAGAGAAGAGGAAAGCAAAATCCAGGTACTGAAACAAGCACACCAGAATGGGAGATGTGCATGTGGACAGCTTCAAGCAGCAGCTCTGTGTGGACTCTTGGAAACAGCGCTGTGACAAAATTTCGTACGAAGCGGGATTTGGCCAAAGTTGAAAGACCTTCCAAAACCAACCCTAAAGAACTTAGCCAAACAATGAATGTTGCAATAAGCTCCTGCACGAAAGGTGCTCCTCTGACACAACCCCCGAGCAGGTAGCTACATTCTGCGCAGTACAAAATGCATATGAACTCCAGGCTGAAAACTCACTCCAGAAGGAGGAAATGCATGTGTTTTGCTCTGAAACAACACTCAGGCACTAGGCTTTTGCTTGCCCCTTCAAAGTCTTTGTAGAAACGTGTGTTTTCACTGTTTGAATACGTTTTGAGATGCATTGTTTCAATCTCTTGCAAGCCTCATGTTGTTTCTTACACAATGTGGAAAAAAAAGGAGTATGTTTCCCAAACAGCTTAAAATCCAGGAAAACGCACACTGCATCACTCTTTCCCAAACACGCTCTTTCAACTGATGCGTTGAGAGCATTCTTTAAAGCAGAAAGGAAGGGCCTTTTCCAGTGAAATTCAGACGGGCATCTACAAAAGTCATATATATTGGATGCAGAGTGCAATAGCATGATGGACTTCATGTTCTCGATGAAAACCTTACATTTCAAAGAGACCTGAAGTAGGAATTTCACAAAAAGACGTGTTTGCGTCTCTCCTGTGAAAGGAGCTCTAACTTGTGTATTCAGTGCTTGAGAGTGTAACACTCTACATAGGTTACACAGCGTTTTGAGAGCACCAACATGCTTAAAACTGAAACTGCTACAAAGTGTGTGTAGCATACAGAAAGAAGGCTTGTCATTTCAAAGAAAGAAGAGGAAACCAAAATCCAGGTAGTGAAACGAGCACACCATTATGGGAGATGTGCATGTGGATAGCTTCAAGCAGCAGCTCTGTGTGGACACTTGGAAACAGCGCTCTGAAAAAATTTCTTAGGGGCGGGATTTGGGCAAAGTTGAAAGACCTTCCAAAACCCACCCTACGGAACTTAGCCAAACTATGAATGTTGCCATAAGCTCCTGAACGAAAGGTGCTTCTATGACACAACCCCCGAGCAGGTAGCTACATTCTGCACAGTACAAAATGCATATGAATTCCTGTCTGAAAACTCACTCCAGAAGGATGAAATGCGTGTGTTTCTCTCTGAAAGAACACTCAGCCACTAGGCTTTTGCTTGCTCCTTCAAAGTCTTTATAGAAACGTGTGTTTTCACTCCTGGAATACGTTTTGGGATGCATTGTTTCAATCTCTTGCAAGCCTCATGTTATATCTTACTCAATGTGAAAAAATAAGGAGTATGTTTCCCAAATCATTTGAAATCCAGGAAAAGGCACACTGCATCACTCTTGCTCAAACACGCTCTTTCTCCTAATGTGTTGAGAACTTTCAACAAACCGGAAAAGAAGGGCACTTTGTAGGTAAATTCAGATGGGCATGTACAAGAGTTCATTTCTATTGGTTGCAGAGTGCAAAAGCATGATTGACTTCATCTTCTCCATGAAACCCTTACATTTCCAAGTGACCTGAAGTAGGACATTTACAAAGGATGTGTTTGTGTGTCCGTAGTGAAACGAGCTCTAAGTTGTGTATTCAGTGTTGGAGTGTGACACGCTGTATATAGGATACACAACGATTTGAAGGCACCAACATGCTTCAGACTGAAACTGCTACAAGGTGTGTGTAGCATGCAGGAAGAAGGCTTGTCATTTCAAAGAGAGAAGAGGAAAGCAAAATCCAGGTACTGAAACAAGCACACCAGAATGGGAGATGTGCATGTGGACAGCTTCAAGCAGCAGCTCTGTGTGGACTCTTGGAAACAGCGCTGTGACAAAATTTCGTACGAAGCGGGATTTGGCCAAAGTTGAAAGACCTTCCAAAACCAACCCTAAAGAACTTATCCAAACAATGAATGTTGCAATAAGCTCCTGCACGAAAGGTGCTCCTCTGACACAACCCCCGAGCAGGTAGCTACATTCTGCACAGTACAAAATGCATATGAATTCCAGGCTGAAAACTCACTCCAGAAGGATGAAATGCATGTGTTTCTCTCTGAAAGAACACTCAGCAACTAGGCTTTTGCTTGCTCCTTCAAAATCTTTGTAGAAACGTGTGTTTTCACTGCTTGAATACGTTTTGAGATGCATTGTTTCAATCTCTTGCAAGCCTCATGTTGTTTCTTACACAATGTGGAAAAACACGCAGTATGTTCCCCAAATCACTTGAAATCCAGGGAAACGCACACTGCATCACTCTTGCCCAAACACGCTCTTTCACCTAATGCGTTGAGAACTTTCTTTAAAGCAGAAAGGAAGGGCATTATGCAGTGAATTTGACGGGCATCTACAAAAGTCATTTCTATGGGTTGCGGAGCGCAAAAGCATGATTAATTTCATGTTCTCGATGAAACCCTTACATTTCCAAGTGACCTGAAGTAGGACTCTTACAAAAGGATGCGTTTGCATGTGTGTGCTGAAAGGAGCTCTAAGTTGTGTATTCAGTGTTGGATAGTGACACACTCTACATAGGTTACACAGCGTTTTGAAGGCACCAACATGCTTCAAACTGAAACTGCTACAAGGTGTGTGTAGCATGCAGAAAGAAGGCTTGTCATTTCAAAGAAAGAAGAGGAAACCAAAATCCAGGTAGTGTAACGAGAACACCAGTATGGGAGATGTGCATGTGGACAGGTTCAAAGAGAAGCTCTGTGTGGACACTTGGAAACATCGCTGTGACAAAATTTCGTACGAAGGGGCATTTGTCCAAAGTTGAAAGACCTTCCAAAACCAACCCTAAAGAACTTAGCTAAACAACGAATGTTGCAATCAGCTCCTGCACGAAAGGTGCTTCTATGACACAACCCCTGAACAGGTAGCTACATTCTGCGCAGTACCAAATGCATATGAACTCCAGGCTGAAAACTCACTCCAGAAGGAGGAAATGCATGTGTTTTGCTCTGAAACAACACTCAGGCACTAGGCTTTTGCTTGCTCCTTCAAAGTCTTTGTAGAAACGTGTGTTTTCACTGTTTGAATACGTTTTGAGATGCATTGTTTCAATCTCTTGCAAGCCTCATGTTGTTTCTTACACAATGTGGAAAAAAAAGGAGTATGTTTCCCAAACAGCTTAAAATCCAGGAAAACGCACACTGCATCACTCTTTCCCAAACACGCTCTTTCAACTGATGCGTTGAGAGCATTCTTTAAAGCAGAAAGGAAGGGCCTTTTCCAGTGAAATTCAGACGGGCATCTACAAAAGTCATATATATTGGATGCAGAGTGCAATAGCATGATGGACTTCATGTTCTCGATGAAAACCTTACATTTCAAAGAGACCTGAAGTAGGAATTTCACAAAAAGACGTGTTTGCTCCTCTCCTGTGAAAGGAGCTCTAACTTGTGTATTCAGTGCTTGAGAGTGTAACACTCTACATAGGTTACACAGCGTTTTGAGAGCACCAACATGCTTAAAACTGAAACTGCTACAAAGTGTGTGTAGCATACAGAAAGAAGGCTTGTCATTTCAAAGAAAGAAGAGGAAACCAAAATCCAGGTAGTGAAACGAGCACACCATTATGGGAGATGTGCATGTGGATAGCTTCAAGCAGCAGCTCTGTGTGGACACTTGGAAACAGCGCTCTGAAAAAATTTCTTAGGGGCAGGATTTGGGCAAAGTTGAAAGACCTTCCAAAACCCACCCTACGGAACTTAGCCAAACTATGAATGTTGCAATAAGCTCCTGAACGAAAGGTGCTTCTATGACACAACCCCCGAGCAGGTAGCTACATTCTGCACAGTACAAAATGCATATGAATTCCTGTCTGAAAACTCACTCCAGAAGGATGAAATGCGTGTGTTTCTCTCTGAAAGAACACTCAGCCACTAGGCTTTTGCTTGCTCCTTCAAAGTCTTTATAGAAACGTGTGTTTTCACTCCTGGAATACGTTTTGGGATGCATTGTTTCAATCTCTTGCAAGCCTCATGTTATATCTTACTCAATGTGAAAAAATAAGGAGTATGTTTCCCAAATCATTTGAAATCCAGGAAAAGGCACACTGCATCACTCTTGCTCAAACACGCTCTTTCTCCTAATGTGTTGAGAACTTTCAACAAACCGGAAAAGAAGGGCACTTTGTAGGTAAATTCAGATGGGCATGTACAAGAGTTCATTTCTATTGGTTGCAGAGTGCAAAAGCATGATTGACTTCATCTTCTCCATGAAACCCTTACATTTCCAAGTGACCTGAAGTAGGACATTTACAAAGGATGTGTTTGTGTGTCCGTAGTGAAACGAGCTCTAAGTTGTGTATTCAGTGTTGGAGTGTGACACGCTGTATATAGGATACACAACGATTTGAAGGCACCAACATGCTTCAGACTGAAACTGCTACAAGGTGTGTGTACCATGCAGGAAGAAGGCTTGTCATTTCAAAGAGAGAAGAGGAAACCAAAATCCAGGTACTGAAACAAGCACACCAGAATGGGAGATGTGCATGTGGACAGCTTCAAGCAGCAGCTCTGTGTGGACTCTTGGAAACAGCGCTGTGACAAAATTTCGTACGAAGCGGGATTTGGCCAAAGTTGAAAGACCTTCCAAAACCAACCCTAAAGAACTTAGCCAAACAATGAATGTTGCAATAAGCTCCTGCACGAAAGGTGCTCCTCTGACACAACCCCCGAGCAGGTAGCTACATTCTGCACAGTACAAAATGCATATGAATTCCAGGCTGAAAACTC
Source organism: Miniopterus schreibersii (assembly GCF_964146895.1). Lineage (NCBI taxonomy): Eukaryota > Metazoa > Chordata > Mammalia > Chiroptera > Miniopteridae > Miniopterus > Miniopterus schreibersii. Next base: position 34,206,309 of record NC_138118.1, on the reverse strand, counting down.
ACTCCAGAAGGAGGAAATGCATGTGTTTCTCTCTGAAAGAACACTCAGCAACTAGGCTTTTGCTTGCTCCTTCAAAGTCTTTGTAGAAACGTGTGTTTTCACTGCTTGAATACGTTTTGAGATGCATTGTTTCAATCTCTTGCAAGCCTCATGTTGTTTCTTACACAATGTGGAAAAACACGGAGTATGTTCCCCAAATCACTTGAAATCCAGGGACATGCACACTGCATCACTCTTGCCCAAACACGCTCTTTCACCTAATGCGTTGAGAACTTTCTTTAAAGCAGAAAGGAAGGGCATTATGCAGTGAATTTGACGGGCATCTACAAAAGTCATTTCTATGGGTTGCAGAGCGCAAAAGCATGATTAAGTTCATGTTCTCGATGAAACCCTTACATTTCCAAGTGACCTGAAGTAGGACTCTTACAAAAGGATGCGTTTGCGTGTGTGTGCTGAAACGAGCTCTAAGTTGTGTATTCAGTGTTGGATAGTGACACACTCTACATAGGTTACACAGCGTTTTGAAGGCACCAACATGCTTCAAACTGAAACTGCTACAAGGTGTGTGTAGCATGCAGAAAGAAGGCTTGTCATTTCAAAGAAAGAAGAGGAAACCAAAATCCAGGTAGTGTAACGAGAACACCAGTATGGGAGATGTGCATGTGGACAGGTTCAAAGAGAAGCTCTGTGTGGACACTTGGAAACATCGCTGTGACAAAATTTCGTACGAAGGGGCATTTGTCCAAAGTTGAAAGACCTTCCAAAACCAACCCTAAAGAACTTAGCTAAACAACGAATGTTGCAATCAGCTCCTGCACGAAAGGTGCTTCTATGACACAACCCCTGAACAGGTAGCTACATTCTGCGCAGTACAAAATGCATATGAACTCCAGGCTGAAAACTCACTCCAGAAGGAGGAAATGCATGTGTTTTGCTCTGAAACAACACTCAGGCACTAGGCTTTTGCTTGCTCCTTCAAAGTCTTTGTAGAAACGTGTGTTTTCACTGTTTGAATACGTTTTGAGATGCATTGTTTCAATCTCTTGCAAGCCTCATGTTGTTTCTTACACAATGTGGAAAAAAAAGGAGTATGTTTCCCAAACAGCTTAAAATCCAGGAAAACGCACACTGCATCACTCTTTCCCAAACACGCTCTTTCAACTGATGCGTTGAGAGCATTCTTTAAAGCAGAAAGGAAGGGCCTTTTCCAGTGAAATTCAGACGGGCATCTACAAAAGTCATATATATTGGATGCAGAGTGCAATAGCATGATGGACTTCATGTTCTCGATGAAAACCTTACATTTCAAAGAGACCTGAAGTAGGAATTTCACAAAAAGACGTGTTTGCGTCTCTCCTGTGAAAGGAGCTCTAACTTGTGTATTCAGTGCTTGAGAGTGTAACACTCTACATAGGTTACACAGCGTTTTGAGAGCACCAACATGCTTAAAACTGAAACTGCTACAAAGTGTGTGTAGCATACAGAAAGAAGGCTTGTCATTTCAAAGAAAGAAGAGGAAACCAAAATCCAGGTAGTGAAACGAGCACACCATTATGGGAGATGTGCATGTGGATAGCTTCAAGCAGCAGCTCTGTGTGGACACTTGGAAACAGCGCTCTGAAAAAATTTCTTAGGGGCGGGATTTGGGCAAAGTTGAAAGACCTTCCAAAACCCACCCTACGGAACTTAGCCAAACTATGAATGTTGCAATAAGCTCCTGAACGAAAGGTGCTTCTATGACACAACCCCCGAGCAGGTAGCTACATTCTGCACAGTACAAAATGCATATGAATTCCTGTCGGAAAACTCACTCCAGAAGGATGAAATGCGTGTGTTTCTCTCTGAAAGAACACTCAGCCACTAGGCTTTTGCTTGCTCCTTCAAAGTCTTTATAGAAACGTGTGTTTTCACTCCTGGAATACGTTTTGGGATGCATTGTTTCAATCTCTTGCAAGCCTCATGTTATATCTTACTCAATGTGAAAAAATAAGGAGTATGTTTCCCAAATCATTTGATATCCAGGAAAAGGCACACTGCATCACTCTTGCTCAAACACGCTCTTTCTCCTAATGTGTTGAGAACTTTCAACAAACCGGAAAAGAAGGGCACTTTGTAGGTAAATTCAGATGGGCATGTACAAGAGTTCATTTCTATTGGTTGCAGAGTGCAAAAGCATGATTGACTTCATCTTCTCCATGAAACCCTTACATTTCCAAGTGACCTGAAGTAGGACATTTACAAAGGATGTGTTTGTGTGTCCGTAGTGAAACGAGCTCTAAGTTGTGTATTCAGTGTTGGAGTGTGACACGCTGTATATAGGATACACAACGATTTGAAGGCACCAACATGCTTCAGACTGAAACTGCTACAAGGAGTGTGTAGCATGCAGGAAGAAGGCTTGTCATTTCAAAGAGAGAAGAGGAAACCAAAATCCAGGTACTGAAACAAGCACACCAGAATGGGAGATGTGCATGTGGACAGCTTCAAGCAGCAGCTCTGTGTGGACTCTTGGAAACAGCGCTGTGACAAAATTTCGTACGAAGCGGGATTTGGCCAAAGTTGAAAGACCTTCCAAAACCAACCCTAAAGAACTTAGCCAAACAATGAATGTTGCAATAAGCTCCTGCACGAAAGGTGCTCCTCTGACACAACCCCCGAGCAGGTAGCTACATTCTGCACAGTACAAAATGCATATGAATTCCAGGCTGAAAACTCACTCCAGAAGGAGGAAATGCATGTGTTTCTCTCTGAAAGAACACTCAGCAACTAGGCTTTTGCTTGCTCCTTCAAAGTCTTTGTAGAAACGTGTGTTTTCACTGCTTGAATACGTTTTGAGATGCATTGTTTCAATCTCTTGCAAGCCTCATGTTGTTTCTTACACAATGTGGAAAAAAAAGGAGTATGTTTCCCAAACAGCTTAAAATCCAGGAAAACGCACACTGCATCACTCTTTCCCAAACACGCTCTTTCAACTGATGCGTTGAGAGCATTCTTTAAAGCAGAAAGGAAGGGCCTTTTCCAGTGAAATTCAGACGGGCATCTACAAAAGTCATATATATTGGATGCAGAGTGCAATAGCATGATGGACTTCATGTTCTCGATGAAAACCTTACATTTCAAAGAGACCTGAAGTAGGAATTTCACAAAAAGACGTGTTTGCGTCTCTCCTGTGAAAGGAGCTCTAACTTGTGTATTCAGTGCTTGAGAGTGTAACACTCTACATAGGTTACACAGCGTTTTGAGAGCACCAACATGCTTAAAACTGAAACTGCTACAAAGTGTGTGTAGCATACAGAAAGAAGGCTTGTCATTTCAAAGAAAGAAGAGGAAACCAAAATCCAGGTAGTGAAACGAGCACACCATTATGGGAGATGTGCATGTGGATAGCTTCAAGCAGCAGCTCTGTGTGGACACTTGGAAACAGCGCTCTGAAAAAATTTCTTAGGGGCGGGATTTGGGCAAAGTTGAAAGACCTTCCAAAACCCACCCTACGGAACTTAGCCAAACTATGAATGTTGCAATAAGCTCCTGAACGAAAGGTGCTTCTATGACACAACCCCCGAGCAGGTAGCTACATTCTGCACAGTACAAAATGCATATGAATTCCTGTCTGAAAACTCACTCCAGAAGGATGAAATGCGTGTGTTTCTCTCTGAAAGAACACTCAGCCACTAGGCTTTTGCTTGCTCCTTCAAAGTCTTTATAGAAACGTGTGTTTTCACTCCTGGAATACGTTTTGGGATGCATTGTTTCAATCTCTTGCAAGCCTCATGTTATATCTTACTCAATGTGAAAAAATAAGGAGTATGTTTCCCAAATCATTTGATATCCAGGAAAAGGCACACTGCATCACTCTTGCTCAAACACGCTCTTTCTCCTAATGTGTTGAGAACTTTCAACAAACCGGAAAAGAAGGGCACTTTGTAGGTAAATTCAGATGGGCATGTACAAGAGTTCATTTCTATTGGTTGCAGAGTGCAAAAGCATGATTGACTTCATCTTCTCCATGAAACCCTTACATTTCCAAGTGACCTGAAGTAGGACATTTACAAAGGATGTGTTTGTGTGTCCGTAGTGAAACGAGCTCTAAGTTGTGTATTCAGTGTTGGAGTGTGACACGCTGTATATAGGATACACAACGATTTGAAGGCACCAACATGCTTCAGACTGAAACTGCTACAAGGTGTGTGTAGCATGCAGGAAGAAGGCTTGTCATTTCAAAGAGAGAAGAGGAAACCAAAATCCAGGTACTGAAACAAGCACACCAGAATGGGAGATGTGCATGTGGACAGCTTCAAGCAGCAGCTCTGTGTGGACTCTTGGAAACAGCGCTGTGACAAAATTTCGTACGAAGCGGGATTTGGCCAAAGTTGAAAGACCTTCCAAAACCAACCCTAAAGAACTTAGCCAAACAATGAATGTTGCAATAAGCTCCTGCACGAAAGGTGCTCCTCTGACACAACCCCCGAGCAGGTAGCTACATTCTGCACAGTACAAAATGCATATGAATTCCAGGCTGAAAACTCACTCCAGAAGGAGGAAATGCATGTGTTTCTCTCTGAAAGAACACTCAGCAACTAGGCTTTTGCTTGCTCCTTCAAAGTCTTTGTAGAAACGTGTGTTTTCACTGCTTGAATACGTTTTGAGATGCATTGTTTCAATCTCTTGCAAGCCTCATGTTGTTTCTTACACAATGTGGAAAAAAAAGGAGTATGTTTCCCAAACAGCTTAAAATCCAGGAAAACGCACACTGCATCACTCTTTCCCAAACACGCTCTTTCAACTGATGCGTTGAGAGCATTCTTTAAAGCAGAAAGGAAGGGCCTTTTCCAGTGAAATTCAGACGGGCATCTACAAAAGTCATATATATTGGATGCAGAGTGCAATAGCATGATGGACTTCATGTTCTCGATGAAAACCTTACATTTCAAAGAGACCTGAAGTAGGAATTTCACAAAAAGACGTGTTTGTGTCTCTCCTGTGAAAGGAGCTCTAACTTGTGTATTCAGTGCTTGAGAGTGTAACACTCTACATAGGTTACACAGCGTTTTGAGAGCACCAACATGCTTAAAACTGAAACTGCTACAAAGTGTGTGTAGCATACAGAAAGAAGGCTTGTCATTTCAAAGAAAGAAGAGGAAACCAAAATCCAGGTAGTGAAACGAGCACACCATTATGGGAGATGTGCATGTGGATAGCTTCAAGCAGCAGCTCTGTGTGGACACTTGGAAACAGCGCTCTGAAAAAATTTCTTAGGGGCGGGATTTGGGCAAAGTTGAAAGACCTTCCAAAACCCACCCTACGGAACTTAGCCAAACTATGAATGTTGCAATAAGCTCCTGAACGAAAGGTGCTTCTATGACACAACCCCCGAGCAGGTAGCTACATTCTGCACAGTACAAAATGCATAAGAATTCCTGTCGGAAAACTCACTCTGGAAGGATGAAATGCGTGTGTTTCTCTCTGAAAGAACACTCAGCCACTAGGCTTTTGCTTGCTCCTTCAAAGTCTTTATAGAAACGTGTGTTTTCACTCCTGGAATACGTTTTGGGATGCATTGTTTCAATCTCTTGCAAGCCTCATGTTATATCTTACTCAATGTGAAAAAATAAGGAGTATGTTTCCCAAATCATTTGAAATCCAGGAAAAGGCACACTGCATCACTCTTGCTCAAACACGCTCTTTCTCCTAATGTGTTGAGAACTTTCAACAAACCGGAAAAGAAGGGCACTTTGTAGGTAAATTCAGATGGGCATGTACAAGAGTTCATTTCTATTGGTTGCAGAGTGCAAAAGCATGATTGACTTCATCTTCTCCATGAAACCCTTACATTTCCAAGTGACCTGAAGTAGGACATTTACAAAGGATGTGTTTGTGTGTCCGTAGTGAAACGAGCTCTAAGTTGTGTATTCAGTGTTGGAGTGTGACAGGCTGTATATAGGATACACAACGATTTGAAGGCACCAACATGCTTCAGACTGAAACTGCTACAAGGTGTGTGTAGCATGCAGGAAGAAGGCTTGTCATTTCAAAGAGAGAAGAGGAAACCAAAATCCAGGTACTGAAACAAGCACACCAGAATGGGAGATGTGCATGTGGACAGCTTCAAGCAGCAGCTCTGTGTGGACTCTTGGAAACAGCGCTGTGAAAAATTTCGTACGAAGCGGGATTTGGCCAAAGTTGAAAGACCTTCCAAAACCAACCCTAAAGAACTTAGCCAAACAATGAATGTTGCAATAAGCTCCTGCACGAAAGGTGCTCCTCTGACACAACCCCCGAGCAGGTAGCTACATTCTGCACAGTACAAAATGCATATGAATTCCAGGCTGAAAACTCACTCCAGAAGGAGGAAATGCATGTGTTCCTCTCTGAAAGAACACTCAGCAACTAGGCTTTTGCTTGCTCCTTCAAAGTCTTTGTAGAAACGTGTGTTTTCACTGCTTGAATACGTTTTGAGATGCATTGTTTCAATCTCTTGCAAGCCTCATGTTGTTTCTTACACAATGTGGAAACACACGGAGTATGTTCCCCAAATCACTTGAAATCCAGGGAAACGCACACTGCATCACTCTTGCCCAAACACGCTCTTTCACCTAATGCGTTGAGAACATTCTTTAAAGCAGAAAGGAAGGGCATTATGCAGTGAATTTGACGGGCATCTACAAAAGTCATTTCTATGGGTTGCAGAGCGCAAAAGCATGATTAAGTTCATGTTCTCGATGAAACCCTTACATTTCCAAGTGACCTGAAGTAGGACTCTTACAAAAGGATGCCTTTGCGTGTGTGTGCTGAAAGGAGCTCTAAGTTGTGTATTCAGTGTTGGATAGTGACACACTCTACATAGGTTACACAGCGTTTTGAAGGCACCAACATGCTTCAAACTGAAACTGCTACAAGGTGTGTGTAGCATGCAGAAAGAAGGCTTGTCATTTCAAAGAAAGAAGAGGAAACCAAAATCCAGGTAGTGTAACGAGAACACCAGTATGGGAGATGTGCATGTGGACAGGTTCAAAGAGAAGCTCTGTGTGGACACTTGGAAACATCGCTGTGACAAAATTTCGTACGAAGGGGCATTTGTCCAAAGTTGAAAGACCTTCCAAAACCAACCCTAAAGAACTTAGCTAAACAACGAATGTTGCAATCAGCTCCTGCACGAAAGGTGCTTCTATGACACAACCCCTGAACAGGTAGCTACATTCTGCGCAGTACAAAATGCATATGAACTCCAGGCTGAAAACTCACTCCAGAAGGAGGAAATGCATGTGTTTTGCTCTGAAACAACACTCAGGCACTAGGCTTTTGCTTGCCCCTTCAAAGTCTTTGTAGAAACGTGTGTTTTCACTGTTTGAATACGTTTTGAGATGCATTGTTTCAATCTCTTGCAAGCCTCATGTTGTTTCTTACACAATGTGGAAAAAAAAGGAGTATGTTTCCCAAACAGCTTAAAATCCAGGAAAACGCACACTGCATCACTCTTTCCCAAACACGCTCTTTCAACTGATGCGTTGAGAGCATTCTTTAAAGCAGAAAGGAAGGGCCTTTTCCAGTGAAATTCAGACGGGCATCTACAAAAGTCATATATATTGGATGCAGAGTGCAATAGCATGATGGACTTCATGTTCTCGATGAAAACCTTACATTTCAAAGAGACCTGAAGTAGGAATTTCACAAAAAGACGTGTTTGCGTCTCTCCTGTGAAAGGAGCTCTAACTTGTGTATTCAGTGCTTGAGAGTGTAACACTCTACATAGGTTACACAGCGTTTTGAGAGCACCAACATGCTTAAAACTGAAACTGCTACAAAGTGTGTGTAGCATACAGAAAGAAGGCTTGTCATTTCAAAGAAAGAAGAGGAAACCAAAATCCAGGTAGTGAAACGAGCACACCATTATGGGAGATGTGCATGTGGATAGCTTCAAGCAGCAGCTCTGTGTGGACACTTGGAAACAGCGCTCTGAAAAAATTTCTTAGGGGCGGGATTTGGGCAAAGTTGAAAGACCTTCCAAAACCCACCCTACGGAACTTAGCCAAACTATGAATGTTGCAATAAGCTCCTGAACGAAAGGTGCTTCTATGACACAACCCCCGAGCAGGTAGCTACATTCTGCAGAGTACAAAATGCATATGAATTCCAGGCTGAAAACTCACTCTGGAAGGATGAAATGCGTGTGTTTCTCTCTGAAAGAACACTCAGCCACTAGGCTTTTGCTTGCTCCTTCAAAGTCTTTATAAAAACGTGTGTTTTCACTCCTGGAATACGTTTTGGGATGCATTGTTTCAATCTCTTGCAAGCCTCATGTTATATCTTACTCAATGTGAAAAAATAAGGAGTATGTTTCCCAAATCATTTGAAATCCAGGAAAAGGCACACTGCATCACTCTTGCTCAAACACGCTCTTTCTCCTAATGTGTTGAGAACTTTCAACAAACCGGAAAGGAAGGGCACTTTGTAGGTAAATTCAGATGGGCATGTACAAGAGTTCATTTCTACTGGTTGCAGAGTGCAAAAGCATGATTGACTTCATCTTCTCCATGAAACCCTTACATTTCCAAGTGACCTGAAGTAGGACATTTACAAAGGATGTGTTTGTGTGTCCGTAGTGAAACGAGCTCTAAGTTGTGTATTCAGTGTTGGAGTGTGACACGCTGTATATAGGATACACAACGATTTGAAGGCACCAACATGCTTCAGACTGAAACTGCTACAAGGTGTGTGTAGCATGCAGGAAGAAGGCTTGTCATTTCAAAGAGAGAAGAGGAAACCAAAATCCAGGTACTGAAACAAGCACACCAGAATGGGAGATGTGCATGTGGACAGCTTCAAGCAGCAGCTCTGTGTGGACTCTTGGAAACAGCGCTGTGAAAAAATTTCGTACGAAGAGGGATTTGGCCAAAGTTGAAAGACCTTCCAAAACCAACCCTAAAGAACTTAGCCAAACAATGAATGTTGCAATAAGCTCCTGCACGAAAGGTGCTCCTCTGACACAACCCCCGAGCAGGTAGCTACATTCTGCGCAGTACAAAATGCATATGAACTCCAGGCTGAAAACTCACTCCAGAAGGAGGAAATGCATGTGTTTTGCTCTGAAACAACACTCAGGCACTAGGCTTTTGCTTGCCCCTTCAAAGTCTTTGTAGAAACGTGTGTTTTCACTGTTTGAATACGTTTTGAGATGCATTGTTTCAATCTCTTGCAAGCCTCATGTTGTTTCTTACACAATGTGGAAAAAAAAGGAGTATGTTTCCCAAACAGCTTAAAATCCAGGAAAACGCACACTGCATCACTCTTTCCCAAACACGCTCTTTCAACTGATGCGTTGAGAGCATTCTTTAAAGCAGAAAGGAAGGGCCTTTTCCAGTGAAATTCAGACGGGCATCTACAAAAGTCATATATATTGGATGCAGAGTGCAATAGCATGATGGACTTCATGTTCTCGATGAAAACCTTACATTTCAAAGAGACCTGAAGTAGGAATTTCACAAAAAGACGTGTTTGCGTCTCTCCTGTGAAAGGAGCTCTAACTTGTGTATTCAGTGCTTGAGAGTGTAACACTCTACATAGGTTACACAGCGTTTTGAGAGCACCAACATGCTTAAAACTGAAACTGCTACAAAGTGTGTGTAGCATACAGAAAGAAGGCTTGTCATTTCAAAGAAAGAAGAGGAAACCAAAATCCAGGTAGTGAAACGAGCACACCATTATGGGAGATGTGCATGTGGATAGCTTCAAGCAGCAGCTCTGTGTGGACACTTGGAAACAGCGCTCTGAAAAAATTTCTTAGGGGCGGGATTTGGGCAAAGTTGAAAGACCTTCCAAAACCCACCCTACGGAACTTAGCCAAACTATGAATGTTGCAATAAGCTCCTGAACGAAAGGTGCTTCTATGACACAACCCCCGAGCAGGTAGCTACATTCTGCACAGTACAAAATGCATATGAATTCCTGTCGGAAAACTCACTCCAGAAGGATGAAATGCGTGTGTTTCTCTCTGAAAGAACACTCAGCCACTAGGCTTTTGCTTGCTCCTTCAAAGTCTTTATAGAAACGTGTGTTTTCACTCCTGGAATACGTTTTGGGATGCATTGTTTCAATCTCTTGCAAGCCTCATGTTATATCTTACTCAATGTGAAAAAATAAGGAGTATGTTTCCCAAATCATTTGAAATCCAGGAAAAGGCACACTGCATCACTCTTGCTCAAACACGCTCTTTCTCCTAATGTGTTGAGAACTTTCAACAAACCGGAAAAGAAGGGCACTTTGTAGGTAAATTCAGATGGGCATGTACAAGAGTTCATTTCTATTGGTTGCAGAGTGCAAAAGCATGATTGACTTCATCTTCTCCATGAAACCCTTACATTTCCAAGTGACCTGAAGTAGGACATTTACAAAGGATGTGTTTGTGTGTCCGTAGTGAAACGAGCTCTAAGTTGTGTATTCAGTGTTGGAGTGTGACACGCTGTATATAGGATACACAACGATTTGAAGGCACCAACATGCTTCAGACTGAAACTGCTACAAGGTGTGTGTAGCATGCAGGAAGAAGGCTTGTCATTTCAAAGAGAGAAGAGGAAACCAAAATCCAGGTACTGAAACAAGCACACCAGAATGGGAGATGTGCATGTGGACAGCTTCAAGCAGCAGCTCTGTGTGGACTCTTGGAAACAGCGCTGTGAAAAATTTCGTACGAAGCGGGATTTGGCCAAAGTTGAAAGACCTTCCAAAACCAACCCTAAAGAACTTAGCCAAACAATGAATGTTGCAATAAGCTCCTGCACGAAAGGTGCTCCTCTGACACAACCCCCGAGCAGGTAGCTACATTCTGCACAGTACAAAATGCATATGAATTCCAGGCTGAAAACTCACTCCAGAAGGAGGAAATGCATGTGTTCCTCTCTGAAAGAACACTCAGCAACTAGGCTTTTGCTTGCTCCTTCAAAGTCTTTGTAGAAACGTGTGTTTTCACTGCTTGAATACGTTTTGAGATGCATTGTTTCAATCTCTTGCAAGCCTCATGTTGTTTCTTACACAATGTGGAAAAACACGGAGTATGTTCCCCAAATCACTTGAAATCCAGGGACATGCACACTGCATCACTCTTGCCCAAACACGCTCTTTCACCTAATGCGTTGAGAACTTTCTTTAAAGCAGAAAGGAAGGGCATTATGCAGTGAATTTGACGGGCATCTACAAAAGTCATTTCTATGGGTTGCAGAGCGCAAAAGCATGATTAATTTCATGTTCTCGATGAAACCCTTACATTTCCAAGTGACCTGAAGTAGGACTCTTACAAAAGGATGCGTTTGCATGTGTGTGCTGAAAGGAGCTCTAAGTTGTGTATTCAGTGTTGGATAGTGACACACTCTACATAGGTTACACAGCGTTTTGAAGGCACCAACATGCTTCAAACTGAAACTGCTACAAGGTGTGTGTAGCATGCAGAAAGAAGGCTTGTCATTTCAAAGAAAGAAGAGGAAACCAAAATCCAGGTAGTGTAACGAGAACACCAGTATGGGAGATGTGCATGTGGACAGGTTCAAAGAGAAGCTCTGTGTGGACACTTGGAAACATCGCTGTGACAAAATTTCGTACGAAGGGGCATTTGTCCAAAGTTGAAAGACCTTCCAAAACCAACCCTAAAGAACTTAGCTAAACAACGAATGTTGCAATCAGCTCCTGCACGAAAGGTGCTTCTATGACACAACCCCTGAACAGGTAGCTACATTCTGCGCAGTACAAAATGCATATGAACTCCAGGCTGAAAACTCACTCCAGAAGGAGGAAATGCATGTGTTTTGCTCTGAAACAACACTCAGGCACTAGGCTTTTGCTTGCTCCTTCAAAGTCTTTGTAGAAACGTGTGTTTTCACTGTTTGAATACGTTTTGAGATGCATTGTTTCAATCTCTTGCAAGCCTCATGTTGTTTCTTACACAATGTGGAAAAAAAAGGAGTATGTTTCCCAAACAGCTTAAAATCCAGGAAAACGCACACTGCATCACTCTTTCCCAAACACGCTCTTTCAACTGATGCATTGAGAGCATTCTTTAAAGCAGAAAGGAAGGGCCTTTTCCAGTGAAATTCAGACGGGCATCTACAAAAGTCATATATATTGGATGCAGAGTGCAATAGCATGATGGACTTCATGTTCTCGATGAAAACCTTACATTTCAAAGAGACCTGAAGTAGGAATTTCACAAAAAGACGTGTTTGCGTCTCTCCTGTGAAAGGAGCTCTAACTTGTGTATTCAGTGCTTGAGAGTGTAACACTCTACATAGGTTACACAGCGTTTTGAGAGCACCAACATGCTTAAAACTGAAACTGCTACAAAGTGTGTGTAGCATACAGAAAGAAGGCTTGTCATTTCAAAGAAAGAAGAGGAAACCAAAATCCAGGTAGTGAAACGAGCACACCATTTTGGGAGATGTGCATGTGGATAGCTTCAAGCAGCAGCTCTGTGTGGACACTTGGAAACAGCGCTCTGAAAAAATTTCTTAGGGGCGGGATTTGGGCAAAGTTGAAAGACCTTCCAAAACCCACCCTACGGAACTTAGCCAAACTATGAATGTTGCAATAAGCTCCAGAACGAAAGGTGCTTCTATGACACAACCCCCGAGCAGGTAGCTACATTCTGCACAGTACAAAATGCATATGAATTCCTGTCGGAAAACTCACTCCAGAAGGATGAAATGCGTGTGTTTCTCTCTGAAAGAACACTCAGCCACTAGGCTTTTGCTTGCTCCTTCAAAGTCTTTATAGAAACGTGTGTTTTCACTCCTGGAATACGTTTTGGGATGCATTGTTTCAATCTCTTGCAAGCCTCATGTTATATCTTACTCAATGTGAAAAAATAAGGAGTATGTTTCCCAAATCATTTGAAATCCAGGAAAAGGCACACTGCATCACTCTTGCTCAAACACGCTCTTTCTCCTAATGTGTTGAGAACTTTCAACAAACCGGAAAAGAAGGGCACTTTGTAGGTAAATTCAGATGGGCATGTACAAGAGTTCATTTCTATTGGTTGCAGAGTGCAAAAGCATGATTGACTTCATCTTCTCCATGAAACCCTTACATTTCCAAGTGACCTGAAGTAGGACATTTACAAAGGATGTGTTTGTGTGTCCGTAGTGAAACGAGCTCTAAGTTGTGTATTCAGTGTTGGAGTGTGACACGCTGTATATAGGATACACAACGATTTGAAGGCACCAACATGCTTCAGACTGAAACTGCTACAAGGTGTGTGTAGCATGCAGGAAGAAGGCTTGTCATTTCAAAGAGAGAAGAGGAAACCAAAATCCAGGTACTGAAACAAGCACACCAGAATGGGAGATGTGCATGTGGACAGCTTCAAGCAGCAGCTCTGTGTGGACTCTTGGAAACAGCGCTGTGAAAAAATTTCGTACGAAGCGGGATTTGGCCAAAGTTGAAAGACCTTCCAAAACCAACCCTAAAGAACTTAGCCAAACAATGAATGTTGCAATAAGCTCCTGCACGAAAGGTGCTCCTCTGACACAACCCCCGAGCAGGTAGCTACATTCTGCACAGTACAAAATGCATATGAATTCCAGGCTGAAAACTCACTCCAGAAGGATGAAATGCATGTGTTTCTCTCTGAAAGAACACTCAGCAACTAGGCTTTTGCTTGCTCCTTCAAAATCTTTGTAGAAACGTGTGTTTTCACTGCTTGAATACGTTTTGAGATGCATTGTTTCAATCTCTTGCAAGCCTCATGTTGTTTCTTACACAATGTGGAAAAACACGCAGTATGTTCCCCAAATCACTTGAAATCCAGGGAAACGCACACTGCATCACTCTTGCTCAAACACGCTCTTTCACCTAATGCGTTGAGAACTTTCTTTAAAGCAGAAAGGAAGGGCATTATGCAGTGAATTTGACGGGCATCTACAAAAGTCATTTCTATGGGTTGCGGAGCGCAAAAGCATGATTAATTTCATGTTCTCGATGAAACCCTTACATTTCCAAGTGACCTGAAGTAGGACTCTTACAAAAGGATGCGTTTGCATGTGTGTGCTGAAAGGAGCTCTAAGTTGTGTATTCAGTGTTGGATAGTGACACACTCTACATAGGTTACACAGCGTTTTGAAGGCACCAACATGCTTCAAACTGAAACTGCTACAAGGTGTGTGTAGCATGCAGAAAGAAGGCTTGTCATTTCAAAGAAAGAAGAGGAAACCAAAATCCAGGTAGTGTAACGAGAACACCAGTATGGGAGATGTGCATGTGGACAGGTTCAAAGAGAAGCTCTGTGTGGACACTTGGAAACATCGCTGTGACAAAATTTCGTACGAAGGGGCATTTGTCCAAAGTTGAAAGACCTTCCAAAACCAACCCTAAAGAACTTAGCTAAACAACGAATGTTGCAATCAGCTCCTGCACGAAAGGTGCTTCTATGACACAACCCCTGAACAGGTAGCTACATTCTGCGCAGTACAAAATGCATATGAACTCCAGGCTGAAAACTCACTCCAGAAGGAGGAAATGCATGTGTTTTGCTCTGAAACAACACTCAGGCACTAGGCTTTTGCTTGCTCCTTCAAAGTCTTTGTAGAAACGTGTGTTTTCACTGTTTGAATACGTTTTGAGATGCATTGTTTCAATCTCTTGCAAGCCTCATGTTGTTTCTTACACAATGTGGAAAAAAAAGGAGTATGTTTCCCAAACAGCTTAAAATCCAGGAAAACGCACACTGCATCACTCTTTCCCAAACACGCTCTTTCAACTGATGCATTGAGAGCATTCTTTAAAGCAGAAAGGAAGGGCCTTTTCCAGTGAAATTCAGACGGGCATCTACAAAAGTCATATATATTGGATGCAGAGTGCAATAGCATGATGGACTTCATGTTCTCGATGAAAACCTTACATTTCAAAGAGACCTGAAGTAGGAATTTCACAAAAAGACGTGTTTGCGTCTCTCCTGTGAAAGGAGCTCTAACTTGTGTATTCAGTGCTTGAGAGTGTAACACTCTACATAGGTTACACAGCGTTTTGAGAGCACCAACATGCTTAAAACTGAAACTGCTACAAAGTGTGTGTAGCATACAGAAAGAAGGCTTGTCATTTCAAAGAAAGAAGAGGAAACCAAAATCCAGGTAGTGAAACGAGCACACCATTTTGGGAGATGTGCATGTGGATAGCTTCAAGCAGCAGCTCTGTGTGGACACTTGGAAACAGCGCTCTGAAAAAATTTCTTAGGGGCGGGATTTGGGCAAAGTTGAAAGACCTTCCAAAACCCACCCTACGGAACTTAGCCAAACTATGAATGTTGCAATAAGCTCCAGAACGAAAGGTGCTTCTATGACACAACCCCCGAGCAGGTAGCTACATTCTGCACAGTACAAAATGCATATGAATTCCTGTCGGAAAACTCACTCCAGAAGGATGAAATGCGTGTGTTTCTCTCTGAAAGAACACTCAGCCACTAGGCTTTTGCTTGCTCCTTCAAAGTCTTTATAGAAACGTGTGTTTTCACTCCTGGAATACGTTTTGGGATGCATTGTTTCAATCTCTTGCAAGCCTCATGTTATATCTTACTCAATGTGAAAAAATAAGGAGTATGTTTCCCAAATCATTTGAAATCCAGGAAAAGGCACACTGCATCACTCTTGCTCAAACACGCTCTTTCTCCTAATGTGTTGAGAACTTTCAACAAACCGGAAAAGAAGGGCACTTTGTAGGTAAATTCAGATGGGCATGTACAAGAGTTCATTTCTATTGGTTGCAGAGTGCAAAAGCATGATTGACTTCATCTTCTCCATGAAACCCTTACATTTCCAAGTGACCTGAAGTAGGACATTTACAAAGGATGTGTTTGTGTGTCCGTAGTGAAACGAGCTCTAAGTTGTGTATTCAGTGTTGGAGTGTGACACGCTGTATATAGGATACACAACGATTTGAAGGCACCAACATGCTTCAGACTGAAACTGCTACAAGGTGTGTGTACCATGCAGGAAGAAGGCTTGTCATTTCAAAGAGAGAAGAGGAAACCAAAATCCAGGTACTGAAACAAGCACACCAGAATGGGAGATGTGCATGTGGACAGCTTCAAGCAGCAGCTCTGTGTGGACTCTTGGAAACAGCGCTGTGAAAAAATTTCGTACGAAGCGGGATTTGGCCAAAGTTGAAAGACCTTCCAAAACCAACCCTAAAGAACTTAGCCAAACAATGAATGTTGCAATAAGCTCCTGCACGAAAGGTGCTCCTCTGACACAACCCCCGAGCAGGTAGCTACATTCTGCACAGTACAAAATGCATATGAATTCCAGGCTGAAAACTCACTCCAGAAGGATGAAATGCATGTGTTTCTCTCTGAAAGAACACTCAGCAACTAGGCTTTTGCTTGCTCCTTCAAAATCTTTGTAGAAACGTGTGTTTTCACTGCTTGAATACGTTTTGAGATGCATTGTTTCAATCTCTTGCAAGCCTCATGTTGTTTCTTACACAATGTGGAAAAACACGCAGTATGTTCCCCAAATCACTTGAAATCCAGGGAAACGCACACTGCATCACTCTTGCTCAAACACGCTCTTTCACCTAATGCGTTGAGAACTTTCTTTAAAGCAGAAAGGAAGGGCATTATGCAGTGAATTTGACGGGCATCTACAAAAGTCATTTCTATGGGTTGCGGAGCGCAAAAGCATGATTAATTTCATGTTCTCGATGAAACCCTTACATTTCCAAGTGACCTGAAGTAGGACTCTTACAAAAGGATGCGTTTGCATGTGTGTGCTGAAAGGAGCTCTAAGTTGTGTATTCAGTGTTGGATAGTGACACACTCTACATAGGTTACACAGCGTTTTGAAGGCACCAACATGCTTCAAACTGAAACTGCTACAAGGTGTGTGTAGCATGCAGAAAGAAGGCTTGTCATTTCAAAGAAAGAAGAGGAAACCAAAATCCAGGTAGTGTAACGAGAACACCAGTATGGGAGATGTGCATGTGGACAGGTTCAAAGAGAAGCTCTGTGTGGACACTTGGAAACATCGCTGTGACAAAATTTCGTACAAAGGGGCATTTGTCCAAAGTTGAAAGACCTTCCAAAACCAACCCTAAAGAACTTAGCTAAACAACGAATGTTGCAATCAGCTCCTGCACGAAAGGTGCTCCTCTGACACAACCCCCGAGCAGGTAGCTACATTCTGCGCAGTACAAAATGCATATGAACTCCAGGCTGAAAACTCACTCCAGAAGGAGGAAATGCATGTGTTTTGCTCTGAAACAACACTCAGGCACTAGGCTTTTGCTTGCCCCTTCAAAGTCTTTGTAGAAACGTGTGTTTTCACTGTTTGAATACGTTTTGAGATGCATTGTTTCAATCTCTTGCAAGCCTCATGTTGTTTCTTACACAATGTGGAAAAAAAAGGAGTATGTTTCCCAAACAGCTTAAAATCCAGGAAAACGCACACTGCATCACTCTTTCCCAAACACGCTCTTTCAACTGATGCGTTGAGAGCATTCTTTAAAGCAGAAAGGAAGGGCCTTTTCCAGTGAAATTCAGACGGGCATCTACAAAAGTCATATATATTGGATGCAGAGTGCAATAGCATGATGGACTTCATGTTCTCGATGAAAACCTTACATTTCAAAGAGACCTGAAGTAGGAATTTCACAAAAAGACGTGTTTGCGTCTCTCCTGTGAAAGGAGCTCTAACTTGTGTATTCAGTGCTTGAGAGTGTAACACTCTACATAGGTTACACAGCGTTTTGAGAGCACCAACATGCTTAAAACTGAAACTGCTACAAAGTGTGTGTAGCATACAGAAAGAAGGCTTGTCATTTCAAAGAAAGAAGAGGAAACCAAAATCCAGGTAGTGAAACGAGCACACCATTATGGGAGATGTGCATGTGGATAGCTTCAAGCAGCAGCTCTGTGTGGACACTTGGAAACAGCGCTCTGAAAAAATTTCTTAGGGGCGGGATTTGGGCAAAGTTGAAAGACCTTCCAAAACCCACCCTACGGAACTTAGCCAAACTATGAATGTTGCCATAAGCTCCTGAACGAAAGGTGCTTCTATGACACAACCCCCGAGCAGGTAGCTACATTCTGCACAGTACAAAATGCATATGAATTCCTGTCTGAAAACTCACTCCAGAAGGATGAAATGCGTGTGTTTCTCTCTGAAAGAACACTCAGCCACTAGGCTTTTGCTTGCTCCTTCAAAGTCTTTATAGAAACGTGTGTTTTCACTCCTGGAATACGTTTTGGGATGCATTGTTTCAATCTCTTGCAAGCCTCATGTTATATCTTACTCAATGTGAAAAAATAAGGAGTATGTTTCCCAAATCATTTGAAATCCAGGAAAAGGCACACTGCATCACTCTTGCTCAAACACGCTCTTTCTCCTAATGTGTTGAGAACTTTCAACAAACCGGAAAAGAAGGGCACTTTGTAGGTAAATTCAGATGGGCATGTACAAGAGTTCATTTCTATTGGTTGCAGAGTGCAAAAGCATGATTGACTTCATCTTCTCCATGAAACCCTTACATTTCCAAGTGACCTGAAGTAGGACATTTACAAAGGATGTGTTTGTGTGTCCGTAGTGAAACGAGCTCTAAGTTGTGTATTCAGTGTTGGAGTGTGACACGCTGTATATAGGATACACAACGATTTGAAGGCACCAACATGCTTCAGACTGAAACTGCTACAAGGTGTGTGTACCATGCAGGAAGAAGGCTTGTCATTTCAAAGAGAGAAGAGGAAACCAAAATCCAGGTACTGAAACAAGCACACCAGAATGGGAGATGTGCATGTGGACAGCTTCAAGCAGCAGCTCTGTGTGGACTCTTGGAAACAGCGCTGTGAAAAAATTTCGTACGAAGCGGGATTTGGCCAAAGTTGAAAGACCTTCCAAAACCAACCCTAAAGAACTTAGCCAAACAATGAATGTTGCAATAAGCTCCTGCACGAAAGGTGCTCCTCTGACACAACCCCCGAGCAGGTAGCTACATTCTGCACAGTACAAAATGCATATGAATTCCAGGCTGAAAACTCACTCCAGAAGGATGAAATGCATGTGTTTCTCTCTGAAAGAACACTCAGCAACTAGGCTTTTGCTTGCTCCTTCAAAATCTTTGTAGAAACGTGTGTTTTCACTGCTTGAATACGTTTTGAGATGCATTGTTTCAATCTCTTGCAAGCCTCATGTTGTTTCTTACACAATGTGGAAAAACACGCAGTATGTTCCCCAAATCACTTGAAATCCAGGGAAACGCACACTGCATCACTCTTGCTCAAACACGCTCTTTCACCTAATGCGTTGAGAACTTTCTTTAAAGCAGAAAGGAAGGGCATTATGCAGTGAATTTGACGGGCATCTACAAAAGTCATTTCTATGGGTTGCGGAGCGCAAAAGCATGATTAATTTCATGTTCTCGATGAAACCCTTACATTTCCAAGTGACCTGAAGTAGGACTCTTACAAAAGGATGCGTTTGCATGTGTGTGCTGAAAGGAGCTCTAAGTTGTGTATTCAGTGTTGGATAGTGACACACTCTACATAGGTTACACAGCGTTTTGAAGGCACCAACATGCTTCAAACTGAAACTGCTACAAGGTGTGTGTAGCATGCAGAAAGAAGGCTTGTCATTTCAAAGAAAGAAGAGGAAACCAAAATCCAGGTAGTGTAACGAGAACACCAGTATGGGAGATGTGCATGTGGACAGGTTCAAAGAGAAGCTCTGTGTGGACACTTGGAAACATCGCTGTGACAAAATTTCGTACAAAGGGGCATTTGTCCAAAGTTGAAAGACCTTCCAAAACCAACCCTAAAGAACTTAGCTAAACAACGAATGTTGCAATCAGCTCCTGCACGAAAGGTGCTCCTCTGACACAACCCCCGAGCAGGTAGCTACATTCTGCGCAGTACAAAATGCATATGAACTCCAGGCTGAAAACTCACTCCAGAAGGAGGAAATGCATGTGTTTTGCTCTGAAACAACACTCAGGCACTAGGCTTTTGCTTGCCCCTTCAAAGTCTTTGTAGAAACGTGTGTTTTCACTGTTTGAATACGTTTTGAGATGCATTGTTTCAATCTCTTGCAAGCCTCATGTTGTTTCTTACACAATGTGGAAAAAAAAGGAGTATGTTTCCCAAACAGCTTAAAATCCAGGAAAACGCACACTGCATCACTCTTTCCCAAACACGCTCTTTCAACTGATGCGTTGAGAGCATTCTTTAAAGCAGAAAGGAAGGGCCTTTTCCAGTGAAATTCAGACGGGCATCTACAAAAGTCATATATATTGGATGCAGAGTGCAATAGCATGATGGACTTCATGTTCTCGATGAAAACCTTACATTTCAAAGAGACCTGAAGTAGGAATTTCACAAAAAGACGTGTTTGCGTCTCTCCTGTGAAAGGAGCTCTAACTTGTGTATTCAGTGCTTGAGAGTGTAACACTCTACATAGGTTACACAGCGTTTTGAGAGCACCAACATGCTTAAAACTGAAACTGCTACAAAGTGTGTGTAGCATACAGAAAGAAGGCTTGTCATTTCAAAGAAAGAAGAGGAAACCAAAATCCAGGTAGTGAAACGAGCACACCATTATGGGAGATGTGCATGTGGATAGCTTCAAGCAGCAGCTCTGTGTGGACACTTGGAAACAGCGCTCTGAAAAAATTTCTTAGGGGCGGGATTTGGGCAAAGTTGAAAGACCTTCCAAAACCCACCCTACGGAACTTAGCCAAACTATGAATGTTGCCATAAGCTCCTGAACGAAAGGTGCTTCTATGACACAACCCCCGAGCAGGTAGCTACATTCTGCACAGTACAAAATGCATATGAATTCCTGTCTGAAAACTCACTCCAGAAGGATGAAATGCGTGTGTTTCTCTCTGAAAGAACACTCAGCCACTAGGCTTTTGCTTGCTCCTTCAAAGTCTTTATAGAAACGTGTGTTTTCACTCCTGGAATACGTTTTGGGATGCATTGTTTCAATCTCTTGCAAGCCTCATGTTATATCTTACTCAATGTGAAAAAATAAGGAGTATGTTTCCCAAATCATTTGAAATCCAGGAAAAGGCACACTGCATCACTCTTGCTCAAACACGCTCTTTCTCCTAATGTGTTGAGAACTTTCAACAAACCGGAAAAGAAGGGCACTTTGTAGGTAAATTCAGATGGGCATGTACAAGAGTTCATTTCTATTGGTTGCAGAGTGCAAAAGCATGATTGACTTCATCTTCTCCATGAAACCCTTACATTTCCAAGTGACCTGAAGTAGGACATTTACAAAGGATGTGTTTGTGTGTCCGTAGTGAAACGAGCTCTAAGTTGTGTATTCAGTGTTGGAGTGTGACACGCTGTATATAGGATACACAACGATTTGAAGGCACCAACATGCTTCAGACTGAAACTGCTACAAGGTGTGTGTAGCATGCAGGAAGAAGGCTTGTCATTTCAAAGAGAGAAGAGGAAACCAAAATCCAGGTACTGAAACAAGCACACCAGAATGGGAGATGTGCATGTGGACAGCTTCAAGCAGCAGCTCTGTGTGGACTCTTGGAAACAGCGCTGTGACAAAATTTCGTACGAAGCGGGATTTGGCCAAAGTTGAAAGACCTTCCAAAACCAACCCTAAAGAACTTATCCAAACAATGAATGTTGCAATAAGCTCCTGCACGAAAGGTGCTCCTCTGACACAACCCCCGAGCAGGTAGCTACATTCTGCACAGTACAAAATGCATATGAATTCCAGGCTGAAAACTCACTCCAGAAGGATGAAATGCATGTGTTTCTCTCTGAAAGAACACTCAGCAACTAGGCTTTTGCTTGCTCCTTCAAAATCTTTGTAGAAACGTGTGTTTTCACTGCTTGAATACGTTTTGAGATGCATTGTTTCAATCTCTTGCAAGCCTCATGTTGTTTCTTACACAATGTGGAAAAACACGCAGTATGTTCCCCAAATCACTTGAAATCCAGGGAAACGCACACTGCATCACTCTTGCCCAAACACGCTCTTTCACCTAATGCGTTGAGAACTTTCTTTAAAGCAGAAAGGAAGGGCATTATGCAGTGAATTTGACGGGCATCTACAAAAGTCATTTCTATGGGTTGCGGAGCGCAAAAGCATGATTAATTTCATGTTCTCGATGAAACCCTTACATTTCCAAGTGACCTGAAGTAGGACTCTTACAAAAGGATGCGTTTGCATGTGTGTGCTGAAAGGAGCTCTAAGTTGTGTATTCAGTGTTGGATAGTGACACACTCTACATAGGTTACACAGCGTTTTGAAGGCACCAACATGCTTCAAACTGAAACTGCTACAAGGTGTGTGTAGCATGCAGAAAGAAGGCTTGTCATTTCAAAGAAAGAAGAGGAAACCAAAATCCAGGTAGTGTAACGAGAACACCAGTATGGGAGATGTGCATGTGGACAGGTTCAAAGAGAAGCTCTGTGTGGACACTTGGAAACATCGCTGTGACAAAATTTCGTACGAAGGGGCATTTGTCCAAAGTTGAAAGACCTTCCAAAACCAACCCTAAAGAACTTAGCTAAACAACGAATGTTGCAATCAGCTCCTGCACGAAAGGTGCTTCTATGACACAACCCCTGAACAGGTAGCTACATTCTGCGCAGTACCAAATGCATATGAACTCCAGGCTGAAAACTCACTCCAGAAGGAGGAAATGCATGTGTTTTGCTCTGAAACAACACTCAGGCACTAGGCTTTTGCTTGCTCCTTCAAAGTCTTTGTAGAAACGTGTGTTTTCACTGTTTGAATACGTTTTGAGATGCATTGTTTCAATCTCTTGCAAGCCTCATGTTGTTTCTTACACAATGTGGAAAAAAAAGGAGTATGTTTCCCAAACAGCTTAAAATCCAGGAAAACGCACACTGCATCACTCTTTCCCAAACACGCTCTTTCAACTGATGCGTTGAGAGCATTCTTTAAAGCAGAAAGGAAGGGCCTTTTCCAGTGAAATTCAGACGGGCATCTACAAAAGTCATATATATTGGATGCAGAGTGCAATAGCATGATGGACTTCATGTTCTCGATGAAAACCTTACATTTCAAAGAGACCTGAAGTAGGAATTTCACAAAAAGACGTGTTTGCGTCTCTCCTGTGAAAGGAGCTCTAACTTGTGTATTCAGTGCTTGAGAGTGTAACACTCTACATAGGTTACACAGCGTTTTGAGAGCACCAACATGCTTAAAACTGAAACTGCTACAAAGTGTGTGTAGCATACAGAAAGAAGGCTTGTCATTTCAAAGAAAGAAGAGGAAACCAAAATCCAGGTAGTGAAACGAGCACACCATTATGGGAGATGTGCATGTGGATAGCTTCAAGCAGCAGCTCTGTGTGGACACTTGGAAACAGCGCTCTGAAAAAATTTCTTAGGGGCAGGATTTGGGCAAAGTTGAAAGACCTTCCAAAACCCACCCTACGGAACTTAGCCAAACTATGAATGTTGCAATAAGCTCCTGAACGAAAGGTGCTTCTATGACACAACCCCCGAGCAGGTAGCTACATTCTGCACAGTACAAAATGCATATGAATTCCTGTCTGAAAACTCACTCCAGAAGGATGAAATGCGTGTGTTTCTCTCTGAAAGAACACTCAGCCACTAGGCTTTTGCTTGCTCCTTCAAAGTCTTTATAGAAACGTGTGTTTTCACTCCTGGAATACGTTTTGGGATGCATTGTTTCAATCTCTTGCAAGCCTCATGTTATATCTTACTCAATGTGAAAAAATAAGGAGTATGTTTCCCAAATCATTTGAAATCCAGGAAAAGGCACACTGCATCACTCTTGCTCAAACACGCTCTTTCTCCTAATGTGTTGAGAACTTTCAACAAACCGGAAAAGAAGGGCACTTTGTAGGTAAATTCAGATGGGCATGTACAAGAGTTCATTTCTATTGGTTGCAGAGTGCAAAAGCATGATTGACTTCATCTTCTCCATGAAACCCTTACATTTCCAAGTGACCTGAAGTAGGACATTTACAAAGGATGTGTTTGTGTGTCCGTAGTGAAACGAGCTCTAAGTTGTGTATTCAGTGTTGGAGTGTGACACGCTGTATATAGGATACACAACGATTTGAAGGCACCAACATGCTTCAGACTGAAACTGCTACAAGGTGTGTGTACCATGCAGGAAGAAGGCTTGTCATTTCAAAGAGAGAAGAGGAAACCAAAATCCAGGTACTGAAACAAGCACACCAGAATGGGAGATGTGCATGTGGACAGCTTCAAGCAGCAGCTCTGTGTGGACTCTTGGAAACAGCGCTGTGAAAAAATTTCGTACGAAGCGGGATTTGGCCAAAGTTGAAAGACCTTCCAAAACCAACCCTAAAGAACTTAGCCAAACAATGAATGTTGCAATAAGCTCCTGCACGAAAGGTGCTCCTCTGACACAACCCCCGAGCAGGTAGCTACATTCTGCACAGTACAAAATGCATATGAATTCCAGGCTGAAAACTCACTCCAGAAGGAGGAAATGCATGTGTTTCTCTCTGAAAGAACACTCAGCAACTAGGCTTTTGCTTGCTCCTTCAAAGTCTTTGTAGAAACGTGTGTTTTCACTGCTTGAATACGTTTTGAGATGCATTGTTTCAATCTCTTGCAAGCCTCATGTTGTTTCTTACACAATGTGGAAAAACACGGAGTATGTTCCCCAAATCACTTGAAATCCAGGGACATGCACACTGCATCACTCTTGCCCAAACACGCTCTTTCACCTAATGCGTTGAGAACTTTCTTTAAAGCAGAAAGGAAGGGCATTATGCAGTGAATTTGACGGGCATCTACAAAAGTCATTTCTATGGGTTGCAGAGCGCAAAAGCATGATTAAGTTCATGTTCTCGATGAAACCCTTACATTTCCAAGTGACCTGAAGTAGGACTCTTACAAAAGGATGCGTTTGCGTGTGTGTGCTGAAAGGAGCTCTAAGTTGTGTATTCAGTGTTGGATAGTGACACACTCTACATAGGTTACACAGCGTTTTGAAGGCACCAACATGCTTCAAACTGAAACTGCTACAAGGTGTGTGTAGCATGCAGAAAGAAGGCTTGTCATTTCAAAGAAAGAAGAGGAAACCAAAATCCAGGTAGTGTAACGAGAACACCAGTATGGGAGATGTGCATGTGGACAGGTTCAAAGAGAAGCTCTGTGTGGACACTTGGAAACATCGCTGTGACAAAATTTCGTACGAAGGGGCATTTGTCCAAAGTTGAAAGACCTTCCAAAACCAACCCTAAAGAACTTAGCTAAACAACGAATGTTGCAATCAGCTCCTGCACGAAAGGTGCTTCTATGACACAACCCCTGAACAGGTAGCTACATTCTGCGCAGTACAAAATGCATATGAACTCCAGGCTGAAAACTCACTCCAGAAGGAGGAAATGCATGTGTTTTGCTCTGAAACAACACTCAGGCACTAGGCTTTTGCTTGCTCCTTCAAAGTCTTTGTAGAAACGTGTGTTTTCACTGTTTGAATACGTTTTGAGATGCATTGTTTCAATCTCTTGCAAGCCTCATGTTGTTTCTTACACAATGTGGAAAAAAAAGGAGTATGTTTCCCAAACAGCTTAAAATCCAGGAAAACGCACACTGCATCACTCTTTCCCAAACACGCTCTTTCAACTGATGCGTTGAGAGCATTCTTTAAAGCAGAAAGGAAGGGCCTTTTCCAGTGAAATTCAGACGGGCATCTACAAAAGTCATATATATTGGATGCAGAGTGCAATAGCATGATGGACTTCATGTTCTCGATGAAAACCTTACATTTCAAAGAGACCTGAAGTAGGAATTTCACAAAAAGACGTGTTTGCGTCTCTCCTGTGAAAGGAGCTCTAACTTGTGTATTCAGTGCTTGAGAGTGTAACACTCTACATAGGTTACACAGCGTTTTGAGAGCACCAACATGCTTAAAACTGAAACTGCTACAAAGTGTGTGTAGCATACAGAAAGAAGGCTTGTCATTTCAAAGAAAGAAGAGGAAACCAAAATCCAGGTAGTGAAACGAGCACACCATTATGGGAGATGTGCATGTGGATAGCTTCAAGCAGCAGCTCTGTGTGGACACTTGGAAACAGCGCTCTGAAAAAATTTCTTAGGGGCGGGATTTGGGCAAAGTTGAAAGACCTTCCAAAACCCACCCTACGGAACTTAGCCAAACTATGAATGTTGCAATAAGCTCCTGAACGAAAGGTGCTTCTATGACACAACCCCCGAGCAGGTAGCTACATTCTGCACAGTACAAAATGCATATGAATTCCTGTCGGAAAACTCACTCCAGAAGGATGAAATGCGTGTGTTTCTCTCTGAAAGAACACTCAGCCACTAGGCTTTTGCTTGCTCCTTCAAAGTCTTTATAGAAACGTGTGTTTTCACTCCTGGAATACGTTTTGGGATGCATTGTTTCAATCTCTTGCAAGCCTCATGTTATATCTTACTCAATGTGAAAAAATAAGGAGTATGTTTCCCAAATCATTTGATATCCAGGAAAAGGCACACTGCATCACTCTTGCTCAAACACGCTCTTTCTCCTAATGTGTTGAGAACTTTCAACAAACCGGAAAAGAAGGGCACTTTGTAGGTAAATTCAGATGGGCATGTACAAGAGTTCATTTCTATTGGTTGCAGAGTGCAAAAGCATGATTGACTTCATCTTCTCCATGAAACCCTTACATTTCCAAGTGACCTGAAGTAGGACATTTACAAAGGATGTGTTTGTGTGTCCGTAGTGAAACGAGCTCTAAGTTGTGTATTCAGTGTTGGAGTGTGACACGCTGTATATAGGATACACAACGATTTGAAGGCACCAACATGCTTCAGACTGAAACTGCTACAAGGAGTGTGTAGCATGCAGGAAGAAGGCTTGTCATTTCAAAGAGAGAAGAGGAAACCAAAATCCAGGTACTGAAACAAGCACACCAGAATGGGAGATGTGCATGTGGACAGCTTCAAGCAGCAGCTCTGTGTGGACTCTTGGAAACAGCGCTGTGACAAAATTTCGTACGAAGCGGGATTTGGCCAAAGTTGAAAGACCTTCCAAAACCAACCCTAAAGAACTTAGCCAAACAATGAATGTTGCAATAAGCTCCTGCACGAAAGGTGCTCCTCTGACACAACCCCCGAGCAGGTAGCTACATTCTGCACAGTACAAAATGCATATGAATTCCAGGCTGAAAACTCACTCCAGAAGGAGGAAATGCATGTGTTTCTCTCTGAAAGAACACTCAGCAACTAGGCTTTTGCTTGCTCCTTCAAAGTCTTTGTAGAAACGTGTGTTTTCACTGCTTGAATACGTTTTGAGATGCATTGTTTCAATCTCTTGCAAGCCTCATGTTGTTTCTTACACAATGTGGAAAAAAAAGAAGTATGTTTCCCAAACAGCTTAAAATCCAGGAAAACGCACACTGCATCACTCTTTCCCAAACACGCTCTTTCAACTGATGCGTTGAGAGCATTCTTTAAAGCAGAAAGGAAGGGCCTTTTCCAGTGAAATTCAGACGGGCATCTACAAAAGTCATATATATTGGATGCAGAGTGCAATAGCATGATGGACTTCATGTTCTCGATGAAAACCTTACATTTCAAAGAGACCTGAAGTAGGAATTTCACAAAAAGACGTGTTTGCGTCTCTCCTGTGAAAGGAGCTCTAACTTGTGTATTCAGTGCTTGAGAGTGTAACACTCTACATAGGTTACACAGCGTTTTGAGAGCACCAACATGCTTAAAACTGAAACTGCTACAAAGTGTGTGTAGCATACAGAAAGAAGGCTTGTCATTTCAAAGAAAGAAGAGGAAACCAAAATCCAGGTAGTGAAACGAGCACACCATTATGGGAGATGTGCATGTGGATAGCTTCAAGCAGCAGCTCTGTGTGGACACTTGGAAACAGCGCTCTGAAAAAATTTCTTAGGGGCGGGATTTGGGCAAAGTTGAAAGACCTTCCAAAACCCACCCTACGGAACTTAGCCAAACTATGAATGTTGCAATAAGCTCCTGAACGAAAGGTGCTTCTATGACACAACCCCCGAGCAGGTAGCTACATTCTGCACAGTACAAAATGCATATGAATTCCTGTCTGAAAACTCACTCCAGAAGGATGAAATGCGTGTGTTTCTCTCTGAAAGAACACTCAGCCACTAGGCTTTTGCTTGCTCCTTCAAAGTCTTTATAGAAACGTGTGTTTTCACTCCTGGAATACGTTTTGGGATGCATTGTTTCAATCTCTTGCAAGCCTCATGTTATATCTTACTCAATGTGAAAAAATAAGGAGTATGTTTCCCAAATCATTTGATATCCAGGAAAAGGCACACTGCATCACTCTTGCTCAAACACGCTCTTTCTCCTAATGTGTTGAGAACTTTCAACAAACCGGAAAAGAAGGGCACTTTGTAGGTAAATTCAGATGGGCATGTACAAGAGTTCATTTCTATTGGTTGCAGAGTGCAAAAGCATGATTGACTTCATCTTCTCCATGAAACCCTTACATTTCCAAGTGACCTGAAGTAGGACATTTACAAAGGATGTGTTTGTGTGTCCGTAGTGAAACGAGCTCTAAGTTGTGTATTCAGTGTTGGAGTGTGACACGCTGTATATAGGATACACAACGATTTGAAGGCACCAACATGCTTCAGACTGAAACTGCTACAAGGTGTGTGTAGCATGCAGGAAGAAGGCTTGTCATTTCAAAGAGAGAAGAGGAAACCAAAATCCAGGTACTGAAACAAGCACACCAGAATGGGAGATGTGCATGTGGACAGCTTCAAGCAGCAGCTCTGTGTGGACTCTTGGAAACAGCGCTGTGACAAAATTTCGTACGAAGCGGGATTTGGCCAAAGTTGAAAGACCTTCCAAAACCAACCCTAAAGAACTTAGCCAAACAATGAATGTTGCAATAAGCTCCTGCACGAAAGGTGCTCCTCTGACACAACCCCCGAGCAGGTAGCTACATTCTGCACAGTACAAAATGCATATGAATTCCAGGCTGAAAACTCACTCCAGAAGGAGGAAATGCATGTGTTTCTCTCTGAAAGAACACTCAGCAACTAGGCTTTTGCTTGCTCCTTCAAAGTCTTTGTAGAAACGTGTGTTTTCACTGCTTGAATACGTTTTGAGATGCATTGTTTCAATCTCTTGCAAGCCTCATGTTGTTTCTTACACAATGTGGAAAAACACGCAGTATGTTCCCCAAATCACTTGAAATCCAGGGACATGCACACTGCATCACTCTTGCCCAAACACGCTCTTTCACCTAATGCGTTGAGAACTTTCTTTAAAGCAGAAAGGAAGGGCATTATGCAGTGAATTTGACGGGCATCTACAAAAGTCATTTCTATGGGTTGCAGAGCGCAAAAGCATGATTAATTTCATGTTCTCGATGAAACCCTTACATTTCCAAGTGACCTGAAGTAGGACTCTTACAAAAGGATGCGTTTGCATGTGTGTGCTGAAAGGAGCTCTAAGTTGTGTATTCAGTGTTGGATAGTGACACACTCTACATAGGTTACACAGCGTTTTGAAGGCACCAACATGCTTCAAACTGAAACTGCTACAAGGTGTGTGTAGCATGCAGAAAGAAGGCTTGTCATTTCAAAGAAAGAAGAGGAAACCAAAATCCAGGTAGTGTAACGAGAACACCAGTATGGGAGATGTGCATGTGGACAGGTTCAAAGAGATGCTCTGTGTGGACACTTGGAAACATCGCTGTGACAAAATTTCGTACGAAGGGGCATTTGTCCAAAGTTGAAAAACCTTCCAAAACCAACCCTAAAGAACTTAGCTAAACAACGAATGTTGCAATCAGCTCCTGCACGAAAGGTGCTTCTATGACACAACCCCTGAACAGGTAGCTACATTCTGCGCAGTACAAAATGCATATGAACTCCAGGCTGAAAACTCACTCCAGAAGGAGGAAATGCATGTGTTTTGCTCTGAAACAACACTCAGGCACTAGGCTTTTGCTTGCTCCTTCAAAGTCTTTGTAGAAACGTGTGTTTTCACTGTTTGAATACGTTTTGAGATGCATTGTTTCAATCTCTTGCAAGCCTCATGTTGTTTCTTACACAATGTGGAAAAAAAAGGAGTATGTTTCCCAAACAGCTTAAAATCCAGGAAAACGCACACTGCATCACTCTTTCCCAAACACGCTCTTTCAACTGATGCGTTGAGAGCATTCTTTAAAGCAGAAAGGAAGGGCCTTTTCCAGTGAAATTCAGACGGGCATCTACAAAAGTCATATATATTGGATGCAGAGTGCAATAGCATGATGGACTTCATGTTCTCGATGAAAACCTTACATTTCAAAGAGACCTGAAGTAGGAATTTCACATAAAGACGTGTTTGCGTCTCTCCTGTGAAAGGAGCTCTAACTTGTGTATTCAGTGCTTGAGAGTGTAACACTCTACATAGGTTACACAGCGTTTTGAGAGCACCAACATGCTTAAAACTGAAACTGGTACAAAGTGTGTGTAGCATACAGAAAGAAGGCTTGTCATTTCAAAGAAAGAAGAGGAAACCAAAATCCAGGTAGTGAAACGAGCACACCATTATGGGAGATGTGCATGTGGATAGCTTCAAGCAGCAGCTCTGTGTGGACACTTGGAAACAGCGCTCTGAAAAAATTTCTTAGGGGCGGGATTTGGGCAAAGTTGAAAGACCTTCCAAAACCCACCCTACGGAACTTAGCCAAACTATGAATGTTGCAATAAGCTCCTGAACGAAAGGTGCTTCTATGACACAACCCCCGAGCAGGTAGCTACATTCTGCACAGTACAAAATGCATATGAATTCCTGTCGGAAAACTCACTCCAGAAGGATGAAATGCGTGTGTTTCTCTCTGAAAGAACACTCAGCCACTAGGCTTTTGCTTGCTCCTTCAAAGTCTTTATAGAAACGTGTGTTTTCACTCCTGGAATACGTTTTGGGATGCATTGTTTCAATCTCTTGCAAGCCTCATGTTATATCTTACTCAATGTGAAAAAATAAGGAGTATGTTTCCCAAATCATTTGAAATCCAGGAAAAGGCACACTGCATCACTCTTGCTCAAACACGCTCTTTCTCCTAATGTGTTGAGAACTTTCAACAAACCGGAAAAGAAGGGCACTTTGTAGGTAAATTCAGATGGGCATGTACAAGAGTTCATTTCTATTGGTTGCAGAGTGCAAAAGCATGATTGACTTCATCTTCTGCATGAAACCCTTACATTTCCAAGTGACCTGAAGTAGGACATTTACAAAGGATGTGTTTGTGTGTCCGTAGTGAAACAAGCTCTAAGTTGTGTATTCAGTGTTGGAGTGTGACACGCTGTATATAGGATACACAACGATTTGAAGGCACCAACATGCTTCAGACTGAAACTGCTACAAGGTGTGTGTAGCATGCAGGAAGAAGGCTTGTCATTTCAAAGAGAGAAGAGGAAACCAAAATCCAGGTACTGAAACAAGCACACCAGTATGGGAGATGTGCATGTGGACAGCTTCAAGCAGCAGCTCTGTGTGGACTCTTGGAAACAGCGCTGTGACAAAATTTCGTACGAAGCGGGATTTGGCCAAAGTTGAAAGACCTTCCAAAACCAACCCTAAAGAACTTAGCCAAACAATGAATGTTGCAATAAGCTCCTGCACGAAAGGTGCTCCTCTGACACAACCCCCGAGCAGATAGCTACATTCTGCACAGTACAAAATGCATATGAATTCCAGGCTGAAAACTCACTCCAGAAGGAGGAAATGCATGTGTTCCTCTCTGAAAGAACACTCAGCAACTAGGCTTTTGCTTGCTCCTTCAAAGTCTTTGTAGAAACGTGTGTTTTCACTGCTTGAATACGTTTTGAGATGCATTGTTTCAATCTCTTGCAAGCCTCATGTTGTTTCTTACACAATGTGGAAAAACACGGAGTATGTTCCCCAAATCACTTGAAATCCAGGGAAACGCACACTGCATCACTCTTGCCCAAACACGCTCTTTCACCTAATGCGTTGAGAACATTCTTTAAAGCAGAAAGGAAGGGCATTATGCAGTGAATTTGACGGGCATCTACAAAAGTCATTTCTATGGTTTGCAGAGCGCAAAAGCATGATTAAGTTCATGTTCTCGATGAAACCCTTACATTTCCAAGTGACCTGAAGTAGGACTCTTACAAAAGGATGCGTTTGCGTGTGTGTGCTGAAAGGAGTTCTAAGCTGTGTATTCAGTGTTGGATAGTGACACACTCTACATAGGTTACACAGCGTTTTGAAGGCACCAACATGCTTCAAACTGAAACTGCTACAAGGTGTGTGTAGCATGCAGAAAGAAGGCTTGTCATTTCAAAGAAAGAAGAGGAAACCAAAATCCAGGTAGTGTAACGAGAACACCAGTATGGGAGATGTGCATGTGGACAGGTTCAAAGAGAAGCTCTGTGTGGACACTTGGAAACATCGCTGTGACAAAATTTCGTACGAAGGGGCATTTGTCCAAAGTTGAAAGACCTTCCAAAACCAACCCTAAAGAACTTAGCTAAACAACGAATGTTGCAATCAGCTCCTGCACGAAAGGTGCTTCTATGACACAACCCCTGAACAGGTAGCTACATTCTGCGCAGTACAAAATGCATATGAACTCCAGGCTGAAAACTCACTCCAGAAGGAGGAAATGCATGTGTTTTGCTCTGAAACAACACTCAGGCACTAGGCTTTTGCTTGCCCCTTCAAAGTCTTTGTAGAAACGTGTGTTTTCACTGTTTGAATACGTTTTGAGATGCATTGTTTCAATCTCTTGCAAGCCTCATGTTGTTTCTTACACAATGTGGAAAAAAAAGGAGTATGTTTCCCAAACAGCTTAAAATCCAGGAAAACGCACACTGCATCACTCTTTCCCAAACACGCTCTTTCAACTGATGCGTTGAGAGCATTCTTTAAAGCAGAAAGGAAGGGCCTTTTCCAGTGAAATTCAGACGGGCATCTACAAAAGTCATATATATTGGATGCAGAGTGCAATAGCATGATGGACTTCATGTTCTCGATGAAAACCTTACATTTCAAAGAGACCTGAAGTAGGAATTTCACAAAAAGACGTGTTTGCGTCTCTCCTGTGAAAGGAGCTCTAACTTGTGTATTCAGTGCTTGAGAGTGTAACACTCTACATAGGTTACACAGCGTTTTGAGAGCACCAACATGCTTAAAACTGAAACTGCTACAAAGTGTGTGTAGCATACAGAAAGAAGGCTTGTCATTTCAAAGAAAGAAGAGGAAACCAAAATCCAGGTAGTGAAACGAGCACACCAGTATGGGAGATGTGCATGTGGATAGCTTCAAGCAGCAGCTCTGTGTGGACACTTGGAAACAGCGCTCTGAAAAAATTTCTTAGGGGCGGGATTTGGGCAAAGTTGAAAGACCTTCCAAAACCCACCCTACGGAACTTAGCCAAACTATGAATGTTGCAATAAGCTCCTGAACGAAAGGTGCTTCTATGACACAACCCCCGAGCAGGTAGCTACATTCTGCACAGTACAAAATGCATATGAATTCCTGTCTGAAAACTCACTCCAGAAGGATGAAATGCGTGTGTTTCTCTCTGAAAGAACACTCAGCCACTAGGCTTTTGCTTGCTCCTTCAAAGTCTTTATAGAAACGTGTGTTTTCACTCCTGGAATACGTTTTGGGATGCATTGTTTCAATCTCTTGCAAGCCTCATGTTATATCTTACTCAATGTGAAAAAATAAGGAGTATGTTTCCCAAATCATTTGAAATCCAGGAAAAGGCACACTGCATCACTCTTGCTCAAACACGCTCTTTCTCCTAATGTGTTGAGAACTTTCAACAAACCGGAAAAGAAGGGCACTTTGTAGGTAAATTCAGATGGGCATGTACAAGAGTTCATTTCTATTGGTTGCAGAGTGCAAAAGCATGATTGACTTCATCTTCTCCATGAAACCCTTACATTTCCAAGTGACCTGAAGTAGGACATTTACAAAGGATGTGTTTGTGTGTCCGTAGTGAAACGAGCTCTAAGTTGTGTATTCAGTGTTGGAGTGTGACACGCTGTATATAGGATACACAACGATTTGAAGGCACCAACATGCTTCAGACTGAAACTGCTACAAGGTGTGTGTAGCATGCAGGAAGAAGGCTTGTCATTTCAAAGAGAGAAGAGGAAACCAAAATCCAGGTACTGAAACAAGCACACCAGTATGGGAGATGTGCATGTGGACAGCTTCAAGCAGCAGCTCTGTGTGGACTCTTGGAAACAGCGCTGTGACAAAATTTCGTACGAAGCGGGATTTGGCCAAAGTTGAAAGACCTTCCAAAACCAACCCTAAAGAACTTAGCCAAACAATGAATGTTGCAATAAGCTCCTGCACGAAAGGTGCTCCTCTGACACAACCCCCGAGCAGGTAGCTACATTCTGCACAGTACAAAATGCATATGAATTCCAGGCTGAAAACTCACTCCAGAAGGAGGAAATGCATGTGTTCCTCTCTGAAAGAACACTCAGCAACTAGGCTTTTGCTTGCTCCTTCAAAGTCTTTGTAGAAACGTGTGTTTTCACTGCTTGAATACGTTTTGAGATGCATTGTTTCAATCTCTTTCAAGCCTCATGTTGTTTCTTACACAATGTGGAAAAACACGGAGTATGTTCCCCAAATCACTTGAAATCCAGGGAAACGCACACTGCATCACTCTTGCCCAAACACGCTCTTTCACCTAATGCGTTGAGAACATTCTTTAAAGCAGAAAGGAAGGGCATTATGCAGTGAATTTGACGGGCATCTACAAAAGTCATTTCTATGGTTTGCAGAGCGCAAAAGCATGATTAAGTTCATGTTCTCGATGAAACCCTTACATTTCCAAGTGACCTGAAGTAGGACTCTTACAAAAGGATGCGTTTGCGTGTGTGTGCTGAAAGGAGTTCTAAGCTGTGTATTCAGTGTTGGATAGTGACACACTCTACATAGGTTACACAGCGTTTTGAAGGCACCAACATGCTTCAAACTGAAACTGCTACAAGGTGTGTGTAGCATGCAGAAAGAAGGCTTGTCATTTCAAAGAAAGAAGAGGAAACCAAAATCCAGGTAGTGTAACGAGAACACCAGTATGGGAGATGTGCATGTGGACAGGTTCAAAGAGAAGCTCTGTGTGGACACTTGGAAACATCGCTGTGACAAAATTTCGTACGAAGGGGCATTTGTCCAAAGTTGAAAGACCTTCCAAAACCAACCCTAAAGAACTTAGCTAAACAACGAATGTTGCAATCAGCTCCTGCACGAAAGGTGCTTCTATGACACAACCCCTGAACAGGTAGCTACATTCTGCGCAGTACCAAATGCATATGAACTCCAGGCTGAAAACTCACTCCAGAAGGAGGAAATGCATGTGTTTTGCTCTGAAACAACACTCAGGCACTAGGCTTTTGCTTGCCCCTTCAAAGTCTTTGTAGAAACGTGTGTTTTCACTGTTTGAATACGTTTTGAGATGCATTGTTTCAATCTCTTGCAAGCCTCATGTTGTTTCTTACACAATGTGGAAAAAAAAGGAGTATGTTTCCCAAACAGCTTAAAATCCAGGAAAACGCACACTGCATCACTCTTTCCCAAACACGCTCTTTCAACTGATGCGTTGAGAGCATTCTTTAAAGCAGAAAGGAAGGGCCTTTTCCAGTGAAATTCAGACGGGCATCTACAAAAGTCATATATATTGGATGCAGAGTGCAATAGCATGATGGACTTCATGTTCTCGATGAAAACCTTACATTTCAAAGAGACCTGAAGTAGGAATTTCACAAAAAGACGTGTTTGCGTCTCTCCTGTGAAAGGAGCTCTAACTTGTGTATTCAGTGCTTGAGAGTGTAACACTCTACATAGGTTACACAGCGTTTTGAGAGCACCAACATGCTTAAAACTGAAACTGCTACAAAGTGTGTGTAGCATACAGAAAGAAGGCTTGTCATTTCAAAGAAAGAAGAGGAAACCAAAATCCAGGTAGTGAAACGAGCACACCAGTATGGGAGATGTGCATGTGGATAGCTTCAAGCAGCAGCTCTGTGTGGACACTTGGAAACAGCGCTCTGAAAAAATTTCTTAGGGGCGGGATTTGGGCAAAGTTGAAAGACCTTCCAAAACCCACCCTACGGAACTTAGCCAAACTATGAATGTTGCAATAAGCTCCTGAACGAAAGGTGCTTCTATGACACAACCCCCGAGCAGGTAGCTACATTCTGCACAGTACAAAATGCATATGAATTCCTGTCTGAAAACTCACTCCAGAAGGATGAAATGCGTGTGTTTCTCTCTGAAAGAACACTCAGCCACTAGGCTTTTGCTTGCTCCTTCAAAGTCTTTATAGAAACGTGTGTTTTCACTCCTGGAATACGTTTTGGGATGCATTGTTTCAATCTCTTGCAAGCCTCATGTTATATCTTACTCAATGTGAAAAAATAAGGAGTATGTTTCCCAAATCATTTGAAATCCAGGAAAAGGCACACTGCATCACTCTTGCTCAAACACGCTCTTTCTCCTAATGTGTTGAGAACTTTCAACAAACCGGAAAAGAAGGGCACTTTGTAGGTAAATTCAGATGGGCATGTACAAGAGTTCATTTCTATTGGTTGCAGAGTGCAAAAGCATGATTGACTTCATCTTCTCCATGAAACCCTTACATTTCCAAGTGACCTGAAGTAGGACATTTACAAAGGATGTGTTTGTGTGTCCGTAGGTAAACGAGCTCTAAGTTGTGTATTCAGTGTTGGAGTGTGACACGCTGTATATAGGATACACAACGATTTGAAGGCACCAACATGCTTCAGACTGAAACTGCTACAAGGTGTGTGTAGCATGCAGGAAGAAGGCTTGTCATTTCAAAGAGAGAAGAGGAAACCAAAATCCAGGTACTGAAACAAGCACACCAGTATGGGAGATGTGCATGTGGACAGCTTCAAGCAGCAGCTCTGTGTGGACTCTTGGAAACAGCGCTGTGACAAAATTTCGTACGAAGCGGGATTTGGCCAAAGTTGAAAGACCTTCCAAAACCAACCCTAAAGAACTTAGCCAAACAATGAATGTTGCAATAAGCTCCTGCACGAAAGGTGCTCCTCTGACACAACCCCCGAGCAGGTAGCTACATTCTGCACAGTACAAAATGCATATGAATTCCAGGCTGAAAACTCACTCCAGAAGGAGGAAATGCATGTGTTCCTCTCTGAAAGAACACTCAGCAACTAGGCTTTTGCTTGCTCCTTCAAAGTCTTTGTAGAAACGTGTGTTTTCACTGCTTGAATACGTTTTGAGATGCATTGTTTCAATCTCTTGCAAGCCTCATGTTGTTTCTTACACAATGTGGAAAAACACGGAGTATGTTCCCCAAATCACTTGAAATCCAGGGAAACGCACACTGCATCACTCTTGCCCAAACACGCTCTTTCACCTAATGCGTTGAGAACATTCTTTAAAGCAGAAAGGAAGGGCATTATGCAGTGAATTTGACGGGCATCTACAAAAGTCATTTCTATGGTTTGCAGAGCGCAAAAGCATGATTAAGTTCATGTTCTCGATGAAACCCTTACATTTCCAAGTGACCTGAAGTAGGACTCTTACAAAAGGATGCGTTTGCGTGTGTGTGCTGAAAGGAGTTCTAAGCTGTGTATTCAGTGTTGGATAGTGACACACTCTACATAGGTTACACAGCGTTTTGAAGGCACCAACATGCTTCAAACTGAAACTGCTACAAGGTGTGTGTAGCATGCAGAAAGAAGGCTTGTCATTTCAAAGAAAGAAGAGGAAACCAAAATCCAGGTAGTGTAACGAGAACACCAGTATGGGAGATGTGCATGTGGACAGGTTCAAAGAGAAGCTCTGTGTGGACACTTGGAAACATCGCTGTGACAAAATTTCGTACGAAGGGGCATTTGTCCAAAGTTGAAAGACCTTCCAAAACCAACCCTAAAGAACTTAGCTAAACAACGAATGTTGCAATCAGCTCCTGCACGAAAGGTGCTTCTATGACACAACCCCTGAACAGGTAGCTACATTCTGCGCAGTACAAAATGCATATGAACTCCAGGCTGAAAACTCACTCCAGAAGGAGGAAATGCATGTGTTTTGCTCTGAAACAACACTCAGGCACTAGGCTTTTGCTTGCCCCTTCAAAGTCTTTGTAGAAACGTGTGTTTTCACTGTTTGAATACGTTTTGAGATGCATTGTTTCAATCTCTTGCAAGCCTCATGTTGTTTCTTACACAATGTGGAAAAAAAAGGAGTATGTTTCCCAAACAGCTTAAAATCCAGGAAAACGCACACTGCATCACTCTTTCCCAAACACGCTCTTTCAACTGATGCGTTGAGAGCATTCTTTAAAGCAGAAAGGAAGGGCCTTTTCCAGTGAAATTCAGACGGGCATCTACAAAAGTCATATATATTGGATGCAGAGTGCAATAGCATGATGGACTTCATGTTCTCGATGAAAACCTTACATTTCAAAGAGACCTGAAGTAGGAATTTCACAAAAAGACGTGTTTGCGTCTCTCCTGTGAAAGGAGCTCTAACTTGTGTATTCAGTGCTTGAGAGTGTAACACTCTACATAGGTTACACAGCGTTTTGAGAGCACCAACATGCTTAAAACTGAAACTGCTACAAAGTGTGTGTAGCATACAGAAAGAAGGCTTGTCATTTCAAAGAAAGAAGAGGAAACCAAAATCCAGGTAGTGAAACGAGCACACCAGTATGGGAGATGTGCATGTGGATAGCTTCAAGCAGCAGCTCTGTGTGGACACTTGGAAACAGCGCTCTGAAAAAATTTCTTAGGGGCGGGATTTGGGCAAAGTTGAAAGACCTTCCAAAACCCACCCTACGGAACTTAGCCAAACTATGAATGTTGCAATAAGCTCCTGAACGAAAGGTGCTTCTATGACACAACCCCCGAGCAGGTAGCTACATTCTGCACAGTACAAAATGCATATGAATTC
The DNA here is from genome assembly GCF_964146895.1 of Miniopterus schreibersii. Classification (NCBI taxonomy): domain Eukaryota; kingdom Metazoa; phylum Chordata; class Mammalia; order Chiroptera; family Miniopteridae; genus Miniopterus; species Miniopterus schreibersii. The sequence continues at coordinate 34,167,407 of NC_138118.1, read as the reverse complement.
CTGTCTGAAAACTCACTCCAGAAGGATGAAATGCGTGTGTTTCTCTCTGAAAGAACACTCAGCCACTAGGCTTTTGCTTGCTCCTTCAAAGTCTTTATAGAAACGTGTGTTTTCACTCCTGGAATACGTTTTGGGATGCATTGTTTCAATCTCTTGCAAGCCTCATGTTATATCTTACTCAATGTGAAAAAATAAGGAGTATGTTTCCCAAATCATTTGAAATCCAGGAAAAGGCACACTGCATCACTCTTGCTCAAACACGCTCTTTCTCCTAATGTGTTGAGAACTTTCAACAAACCGGAAAAGAAGGGCACTTTGTAGGTAAATTCAGATGGGCATGTACAAGAGTTCATTTCTATTGGTTGCAGAGTGCAAAAGCATGATTGACTTCATCTTCTCCATGAAACCCTTACATTTCCAAGTGACCTGAAGTAGGACATTTACAAAGGATGTGTTTGTGTGTCCGTAGTGAAACGAGCTCTAAGTTGTGTATTCAGTGTTGGAGTGTGACACGCTGTATATAGGATACACAACGATTTGAAGGCACCAACATGCTTCAGACTGAAACTGCTACAAGGTGTGTGTAGCATGCAGGAAGAAGGCTTGTCATTTCAAAGAGAGAAGAGGAAACCAAAATCCAGGTACTGAAACAAGCACACCAGTATGGGAGATGTGCATGTGGACAGCTTCAAGCAGCAGCTCTGTGTGGACTCTTGGAAACAGCGCTGTGACAAAATTTCGTACGAAGCGGGATTTGGCCAAAGTTGAAAGACCTTCCAAAACCAACCCTAAAGAACTTAGCCAAACAATGAATGTTGCAATAAGCTCCTGCACGAAAGGTGCTCCTCTGACACAACCCCCGAGCAGGTAGCTACATTCTGCACAGTACAAAATGCATATGAATTCCAGGCTGAAAACTCACTCCAGAAGGAGGAAATGCATGTGTTCCTCTCTGAAAGAACACTCAGCAACTAGGCTTTTGCTTGCTCCTTCAAAGTCTTTGTAGAAACGTGTGTTTTCACTGCTTGAATACGTTTTGAGATGCATTGTTTCAATCTCTTTCAAGCCTCATGTTGTTTCTTACACAATGTGGAAAAACACGGAGTATGTTCCCCAAATCACTTGAAATCCAGGGAAACGCACACTGCATCACTCTTGCCCAAACACGCTCTTTCACCTAATGCGTTGAGAACATTCTTTAAAGCAGAAAGGAAGGGCATTATGCAGTGAATTTGACGGGCATCTACAAAAGTCATTTCTATGGTTTGCAGAGCGCAAAAGCATGATTAAGTTCATGTTCTCGATGAAACCCTTACATTTCCAAGTGACCTGAAGTAGGACTCTTACAAAAGGATGCGTTTGCGTGTGTGTGCTGAAAGGAGTTCTAAGCTGTGTATTCAGTGTTGGATAGTGACACACTCTACATAGGTTACACAGCGTTTTGAAGGCACCAACATGCTTCAAACTGAAACTGCTACAAGGTGTGTGTAGCATGCAGAAAGAAGGCTTGTCATTTCAAAGAAAGAAGAGGAAACCAAAATCCAGGTAGTGTAACGAGAACACCAGTATGGGAGATGTGCATGTGGACAGGTTCAAAGAGAAGCTCTGTGTGGACACTTGGAAACATCGCTGTGACAAAATTTCGTACGAAGGGGCATTTGTCCAAAGTTGAAAGACCTTCCAAAACCAACCCTAAAGAACTTAGCTAAACAACGAATGTTGCAATCAGCTCCTGCACGAAAGGTGCTTCTATGACACAACCCCTGAACAGGTAGCTACATTCTGCGCAGTACCAAATGCATATGAACTCCAGGCTGAAAACTCACTCCAGAAGGAGGAAATGCATGTGTTTTGCTCTGAAACAACACTCAGGCACTAGGCTTTTGCTTGCCCCTTCAAAGTCTTTGTAGAAACGTGTGTTTTCACTGTTTGAATACGTTTTGAGATGCATTGTTTCAATCTCTTGCAAGCCTCATGTTGTTTCTTACACAATGTGGAAAAAAAAGGAGTATGTTTCCCAAACAGCTTAAAATCCAGGAAAACGCACACTGCATCACTCTTTCCCAAACACGCTCTTTCAACTGATGCGTTGAGAGCATTCTTTAAAGCAGAAAGGAAGGGCCTTTTCCAGTGAAATTCAGACGGGCATCTACAAAAGTCATATATATTGGATGCAGAGTGCAATAGCATGATGGACTTCATGTTCTCGATGAAAACCTTACATTTCAAAGAGACCTGAAGTAGGAATTTCACAAAAAGACGTGTTTGCGTCTCTCCTGTGAAAGGAGCTCTAACTTGTGTATTCAGTGCTTGAGAGTGTAACACTCTACATAGGTTACACAGCGTTTTGAGAGCACCAACATGCTTAAAACTGAAACTGCTACAAAGTGTGTGTAGCATACAGAAAGAAGGCTTGTCATTTCAAAGAAAGAAGAGGAAACCAAAATCCAGGTAGTGAAACGAGCACACCAGTATGGGAGATGTGCATGTGGATAGCTTCAAGCAGCAGCTCTGTGTGGACACTTGGAAACAGCGCTCTGAAAAAATTTCTTAGGGGCGGGATTTGGGCAAAGTTGAAAGACCTTCCAAAACCCACCCTACGGAACTTAGCCAAACTATGAATGTTGCAATAAGCTTCTGAACGAAAGGTGCTTCTATGACACAACCCCCGAGCAGGTAGCTACATTCTGCACAGTACAAAATGCATATGAATTCCTGTCTGAAAACTCACTCCAGAAGGATGAAATGCGTGTGTTTCTCTCTGAAAGAACACTCAGCCACTAGGCTTTTGCTTGCTCCTTCAAAGTCTTTATAGAAACGTGTGTTTTCACTCCTGGAATACGTTTTGGGATGCATTGTTTCAATCTCTTGCAAGCCTCATGTTATATCTTACTCAATGTGAAAAAATAAGGAGTATGTTTCCCAAATCATTTGAAATCCAGGAAAAGGCACACTGCATCACTCTTGCTCAAACACGCTCTTTCTCCTAATGTGTTGAGAACTTTCAACAAACCGGAAAAGAAGGGCACTTTGTAGGTAAATTCAGATGGGCATGTACAAGAGTTCATTTCTATTGGTTGCAGAGTGCAAAAGCATGATTGACTTCATCTTCTCCATGAAACCCTTACATTTCCAAGTGACCTGAAGTAGGACATTTACAAAGGATGTGTTTGTGTGTCCGTAGTGAAACGAGCTCTAAGTTGTGTATTCAGTGTTGGAGTGTGACACGCTGTATATAGGATACACAACGATTTGAAGGCACCAACATGCTTCAGACTGAAACTGCTACAAGGTGTGTGTAGCATGCAGGAAGAAGGCTTGTCATTTCAAAGAGAGAAGAGGAAACCAAAATCCAGGTACTGAAACAAGCACACCAGTATGGGAGATGTGCATGTGGACAGCTTCAAGCAGCAGCTCTGTGTGGACTCTTGGAAACAGCGCTGTGACAAAATTTCGTACGAAGCGGGATTTGGCCAAAGTTGAAAGACCTTCCAAAACCAACCCTAAAGAACTTAGCCAAACAATGAATGTTGCAATAAGCTCCTGCACGAAAGGTGCTCCTCTGACACAACCCCCGAGCAGGTAGCTACATTCTGCACAGTACAAAATGCATATGAATTCCAGGCTGAAAACTCACTCCAGAAGGAGGAAATGCATGTGTTCCTCTCTGAAAGAACACTCAGCAACTAGGCTTTTGCTTGCTCCTTCAAAGTCTTTGTAGAAACGTGTGTTTTCACTGCTTGAATACGTTTTGAGATGCATTGTTTCAATCTCTTTCAAGCCTCATGTTGTTTCTTACACAATGTGGAAAAACACGGAGTATGTTCCCCAAATCACTTGAAATCCAGGGAAACGCACACTGCATCACTCTTGCCCAAACACGCTCTTTCACCTAATGCGTTGAGAACATTCTTTAAAGCAGAAAGGAAGGGCATTATGCAGTGAATTTGACGGGCATCTACAAAAGTCATTTCTATGGTTTGCAGAGCGCAAAAGCATGATTAAGTTCATGTTCTCGATGAAACCCTTACATTTCCAAGTGACCTGAAGTAGGACTCTTACAAAAGGATGCGTTTGCGTGTGTGTGCTGAAAGGAGTTCTAAGCTGTGTATTCAGTGTTGGATAGTGACACACTCTACATAGGTTACACAGCGTTTTGAAGGCACCAACATGCTTCAAACTGAAACTGCTACAAGGTGTGTGTAGCATGCAGAAAGAAGGCTTGTCATTTCAAAGAAAGAAGAGGAAACCAAAATCCAGGTAGTGTAACGAGAACACCAGTATGGGAGATGTGCATGTGGACAGGTTCAAAGAGAAGCTCTGTGTGGACACTTGGAAACATCGCTGTGACAAAATTTCGTACGAAGGGGCATTTGTCCAAAGTTGAAAGACCTTCCAAAACCAACCCTAAAGAACTTAGCTAAACAACGAATGTTGCAATCAGCTCCTGCACGAAAGGTGCTTCTATGACACAACCCCTGAACAGGTAGCTACATTCTGCGCAGTACAAAATGCATATGAACTCCAGGCTGAAAACTCACTCCAGAAGGAGGAAATGCATGTGTTTTGCTCTGAAACAACACTCAGGCACTAGGCTTTTGCTTGCCCCTTCAAAGTCTTTGTAGAAACGTGTGTTTTCACTGTTTGAATACGTTTTGAGATGCATTGTTTCAATCTCTTGCAAGCCTCATGTTGTTTCTTACACAATGTGGAAAAAAAAGGAGTATGTTTCCCAAACAGCTTAAAATCCAGGAAAACGCACACTGCATCACTCTTTCCCAAACACGCTCTTTCAACTGATGCGTTGAGAGCATTCTTTAAAGCAGAAAGGAAGGGCCTTTTCCAGTGAAATTCAGACGGGCATCTACAAAAGTCATATATATTGGATGCAGAGTGCAATAGCATGATGGACTTCATGTTCTCGATGAAAACCTTACATTTCAAAGAGACCTGAAGTAGGAATTTCACAAAAAGACGTGTTTGCGTCTCTCCTGTGAAAGGAGCTCTAACTTGTGTATTCAGTGCTTGAGAGTGTAACACTCTACATAGGTTACACAGCGTTTTGAGAGCACCAACATGCTTAAAACTGAAACTGCTACAAAGTGTGTGTAGCATACAGAAAGAAGGCTTGTCATTTCAAAGAAAGAAGAGGAAACCAAAATCCAGGTAGTGAAACGAGCACACCAGTATGGGAGATGTGCATGTGGATAGCTTCAAGCAGCAGCTCTGTGTGGACACTTGGAAACAGCGCTCTGAAAAAATTTCTTAGGGGCGGGATTTGGGCAAAGTTGAAAGACCTTCCAAAACCCACCCTACGGAACTTAGCCAAACTATGAATGTTGCAATAAGCTTCTGAACGAAAGGTGCTTCTATGACACAACCCCCGAGCAGGTAGCTACATTCTGCACAGTACAAAATGCATATGAATTCCTGTCTGAAAACTCACTCCAGAAGGATGAAATGCGTGTGTTTCTCTCTGAAAGAACACTCAGCCACTAGGCTTTTGCTTGCTCCTTCAAAGTCTTTATAGAAACGTGTGTTTTCACTCCTGGAATACGTTTTGGGATGCATTGTTTCAATCTCTTGCAAGCCTCATGTTATATCTTACTCAATGTGAAAAAATAAGGAGTATGTTTCCCAAATCATTTGAAATCCAGGAAAAGGCACACTGCATCACTCTTGCTCAAACACGCTCTTTCTCCTAATGTGTTGAGAACTTTCAACAAACCGGAAAAGAAGGGCACTTTGTAGGTAAATTCAGATGGGCATGTACAAGAGTTCATTTCTATTGGTTGCAGAGTGCAAAAGCATGATTGACTTCATCTTCTCCATGAAACCCTTACATTTCCAAGTGACCTGAAGTAGGACATTTACAAAGGATGTGTTTGTGTGTCCGTAGTGAAACGAGCTCTAAGTTGTGTATTCAGTGTTGGAGTGTGACACGCTGTATATAGGATACACAACGATTTGAAGGCACCAACATGCTTCAGACTGAAACTGCTACAAGGTGTGTGTAGCATGCAGGAAGAAGGCTTGTCATTTCAAAGAGAGAAGAGGAAACCAAAATCCAGGTACTGAAACAAGCACACCAGTATGGGAGATGTGCATGTGGACAGCTTCAAGCAGCAGCTCTGTGTGGACTCTTGGAAACAGCGCTGTGACAAAATTTCGTACGAAGCGGGATTTGGCCAAAGTTGAAAGACCTTCCAAAACCAACCCTAAAGAACTTAGCCAAACAATGAATGTTGCAATAAGCTCCTGCACGAAAGGTGCTCCTCTGACACAACCCCCGAGCAGGTAGCTACATTCTGCACAGTACAAAATGCATATGAATTCCAGGCTGAAAACTCACTCCAGAAGGAGGAAATGCATGTGTTCCTCTCTGAAAGAACACTCAACAACTAGGCTTTTGCTTGCTCCTTCAAAGTCTTTGTAGAAACGTGTGTTTTCACTGCTTGAATACGTTTTGAGATGCATTGTTTCAATCTCTTGCAAGCCTCATGTTGTTTCTTACACAATGTGGAAAAACACGGAGTATGTTCCCCAAATCACTTGAAATCCAGGGAAACGCACACTGCATCACTCTTGCCCAAACACGCTCTTTCACCTAATGCGTTGAGAACATTCTTTAAAGCAGAAAGGAAGGGCATTATGCAGTGAATTTGACGGGCATCTACAAAAGTCATTTCTATGGTTTGCAGAGCGCAAAAGCATGATTAAGTTCATGTTCTCGATGCAACCCTTACATTTCCAAGTGACCTGAAGTAGGACTCTTACAAAAGGATGCGTTTGCGTGTGTGTGCTGAAAGGAGCTCTAAGTTGTGTATTCAGTGTTGGATAGTGACACACTCTACATAGGTTACACAGCGTTTTGAAGGCACCAACATGCTTCAAACTGAAACTGCTACAAGGTGTGTGTAGCATGCAGAAAGAAGGCTTGTCATTTCAAAGAAAGAAGAGGAAACCAAAATCCAGGTAGTGTAACGAGAACACCAGTATGGGAGATGTGCATGTGGACAGGTTCAAAGAGAAGCTCTGTGTGGACACTTGGAAACATCGCTGTGACAAAATTTCCTACGAAGGGGCATTTGTCCAAAGTTGAAAGACCTTCCAAAACCAACCCTAAAGAACTTAGCTAAACAACGAATGTTGCAATCAGCTCCTGCACGAAAGGTGCTTCTATGACACAACCCCTGAACAGGTAGCTACATTCTGCGCAGTACAAAATGCATATGAACTCCAGGCTGAAAACTCACTCCAGAAGGAGGAAATGCATGTGTTTTGCTCTGAAACAACACTCAGGCACTAGGCTTTTGCTTGCCCCTTCAAAGTCTTTGTAGAAACGTGTGTTTTCACTGTTTGAATACGTTTTGAGATGCATTGTTTCAATCTCTTGCAAGCCTCATGTTGTTTCTTACACAATGTGGAAAAAAAAGGAGTATGTTTCCCAAACAGCTTAAAATCCAGGAAAACGCACACTGCATCACTCTTTCCCAAACACGCTCTTTCAACTGATGCGTTGAGAGCATTCTTTAAAGCAGAAAGGAAGGGCCTTTTCCAGTGAAATTCAGACGGACATCTACAAAAGTCATATATATTGGATGCAGAGTGCAATAGCATGATGGACTTCATGTTCTCGATGAAAACCTTACATTTCAAAGAGACCTGAAGTAGGAATTTCACAAAAAGACGTGTTTGCGTCTCTCCTGTGAAAGGAGCTCTAACTTGTGTATTCAGTGCTTGAGAGTGTAACACTCTACATAGGTTACACAGCGTTTTGAGAGCACCAACATGCTTAAAACTGAAACTGCTACAAAGTGTGTGTAGCATACAGAAAGAAGGCTTGTCATTTCAAAGAAAGAAGAGGAAACCAAAATCCAGGTAGTGAAACGAGCACACCATTATGGGAGATGTGCATGTGGATAGCTTCAAGCAGCAGCTCTGTGTGGACACTTGGAAACAGCGCTCTGAAAAAATTTCTTAGGGGCGGGATTTGGGCAAAGTTGAAAGACCTTCCAAAACCCACCCTACGGAACTTAGCCAAACTATGAATGTTGCAATAAGCTCCTGAACGAAAGGTGCTTCTATGACACAACCCCCGAGCAGGTAGCTACATTCTGCACAGTACAAAATGCATATGAATTCCTGTCTGAAAACTCACTCCAGAAGGATGAAATGCGTGTGTTTCTCTCTGAAAGAACACTCAGCCACTAGGCTTTTGCTTGCTCCTTCAAAGTCTTTATAGAAACGTGTGTTTTCACTCCTGGAATACGTTTTGGGATGCATTGTTTCAATCTCTTGCAAGCCTCATGTTATATCTTACTCAATGTGAAAAAATAAGGAGTATGTTTCCCAAATCATTTGAAATCCAGGAAAAGGCACACTGCATCACTTGCTCAAACACGCTCTTTCTCCTAATGTGTTGAGAACTTTCAACAAACCGGAAAAGAAGGGCACTTTGTAGGTAAATTCAGATGGGCATGTACAAGAGTTCATTTCTATTGGTTGCAGAGTGCAAAAGCATGATTGACTTCATCTTCTCCATGAAACCCTTACATTTCCAAGTGACCTGAAGTAGGACATTTACAAAGGATGTGTTTGTGTGTCCGTAGTGAAACGAGCTCTAAGTTGTGTATTCAGTGTTGGAGTGTGACACGCTGTATATAGGATACACAACGATTTGAAGGCACCAACATGCTTCAGACTGAAACTGCTACAAGGTGTGTGTAGCATGCAGGAAGAAGGCTTGTCATTTCAAAGAGAGAAGAGGAAACCAAAATCCAGGTACTGAAACAAGCACACCAGTATGGGAGATGTGCATGTGGACAGCTTCAAGCAGCAGCTCTGTGTGGACTCTTGGAAACAGCGCTGTGACAAAATTTCGTACGAAGCGGGATTTGGCCAAAGTTGAAAGACCTTCCAAAACCAACCCTAAAGAACTTAGCCAAACAATGAATGTTGCAATAAGCTCCTGCACGAAAGGTGCTCCTCTGACACAACCCCCGAGCAGGTAGCTACATTCTGCACAGTACAAAATGCATATGAATTCCAGGCTGAAAACTCACTCCAGAAGGAGGAAATGCATGTGTTCCTCTCTGAAAGAACACTCAGCAACTAGGCTTTTGCTTGCTCCTTCAAAGTCTTTGTAGAAACGTGTGTTTTCACTGCTTGAATACGTTTTGAGATGCATTGCTTCAATCTCTTTCAAGCCTCATGTTGTTTCTTACACAATGTGGAAAAACACGGAGTATGTTCCCCAAATCACTTGAAATCCAGGGAAACGCACACTGCATCACTCTTGCCCAAACACGCTCTTTCACCTAATGCGTTGAGAACATTCTTTAAAGCAGAAAGGAAGGGCATTATGCAGTGAATTTGACGGGCATCTACAAAAGTCATTTCTATGGTTTGCAGAGCGCAAAAGCATGATTAAGTTCATGTTCTCGATGAAACCCTTACATTTCCAAGTGACCTGAAGTAGGACTCTTACAAAAGGATGCGTTTGCGTGTGTGTGCTGAAAGGAGCTCTAAGTTGTGTATTCAGTGTTGGATAGTGACACACTCTACATAGGTTACACAGCGTTTTGAAGGCACCAACATGCTTCAAACTGAAACTGCTACAAGGTGTGTGTAGCATGCAGAAAGAAGGCTTGTCATTTCAAAGAAAGAAGAGGAAACCAAAATCCAGGTAGTGTAACGAGAACACCAGTATGGGAGATGTGCATGTGGACAGGTTCAAAGAGAAGCTCTGTGTGGACACTTGGAAACATCGTTGTGACAAAATTTCGTACGAAGGGGCATTTGTCCAAAGTTGAAAGACCTTCCATACCAACCCTAAAGAACTTAGCTAAACAACTAATGTTGCAATCAGCTCCTGCACGAAAGGTGCTTCTATGACACAACCCCTGAACAGGTAGCTACATTCTGCGCAGTACAAAATGCATATGAACTCCAGGCTGAAAACTCACTCCAGAAGGAGGAAATGCATGTGTTTTGCTCTGAAACAACACTCAGGCACTAGGCTTTTGCTTGCCCCTTCAAAGTCTTTGTAGAAACGTGTGTTTTCACTGTTTGAATACGTTTTGAGATGCATTGTTTCAATCTCTTGCAAGCCTCATGTTGTTTCTTACACAATGTGGAAAAAAAAGGAGTATGTTTCCCAAACAGCTTAAAATCCAGGAAAACGCACACTGCATCACTCTTTCCCAAACACGCTCTTTCAACTGATGCGTTGAGAGCATTCTTTAAAGCAGAAAGGAAGGGCCTTTTCCAGTGAAATTCAGACGGACATCTACAAAAGTCATATATATTGGATGCAGAGTGCAATAGCATGATGGACTTCATGTTCTCGATGAAAACCTTACATTTCAAAGAGACCTGAAGTAGGAATTTCACAAAAAGACGTGTTTGCGTCTCTCCTGTGAAAGGAGCTCTAACTTGTGTATTCAGTGCTTGAGAGTGTAACACTCTACATAGGTTACACAGCGTTTTGAGAGCACCAACATGCTTAAAACTGAAACTGCTACAAAGTGTGTGTAGCATACAGAAAGAAGGCTTGTCATTTCAAAGAAAGAAGAGGAAACCAAAATCCAGGTAGTGAAACGAGCACACCATTATGGGAGATGTGCATGTGGATAGCTTCAAGCAGCAGCTCTGTGTGGACACTTGGAAACAGCGCTCTGAAAAAATTTCTTAGGGGCGGGATTTGGGCAAAGTTGAAAGACCTTCCAAAACCCACCCTACGGAACTTAGCCAAACTATGAATGTTGCAATAAGCTCCTGAACGAAAGGTGCTTCTATGACACAACCCCCGAGCAGGTAGCTACATTCTGCACAGTACAAAATGCATATGAATTCCAGGCTGAAAACTCACTCCAGAAGGATGAAATGCGTGTGTTTCTCTCTGAAAGAACACTCAGCCACTAGGCTTTTGCTTGCTCCTTCAAAGTCTTTATAGAAACGTGTGTTTTCACTCCTGGAATACGTTTTGGGATGCATTGTTTCAATCTCTTGCAAGCCTCATGTTATATCTTACTCAATGTGAAAAAATAAGGAGTATGTTTCCCAAATCATTTGAAATCCAGGAAAAGGCACACTGCATCACTTGCTCAAACACGCTCTTTCTCCTAATGTGTTGAGAACTTTCAACAAACCGGAAAAGAAGGGCACTTTGTAGGTAAATTCAGATGGGCATGTACAAGAGTTCATTTCTATTGGTTGCAGAGTGCAAAAGCATGATTGACTTCATCTTCTCCATGAAACCCTTACATTTCCAAGTGACCTGAAGTAGGACATTTACAAAGGATGTGTTTGTGTGTCCGTAGTGAAACGAGCTCTAAGTTGTGTATTCAGTGTTGGAGTGTGACACGCTGTATATAGGATACACAACGATTTGAAGGCACCAACATGCTTCAGACTGAAACTGCTACAAGGTGTGTGTAGCATGCAGGAAGAAGGCTTGTCATTTCAAAGAGAGAAGAGGAAACCAAAATCCAGGTACTGAAACAAGCACACCAGTATGGGAGATGTGCATGTGGACAGCTTCAAGCAGCAGCTCTGTGTCTACTCTTGGAAACAGCGCTGTGACAAAATTTCGTACGAAGCGGGATTTGGCCAAAGTTGAAAGACCTTCCAAAACCAACCCTAAAGAACTTAGCCAAACAATGAATGTTGCAATAAGCTCCTGCACGAAAGGTGCTCCTCTGACACAACCACCGAGCAGGTAGCTACATTCTGCACAGTACAAAATGCATATGAATTCCAGGCTGAAAACTCACTCCAGAAGGAGGAAATGCATGTGTTCCTCTCTGAAAGAACACTCAGCAACTAGGCTTTTGCTTGCTCCTTCAAAGTCTTTGTAGAAACGTGTGTTTTCACTGCTTGAATACGTTTTGAGATGCATTGTTTCAATCTCTTGCAAGCCTCATGTTGTTTCTTACACAATGTGGAAAAACACGGAGTATGTTCCCCAAATCACTTGAAATCCAGGGAAACGCACACTGCATCACTCTTGCCCAAACACGCTCTTTCACCTAATGCGTTGAGAACATTCTTTAAAGCAGAAAGGAAGGGCATTATGCAGTGAATTTGACGGGCATCTACAAAAGTCATTTCTATGGTTTGCAGAGCGCAAAAGCATGATTAAGTTCATGTTCTCGATGAAACCCTTACATTTCCAAGTGACCTGAAGTAGGACTCTTACAAAAGGATGCGTTTGCGTGTGTGTGCTGAAAGGAGCTCTAAGTTGTGTATTCAGTGTTGGATAGTGACACACTCTACATAGGTTACACAGCGTTTTGAAGGCACCAACATGCTTCAAACTGAAACTGCTACAAGGTGTGTGTAGCATGCAGAAAGAAGGCTTGTCATTTCAAAGAAAGAAGAGGAAACCAAAATCCAGGTAGTGTAACGAGAACACCAGTATGGGAGATGTGCATGTGGACAGGTTCAAAGAGAAGCTCTGTGTGGACACTTGGAAACATCGCTGTGACAAAATTTCGTACGAAGGGGCATTTGTCCAAAGTTGAAAGACCTTCCAAAACCAACCCTAAAGAACTTAGCTAAACAACGAATGTTGCAATCAGCTCCTGCACGAAAGGTGCTTCTATGACACAACCCCTGAACAGGTAGCTACATTCTGCGCAGTACAAAATGCATATGAACTCCAGGCTGAAAACTCACTCCAGAAGGAGGAAATGCATGTGTTTTGCTCTGAAACAACACTCAGGCACTAGGCTTTTGCTTGCCCCTTCAAAGTCTTTGTAGAAACGTGTGTTTTCACTGTTTGAATACGTTTTGAGATGCATTGTTTCAATCTCTTGCAAGCCTCATGTTGTTTCTTACACAATGTGGAAAAAAAAGGAGTATGTTTCCCAAACAGCTTAAAATCCAGGAAAACGCACACTGCATCACTCTTTCCCAAACACGCTCTTTCAACTGATGCGTTGAGAGCATTCTTTAAAGCAGAAAGGAAGGGCCTTTTCCAGTGAAATTCAGACGGACATCTACAAAAGTCATATATATTGGATGCAGAGTGCAATAGCATGATGGACTTCATGTTCTCGATGAAAACCTTACATTTCAAAGAGACCTGAAGTAGGAATTTCACAAAAAGACGTGTTTGCGTCTCTCCTGTGAAAGGAGCTCTAACTTGTGTATTCAGTGCTTGAGAGTGTAACACTCTACATAGGTTACACAGCGTTTTGAGAGAACCAACATGCTTAAAACTGAAACTGCTACAAAGTGTGTGTAGCATACAGACAGAAGGCTTGTCATTTCAAAGAAAGAAGAGGAAACCAAAATCCAGGTAGTGAAACGAGCACACCATTATGGGAGATGTGCATGTGGATAGCTTCAAGCAGCAGCTCTGTGTGGACACTTGGAAACAGCGCTCTGAAAAAATTTCTTAGGGGCGGGATTTGGGCAAAGTTGAAAGACCTTCCAAAACCCACCCTACGGAACTTAGCCAAACTATGAATGTTGCAATAAGCTCCTGAACGAAAGGTGCTTCTATGACACAACCCCCGAGCAGGTAGCTACATTCTGCACAGTACAAAATGCATATGAATTCCTGTCTGAAAACTCACTCCAGAAGGATGAAATGCGTGTGTTTCTCTCTGAAAGAACACTCAGCCACTAGGCTTTTGCTTGCTCCTTCAAAGTCTTTATAGAAACGTGTGTTTTCACTCCTGGAATACGTTTTGGGATGCATTGTTTCAATCTCTTGCAAGCCTCATGTTATATCTTACTCAATGTGAAAAAATAAGGAGTATGTTTCCCAAATCATTTGAAATCCAGGAAAAGGCACACTGCATCACTCTTGCTCAAACACGCTCTTTCTCCTAATGTGTTGAGAACTTTCAACAAACCGGAAAAGAAGGGCACTTTGTAGGTAAATTCAGATGGGCATGTACAAGAGTTCATTTCTATTGGTTGCAGAGTGCAAAAGCATGATTGACTTCATCTTCTCCATGAAACCCTTACATTTCCAAGTGACCTGAAGTAGGACATTTACAAAGTATGTGTTTGTGTGTCCGTAGTGAAACGAGCTCTAAGTTGTGTATTCAGTGTTGGAGTGTGACACGCTGTATATAGGATACACAACGATTTGAAGGCACCAACATGCTTCAGACTGAAACTGCTACAAGGTGTGTGTAGCATGAAGGAAGAGGGCTTGTCATTTCAAAGAGAGAAGAGGAAACCAAAATCCAGGTACTGAAACAAGCACACCAGTATGGGAGATGTGCATGTGGACAGCTTCAAGCAGCAGCTCTGTGTCCACTCTTGGAAACAGCGCTGTGACAAAATTTCGTACGAAGCGGGATTTGGCCAAAGTTGAAAGACCTTCCAAAACCAACCCTAAAGAACTTAGCCAAACAATGAATGTTGCAATAAGCTCCTGCACGAAAGGTGCTCCTCTGACACAACCCCCGAGCAGGTAGCTACATTCTGCACAGTACAAAATGCATATGAATTCCAGGCAGAAAACTCACTCCAGAAGGAGGAAATGCATGTGTTTCTCTCTGAAAGAACACTCAGCAACTAGGCTTTTGCTTGCTCCTTCAAAGTCTTTGTAGAAACGTGTGTTTTCACTGCTTGAATACGTTTTGAGATGCATTGTTTCAATCTCTTGCAAGCCTCATGTTGTTTCTTACACAATGTGGAAAAACACGGAGTATGTTCCCCAAATCACTTGAAATCCAGGGAAACGCACACTGCATCACTCTTGCCCAAACACGCTCTTTCACCTAATGCGTTGAGAACATTCTTTAAAGCAGAAAGGAAGGGCATTATGCAGTGAATTTGACGAGCATCTACAAAAGTCATTTCTATGGGTTGCAGAGCGCAAAAGCATGATTAAGTTCATGTTCTCGATGAAACCCTTACATTTCCAAGTGACCTGAAGTAGGACTCTTACAAAAGGATGCGTTTGCGTGTGTGTGCTGAAAGGAGCTCTAAGTTGTGTATTCAGTGTTGGATAGTGACACACTCTACATAGGTTACACAGCGTTTTGAAGGCACCAACATGCTTCAAACTGAAACTGCTACAAGGTGTGTGTAGCATGCAGAAAGAAGGCTTGTCATTTCAAAGAAAGAAGAGGAAACCAAAATCCAGGTAGTGTAACGAGAACACCAGTATGGGAGATGTGCATGTGGACAGGTTCAAAGAGAAGCTCTGTGTGGACACTTGGAAACATCGCTGTGACAAAATTTCGTACGAAGGGGCATTTGTCCAAAGTTGAAAGACCTTCCAAAACCAACCCTAAAGAACTTAGCTAAACAACGAATGTTGCAATCAGCTCCTGCACGAAAGGTGCTTCTATGACACAACCCCTGAACAGGTAGCTACATTCTGCGCAGTACAAAATGCATATGAACTCCAGGCTGAAAACTCACTCCAGAAGGAGGAAATGCATGTGTTTTGCTCTGAAACAACACTCAGGCACTAGGCTTTTGCTTGCCCCTTCAAAGTCTTTGTAGAAACGTGTGTTTTCACTGTTTGAATACGTTTTGAGATGCATTGTTTCAATCTCTTGCAAGCCTCATGTTGTTTCTTACACAATGTGGAAAAAAAAGGAGTATGTTTCCCAAACAGCTTAAAATCCAGGAAAACGCACACTGCATCACTCTTTCCCAAACACGCTCTTTCAACTGATGCGTTGAGAGCATTCTTTAAAGCAGAAAGGAAGGGCCTTTTCCAGTGAAATTCAGACGGGCATCTACAAAAGTCATATATATTGGATGCAGAGTGCAATAGCATGATGGACTTCATGTTCTCGATGAAAACCTTACATTTCAAAGAGACCTGAAGTAGGAATTTCACAAAAAGACGTGTTTGCGTCTCTCCTGTGAAAGGAGCTCTAACTTGTGTATTCAGTGCTTGAGAGTGTAACACTCTACATAGGTTACACAGCGTTTTGAGAGCACCAACATGCTTAAAACTGAAACTGCTACAAAGTGTGTGTAGCATACAGAAAGAAGGCTTGTCATTTCAAAGAAAGAAGAGGAAACCAAAATCCAGGTAGTGAAACGAGCACACCATTATGGGAGATGTGCATGTGGATAGCTTCAAGCAGCAGCTCTGTGTGGACACTTGGAAACAGCGCTCTGAAAAAATTTCTTAGGGGCGGGATTTGGGCAAAGTTGAAAGACCTTCCAAAACCCACCCTACGGAACTTAGCCAAACTATGAATGTTGCCATAAGCTCCTGAACGAAAGGTGCTTCTATGACACAACCCCCGAGCAGGTAGCTACATTCTGCACAGTACAAAATGCATATGAATTCCTGTCTGAAAACTCACTCCAGAAGGATGAAATGCGTGTGTTTCTCTCTGAAAGAACACTCAGCCACTAGGCTTTTGCTTGCTCCTTCAAAGTCTTTATAGAAACGTGTGTTTTCACTCCTGGAATACGTTTTGGGATGCATTGTTTCAATCTCTTGCAAGCCTCATGTTATATCTTACTCAATGTCAAAAAATAAGGAGTATGTTTCCCAAATCATTTGAAATCCAGGAAAAGGCACACTGTGTCACTCTTGCTCAAACACGCTCTTTCTCCTAATGTGTTGAGAACTTTCAACAAACCGGAAAAGAAGGGCACTTTGTAGGTAAATTCAGATGGGCATGTACAAGAGTTCATTTCTATTGGTTGCAGAGTGCAAAAGCATGATTGACTTCATCTTCTCCATGAAACCCTTACATTTCCAAGTGACCTGAAGTAGGACATTTACAAAGGATGTGTTTGTGTGTCCGTAGTGAAACGAGCTCTAAGTTGTGTATTCAGTGTTGGAGCGTGACACGCTGTATATAGGATACACAACGATTTGAAGGCACCAACATGCTTCAGACTGAAACTGCTACAAGGTGTGTGTAGCATGCAGGAAGAAGGCTTGTCATTTCAAAGAGAGAAGAGGAAACCAAAATCCAGGTACTGAAACGAGCACACCAGTATGGGAGATGTGCATGTGGACAGCTTCAAGCAGCAGCTCTGTGTGGACTCTTGGAAACAGCGCTGTGACAAAATTTCGTACGAAGCGGGATTTGGCCAAAGTTGAAAGACCTTCCAAAACCAACCCTAAAGAACTTAGCCAAACAATGAATGTTGCAATAAGCTCCTGCACGAAAGGTGCTCCTCTGACACAACCCCCGAGCAGGTAGCTACATTCTGCACAGTACAAAATGCATATGAATTCCAGGCAGAAAACTCACTCCAGAAGGAGGAAATGCATGTGTTTCTCTCTGAAAGAACACTCAGCAACTAGGCTTTTGCTTGCTCCTTCAAAGTCTTTGTAGAAACGTGTGTTTTCACTGCTTGAATACGTTTTGAGATGCATTGTTTCAATCTCTTGCAAGCCTCATGTTGTTTCTTACACAATGTGGAAAAACACGGAGTATGTTCCCCAAATCACTTGAAATCCAGGGAAACGCACACTGCATCACTCTTGCCCAAACACGCTCTTTCACCTAATGCGTTGAGAACATTCTTTAAAGCAGAAAGGAAGGGCATTATGCAGTGAATTTGACGAGCATCTACAAAAGTCATTTCTATGGGTTGCAGAGCGCAAAAGCATGATTAAGTTCATGTTCTCGATGAAACCCTTACATTTCCAAGTGACCTGAAGTAGGACTCTTACAAAAGGATGCGTTTGCGTGTGTGTGCTGAAAGGAGCTCTAAGTTGTGTATTCAGTGTTGGATAGTGACACACTCTACATAGGTTACACAGCGTTTTGAAGGCACCAACATGCTTCAAACTGAAACTGCTACAAGGTGTGTGTAGCATGCAGAAAGAAGGCTTGTCATTTCAAAGAAAGAAGAGGAAACCAAAATCCAGGTAGTGTAACGAGAACACCAGTATGGGAGATGTGCATGTGGACAGGTTCAAAGAGAAGCTCTGTGTGGACACTTGGAAACATCGCTGTGACAAAATTTCGTACGAAGGGGCATTTGTCCAAAGTTGAAAGACCTTCCAAAACCAACCCTAAAGAACTTAGCTAAACAACGAATGTTGCAATCAGCTCCTGCACGAAAGGTGCTTCTATGACACAACCCCTGAACAGGTAGCTACATTCTGCGCAGTACAAAATGCATATGAACTCCAGGCTGAAAACTCACTCCAGAAGGAGGAAATGCATGTGTTTTGCTCTGAAACAACACTCAGGCACTAGGCTTTTGCTTGCCCCTTCAAAGTCTTTGTAGAAACGTGTGTTTTCACTGTTTGAATACGTTTTGAGATGCATTGTTTCAATCTCTTGCAAGCCTCATGTTGTTTCTTACACAATGTGGAAAAAAAAGGAGTATGTTTCCCAAACAGCTTAAAATCCAGGAAAACGCACACTGCATCACTCTTTCCCAAACACGCTCTTTCAACTGATGCGTTGAGAGCATTCTTTAAAGCAGAAAGGAAGGGCCTTTTCCAGTGAAATTCAGACGGGCATCTACAAAAGTCATATATATTGGATGCAGAGTGCAATAGCATGATGGACTTCATGTTCTCGATGAAAACCTTACATTTCAAAGAGACCTGAAGTAGGAATTTCACAAAAAGACGTGTTTGCGTCTCTCCTGTGAAAGGAGCTCTAACTTGTGTATTCAGTGCTTGAGAGTGTAACACTCTACATAGGTTACACAGCGTTTTGAGAGCACCAACATGCTTAAAACTGAAACTGCTACAAAGTGTGTGTAGCATACAGAAAGAAGGCTTGTCATTTCAAAGAAAGAAGAGGAAACCAAAATCCAGGTAGTGAAACGAGCACACCATTATGGGAGATGTGCATGTGGATAGCTTCAAGCAGCAGCTCTGTGTGGACACTTGGAAACAGCGCTCTGAAAAAATTTCTTAGGGGCGGGATTTGGGCAAAGTTGAAAGACCTTCCAAAACCCACCCTACGGAACTTAGCCAAACTATGAATGTTGCCATAAGCTCCTGAACGAAAGGTGCTTCTATGACACAACCCCCGAGCAGGTAGCTACATTCTGCACAGTACAAAATGCATATGAATTCCTGTCTGAAAACTCACTCCAGAAGGATGAAATGCGTGTGTTTCTCTCTGAAAGAACACTCAGCCACTAGGCTTTTGCTTGCTCCTTCAAAGTCTTTATAGAAACGTGTGTTTTCACTCCTGGAATACGTTTTGGGATGCATTGTTTCAATCTCTTGCAAGCCTCATGTTATATCTTACTCAATGTCAAAAAATAAGGAGTATGTTTCCCAAATCATTTGAAATCCAGGAAAAGGCACACTGTATCACTCTTGCTCAAACACGCTCTTTCTCCTAATGTGTTGAGAACTTTCAACAAACCTGAAAAGAAGGGCACTTTGTAGGTAAATTCAGATGGGCATGTACAAGAGTTCATTTCTATTGGTTGCAGAGTGCAAAAGCATGATTGACTTCATCTTCTCCATGAAACCCTTACATTTCCAAGTGACCTGAAGTAGGACATTTACAAAGGATGTGTTTGTGTGTCCGTAGTGAAACGAGCTCTAAGTTGTGTATTCAGTGTTGGAGCGTGACACGCTGTATATAGGATACACAACGATTTGAAGGCACCAACATGCTTCAGACTGAAACTGCTACAAGGTGTGTGTAGCATGCAGGAAGAAGGCTTGTCATTTCAAAGAGAGAAGAGGAAACCAAAATCCAGGTACTGAAACGAGCACACCAGTATGGGAGATGTGCATGTGGACAGCTTCAAGCAGCAGCTCTGTGTGGACTCTTGGAAACAGCGCTGTGAAAAAATTTCGTACGAAGCGGGATTTGGCCAAAGTTGAAAGACCTTCCAAAACAAACCCTAAAGAACTTAGCCAAACAATGAATGTTGCAATAAGCTCCTGCACGAAAGGTGCTCCTCTGACACAACCCCCGAGCAGGTAGCTACATTCTGCACAGTACAAAATGCATATGAATTCCAGGCTGAAAACTCACTCCAGAAGGAGGAAATGCATGTGTTCCTCTCTGAAAGAACACTCAGGCACTAGGCTTTTGCTTGCTCCTTCAAAGTCTTTGTAGAAACGTGTGTTTTCACTGCTTGAATACGTTTTGAGATGCATTGTTTCAATCTCTTGCAAGCCTCATGTTGTTTCTTACACAATGTGGAAAAACACGGAGTATGTTCCCCAAATCACTTGAAATCCAGGGAAACGCACACTGCATCACTCTTGCCCAAACACGCTCTTTCACCTAATGCGTTGAGAACATTCTTTAAAGCAGAAAGGAAGGGCATTATGCAGTGAATTTGACGGGCATCTACAAAAGTCATTTCTATGGGTTGCAGAGCGCAAAAGCATGATTAAGTTCATGTTCTCGATGAAACCCTTACATTTCCAAGTGACCTGAAGTAGGACTCTTACAAAAGGATGCGTTTGCGTGTGTGTGCTGAAACGAGCTCTAAGTTGTGTATTCAGTGTTGGATAGTGACACACTCTACATAGGTTACACAGCGTTTTGAAGGCACCAACATGCTTCAAACTGAAACTGCTACAAGGTGTGTGTAGCATGCAGAAAGAAGGCTTGTCATTTCAAAGAAAGAAGAGGAAACCAAAATCCAGGTAGTGTAACGAGAACACCAGTATGGGAGATGTGCATGTGGACAGGTTCAAAGAGAAGCTCTGTGTGGACACTTGGAAACATCGCTGTGACAAAATTTCGTACGAAGGGGCATTTGTCCAAAGTTGAAAGACCTTCCAAAACCAACCCTAAAGAACTTAGCTAAACAACGAATGTTGCAATCAGCTCCTGCACGAAAGGTGCTTCTATGACACAACCCCTGAACAGGTAGCTACATTCTGCGCAGTACAAAATGCATATGAACTCCAGGCTGAAAACTCACTCCAGAAGGAGGAAATGCATGTGTTTTGCTCTGAAACAACACTCAGGCACTAGGCTTTTGCTTGCCCCTTCAAAGTCTTTGTAGAAACGTGTGTTTTCACTGTTTGAATACGTTTTGAGATGCATTGTTTCAATCCCTTGCAAGCCTCATGTTGTTTCTTACACAATGTGGAAAAAAAAGGAGTATGTTTCCCAAACAGCTTAAAATCCAGGAAAACGCACACTGCATCACTCTTTCCCAAACACGCTCTTTCAAATGATGCGTTGAGAGCATTCTTTAAAGCAGAAAGGAAGGGCCTTTTCCAGTGAAATTCAGACGGGCATCTACAAAAGTCATATATATTGGATGCAGAGTGCAATAGCATGATGGACTTCATGTTCTCGATGAAAACCTTACATTTCAAAGAGACCTGAAGTAGGAATTTCACAAAAAGACGTGTTTGCGTCTCTCCTGTGAAAGGAGCTCTAACTTGTGTATTCAGTGCTTGAGAGTGTAACACTCTACATAGGTTACACAGCGTTTTGAGAGCACCAACATGCTTAAAACTGAAACTGCTACAAAGTGTGTGTAGCATACAGGAAGAAGGCTTGTCATTTCAAAGAAAGAAGAGGAAACCAAAATCCAGGTAGTGAAACGAGCACACCATTATGGGAGATGTGCATGTGTATAGCTTCAAGCAGCAGCTCTGTGTGGACACTTGGAAACAGCGCTCTGAAAAAATTTCTTAGGGGCGGGATTTGGGCAAAGTTGAAAGACCTTCCAAAACCCACCCTACGGAACTTAGCCAAACTATGAATGTTGCCATAAGCTCCTGAACGAAAGGTGCTTCTATGACACAACCCCCGAGCAGGTAGCTACATTCTGCACAGTACAAAATGCATATGAATTCCTGTCTGAAAACTCACTCCAGAAGGATGAAATGCGTGTGTTTCTCTCTGAAAGAACACTCAGCCACTAGGCTTTTGCTTGCTCCTTCAAAGTCTTTATAGAAACGTGTGTTTTCACTCCTGGAATACGTTTTGGGATGCATTGTTTCAATCTCTTGCAAGCCTCATGTTATATCTTACTCAATGTCAAAAAATAAGGAGTATGTTTCCCAAATCATTTGAAATCCAGGAAAAGGCACACTGTATCACTCTTGCTCAAACACGCTCTTTCTCCTAATGTGTTGAGAACTTTCAACAAACCTGAAAAGAAGGGCACTTTGTAGGTAAATTCAGATGGGCATGTACAAGAGTTCATTTCTATTGGTTGCAGAGTGCAAAAGCATGATTGACTTCATCTTCTCCATGAAACCCTTACATTTCCAAGTGACCTGAAGTAGGACATTTACAAAGGATGTGTTTGTGTGTCCGTAGTGAAACGAGCTCTAAGTTGTGTATTCAGTGTTGGAGCGTGACACGCTGTATATAGGATACACAACGATTTGAAGGCACCAACATGCTTCAGACTGAAACTGCTACAAGGTGTGTGTAGCATGCAGGAAGAAGGCTTGTCATTTCAAAGAGAGAAGAGGAAACCAAAATCCAGGTACTGAAACGAGCACACCAGTATGGGAGATGTGCATGTGGACAGCTTCAAGCAGCAGCTCTGTGTGGACTCTTGGAAACAGCGCTGTGAAAAAATTTCGTACGAAGCGGGATTTGGCCAAAGTTGAAAGACCTTCCAAAACAAACCCTAAAGAACTTAGCCAAACAATGAATGTTGCAATAAGCTCCTGCACGAAAGGTGCTCCTCTGACACAACCCCCGAGCAGGTAGCTACATTCTGCACAGTACAAAATGCATATGAATTCCAGGCTGAAAACTCACTCCAGAAGGAGGAAATGCATGTGTTCCTCTCTGAAAGAACACTCAGGCACTAGGCTTTTGCTTGCTCCTTCAAAGTCTTTGTAGAAACGTGTGTTTTCACTGCTTGAATACGGTTTGAGATGCATTGTTTCAATCTCTTGCAAGCCTCATGTTGTTTCTTACACAATGTGGAAAAACACGGAGTATGTTCCCCAAATCACTTGAAATCCAGGGAAACGCACACTGCATCACTCTTGCCCAAACACGCTCTTTCACCTAATGCGTTGAGAACATTCTTTAAAGCAGAAAGGAAGGGCATTATGCAGTGAATTTGACGGGCATCTACAAAAGTCATTTCTATGGGTTGCAGAGCGCAAAAGCATGATTAAGTTCATGTTCTCGATGAAACCCTTACATTTCCAAGTGACCTGAAGTAGGACTCTTACAAAAGGATGCGTTTGCGTGTGTGTGCTGAAACGAGCTCTAAGTTGTGTATTCAGTGTTGGATAGTGACACACTCTACATAGGTTACACAGCGTTTTGAAGGCACCAACATGCTTCAAACTGAAACTGCTACAAGGTGTGTGTAGCATGCAGAAAGAAGGCTTGTCATTTCAAAGAAAGAAGAGGAAACCAAAATCCAGGTAGTGTAACGAGAACACCAGTATGGGAGATGTGCATGTGGACAGGTTCAAAGAGAAGCTCTGTGTGGACACTTGGAAACATCGCTGTGACAAAATTTCGTACGAAGGGGCATTTGTCCAAAGTTGAAAGACCTTCCAAAACCAACCCTAAAGAACTTAGCTAAACAACGAATGTTGCAATCAGCTCCTGCACGAAAGGTGCTTCTATGACACAACCCCTGAACAGGTAGCTACATTCTGCGCAGTACAAAATGCATATGAACTCCAGGCTGAAAACTCACTCCAGAAGGAGGAAATGCATGTGTTTTGCTCTGAAACAACACTCAGGCACTAGGCTTTTGCTTGCCCCTTCAAAGTCTTTGTAGAAACGTGTGTTTTCACTGTTTGAATACGTTTTGAGATGCATTGTTTCAATCCCTTGCAAGCCTCATGTTGTTTCTTACACAATGTGGAAAAAAAAGGAGTATGTTTCCCAAACAGCTTAAAATCCAGGAAAACGCACACTGCATCACTCTTTCCCAAACACGCTCTTTCAAATGATGCGTTGAGAGCATTCTTTAAAGCAGAAAGGAAGGGCCTTTTCCAGTGAAATTCAGACGGGCATCTACAAAAGTCATATATATTGGATGCAGAGTGCAATAGCATGATGGACTTCATGTTCTCGATGAAAACCTTACATTTCAAAGAGACCTGAAGTAGGAATTTCACAAAAAGACGTGTTTGCGTCTCTCCTGTGAAAGGAGCTCTAACTTGTGTATTCAGTGCTTGAGAGTGTAACACTCTACATAGGTTACACAGCGTTTTGAGAGCACCAACATGCTTAAAACTGAAACTGCTACAAAGTGTGTGTAGCATACAGGAAGAAGGCTTGTCATTTCAAAGAAAGAAGAGGAAACCAAAATCCAGGTAGTGAAACGAGCACACCATTATGGGAGATGTGCATGTGTATAGCTTCAAGCAGCAGCTCTGTGTGGACACTTGGAAACAGCGCTCTGAAAAAATTTCTTAGGGGCGGGATTTGGGCAAAGTTGAAAGACCTTCCAAAACCCACCCTACGGAACTTAGCCAAACTATGAATGTTGCAATAAGCTCCTGAACGAAAGGTGCTTCTATGACACAACCCCCGAGCAGGTAGCTACATTCTGCACAGTACAAAATGCATATGAATTCCTGTCTGAAAACTCACTCCAGAAGGATGAAATGCGTGTGTTTCTCTCTGAAAGAACACTCAGCCACTAGGCTTTTGCTTGCTCCTTCAAAGTCTTTATAGAAACGTGTGTTTTCACTCCTGGAATACGTTTTGGGATGCATTGTTTCAATCTCTTGCAAGCCTCATGTTATATCTTACTCAATGTGAAAAAATAAGGAGTATGTTTCCCAAATCATTTGAAATCCAGGAAAAGGCACACTGCATCACTCTTGCTCAAACACGCTCTTTCTCCTAATGTGTTGAGAACTTTCAACAAACCGGAAAAGAAGGGCACTTTGTAGGTAAATTCAGATGGGCATGTACAAGAGTTCATTTCTATTGGTTGCAGAGTGCAAAAGCATGATTGACTTCATCTTCTCCATGAAACCCTTACATTTCCAAGTGACCTGAAGTAGGACATTTACAAAGGATGTGTTTGTGTGTCCATAGTGAAACGAGCTCTAAGTTGTGTATTCAGTGTTGGAGCGTGACACGCTGTATATAGGATACACAACGATTTGAAGGCACCAACATGCTTCAGACTGAAACTGCTACAAGGTGTGTGTAGCATGCAGGAAGAAGGCTTGTCATTTCAAAGAGAGAAGAGGAAACCAAAATCCAGGTACTGAAACGAGCACACCAGTATGGGAGATGTGCATGTGGACAGCTTCAAGCAGCAGCTCTGTGTGGACTCTTGGAAACAGCGCTGTGACAAAATTTCGTACGAAGCGGGATTTGGCCAAAGTTGAAAGACCTTCCAAAACCAACCCTAAAGAACTTAGCCAAACAATGAATGTTGCAATAAGCTCCTGCACGAAAGGTGCTCCTCTGACACAACCCCCGAGCAGGTAGCTACATTCTGCACAGTACAAAATGCATATGAATTCCAGGCTGAAAACTCACTCCAGAAGGAGGAAATGCATGTGTTCCTCTCTGAAAGAACACTCAGCAACTAGGCTTTTGCTTGCTCCTTCAAAGTCTTTGTAGAAACGTGTGTTTTCACTGCTTGAATACGTTTTGAGATGCATTGTTTCAATCTCTTGCAAGCCTCATGTTGTTTCTTACACAATGTGGAAAAACACGGAGTATGTTCCCCAAATCACTTGAAATCCAGGGAAACGCACACTGCATCACTCTTGCCCAAACACGCTCTTTCACCTAATGCGTTGAGAACATTCTTTAAAGCAGAAAGGAAGGGCATTAGGCAGTGAATTTGACGGGCATCTACAAAAGTCATTTCTATGGGTTGCAGAGCGCAAAAGCATGATTAAGTTCATGTTCTCGATGAAACCCTTACATTTCCAAGTGACCTGAAGTAGGACTCTTACAAAAGGATGCGTTTGCGTGTGTGTGCTGAAACGAGCTCTAAGTTGTGTATTCAGTGTTGGATAGTGACACACTCTACATAGGTTACACAGCGTTTTGAAGGCACCAACATGCTTCAAACTGAAACTGCTACAAGGTGTGTGTAGCATGCAGAAAGAAGGCTTGTCATTTCAAAGAAAGAAGAGGAAACCAAAATCCAGGTAGTGTAACGAGAACACCAGTATGGGAGATGTGCATGTGGACAGGTTCAAAGAGAAGCTCTGTGTGGACACTTGGAAACATCGCTGTGACAAAATTTCGTACGAAGGGGCATTTGTCCAAAGTTGAAAGACCTTCCAAAACCAACCCTAAAGAACTTAGCTAAACAACGAATGTTGCAATCAGCTCCTGCACGAAAGGTGCTTCTATGACACAACCCCTGAACAGGTAGCTACATTCTGCGCAGTACAAAATGCATATGAACTCCAGGCTGAAAACTCACTCCAGAAGGAGGAAATGCATGTGTTTTGCTCTGAAACAACACTCAGGCACTAGGCTTTTGCTTGCCCCTTCAAAGTCTTTGTAGAAACGTGTGTTTTCACTGTTTGAATACGTTTTGAGATGCATTGTTTCAATCTCTTGCAAGCCTCATGTTGTTTCTTACACAATGTGGAAAAAAAAGGAGTATGTTTCCCAAACAGCTTAAAATCCAGGAAAACGCACACTGCATCACTCTTTCCCAAACACGCTCTTTCAACTGATGCGTTGAGAGCATTCTTTAAAGCAGAAAGGAAGGGCCTTTTCCAGTGAAATTCAGACGGGCATCTACAAAAGTCATATATATTGGATGCAGAGTGCAATAGCATGATGGACTTCATGTTCTCGATGAAAACCTTACATTTCAAAGAGACCTGAAGTAGGAATTTCACAAAAAGACGTGTTTGCGTCTCTCCTGTGAAAGGAGCTCTAACTTGTGTATTCAGTGCTTGAGAGTGTAACACTCTACATAGGTTACACAGCGTTTTGAGAGCACCAACATGCTTAAAACTGAAACTGCTACAAAGTGTGTGTAGCATACAGAAAGAAGGCTTGTCATTTCAAAGAAAGAAGAGGAAACCAAAATCCAGGTAGTGAAACGAGCACACCATTATGGGAGATGTGCATGTGGATAGCTTCAAGCAGCAGCTCTGTGTGGACACTTGGAAACAGCGCTCTGAAAAAATTTCTTAGGGGCGGGATTTGTGCAAAGTTGAAAGACCTTCCAAAACCCACCCTACGGAACTTAGCCAAACTATGAATGTTGCCATAAGCTCCTGAACGAAAGGTGCTTCTATGACACAACCCCCGAGCAGGTAGCTACATTCTGCACAGTACAAAATGCATATGAATTCCTGTCTGAAAACTCACTCCAGAAGGATGAAATGCGTGTGTTTCTCTCTGAAAGAACACTCAGCCACTAGGCTTTTGCTTGCTCCTTCAAAGTCTTTATAGAAACGTGTGTTTTCACTCCTGGAATACGTTTTGGGATGCATTGTTTCAATCTCTTGCAAGCCTCATGTTATATCTTACTCAATGTGAAAAAATAAGGAGTATGTTTCCCAAATCATTTGAAATCCAGGAAAAGGCACACTGCATCACTCTTGCTCAAACACGCTCTTTCTCCTAATGTGTTGAGAACTTTCAACAAACCGGAAAAGAAGGGCACTTTGTAGGTAAATTCAGATGGGCATGTACAAGAGTTCATTTCTATTGGTTGCAGAGTGCAAAAGCATGATTGACTTCATCTTCTCCATGAAACCCTTACATTTCCAAGTGACCTGAAGTAGGACATTTACAAAGGATGTGTTTGTGTGTCCGTAGTGAAACGAGCTCTAAGTTGTGTATTCAGTGTTGGAGCGTGACACGCTGTATATAGGATACACAACGATTTGAAGGCACCAACATGCTTCAGACTGAAACTGCTACAAGGTGTGTGTAGCATGCAGGAAGAAGGCTTGTCATTTCAAAGAGAGAAGAGGAAACCAAAATCCAGGTACTGAAACGAGCACACCAGTATGGGAGATGTGCATGTGGACAGCTTCAAGCAGCAGCTCTGTGTGGACTCTTGGAAACAGCGCTGTGAAAAAATTTCGTACGAAGCGGGATTTGGCCAAAGTTGAAAGACCTTCCAAAACCAACCCTAAAGAACTTAGCCAAACAATGAATGTTGCAATAAGCTCCTGCACGAAAGGTGCTCCTCTGACACAACCCCCGAGCAGGTAGCTACATTCTGCACAGTACAAAATGCATATGAATTCCAGGCTGAAAACTCACTCCAGAAGGAGGAAATGCATGTGTTCCTCTCTGAAAGAACACTCAGCAACTAGGCTTTTGCTTGCTCCTTCAAAGTCTTTGTAGAAACGTGTGTTTTCACTGCTTGAATACGTTTTGAGATGCATTGTTTCAATCTCTTGCAAGCCTCATGTTGTTTCTTACACAATGTGGAAAAACACGGAGTATGTTCCCCAAATCACTTG
The DNA here is from genome assembly GCF_964146895.1 of Miniopterus schreibersii. Lineage (NCBI taxonomy): Eukaryota > Metazoa > Chordata > Mammalia > Chiroptera > Miniopteridae > Miniopterus > Miniopterus schreibersii. The sequence goes on along the minus strand of NC_138118.1, from coordinate 34,139,137 downwards.
AAATCCAGGGAAACGCACACTGCATCACTCTTGCCCAAACACGCTCTTTCACCTAATGCGTTGAGAACATTCTTTAAAGCAGAAAGGAAGGGCATTAGGCAGTGAATTTGACGGGCATCTACAAAAGTCATTTCTATGGGTTGCAGAGCGCAAAAGCATGATTAAGTTCATGTTCTCGATGAAACCCTTACATTTCCAAGTGACCTGAAGTAGGACTCTTACAAAAGGATGCGTTTGCGTGTGTGTGCTGAAAGGAGCTCTAAGTTGTGTATTCAGTGTTGGATAGTGACACACTCTACATAGGTTACACAGCGTTTTGAAGGCACCAACATGCTTCAAACTGAAACTGCTACAAGGTGTGTGTAGCATGCAGAAAGAAGGCTTGTCATTTCAAAGAAAGAAGAGGAAACCAAAATCCAGGTAGTGTAACGAGAACACCAGTATGGGAGATGTGCATGTGGACAGGTTCAAAGAGAAGCTCTGTGTGGACACTTGGAAACATCGCTGTGACAAAATTTCGTACGAAGGGGCATTTGTCCAAAGTTGAAAGACCTTCCAAAACCAACCCTAAAGAACTTAGCTAAACAACGAATGTTGCAATCAGCTCCTGCACGAAAGGTGCTTCTATGACACAACCCCTGAACAGGTAGCTACATTCTGCGCAGTACAAAATGCATATGAACTCCAGGCTGAAAACTCACTCCAGAAGGAGGAAATGCATGTGTTTTGCTCTGAAACAACACTCAGGCACTAGGCTTTTGCTTGCCCCTTCAAAGTCTTTGTAGAAACGTGTGTTTTCACTGTTTGAATACGTTTTGAGATGCATTGTTTCAATCTCTTGCAAGCCTCATGTTGTTTCTTACACAATGTGGAAAAAAAAGGAGTATGTTTCCCAAACAGCTTAAAATCCAGGAAAACGCACACTGCATCACTCTTTCCCAAACACGCTCTTTCAACTGATGCGTTGAGAGCATTCTTTAAAGCAGAAAGGAAGGGCCTTTTCCAGTGAAATTCAGACGGGCATCTACAAAAGTCATATATATTGGATGCAGAGTGCAATAGCATGATGGACTTCATGTTCTCGATGAAAACCTTACATTTCAAAGAGACCTGAAGTAGGAATTTCACAAAAAGACGTGTTTGCGTCTCTCCTGTGAAAGGAGCTCTAACTTGTGTATTCAGTGCTTGAGAGTGTAACACTCTACATAGGTTACACAGCGTTTTGAGAGCACCAACATGCTTAAAACTGAAACTGCTACAAAGTGTGTGTAGCATACAGAAAGAAGGCTTGTCATTTCAAAGAAAGAAGAGGAAACCAAAATCCAGGTAGTGAAACGAGCACACCATTATGGGAGATGTGCATGTGGATAGCTTCAAGCAGCAGCTCTGTGTGGACACTTGGAAACAGCGCTCTGAAAAAATTTCTTAGGGGCGGGATTTGTGCAAAGTTGAAAGACCTTCCAAAACCCACCCTACGGAACTTAGCCAAACTATGAATGTTGCCATAAGCTCCTGAACGAAAGGTGCTTCTATGACACAACCCCCGAGCAGGTAGCTACATTCTGCACAGTACAAAATGCATATGAATTCCTGTCTGAAAACTCACTCCAGAAGGATGAAATGCGTGTGTTTCTCTCTGAAAGAACACTCAGCCACTAGGCTTTTGCTTGCTCCTTCAAAGTCTTTATAGAAACGTGTGTTTTCACTCCTGGAATACGTTTTGGGATGCATTGTTTCAATCTCTTGCAAGCCTCATGTTATATCTTACTCAATGTGAAAAAATAAGGAGTATGTTTCCCAAATCATTTGAAATCCAGGAAAAGGCACACTGCATCACTCTTGCTCAAACACGCTCTTTCTCCTAATGTGTTGAGAACTTTCAACAAACCGGAAAAGAAGGGCACTTTGTAGGTAAATTCAGATGGGCATGTACAAGAGTTCATTTCTATTGGTTGCAGAGTGCAAAAGCATGATTGACTTCATCTTCTCCATGAAACCCTTACATTTCCAAGTGACCTGAAGTAGGACATTTACAAAGGATGTGTTTGTGTGTCCGTAGTGAAACGAGCTCTAAGTTGTGTATTCAGTGTTGGAGCGTGACACGCTGTATATAGGATACACAACGATTTGAAGGCACCAACATGCTTCAGACTGAAACTGCTACAAGGTGTGTGTAGCATGCAGGAAGAAGGCTTGTCATTTCAAAGAGAGAAGAGGAAACCAAAATCCAGGTACTGAAACGAGCACACCAGTATGGGAGATGTGCATGTGGACAGCTTCAAGCAGCAGCTCTGTGTGGACTCTTGGAAACAGCGCTGTGAAAAAATTTCGTACGAAGCGGGATTTGGCCAAAGTTGAAAGACCTTCCAAAACCAACCCTAAAGAACTTAGCCAAACAATGAATGTTGCAATAAGCTCCTGCACGAAAGGTGCTCCTCTGACACAACCCCCGAGCAGGTAGCTACATTCTGCACAGTACAAAATGCATATGAATTCCAGGCTGAAAACTCACTCCAGAAGGAGGAAATGCATGTGTTCCTCTCTGAAAGAACACTCAGCAACTAGGCTTTTGCTTGCTCCTTCAAAGTCTTTGTAGAAACGTGTGTTTTCACTGCTTGAATACGTTTTGAGATGCATTGTTTCAATCTCTTGCAAGCCTCATGTTGTTTCTTACACAATGTGGAAAAACACGGAGTATGTTCCCCAAATCACTTGAAATCCAGGGAAACGCACACTGCATCACTCTTGCCCAAACACGCTCTTTCACCTAATGCGTTGAGAACATTCTTTAAAGCAGAAAGGAAGGGCATTAGGCAGTGAATTTGACGGGCATCTACAAAAGTCATTTCTATGGGTTGCAGAGCGCAAAAGCATGATTAAGTTCATGTTCTCGATGAAACCCTTACATTTCCAAGTGACCTGAAGTAGGACTCTTACAAAAGGATGCGTTTGCGTGTGTGTGCTGAAAGGAGCTCTAAGTTGTGTATTCAGTGTTGGATAGTGACACACTCTACATAGGTTACACAGCGTTTTGAAGGCACCAACATGCTTCAAACTGAAACTGCTACAAGGTGTGTGTAGCATGCAGAAAGAAGGCTTGTCATTTCAAAGAAAGAAGAGGAAACCAAAATCCAGGTAGTGTAACGAGAACACCAGTATGGGAGATGTGCATGTGGACAGGTTCAAAGAGAAGCTCTGTGTGGACACTTGGAAACATCGCTGTGACAAAATTTCGTACGAAGGGGCATTTGTCCAAAGTTGAAAGACCTTCCAAAACCAACCCTAAAGAACTTAGCTAAACAACGAATGTTGCAATCAGCTCCTGCACGAAAGGTGCTTCTATGACACAACCCCTGAACAGGTAGCTACATTCTGCGCAGTACAAAATGCATATGAACTCCAGGCTGAAAACTCACTCCAGAAGGAGGAAATGCATGTGTTTTGCTCTGAAACAACACTCAGGCACTAGGCTTTTGCTTGCCCCTTCAAAGTCTTTGTAGAAACGTGTGTTTTCACTGTTTGAATACGTTTTGAGATGCATTGTTTCAATCTCTTGCAAGCCTCATGTTGTTTCTTACACAATGTGGAAAAAAAGGAGTATGTTTCCCAAACAGCTTAAAATCCAGGAAAACGCACACTGCATCACTCTTTCCCAAACACGCTCTTTCAACTGATGCGTTGAGAGCATTCTTTAAAGCAGAAAGGAAGGGCCTTTTCCAGTGAAATTCAGACGGGCATCTACAAAAGTCATATATATTGGATGCAGAGTGCAATAGCATGATGGACTTCATGTTCTCGATGAAAACCTTACATTTCAAAGAGACCTGAAGTAGGAATTTCACAAAAAGACGTGTTTGCGTGTCTCCTGTGAAAGGAGCTCTAACTTGTGTATTCAGTGCTTGAGAGTGTAACACTCTACATAGGTTACACAGCGTTTTGAGAGCACCAACATGCTTAAAACTGAAACTGCTACAAAGTGTGTGTAGCATACAGAAAGAAGGCTTGTCATTTCAAAGAAAGAAGAGGAAACCAAAATCCAGGTAGTGAAACGAGCACACCATTATGGGAGATGTGCATGTGGATAGCTTCAAGCAGCAGCTCTGTGTGGACACTTGGAAACAGCGCTCTGAAAAAATTTCTTAGGGGCGGGATTTGTGCAAAGTTGAAAGACCTTCCAAAACCCACCCTACGGAACTTAGCCAAACTATGAATGTTGCCATAAGCTCCTGAACGAAAGGTGCTTCTATGACACAACCCCCGAGCAGGTAGCTACATTCTGCACAGTACAAAATGCATATGAATTCCTGTCTGAAAACTCACTCCAGAAGGATGAAATGCGTGTGTTTCTCTCTGAAAGAACACTCAGCCACTAGGCTTTTGCTTGCTCCTTCAAAGTCTTTATAGAAACGTGTGTTTTCACTCCTGGAATACGTTTTGGGATGCATTGTTTCAATCTCTTGCAAGCCTCATGTTATATCTTACTCAATGTCAAAAAATAAGGAGTATGTTTCCCAAATCATTTGAAATCCAGGAAAAGGCACACTGCATCACTCTTGCTCAAACACGCTCTTTCTCCTAATGTGTTGAGAACTTTCAACAAACCGGAAAAGAAGGGCACTTTGTAGGTAAATTCAGATGGGCATGTACAAGAGTTCATTTCTATTGGTTGCAGAGTGCAAAAGCATGATTGACTTCATCTTCTCCATGAAACCCTTACATTTCCAAGTGACCTGAAGTAGGACATTTACAAAGGATGTGTTTGTGTGTCCGTAGTGAAACGAGCTCTAAGTTGTGTATTCAGTGTTGGAGCGTGACACGCTGTATATAGGATACACAACGATTTGAAGGCACCAACATGCTTCAGACTGAAACTGCTACAAGGTGTGTGTAGCATGCAGGAAGAAGGCTTGTCATTTCAAAGAGAGAAGAGGAAACCAAAATCCAGGTACTGAAACGAGCACACCAGTATGGGAGATGTGCATGTGGACAGCTTCAAGCAGCAGCTCTGTGTGGACTCTTGGAAACAGCGCTGTGAAAAAATTTCGTACGAAGCGGGATTTGGCCAAAGTTGAAAGACCTTCCAAAACCAACCCTAAAGAACTTAGCCAAACAATGAATGTTGCAATAAGCTCCTGCACGAAAGGTGCTCCTCTGACACAACCCCCGAGCAGGTAGCTACATTCTGCACAGTACAAAATGCATATGAATTCCAGGCTGAAAACTCACTCCAGAAGGAGGAAATGCATGTGTTCCTCTCTGAAAGAACACTCAGCAACTAGGCTTTTGCTTGCTCCTTCAAAGTCTTTGTAGAAACGTGTGTTTTCACTGCTTGAATACGTTTTGAGATGCATTGTTTCAATCTCTTGCAAGCCTCATGTTGTTTCTTACACAATGTGGAAAAACACGGAGTATGTTCCCCAAATCACTTGAAATCCAGGGAAACGCACACTGCATCACTCTTGCCCAAACACGCTCTTTCACCTAATGCGTTGAGAACATTCTTTAAAGCAGAAAGGAAGGGCATTATGCAGTGAATTTGACGGGCATCTACAAAAGTCATTTCTATGGGTTGCAGAGCGCAAAAGCATGATTAAGTTCATGTTCTCGATGAAACCCTTACATTTCCAAGTGACCTGAAGTAGGACTCTTACAAAAGGATGCGTTTGCGTGTGTGTGCTGAAACGAGCTCTAAGTTGTGTATTCAGTGTTGGATAGTGACACACTCTACATAGGTTACACAGCGTTTTGAGGCACCAACATGCTTCAAACTGAAACTGCTACAAGGTGTGTGTAGCATGCAGAAAGAAGGCTTGTCATTTCAAAGAAAGAAGAGGAAACCAAAATCCAGGTAGTGTAACGAGAACACCAGTATGGGAGATGTGCATGTGGACAGGTTCAAAGAGAAGCTCTGTGTGGACACTTGGAAACATCGCTGTGACAAAATTTCGTACGAAGGGGCATTTGTCCAAAGTTGAAAGACCTTCCAAAACCAACCCTAAAGAACTTAGCTAAACAACGAATGTTGCAATCAGCTCCTGCACGAAAGGTGCTTCTATGACACAACCCCCGAGCAGCTAGCTACATTCTGCACAGTACAAAATGCATATGAATTCCTGTCTGAAAACTCACTCCAGAAGGATGAAATGCGTGTGTTTCTCTCTGAAAGAACACTCAGCCACTAGTCTTTTGCTTGCTCCTTCAAAGTCTTTATAGAAACGTGTGTTTTCACTCCTGGAATACGTTTTGGGATGCATTGTTTCAATCTCTTGCAAGCCTCATGTTATATCTTACTCAATGTGAAAAAATAAGGAGTATGTTTCCCAAATCATTTGAAATCCAGGAAAAGGCACACTGCATCACTCTTGCTCAAACACGCTCTTTCCCTAATGTGTTGAGAACTTTCAACAAACCGGAAAGGAAGGGCACTTTGTAGGTAAATTCAGATGGGCATGTACAAGAGTTCATTTCTATTGGTTGCAGAGTGCAAAAGCATGATTGACTTCATCTTCTCCATGAAACCCTTACATTTCCAAGTGACCTGAAGTAGGACATTTACAAAGGATGTGTTCGTGTGTCCATAGCGAAACGAGCTCTAAGTTGTGTATTCAGTGTTGGATAGTGACACACTCTACATAGGTTACACAGCGTTTTGAAGGCACCAACATGCTTCAGACTGAAACTGCTACAAGGTGTGTGTAGCATGCAGGAAGAAGGCTTGTCATTTCAAAGAGAGAAGAGGAAACCAAAATCCAGGTACTGAAACAAGCACACCAGAATGGGAGATGTGCATGTGGACAGCTTCAAGCAGCAGCTCTGTGTGGACTCTTGGAAACAGCACTGTGAAAAAATTTCGTACGAAGCGGGATTTGGCCAAAGTTGAAAGACCTTCCAAAACCAACCCTAAAGAACTTAGCTAAACAACGAATGTTGCAATCAGCTCCTGCACGAAAGGTGCTTCTATGACACAACCCTTGAACAGGTAGCTACATTCTGCGCAGTACCAAATGCATATGAACTCCAGGCTGAAAACTCACTCCAGAAGGAGGAAATGCATATGTTTTGCTCTGAAACAACACTCAGGCACTAGGCTTTTGCTTGCCCCTTCAAAGTCTTTGTAGAAACGTGTGTTTTCACTGTTTGAATACGTTTTGAGATGCATTGTTTCAATCTCTTGCAAGCCTCATGTTGTTTCTTACACAATGTGGAAAAAAAAGGAGTATGTTTCCCAAACAGCTTAAAATCCAGGAAAACGCACACTGCATCACTCTTTCCCAAACACGCTCTTTCAACTGATGCGTTGAGAGCATTCTTTAAAGCAGAAAGGAAGGGCCTTTTCCAGTGAAATTCAGACGGGCATCTACAAAAGTCATATATATTGGATGCATAGTGCAATAGCATGATGGACTTCATGTTCTCGATGAAAACCTTACATTTCAAAGAGACCTGAAGTAGGAATTTCACAACAAGACGTGTTTGCGTCTCTCCTGTGAAAGGAGCTCTAACTTGTGTATTCAGTGCTTGAGAGTGTAACACTCTACATAGGTTACACAGCGTTTTGAGAGCACCAACATGCTTAAAACTGAAACTGCTACAAAGTGTGTGTAGCATACAGGAAGAAGGCTTGTCATTTCAAAGAAAGAAGAGGAAACCAAAATCCAGGTAGTGAAACGAGCACACCATTATGGGAGATGTGCATGTGGATAGCTTCAAGCAGCAGCTCTGTGTGGACACTTGGAAACAGCGCTCTGAAAAAATTTCTTAGGGGCGGGATTTGGGCAAAGTTGAAAGACCTTCCAAAACCCACCCTACGGAACTTAGCCAAACTATGAATGTTGCAATAAGCTCCTGAACGAAAGGTGCTTCTATGACACAACCCCCGAGCAGGTAGCTACATTCTGCACAGTACAAAATGCATATGAATTCCTGTCTGAAAACTCACTCCAGAAGGATGAAATGCGTGTGTTTCTCTCTGAAAGAACACTCAGCCACTAGGCTTTTGCTTGCTCCTTCAAAGTCTTTATAGAAACGTGTGTTTTCACTCCTGGAATACGTTTTGGGATGCATTGTTTCAATCTCTTGCAAGCCTCATGTTATATCTTACTCAATGTGAAAAAATAAGGAGTATGTTTCCCAAATCATTTGAAATCCAGGAAAAGGCACACTGCATCACTCTTGCTCAAACACGCTCTTTCTCCTAATGTGTTGAGAACTTTCAACAAACCGGAAAAGAAGGGCACTTTGTAGGTAAATTCAGATGGGCATGTACAAGAGTTCATTTCTATTGGTTGCAGAGTGCAAAAGCATGATTGACTTCATCTTCTCCATGAAACCCTTACATTTCCAAGTGACCTGAAGTAGGACATTTACAAAGTATGTGTTTGTGTGTCCGTAGTGAAACGAGCTCTAAGTTGTGTATTCAGTGTTGGAGCGTGACATGCTGTATATAGGATACACAACGATTTGAAGGCACCAACATGCTTCAGACTGAAACTGCTACAAGGTGTGTGTAGCATGCAGGAAGAAGGCTTGTCATTTCAAAGAGAGAAGAGGAAACCAAAATCCAGGTACTGAAACGAGCACACCAGTATGGGAGATGTGCATGTGGACAGCTTCAAGCAGCAGCTCTGTGTGGACTCTTGGAAACAGCGCTGTGAAAAAATTTCGTACGAAGCGGGATTTGGCCAAAGTTGAAAGACCTTCCAAAACAAACCCTAAAGAACTTAGCCAAACAATGAATGTTGCAATAAGCTCCTGCACGAAAGGTGCTCCTCTGACACAACCCCCGAGCAGGTAGCTACATTCTGCACAGTACAAAATGCATATGAATTCCAGGCTGAAAACTCACTCCAGAAGGAGGAAATGCATGTGTTCCTCTCTGAAAGAACACTCAGCAACTAGGCTTTTGCTTGCTCCTTCAAAGTCTTTGTAGAAACGTGTGTTTTCACTGCTTGAGTACGGTTTGAGATGCATTGTTTCAATCTCTTGCAAGCCTCATGTTGTTTCTTACACAATGTGGAAAAACACGGAGTATGTTCCCCAAATCACTTGAAATCCAGGGAAACGCACACTGCATCACTCTTGCCCAAACACGCTCTTTCACCTAATGCGTTGAGAACATTCTTTAAAGCAGAAAGGAAGGGCATTATGCAGTGAATTTGACGGGCATCTACAAAAGTCATTTCTATGGGTTGCAGAGCGCAAAAGCATGATTAAGTTCATGTTCTCGATGAAACCCTTACATTTCCAAGTGACCTGAAGTAGGACTCTTACAAAAGGATGCGTTTGCGTGTGTGTGCTGAAACGAGCTCTAAGTTGTGTATTCAGTGTTGGATAGTGACACACTCTACATAGGTTACACAGCGTTTTGAAGGCACCAACATGCTTCAAACTGAAACTGCTACAAGGTGTGTGTAGCATGCAGAAAGAAGGCTTGTCATTTCAAAGAAAGAAGAGGAAACCAAAATCCAGGTAGTGTAACGAGAACACCAGTATGGGAGATGTGCATGTGGACAGGTTCAAAGAGAAGCTCTGTGTGGACACTTGGAAACATCGCTGTGACAAAATTTCGTACGAAGGGGCATTTGTCCAAAGTTGAAAGACCTTCCAAAACCAACCCTAAAGAACTTAGCTAAACAACGAATGTTGCAATCAGCTCCTGCACGAAAGGTGCTTCTATGACACAACCCCTGAACAGGTAGCTACATTCTGCGCAGTACAAAATGCATATGAACTCCAGGCTGAAAACTCACTCCAGAAGGAGGAAATGCATGTGTTTTGCTCTGAAACAACACTCAGGCACTAGGCTTTTGCTTGCCCCTTCAAAGTCTTTGTAGAAACGTGTGTTTTCACTGTTTGAATACGTTTTGAGATGCATTGTTTCAATCTCTTGCAAGCCTCATGTTGTTTCTTACACAATGTGGAAAAAAAAGGAGTATGTTTCCCAAACAGCTTAAAATCCAGGAAAACGCACACTGCATCACTCTTTCCCAAACACGCTCTTTCAACTGATGCGTTGAGAGCATTCTTTAAAGCAGAAAGGAAGGGCCTTTTCCAGTGAAATTCAGACGGGCATCTACAAAAGTCATATATATTGGATGCAGAGTGCAATAGCATGATGGACTTCATGTTCTCGATGAAAACCTTACATTTCAAAGAGACCTGAAGTAGGAATTTCACAAAAAGACGTGTTTGCGTCTCTCCTGTGAAAGGAGCTCTAACTTGTGTATTCAGTGCTTGAGAGTGTAACACTCTACATAGGTTACACAGCGTTTTGAGAGCACCAACATGCTTAAAACTGAAACTGCTACAAAGTGTGTGTAGCATACAGAAAGAAGGCTTGTCATTTCAAAGAAAGAAGAGGAAACCAAAATCCAGGTAGTGAAACGAGCACGCCAGTATGGGAGATGTGCATGTGGATAGCTTCAAGCAGCAGCTCTGTGTGGACACTTGGAAACAGCGCTCTGAAAAAATTTCTTAGGGGCGGGATTTGGGCAAAGTTGAAAGACCTTCCAAAACCCACCCTACGGAACTTAGCCAAACTATGAATGTTGCCATAAGCTCCTGAACGAAAGGTGCTTCTATGACACAACCCCCGAGCAGGTAGCTACATTCTGCACAGTACAAAATGCATATGAATTCCTGTCTGAAAACTCACTCCAGAAGGATGAAATGCGTGTGTTTCTCTCTGAAAGAACACTCAGCCACTAGGCTTTTGCTTGCTCCTTCAAAGTCTTTATAGAAACGTGTGTTTTCACTCCTGGAATACGTTTTGGGATGCATTGTTTCAATCTCTTGCAAGCCTCATGTTATATCTTACTCAATGTGAAAAAATAAGGAGTATGTTTCCCAAATCATTTGAAATCCAGGAAAAGGCACACTGCATCACTCTTGCTCAAACACGCTCTTTCTCCTAATGTGTTGAGAACTTTCAACAAACTGGAAAAGAAGGGCACTTTGTAGGTAAATTCAGATGGGCATGTACAAGAGTTCATTTCTATTGGTTGCAGAGTGCAAAAGCATGATTGACTTCATCTTCTCCATGAAACCTTACATTTCCAAGTGACCTGAAGTAGGACATTTACAAAGGATGTGTTTGTGTGTCCGTAGTGAAACGAGCTCTAAGTTGTGTATTCAGTGTTGGAGCGTGACACGCTATATAGGATACACAACGATTTGAAGGCACCAACATGCTTCAGACTGAAACTGCTACAAGGTGTGTGTAGCATGCAGGAAGAAGGCTTGTCATTTCAAAGAGAGAAGAGGAAACCAAAATCCAGGTACTGAAACGAGCACACCAGTATGGGAGATGTGCATGTGGACAGCTTCAAGCAGCAGCTCTGTGTGGACTCTTGGAAACAGCGCTGTGAAAAAATTTTGTACGAAGCGGGATTTGGCCAAAGTTGAAAGACCTTCCAAAACCAACCCTAAAGAACTTAGCCAAACAATGAATGTTGCAATAAGCTCCTGCACGAAAGGTGCTCCTCTGACACAACCCCCGAGCAGGTAGCTACATTCTGCACAGTACAAAATGCATATGAATTCCAGGCTGAAAACTCACTCCAGAAGGAGGAAATGCATGTGTTCCTCTCTGAAAGAACACTCAGCAACTAGGCTTTTGCTTGCTCCTTCAAAGTCTTTGTAGAAACGTGTGTTTTCACTGCTTGAATACGTTTTGAGATGCATTGTTTCAATCTCTTGCAAGCCTCATGTTGTTTCTTACACAATGTGGAAAAACACGGAGTATGTTCCCCAAATCACTTGAAATCCAGGGAAACGCACACTGCATCACTCTTGCCCAAACACGCTCTTTCACCTAATGCGTTGAGAACATTCTTTAAAGCAGAAAGGAAGGGCATTATGCAGTGAATTTGACGGGCATCTACAAAAGTCATTTCTATGGGTTGCAGAGCGCAAAAGCATGATTAAGTTCATGTTCTCGATGAAACCCTTACATTTCCAAGTGACCTGAAGTAGGACTCTTACAAAAGGATGCGTTTGCGTGTGTGTGCTGAAACGAGCTCTAAGTTGTGTATTCAGTGTTGGATAGTGACACACTCTACATAGGTTACACAGCGTTTTGAAGGCACCAACATGCTTCAAACTGAAACTGCTACAAGGTGTGTGTAGCATGCAGAAAGAAGGCTTGTCATTTCAAAGAAAGAAGAGGAAACCAAAATCCAGGTAGTGTAACGAGAACACCAGTATGGGAGATGTGCATGTGGACAGGTTCAAAGAGAAGCTCTGTGTGGACACTTGGAAACATCGCTGTGACAAAATTTCGTACGAAGGGGCATTTGTCCAAAGTTGAAAGACCTTCCAAAACCAACCCTAAAGAACTTAGCTAAACAACGAATGTTGCAATCAGCTCCTGCACGAAAGGTGCTTCTATGACACAACCCCTGAACAGGTAGCTACATTCTGCGCAGTACAAAATGCATATGAACTCCAGGCTGAAAACTCACTCCAGAAGGAGGAAATGCATGTGTTTTGCTCTGAAACAACACTCAGGCACTAGGCTTTTGCTTGCTCCTTCAAAGTCTTTGTAGACACGTGTGTTTTCACTGTTTGAATACGTTTTGAGATGCATTGTTTCAATCTCTTGCAAGCCTCATGTTGTTTCTTACACAATGTGGAAAAAAAAGGAGTATGTTTCCCAAACAGCTTAAAATCCAGGAAAACGCACACTGCATCACTCTTTCCCAAACACGCTCTTTCAACTGATGCGTTGAGAGCATTCTTTAAAGCAGAAAGGAAGGGCCTTTTCCAGTGAAATTCAGACGGACATCTACAAAAGTCATATATATTGGATGCAGAGTGCAATAGCATGATGGACTTCATGTTCTCGATGAAAACCTTACATTTCAAAGAGACCTGAAGTAGGAATTTCACAAAAAGACGTGTTTGCGTCTCTCCTGTGAAAGGAGCTCTAACTTGTGTATTCAGTGCTTGAGAGTGTAACACTCTACATAGGTTACACAGCGTTTTGAGAGCACCAACATGCTTAAAACTGAAACTGCTACAAAGTGTGTGTAGCATACAGAAAGAAGGCTTGTCATTTCAAAGAAAGAAGAGGAAACCAAAATCCAGGTAGTGAAACGAGCACACCATTATGGGAGATGTGCATGTGGATAGCTTCAAGCAGCAGCTCTGTGTGGACACTTGGAAACAGCGCTCTGAAAAAATTTCTTAGGGGCGGGATTTGGGCAAAGTTGAAAGACCTTCCAAAACCCACCCTACGGAACTTAGCCAAACTATGAATGTTGCAATAAGCTCCTGAACGAAAGGTGCTTCTATGACACAACCCCCGAGCAGGTAGCTACATTCTGCACAGTACAAAATGCATATGAATTCCTGTCTGAAAACTCACTCCAGAAGGATGAAATGCGTGTGTTTCTCTCTGAAAGAACACTCAGCCACTAGGCTTTTGCTTGCTCCTTCAAAGTCTTTATAGAAACGTGTGTTTTCACTCCTGGAATACGTTTTCGGATGCATTGTTTCAATCTCTTGCAAGCCTCATGTTATATCTTACTCAATGTGAAAAAATAAGGAGTATGTTTCCCAAATCATTTGAAATCCAGGAAAAGGCACACTGCATCACTCTTGCTCAAACACGCTCTTTCTCCTAATGTGTTGAGAACTTTCAACAAACCGGAAAAGAAGGGCACTTTGTAGGTAAATTCAGATGGGCATGTACAAGAGTTCATTTCTATTGGTTGCAGAGTGCAAAAGCATGATTGACTTCATCTTCTCCATGAAACCCTTACATTTCCAAGTGACCTGAAGTAGGACATTTACAAAGGATGTGTTTGTGTGTCCGTAGTGAAACGAGCTCTAAGTTGTGTATTCAGTGTTGGAGTGTGACACGCTGTATATAGGATACACAACGATTTGAAGGCACCAACATGCTTCAGACTGAAACTGCTACAAGGTGTGTGTAGCATGCAGGAAGAAGGCTTGTCATTTCAAAGAGAGAAGAGGAAACCAAAATCCAGGTACTGAAACAAGCACACCAGTATGGGAGATGTGCATGTGGACAGCTTCAAGCAGCAGCTCTGTGTGGACTCTTGGAAACAGCGCTGTGACAAAATTTCGTACGAAGCGGGATTTGGCCAAAGTTGAAAGACCTTCCAAAACCAACCCTAAAGAACTTAGCCAAACAATGAATGTTGCAATAAGCTCCTGCACGAAAGGTGCTCCTCTGACACAACCCCCGAGCAGGTAGCTACATTCTGCACAGTACAAAATGCATATGAATTCCAGGCTGAAAACTCACTCCAGAAGGAGGAAATGCATGTGTTCCTCTCTGAAAGAACACTCAACTACTAGGCTTTTGCTTGCTCCTTCAAAGTCTTTGTAGAAACGTGTGTTTTCACTGCTTGAATACGTTTTGAGATGCATTGTTTCAATCTCTTGCAAGCCTCATGTTGTTTCTTACACAATGTGGAAAAACACGGAGTATGTTCCCCAAATCACTTGAAATCCAGGGAAACGCACACTGCATCACTCTTGCCCAAACACGCTCTTTCACCTAATTCGTTGAGAACATTCTTTAAAGCAGAAAGGAAGGGCATTATGCAGTGAATTTGACGGGCATCTACAAAAGTCATTTCTATGGGTTGCAGAGCGCAAAAGCATGATTAAGTTCATGTTCTCGATGAAACCCTTACATTTCCAAGTGACCTGAAGTAGGACTCTTACAAAAGGATGCGTTTGCGTGTGTGTGCTGAAAGGAGCTCTAAGCTGTGTATTCAGTGTTGGATAGTGACACACTCTACATAGGTTACACAGCGTTTTGAAGGCACCAACATGCTTCAAACTGAAACTGCTACAAGGTGTGTGTAGCATGCAGAAAGAAGGCTTGTCATTTCAAAGAAAGAAGAGGAAACCAAAATCCAGGTAGTGTAACGAGAACACCAGTATGGGAGATGTGCATGTGGACAGTTTCAAAGAGAAGCTCTGTGTGGACACTTGGAAACATCGCTGTGACAAAATTTCGTACGAAGGGGCATTTGTCCAAAGTTGAAAGACCTTCCAAAACCAACCCTAAAGAACTTAGCTAAACAACGAATGTTGCAATCAGCTCCTGCACGAAAGGTGCTTCTATGACACAACCCCTGAACAGATAGCTACATTCTGCGCAGTACAAAATGCATATGAACTCCAGGCTGAAAACTCACTCCAGAAGGAGGAAATGCATGTGTTTTGCTCTGAAACAACACTCAGGCACTAGGCTTTTGCTTGCCCCTTCAAAGTCTTTGTAGAAACGTGTGTTTTCACTGTTTGAATACGTTTTGAGATGCATTGTTTCAATCTCTTGCAAGCCTCATGTTGTTTCTTACACAATGTGGAAAAAAAAGGAGTATGTTTCCCAAACAGCTTAAAATCCAGGAAAACGCACACTGCATCACTCTTTCCCAAACACGCTCTTTCAACTGATGCGTTGAGAGCATTCTTTAAAGCAGAAAGGAAGGGCCTTTTCCAGTGAAATTCAGACGGGCATCTACAAAAGTCATATATATTGGATGCAGAGTGCAATAGCATGATGGACTTCATGTTCTCGATGAAAACCTTACATTTCAAAGAGACCTGAAGTAGGAATTTCACAAAAAGACGTGTTTGCGTCTCTCCTGTGAAAGGAGCTCTAACTTGTGTATTCAGTGCTTGAGAGTGTAACACTCTACATAGGTTACACAGCGTTTTGAGAGCACCAACATGCTTAAAACTGAAACTGCTACAAAGTGTGTGTAGCATACAGAAAGAAGGCTTGTCATTTCAAAGAAAGAAGAGGAAACCAAAATCCAGGTAGTGAAACGAGCACACCATTATGGGAGATGTGCATGTGGATAGCTTGAAGCAGCAGCTCTGTGTGGACACTTGGAAACAGCGCTCTGAAAAAATTTCTTAGGGGCGGGATTTGGGCAAAGTTGAAAGACCTTCCAAAACCCACCCTACGGAACTTAGCCAAACTATGAATGTTGCAATAAGCTCCTGAACGAAAGGTGCTTCTATGACACAACCCCCGAGCAGGTAGCTACATTCTGCACAGTACAAAATGCATATGAATTCCTGTCTGAAAACTCACTCCAGAAGGATGAAATGCGTGTGTTTCTCTCTGAAAGAACACTCAGCCACTAGGCTTTTGCTTGCTCCTTCAAAGTCTTTATAGAAACGTGTGTTTTCACTCCTGGAATACGTTTTGGGATGCATTGTTTCAATCTCTTGCAAGCCTCATGTTATATCTTACTCAATGTGAAAAAATAAGGAGTATGTTTCCCAAATCATTTGAAATCCAGGAAAAGGCACACTGCATCACTCTTGCTCAAACACGCTCTTTCTCCTAATGTGTTGAGAACTTTCAACAAACCGGAAAAGAAGGGCACTTTGTAGGTAAATTCAGATGGGCATGTACAAGAGTTCATTTCTATTGGTTGCAGAGTGCAAAAGCATGATTGACTTCATCTTCTCCATGAAACCCTTACATTTCCAAGTGACCTGAAGTAGGACATTTACAAAGGATGTGTTTGTGTGTCCGTAGTGAAACGAGCTCTAAGTTGTGTATTCAGTGTTGGAGTGTGACACGCTGTATATAGGATACACAACGATTTGAAGGCACCAACATGCTTCAGACTGAAACTGCTACAAGGTGTGTGTAGCATGCAGGAAGAAGGCTTGTCATTTCAAAGAGAGAAGAGGAAACCAAAATCCAGGTACTGAAACAAGCACACCAGTATGGGAGATGTGCATGTGGACAGCTTCAAGCAGCAGCTCTGTGTGGACTCTTGGAAACAGCGCTGTGACAAAATTTCGTACGAAGCGGGATTTGGCCAAAGTTGAAAGACCTTCCAAAACCAACCCTAAAGAACTTAGCCAAACAATGAATGTTGCAATAAGCTCCTGCACGAAAGGTGCTCCTCTGACACAACCCCCGAGCAGGTAGCTACATTCTGCACAGTACAAAATGCATATGAATTCCAGGCTGAAAACTCACTCCAGAAGGAGGAAATGCATGTGTTCCTCTCTGAAAGAACACTCAGCAACTAGGCTTTTGCTTGCTCCTTCAAAGTCTTTGTAGAAACGTGTGTTTTCACTGCTTGAATACGTTTTGAGATGCATTGTTTCAATCTCTTGCAAGCCTCATGTTGTTTCTTACACAATGTGGAAAAACACGGAGTATGTTCCCCAAATCACTTGAAATCCAGGGAAACGCACACTGCATCACTCTTGCCCAAACACGCTCTTTCACCTAATGCGTTGAGAACATTCTTTAAAGCAGAAAGGAAGGGCATTATGCAGTGAATTTGACGGGCATCTACAAAAGTCATTTCTATGGTTTGCAGAGCGCAAAAGCATGATTAAGTTCATGTTCTCGATGAAACCCTTACATTTCCAAGTGACCTGAAGTAGGACTCTTACAAAAGGATGCGTTTGCGTGTGTGTGCTGAAAGGAGCTCTAAGTTGTGTATTCAGTGTTGGATAGTGACACACTCTACATAGGTTACACAGCGTTTTGAAGGCACCAACATGCTTCAAACTGAAACTGCTACAAGGTGTGTGTAGCATGCAGAAAGAAGGCTTGTCATTTCAAAGAAAGAAGAGGAAACCAAAATCCAGGTAGTGTAACGAGAACACCAGTATGGGAGATGTGCATGTGGACAGGTTCAAAGAGAAGCTCTGTGTGGACACTTGGAAACATCGCTGTGACAAAATTTCGTACGAAGGGGCATTTGTCCAAAGTTGAAAGACCTTCCAAAACCAACCCTAAAGAACTTAGCTAAACAACGAATGTTGCAATCAGCTCCTGCACGAAAGGTACTTCTATGACACAACCCCTGAACAGGTAGCTACATTCTGCGCAGTACAAAATGCATATGAACTCCAGGCTGAAAACTCACTCCAGAAGGAGGAAATGCATGTGTTTTGCTCTGAAACAACACTCAGGCACTAGGCTTTTGCTTGCCCCTTCAAAGTCTTTGTTGAAACGTGTGTTTTCACTGTTTGAATACGTTTTGAGATGCATTGTTTCAATCTCTTGCAAGCCTCATGTTGTTTCTTACACAATGTGGAAAAAAAAGGAGTATGTTTCCCAAACAGCTTAAAATCCAGGAAAACGCACACTGCATCACTCTTTCCCAAACACGCTCTTTCAACTGATGCGTTGAGAGCATTCTTTAAAGCAGAAAGGAAGGGCCTTTTCCAGTGAAATTCAGACGGACATCTACAAAAGTCATATATATTGGATGCAGAGTGCAATAGCATGATGGACTTCATGTTCTCGATGAAAACCTTACATTTCAAAGAGACCTGAAGTAGGAATTTCACAAAAAGACGTGTTTGCGTCTCTCCTGTGAAAGGAGCTCTAACTTGTGTATTCAGTGCTTGAGAGTGTAACACTCTACATTGGTTACACAGCGTTTTGAGAGCACCAACATGCTTAAAACTGAAACTGCTACAAAGTGTGTGTAGCATACAGAAAGAAGGCTTGTCATTTCAAAGAAAGAAGAGGAAACCAAAATCCAGGTAGTGAAACGAGCACACCATTATGGGAGATGTGCATGTGGATAGCTTCAAGCAGCAGCTCTGTGTGGACACTTGGAAACAGCGCTCTGAAAAAATTTCTTAGGGGCGGGATTTGGGCAAAGTTGAAAGACCTTCCAAAACCCACCCTACGGAACTTAGCCAAACTATGAATGTTGCAATAAGCTCCTGAACGAAAGGTGCTTCTATGACACAACCCCCGAGCAGGTAGCTACATTCTGCACAGTACAAAATGCATATGAATTCCTGTCTGAAAACTCACTCCAGAAGGATGAAATGCGTGTGTTTCTCTCTGAAAGAACACTCAGCCACTAGGCTTTTGCTTGCTCCTTCAAAGTCTTTATAGAAACGTGTGTTTTCACTCCTGGAATACGTTTTGGGATGCATTGTTTCAATCTCTTGCAAGCCTCATGTTATATCTTACTCAATGTGAAAAAATAAGGAGTATGTTTCCCAAATCATTTGAAATCCAGGAAAAGGCACACTGCATCACTCTTGCTCAAACACGCTCTTTCTCCTAATGTGTTGAGAACTTTCAACAAACCGGAAAAGAAGGGCACTTTGTAGGTAAATTCAGATGGGCATGTACAAGAGTTCATTTCTATTGGTTGCAGAGTGCAAAAGCATGATTGACTTCATCTTCTCCATGAAACCCTTACATTTCCAAGTGACCTGAAGTAGGACATTTACAAAGGATGTGTTTGTGTGTCCGTAGTGAAACGAGCTCTAAGTTGTGTATTCAGTGTTGGAGTGTGACACGCTGTATATAGGATACACAACGATTTGAAGGCACCAACATGCTTCAGACTGAAACTGCTACAAGGTGTGTGTAGCATGCAGGAAGAAGGCTTGTCATTTCAAAGAGAGAAGAGGAAACCAAAATCCAGGTACTGAAACGAGCACACCAGTATGGGAGATGTGCATGTGGACAGCTTCAAGCAGCAGCTCTGTGTGGACTCTTGGAAACAGCGCTGTGACAAAATTTCGTACGAAGCGGGATTTGGCCAAAGTTGAAAGACCTTCCAAAACCAACCCTAAAGAACTTAGCCAAACAATGAATGTTGCAATAAGCTCCTGCACGAAAGGTGCTCCTCTGACACAACCCCCGAGCAGGTAGCTACATTCTGCACAGTACAAAATGCATATGAATTCCAGGCTGAAAACTCACTCCAGAAGGAGGAAATGCATGTGTTCCTCTCTGAAAGAACACTCAGCAACTAGGCTTTTGCTTGCTCCTTCAAAGTCTTTGTAGAAACGTGTGTTTTCACTGCTTGAATACGTTTTGAGATGCATTGTTTCAATCTCTTTCAAGCCTCATGTTGTTTCTTACACAATGTGGAAAAACACGGAGTATGTTCCCCAAATCACTTGAAATCCAGGGAAACGCACACTGCATCACTCTTGCCCAAACACGCTCTTTCACCTAATGCGTTGAGAACATTCTTTAAAGCAGAAAGGAAGGGCATTATGCAGTGAATTTGACGGGCATCTACAAAAGTCATTTCTATGGTTTGCAGAGCGCAAAAGCATGATTAAGTTCATGTTCTCGATGAAACCCTTACATTTCCAAGTGACCTGAAGTAGGACTCTTACAAAAGGATGCGTTTGCGTGTGTGTGCTGAAAGGAGCTCTAAGTTGTGTATTCAGTGTTGGATAGTGACACACTCTACATAGGTTACACAGCGTTTTGAAGGCACCAACATGCTTCAAACTGAAACTGCTACAAGGTGTGTGTAGCATGCAGAAAGAAGGCTTGTCATTTCAAAGAAAGAAGAGGAAACCAAAATCCAGGTAGTGTAACGAGAACACCAGTATGGGAGATGTGCATGTGGACAGGTTCAAAGAGAAGCTCTGTGTGGACACTTGGAAACATCGCTGTGACAAAATTTCGTACGAAGGGGCATTTGTCCAAAGTTGAAAGACCTTCCAAAACCAACCCTAAAGAACTTAGCTAAACAACGAATGTTGCAATCAGCTCCTGCACGAAAGGTGCTTCTATGACACAACCCCTGAACAGGTAGCTACATTCTGCGCAGTACAAAATGCATATGAACTCCAGGCTGAAAACTCACTCCAGAAGGAGGAAATGCATGTGTTTTGCTCTGAAACAACACTCAGGCACTAGGCTTTTGCTTGCCCCTTCAAAGTCTTTGTAGAAACGTGTGTTTTCACTGTTTGAATACGTTTTGAGATGCATTGTTTCAATCTCTTGCAAGCCTCATGTTGTTTCTTACACAATGTGGAAAAAAAAGGAGTATGTTTCCCAAACAGCTTAAAATCCAGGAAAACGCACACTGCATCACTCTTTCCCAAACACGCTCTTTCAACTGATGCGTTGAGAGCATTCTTTAAAGCAGAAAGGAAGGGCCTTTTCCAGTGAAATTCAGACGGACATCTACAAAAGTCATATATATTGGATGCAGAGTGCAATAGCATGATGGACTTCATGTTCTCGATGAAAACCTTACATTTCAAAGAGACCTGAAGTAGGAATTTCACAAAAAGACGTGTTTGCGTCTCTCCTGTGAAAGGAGCTCTAACTTGTGTATTCAGTGCTTGAGAGTGTAACACTCTACATTGGTTACACAGCGTTTTGAGAGCACCAACATGCTTAAAACTGAAACTGCTACAAAGTGTGTGTAGCATACAGAAAGAAGGCTTGTCATTTCAAAGAAAGAAGAGGAAACCAAAATCCAGGTAGTGAAACGAGCACACCATTATGGGAGATGTGCATGTGGATAGCTTCAAGCAGCAGCTCTGTGTGGACACTTGGAAACAGCGCTCTGAAAAAATTTCTTAGGGGCGGGATTTGGGCAAAGTTGAAAGACCTTCCAAAACCCACCCTACGGAACTTAGCCAAACTATGAATGTTGCAATAAGCTCCTGAACGAAAGGTGCTTCTATGACACAACCCCCGAGCAGGTAGCTACATTCTGCACAGTACAAAATGCATATGAATTCCTGTCTGAAAACTCACTCCAGAAGGATGAAATGCGTGTGTTTCTCTCTGAAAGAACACTCAGCCACTAGGCTTTTGCTTGCTCCTTCAAAGTCTTTATAGAAACGTGTGTTTTCACTCCTGGAATACGTTTTGGGATGCATTGTTTCAATCTCTTGCAAGCCTCATGTTATATCTTACTCAATGTGAAAAAATAAGGAGTATGTTTCCCAAATCATTTGAAATCCAGGAAAAGGCACACTGCATCACTCTTGCTCAAACACGCTCTTTCTCCTAATGTGTTGAGAACTTTCAACAAACCGGAAAAGAAGGGCACTTTGTAGGTAAATTCAGATGGGCATGTACAAGAGTTCATTTCTATTGGTTGCAGAGTGCAAAAGCATGATTGACTTCATCTTCTCCATGAAACCCTTACATTTCCAAGTGACCTGAAGTAGGACATTTACAAAGGATGTGTTTGTGTGTCCGTAGTGAAACGAGCTCTAAGTTGTGTATTCAGTGTTGGAGTGTGACACGCTGTATATAGGATACACAACGATTTGAAGGCACCAACATGCTTCAGACTGAAACTGCTACAAGGTGTGTGTAGCATGCAGGAAGAAGGCTTGTCATTTCAAAGAGAGAAGAGGAAACCAAAATCCAGGTACTGAAACAAGCACACCAGTATGGGAGATGTGCATGTGGACAGCTTCAAGCAGCAGCTCTGTGTGGACTCTTGGAAACAGCGCTGTGACAAAATTTCGTACGAAGCGGGATTTGGCCAAAGTTGAAAGACCTTCCAAAACCAACCCTAAAGAACTTAGCCAAACAATGAATGTTGCAATAAGCTCCTGCACGAAAGGTGCTCCTCTGACACAACCCCCGAGCAGGTAGCTACATTCTGCACAGTACAAAATGCATATGAATTCCAGGCTGAAAACTCACTCCAGAAGGAGGAAATGCATGTGTTCCTCTCTGAAAGAACACTCAGCAACTAGGCTTTTGCTTGCTCCTTCAAAGTCTTTGTAGAAACGTGTGTTTTCACTGCTTGAATACGTTTTGAGATGCATTGTTTCAATCTCTTTCAAGCCTCATGTTGTTTCTTACACAATGTGGAAAAACACGGAGTATGTTCCCCAAATCACTTGAAATCCAGGGAAACGCACACTGCATCACTCTTGCCCAAACACGCTCTTTCACCTAATGCGTTGAGAACATTCTTTAAAGCAGAAAGGAAGGGCATTATGCAGTGAATTTGACGGGCATCTACAAAAGTCATTTCTATGGTTTGCAGAGCGCAAAAGCATGATTAAGTTCATGTTCTCGATGAAACCCTTACATTTCCAAGTGACCTGAAGTAGGACTCTTACAAAAGGATGCGTTTGCGTGTGTGTGCTGAAAGGAGCTCTAAGTTGTGTATTCAGTGTTGGATAGTGACACACTCTACATAGGTTACACAGCGTTTTGAAGGCACCAACATGCTTCAAACTGAAACTGCTACAAGGTGTGTGTAGCATGCAGAAAGAAGGCTTGTCATTTCAAAGAAAGAAGAGGAAACCAAAATCCAGGTAGTGTAACGAGAACACCAGTATGGGAGATGTGCATGTGGACAGGTTCAAAGAGAAGCTCTGTGTGGACACTTGGAAACATCGCTGTGACAAAATTTCGTACGAAGGGGCATTTGTCCAAAGTTGAAAGACCTTCCAAAACCAACCCTAAAGAACTTAGCTAAACAACGAATGTTGCAATCAGCTCCTGCACGAAAGGTGCTTCTATGACACAACCCCTGAACAGGTAGCTACATTCTGCGCAGTACAAAATGCATATGAACTCCAGGCTGAAAACTCACTCCAGAAGGAGGAAATGCATGTGTTTTGCTCTGAAACAACACTCAGGCACTAGGCTTTTGCTTGCCCCTTCAAAGTCTTTGTAGAAACGTGTGTTTTCACTGTTTGAATACGTTTTGAGATGCATTGTTTCAATCTCTTGCAAGCCTCATGTTGTTTCTTACACAATGTGGAAAAAAAAGGAGTATGTTTCCCAAACAGCTTAAAATCCAGGAAAACGCACACTGCATCACTCTTTCCCAAACACGCTCTTTCAACTGATGCATTGAGAGCATTCTTTAAAGCAGAAAGGAAGGGCCTTTTCCAGTGAAATTCAGACGGACATCTACAGAAGTCATATATATTGGATGCAGAGTGCAATAGCATGATGGACTTCATGTTCTCGATGAAAACCTTACATTTCAAAGAGACCTGAAGTAGGAATTTCACAAAAAGACGTGTTTGCGTCTCTCCTGTGAAAGGAGCTCTAACTTGTGTATTCAGTGCTTGAGAGTGTAACACTCTACATTGGTTACACAGCGTTTTGAGAGCACCAACATGCTTAAAACTGAAACTGCTACAAAGTGTGTGTAGCATACAGAAAGAAGGCTTGTCATTTCAAAGAAAGAAGAGGAAACCAAAATCCAGGTAGTGAAACGAGCACACCATTATGGGAGATGTGCATGTGGATAGCTTCAAGCAGCAGCTCTGTGTGGACACTTGGAAACAGCGCTCTGAAAAAATTTCTTAGGGGCGGGATTTGGGCAAAGTTGAAAGACCTTCCAAAACCCACCCTACGGAACTTAGCCAAACTATGAATGTTGCAATAAGCTCCTGAACGAAAGGTGCTTCTATGACACAACCCCCGAGCAGGTAGCTACATTCTGCACAGTACAAAATGCATATGAATTCCTG
Source organism: Miniopterus schreibersii (assembly GCF_964146895.1). Classification (NCBI taxonomy): domain Eukaryota; kingdom Metazoa; phylum Chordata; class Mammalia; order Chiroptera; family Miniopteridae; genus Miniopterus; species Miniopterus schreibersii. The sequence continues at coordinate 34,114,924 of NC_138118.1, read as the reverse complement.
TCTGAAAACTCACTCCAGAAGGATGAAATGCGTGTGTTTCTCTCTGAAAGAACACTCAGCCACTAGGCTTTTGCTTGCTCCTTCAAAGTCTTTATAGAAACGTGTGTTTTCACTCCTGGAATACGTTTTGGGATGCATTGTTTCAATCTCTTGCAAGCCTCATGTTATATCTTACTCAATGTGAAAAAATAAGGAGTATGTTTCCCAAATCATTTGAAATCCAGGAAAAGGCACACTGCATCACTCTTGCTCAAACACGCTCTTTCTCCTAATGTGTTGAGAACTTTCAACAAACCGGAAAAGAAGGGCACTTTGTAGGTAAATTCAGATGGGCATGTACAAGAGTTCATTTCTATTGGTTGCAGAGTGCAAAAGCATGATTGACTTCATCTTCTCCATGAAACCCTTACATTTCCAAGTGACCTGAAGTAGGACATTTACAAAGGATGTGTTTGTGTGTCCGTAGTGAAACGAGCTCTAAGTTGTGTATTCAGTGTTGGAGTGTGACACGCTGTATATAGGATACACAACGATTTGAAGGCACCAACATGCTTCAGACTGAAACTGCTACAAGGTGTGTGTAGCATGAAGGAAGAGGGCTTGTCATTTCAAAGAGAGAAGAGGAAACCAAAATCCAGGTACTGAAACAAGCACACCAGTATGGGAGATGTGCATGTGGACAGCTTCAAGCAGCAGCTCTGTGTGGACTCTTGGAAACAGCGCTGTGACAAAATTTCGTACGAAGCGGGATTTGGCCAAAGTTGAAAGACCTTCCAAAACCAACCCTAAAGAACTTAGCCAAACAATGAATGTTGCAATAAGCTCCTGCACGAAAGGTGCTCCTCTGACACAACCCCCGAGCAGGTAGCTACATTCTGCACAGTACAAAATGCATATGAATTCCAGGCTGAAAACTCACTCCAGAAGGAGGAAATGCATGTGTTTCTCTCTGAAAGAACACTCAGCAACTAGGCTTTTGCTTGCTCCTTCAAAGTCTTTGTAGAAACGTGTGTTTTCACTGCTTGAATACGTTTTGAGATGCATTGTTTCAATCTCTTGCAAGCCTCATGTTGTTTCTTACACAATGTGGAAAAACACGGAGTATGTTCCCCAAATCACTTGAAATCCAGGGAAACGCACACTGCATCACTCTTGCCCAAACACGCTCTTTCACCTAATGCGTTGAGAACATTCTTTAAAGCAGAAAGGAAGGGCATTATGCATTGAATTTGACGAGCATCTACAAAAGTCATTTCTATGGGTTGCAGAGCGCAAAAGCATGATTAAGTTCATGTTCTCGATGAAACCCTTACATTTCCAAGTGACCTGAAGTAGGACTCTTACAAAAGGATGCGTTTGCGTGTGTGTGCTGAAAGGAGCTCTAAGTTGTGTATTCAGTGTTGGATAGTGACACACTCTACATAGGTTACACAGCGTTTTGAAGGCACCAACATGCTTCAAACTGAAACTGCTACAAGGTGTGTGTAGCATGCAGAAAGAAGGCTTGTCATTTCAAAGAAAGAAGAGGAAACCAAAATCCAGGTAGTGTAACGAGAACACCAGTATGGGAGATGTGCATGTGGACAGGTTCAAAGAGAAGCTCTGTGTGGACACTTGGAAACATCGCTGTGACAAAATTTCGTACGAAGGGGCATTTGTCCAAAGTTGAAAGACCTTCCAAAACCAACCCTAAAGAACTTAGCTAAACAACGAATGTTGCAATCAGCTCCTGCACGAAAGGTGCTTCTATGACACAACCCCTGAACAGGTAGCTACATTCTGCGCAGTACAAAATGCATATGAACTCCAGGCTGAAAACTCACTCCAGAAGGAGGAAATGCATGTGTTTTGCTCTGAAACAACACTCAGGCACTAGGCTTTTGCTTGCCCCTTCAAAGTCTTTGTAGAAACGTGTGTTTTCACTGTTTGAATACGTTTTGAGATGCATTGTTTCAATCTCTTGCAAGCCTCATGTTGTTTCTTACACAATGTGGAAAAAAAAGGAGTATGTTTCCCAAACAGCTTAAAATCCAGGAAAACGCACACTGCATCACTCTTTCCCAAACACGCTCTTTCAACTGATGCGTTGAGAGCATTCTTTAAAGCAGAAAGGAAGGGCCTTTTCCAGTGAAATTCAGACGGACATCTACAAAAGTCATATATATTGGATGCAGAGTGCAATAGCATGATGGACTTCATGTTCTCGATGAAAACCTTACATTTCAAAGAGACCTGAAGTAGGAATTTCACAAAAAGACGTGTTTGCGTCTCTCCTGTGAAAGGAGCTCTAACTTGTGTATTCAGTGCTTGAGAGTGTAACACTCTACATTGGTTACACAGCGTTTTGAGAGCACCAACATGCTTAAAACTGAAACTGCTACAAAGTGTGTGTAGCATACAGAAAGAAGGCTTGTCATTTCAAAGAAAGAAGAGGAAACCAAAATCCAGGTAGTGAAACGAGCACACCATTATGGGAGATGTGCATGTGGATAGCTTCAAGCAGCAGCTCTGTGTGGACACTTGGAAACAGCGCTCTGAAAAAATTTCTTAGGGGCGGGATTTGGGCAAAGTTGAAAGACCTTCCAAAACCCACCCTACGGAACTTAGCCAAACTATGAATGTTGCAATAAGCTCCTGAACGAAAGGTGCTTCTATGACACAACCCCCGAGCAGGTAGCTACATTCTGCACAGTACAAAATGCATATGAATTCCTGTCTGAAAACTCACTCCAGAAGGATGAAATGCGTGTGTTTCTCTCTGAAAGAACACTCAGCCACTAGGCTTTTGCTTGCTCCTTCAAAGTCTTTATAGAAACGTGTGTTTTCACTCCTGGAATACGTTTTGGGATGCATTGTTTCAATCTCTTGCAAGCCTCATGTTATATCTTACTCAATGTGAAAAAATAAGGAGTATGTTTCCCAAATCATTTGAAATCCAGGAAAAGGCACACTGCATCACTCTTGCTCAAACACGCTCTTTCTCCTAATGTGTTGAGAACTTTCAACAAACCGGAAAAGAAGGGCACTTTGTAGGTAAATTCAGATGGGCATGTACAAGAGTTCATTTCTATTGGTTGCAGAGTGCAAAAGCATGATTGACTTCATCTTCTCCATGAAACCCTTACATTTCCAAGTGACCTGAAGTAGGACATTTACAAAGGATGTGTTTGTGTGTCCGTAGTGAAACGAGCTCTAAGTTGTGTATTCAGTGTTGGAGTGTGACACGCTGTATATAGGATACACAACGATTTGAAGGCACCAACATGCTTCAGACTGAAACTGCTACAAGGTGTGTGTAGCATGAAGGAAGAGGGCTTGTCATTTCAAAGAGAGAAGAGGAAACCAAAATCCAGGTACTGAAACAAGCACACCAGTATGGGAGATGTGCATGTGGACAGCTTCAAGCAGCAGCTCTGTGTGGACTCTTGGAAACAGCGCTGTGACAAAATTTCGTACGAAGCGGGATTTGGCCAAAGTTGAAAGACCTTCCAAAACCAACCCTAAAGAACTTAGCCAAACAATGAATGTTGCAATAAGCTCCTGCACGAAAGGTGCTCCTCTGACACAACCCCCGAGCAGGTAGCTACATTCTGCACAGTACAAAATGCATATGAATTCCAGGCTGAAAACTCACTCCAGAAGGAGGAAATGCATGTGTTTCTCTCTGAAAGAACACTCAGCAACTAGGCTTTTGCTTGCTCCTTCAAAGTCTTTGTAGAAACGTGTGTTTTCACTGCTTGAATACGTTTTGAGATGCATTGTTTCAATCTCTTGCAAGCCTCATGTTGTTTCTTACACAATGTGGAAAAACACGGAGTATGTTCCCCAAATCACTTGAAATCCAGGGAAACGCACACTGCATCACTCTTGCCCAAACACGCTCTTTCACCTAATGCGTTGAGAACATTCTTTAAAGCAGAAAGGAAGGGCATTATGCATTGAATTTGACGAGCATCTACAAAAGTCATTTCTATGGGTTGCAGAGCGCAAAAGCATGATTAAGTTCATGTTCTCGATGAAACCCTTACATTTCCAAGTGACCTGAAGTAGGACTCTTACAAAAGGATGCGTTTGCGTGTGTGTGCTGAAAGGAGCTCTAAGTTGTGTATTCAGTGTTGGATAGTGACACACTCTACATAGGTTACACAGCGTTTTGAAGGCACCAACATGCTTCAAACTGAAACTGCTACAAGGTGTGTGTAGCATGCAGAAAGAAGGCTTGTCATTTCAAAGAAAGAAGAGGAAACCAAAATCCAGGTAGTGTAACGAGAACACCAGTATGGGAGATGTGCATGTGGACAGGTTCAAAGAGAAGCTCTGTGTGGACACTTGGAAACATCGCTGTGACAAAATTTCGTACGAAGGGGCATTTGTCCAAAGTTGAAAGACCTTCCAAAACCAACCCTAAAGAACTTAGCTAAACAACGAATGTTGCAATCAGCTCCTGCACGAAAGGTGCTTCTATGACACAACCCCTGAACAGGTAGCTACATTCTGCGCAGTACAAAATGCATATGAACTCCAGGCTGAAAACTCACTCCAGAAGGAGGAAATGCATGTGTTTTGCTCTGAAACAACACTCAGGCACTAGGCTTTTGCTTGCCCCTTCAAAGTCTTTGTAGAAACGTGTGTTTTCACTGTTTGAATACGTTTTGAGATGCATTGTTTCAATCTCTTGCAAGCCTCATGTTGTTTCTTACACAATGTGGAAAAAAAAGGAGTATGTTTCCCAAACAGCTTAAAATCCAGGAAAACGCACACTGCATCACTCTTTCCCAAACACGCTCTTTCAACTGATGCGTTGAGAGCATTCTTTAAAGCAGAAAGGAAGGGCCTTTTCCAGTGAAATTCAGACGGACATCTACAAAAGTCATATATATTGGATGCAGAGTGCAATAGCATGATGGACTTCATGTTCTCGATGAAAACCTTACATTTCAAAGAGACCTGAAGTAGGAATTTCACAAAAAGACGTGTTTGCGTCTCTCCTGTGAAAGGAGCTCTAACTTGTGTATTCAGTGCTTGAGAGTGTAACACTCTACATTGGTTACACAGCGTTTTGAGAGCACCAACATGCTTAAAACTGAAACTGCTACAAAGTGTGTGTAGCATACAGAAAGAAGGCTTGTCATTTCAAAGAAAGAAGAGGAAACCAAAATCCAGGTAGTGAAACGAGCACACCATTATGGGAGATGTGCATGTGGATAGCTTCAAGCAGCAGCTCTGTGTGGACACTTGGAAACAGCGCTCTGAAAAAATTTCTTAGGGGCGGGATTTGGGCAAAGTTGAAAGACCTTCCAAAACCCACCCTACGGAACTTAGCCAAACTATGAATGTTGCAATAAGCTCCTGAACGAAAGGTGCTTCTATGACACAACCCCCGAGCAGGTAGCTACATTCTGCACAGTACAAAATGCATATGAATTCCTGTCTGAAAACTCACTCCAGAAGGATGAAATGCGTGTGTTTCTCTCTGAAAGAACACTCAGCCACTAGGCTTTTGCTTGCTCCTTCAAAGTCTTTATAGAAACGTGTGTTTTCACTCCTGGAATACGTTTTGGGATGCATTGTTTCAATCTCTTGCAAGCCTCATGTTATATCTTACTCAATGTGAAAAAATAAGGAGTATGTTTCCCAAATCATTTGAAATCCAGGAAAAGGCACACTGCATCACTCTTGCTCAAACACGCTCTTTCTCCTAATGTGTTGAGAACTTTCAACAAACCGGAAAAGAAGGGCACTTTGTAGGTAAATTCAGATGGGCATGTACAAGAGTTCATTTCTATTGGTTGCAGAGTGCAAAAGCATGATTGACTTCATCTTCTCCATGAAACCCTTACATTTCCAAGTGACCTGAAGTAGGACATTTACAAAGGATGTGTTTGTGTGTCCGTAGTGAAACGAGCTCTAAGTTGTGTATTCAGTGTTGGAGTGTGACACGCTGTATATAGGATACACAACGATTTGAAGGCACCAACATGCTTCAGACTGAAACTGCTACAAGGTGTGTGTAGCATGAAGGAAGAGGGCTTGTCATTTCAAAGAGAGAAGAGGAAACCAAAATCCAGGTACTGAAACAAGCACACCAGTATGGGAGATGTGCATGTGGACAGCTTCAAGCAGCAGCTCTGTGTGGACTCTTGGAAACAGCGCTGTGACAAAATTTCGTACGAAGCGGGATTTGGCCAAAGTTGAAAGACCTTCCAAAACCAACCCTAAAGAACTTAGCCAAACAATGAATGTTGCAATAAGCTCCTGCACGAAAGGTGCTCCTCTGACACAACCCCCGAGCAGGTAGCTACATTCTGCACAGTACAAAATGCATATGAATTCCAGGCTGAAAACTCACTCCAGAAGGAGGAAATGCATGTGTTTCTCTCTGAAAGAACACTCAGCAACTAGGCTTTTGCTTGCTCCTTCAAAGTCTTTGTAGAAACGTGTGTTTTCACTGCTTGAATACGTTTTGAGATGCATTGTTTCAATCTCTTGCAAGCCTCATGTTGTTTCTTACACAATGTGGAAAAACACGGAGTATGTTCCCCAAATCACTTGAAATCCAGGGAAACGCACACTGCATCACTCTTGCCCAAACACGCTCTTTCACCTAATGCGTTGAGAACATTCTTTAAAGCAGAAAGGAAGGGCATTATGCATTGAATTTGACGAGCATCTACAAAAGTCATTTCTATGGGTTGCAGAGCGCAAAAGCATGATTAAGTTCATGTTCTCGATGAAACCCTTACATTTCCAAGTGACCTGAAGTAGGACTCTTACAAAAGGATGCGTTTGCGTGTGTGTGCTGAAAGGAGCTCTAAGTTGTGTATTCAGTGTTGGATAGTGACACACTCTACATAGGTTACACAGCGTTTTGAAGGCACCAACATGCTTCAAACTGAAACTGCTACAAGGTGTGTGTAGCATGCAGAAAGAAGGCTTGTCATTTCAAAGAAAGAAGAGGAAACCAAAATCCAGGTAGTGTAACGAGAACACCAGTATGGGAGATGTGCATGTGGACAGGTTCAAAGAGAAGCTCTGTGTGGACACTTGGAAACATCGCTGTGACAAAATTTCGTACGAAGGGGCATTTGTCCAAAGTTGAAAGACCTTCCAAAACCAACCCTAAAGAACTTAGCTAAACAACGAATGTTGCAATCAGCTCCTGCACGAAAGGTGCTTCTATGACACAACCCCTGAACAGGTAGCTACATTCTGCGCAGTACAAAATGCATATGAACTCCAGGCTGAAAACTCACTCCAGAAGGAGGAAATGCATGTGTTTTGCTCTGAAACAACACTCAGGCACTAGGCTTTTGCTTGCCCCTTCAAAGTCTTTGTAGAAACGTGTGTTTTCACTGTTTGAATACGTTTTGAGATGCATTGTTTCAATCTCTTGCAAGCCTCATGTTGTTTCTTACACAATGTGGAAAAAAAAGGAGTATGTTTCCCAAACAGCTTAAAATCCAGGAAAACGCACACTGCATCACTCTTTCCCAAACACGCTCTTTCAACTGATGCGTTGAGAGCATTCTTTAAAGCAGAAAGGAAGGGCCTTTTCCAGTGAAATTCAGACGGACATCTACAAAAGTCATATATATTGGATGCAGAGTGCAATAGCATGATGGACTTCATGTTCTCGATGAAAACCTTACATTTCAAAGAGACCTGAAGTAGGAATTTCACAAAAAGACGTGTTTGCGTCTCTCCTGTGAAAGGAGCTCTAACTTGTGTATTCAGTGCTTGAGAGTGTAACACTCTACATTGGTTACACAGCGTTTTGAGAGCACCAACATGCTTAAAACTGAAACTGCTACAAAGTGTGTGTAGCATACAGAAAGAAGGCTTGTCATTTCAAAGAAAGAAGAGGAAACCAAAATCCAGGTAGTGAAACGAGCACACCATTATGGGAGATGTGCATGTGGATAGCTTCAAGCAGCAGCTCTGTGTGGACACTTGGAAACAGCGCTCTGAAAAAATTTCTTAGGGGCGGGATTTGGGCAAAGTTGAAAGACCTTCCAAAACCCACCCTACAGAACTTAGCCAAACTATGAATGTTGCAATAAGCTCCTGAACGAAAGGTGCTTCTATGACACAACCCCCGAGCAGGTAGCTACATTCTGCACAGTACAAAATGCATATGAATTCCTGTCTGAAAACTCACTCCAGAAGGATGAAATGCGTGTGTTTCTCTCTGAAAGAACACTCAGCCACTAGGCTTTTGCTTGCTCCTTCAAAGTCTTTATAGAAACGTGTGTTTTCACTCCTGGAATACGTTTTGGGATGCATTGTTTCAATCTCTTGCAAGCCTCATGTTATATCTTACTCAATGTGAAAAAATAAGGAGTATGTATCCCAAATCATTTGAAATCCAGGAAAAGGCACACTGCATCACTCTTGCTCAAACACGCTCTTTCTCCTAATGTGTTGAGAACTTTCAACAAACCGGAAAAGAAGGGCACTTTGTAGGTAAATTCAGATGGGCATGTACAAGAGTTCATTTCTATTGGTTGCAGAGTGCAAAAGCATGATTGACTTCATCTTCTCCATGAAACCCTTACATTTCCAAGTGACCTGAAGTAGGACATTTACAAAGGATGTGTTTGTGTGTCCGTAGTGAAACGAGCTCTAAGTTGTGTATTCAGTGTTGGAGTGTGACACGCTGTATATAGGATACACAACGATTTGAAGGCACCAACATGCTTCAGACTGAAACTGCTACAAGGTGTGTGTAGCATGCAGGAAGAAGGCTTGTCATTTCAAAGAGAGAAGAGGAAACCAAAATCCAGGTACTGAAACAAGCACACCAGAATGGGAGATGTGCATGTGGACAGCTTCAAGCAGCAGCTCTGTGTGGACTCTTGGAAACAGCGCTGTGACAAAATTTCGTACGAAGCGGGATTTGGCCAAAGTTGAAAGACCTTCCAAAACCAACCCTAAAGAACTTAGCCAAACAATGAATGTTGCAATAAGCTCCTGCACGAAAGGTGCTCCTCTGACACAACCCCCGAGCAGGTAGCTACATTCTGCACAGTACAAAATGCATATGAATTCCAGGCTGAAAACTCACTCCAGAAGGAGGAAATGCATGTGTTCCTCTCTGAAAGAACACTCAGCAACTAGGCTTTTGCTTGCTCCTTCAAAGTCTTTGTAGAAACGTGTGTTTTCACTGCTTGAATACGTTTTGAGATGCATTGTTTCAATCTCTTTCAAGCCTCATGTTGTTTCTTACACAATGTGGAAAAACACGGAGTATGTTCCCCAAATCACTTGAAATCCAGGGAAACGCACACTGCATCACTCTTGCCCAAACACGCTCTTTCACCTAATGCGTTGAGAACATTCTTTAAAGCAGAAAGGAAGGGCATTATGCAGTGAATTTGACGGGCATCTACAAAAGTCATTTCTATGGTTTGCAGAGCGCAAAAGCATGATTAAGTTCATGTTCTCGATGAAACCCTTACATTTCCAAGTGACCTGAAGTAGGACTCTTACAAAAGGATGCGTTTGCGTGTGTGTGCTGAAAGGAGCTCTAAGTTGTGTATTCAGTGTTGGATAGTGACACACTCTACATAGGTTACACAGCGTTTTGAAGGCACCAACATGCTTCAAACTGAAACTGCTACAAGGTGTGTGTAGCATGCAGAAAGAAGGCTTGTCATTTCAAAGAAAGAAGAGGAAACCAAAATCCAGGTAGTGTAACGAGAACACCAGTATGGGAGATGTGCATGTGGACAGGTTCAAAGAGAAGCTCTGTGTGGACACTTGGAAACATCGCTGTGACAAAATTTCGTACGAAGGGGCATTTGTCCAAAGTTGAAAGACCTTCCAAAACCAACCCTAAAGAACTTAGCTAAACAACGAATGTTGCAATCAGCTCCTGCACGAAAGGTGCTTCTATGACACAACCCCTGAACAGGTAGCTACATTCTGCGCAGTACAAAATGCATATGAACTCCAGGCTGAAAACTCACTCCAGAAGGAGGAAATGCATGTGTTTTGCTCTGAAACAACACTCAGGCACTAGGCTTTTGCTTGCCCCTTCAAAGTCTTTGTAGAAACGTGTGTTTTCACTGTTTGAATACGTTTTGAGATGCATTGTTTCAATCTCTTGCAAGCCTCATGTTGTTTCTTACACAATGTGGAAAAAAAAGGAGTATGTTTCCCAAACAGCTTAAAATCCAGGAAAACGCACACTGCATCACTCTTTCCCAAACACGCTCTTTCAACTGATGCGTTGAGAGCATTCTTTAAAGCAGAAAGGAAGGGCCTTTTCCAGTGAAATTCAGACGGACATCTACAAAAGTCATATATATTGGATGCAGAGTGCAATAGCATGATGGACTTCATGTTCTCGATGAAAACCTTACATTTCAAAGAGACCTGAAGTAGGAATTTCACAAAAAGACGTGTTTGCGTCTCTCCTGTGAAAGGAGCTCTAACTTGTGTATTCAGTGCTTGAGAGTGTAACACTCTACATTGGTTACACAGCGTTTTGAGAGCACCAACATGCTTAAAACTGAAACTGCTACAAAGTGTGTGTAGCATACAGAAAGAAGGCTTGTCATTTCAAAGAAAGAAGAGGAAACCAAAATCCAGGTAGTGAAACGAGCACACCATTATGGGAGATGTGCATGTGGATAGCTTCAAGCAGCAGCTCTGTGTGGACACTTGGAAACAGCGCTCTGAAAAAATTTCTTAGGGGCGGGATTTGGGCAAAGTTGAAAGACCTTCCAAAACCCACCCTACGGAACTTAGCCAAACTATGAATGTTGCAATAAGCTCCTGAACGAAAGGTGCTTCTATGACACAACCCCCGAGCAGGTAGCTACATTCTGCACAGTACAAAATGCATATGAATTCCTGTCTGAAAACTCACTCCAGAAGGATGAAATGCGTGTGTTTCTCTCTGAAAGAACACTCAGCCACTAGGCTTTTGCTTGCTCCTTCAAAGTCTTTATAGAAACGTGTGTTTTCACTCCTGGAATACGTTTTGGGATGCATTGTTTCAATCTCTTGCAAGCCTCATGTTATATCTTACTCAATGTGAAAAAATAAGGAGTATGTATCCCAAATCATTTGAAATCCAGGAAAAGGCACACTGCATCACTCTTGCTCAAACACGCTCTTTCTCCTAATGTGTTGAGAACTTTCAACAAACCGGAAAAGAAGGGCACTTTGTAGGTAAATTCAGATGGGCATGTACAAGAGTTCATTTCTATTGGTTGCAGAGTGCAAAAGCATGATTGACTTCATCTTCTCCATGAAACCCTTACATTTCCAAGTGACCTGAAGTAGGACATTTACAAAGGATGTGTTTGTGTGTCCGTAGTGAAACGAGCTCTAAGTTGTGTATTCAGTGTTGGAGTGTGACACGCTGTATATAGGATACACAACGATTTGAAGGCACCAACATGCTTCAGACTGAAACTGCTACAAGGTGTGTGTAGCATGCAGGAAGAAGGCTTGTCATTTCAAAGAGAGAAGAGGAAACCAAAATCCAGGTACTGAAACAAGCACACCAGAATGGGAGATGTGCATGTGGACAGCTTCAAGCAGCAGCTCTGTGTGGACTCTTGGAAACAGCGCTGTGACAAAATTTCGTACGAAGCGGGATTTGGCCAAAGTTGAAAGACCTTCCAAAACCAACCCTAAAGAACTTAGCCAAACAATGAATGTTGCAATAAGCTCCTGCACGAAAGGTGCTCCTCTGACACAACCCCCGAGCAGGTAGCTACATTCTGCACAGTACAAAATGCATATGAATTCCAGGCTGAAAACTCACTCCAGAAGGAGGAAATGCATGTGTTCCTCTCTGAAAGAACACTCAGCAACTAGGCTTTTGCTTGCTCCTTCAAAGTCTTTGTAGAAACGTGTGTTTTCACTGCTTGAATACGTTTTGAGATGCATTGTTTCAATCTCTTTCAAGCCTCATGTTGTTTCTTACACAATGTGGAAAAACACGGAGTATGTTCCCCAAATCACTTGAAATCCAGGGAAACGCACACTGCATCACTCTTGCCCAAACACGCTCTTTCACCTAATGCGTTGAGAACATTCTTTAAAGCAGAAAGGAAGGGCATTATGCAGTGAATTTGACGGGCATCTACAAAAGTCATTTCTATGGTTTGCAGAGCGCAAAAGCATGATTAAGTTCATGTTCTCGATGAAACCCTTACATTTCCAAGTGACCTGAAGTAGGACTCTTACAAAAGGATGCGTTTGCGTGTGTGTGCTGAAAGGAGCTCTAAGTTGTGTATTCAGTGTTGGATAGTGACACACTCTACATAGGTTACACAGCGTTTTGAAGGCACCAACATGCTTCAAACTGAAACTGCTACAAGGTGTGTGTAGCATGCAGAAAGAAGGCTTGTCATTTCAAAGAAAGAAGAGGAAACCAAAATCCAGGTAGTGTAACGAGAACACCAGTATGGGAGATGTGCATGTGGACAGGTTCAAAGAGAAGCTCTGTGTGGACACTTGGAAACATCGCTGTGACAAAATTTCGTACGAAGGGGCATTTGTCCAAAGTTGAAAGACCTTCCAAAACCAACCCTAAAGAACTTAGCTAAACAACGAATGTTGCAATCAGCTCCTGCACGAAAGGTGCTTCTATGACACAACCCCTGAACAGGTAGCTACATTCTGCGCAGTACAAAATGCATATGAACTCCAGGCTGAAAACTCACTCCAGAAGGAGGAAATGCATGTGTTTTGCTCTGAAACAACACTCAGGCACTAGGCTTTTGCTTGCCCCTTCAAAGTCTTTGTAGAAACGTGTGTTTTCACTGTTTGAATACGTTTTGAGATGCATTGTTTCAATCTCTTGCAAGCCTCATGTTGTTTCTTACACAATGTGGAAAAAAAAGGAGTATGTTTCCCAAACAGCTTAAAATCCAGGAAAACGCACACTGCATCACTCTTTCCCAAACACGCTCTTTCAACTGATGCGTTGAGAGCATTCTTTAAAGCAGAAAGGAAGGGCCTTTTCCAGTGAAATTCAGACGGACATCTACAAAAGTCATATATATTGGATGCAGAGTGCAATAGCATGATGGACTTCATGTTCTCGATGAAAACCTTACATTTCAAAGAGACCTGAAGTAGGAATTTCACAAAAAGACGTGTTTGCGTCTCTCCTGTGAAAGGAGCTCTAACTTGTGTATTCAGTGCTTGAGAGTGTAACACTCTACATTGGTTACACAGCGTTTTGAGAGCACCAACATGCTTAAAACTGAAACTGCTACAAAGTGTGTGTAGCATACAGAAAGAAGGCTTGTCATTTCAAAGAAAGAAGAGGAAACCAAAATCCAGGTAGTGAAACGAGCACACCATTATGGGAGATGTGCATGTGGATAGCTTCAAGCAGCAGCTCTGTGTGGACACTTGGAAACAGCGCTCTGAAAAAATTTCTTAGGGGCGGGATTTGGGCAAAGTTGAAAGACCTTCCAAAACCCACCCTACGGAACTTAGCCAAACTATGAATGTTGCAATAAGCTCCTGAACGAAAGGTGCTTCTATGACACAACCCCCGAGCAGGTAGCTACATTCTGCACAGTACAAAATGCATATGAATTCCTGTCTGAAAACTCACTCCAGAAGGATGAAATGCGTGTGTTTCTCTCTGAAAGAACACTCAGCCACTAGGCTTTTGCTTGCTCCTTCAAAGTCTTTATAGAAACGTGTGTTTTCACTCCTGGAATACGTTTTGGGATGCATTGTTTCAATCTCTTGCAAGCCTCATGTTATATCTTACTCAATGTGAAAAAATAAGGAGTATGTTTCCCAAATCATTTGAAATCCAGGAAAAGGCACACTGCATCACTCTTGCTCAAACACGCTCTTTCTCCTAATGTGTTGAGAACTTTCAACAAACCGGAAAAGAAGGGCACTTTGTAGGTAAATTCAGATGGGCATGTACAAGAGTTCATTTCTATTGGTTGCAGAGTGCAAAAGCATGATTGACTTCATCTTCTCCATGAAACCCTTACATTTCCAAGTGACCTGAAGTAGGACATTTACAAAGGATGTGTTTGTGTGTCCGTAGTGAAACGAGCTCTAAGTTGTGTATTCAGTGTTGGAGTGTGACACGCTGTATATAGGATACACAACGATTTGAAGGCACCAACATGCTTCAGACTGAAACTGCTACAAGGTGTGTGTAGCATGAAGGAAGAGGGCTTGTCATTTCAAAGAGAGAAGAGGAAACCAAAATCCAGGTACTGAAACAAGCACACCAGTATGGGAGATGTGCATGTGGACAGCTTCAAGCAGCAGCTCTGTGTCCACTCTTGGAAACAGCGCTGTGACAAAATTTCGTACGAAGCGGGATTTGGCCAAAGTTGAAAGACCTTCCAAAACCAACCCTAAAGAACTTAGCCAAACAATGAATGTTGCAATAAGCTCCTGCACGAAAGGTGCTCCTCTGACACAACCCCCGAGCAGGTAGCTACATTCTGCACAGTACAAAATGCATATGAATTCCAGGCTGAAAACTCACTCCAGAAGGAGGAAATGCATGTGTTTCTCTCTGAAAGAACACTCAGCAACTAGGCTTTTGCTTGCTCCTTCAAAGTCTTTGTAGAAACGTGTGTTTTCACTGCTTGAATACGTTTTGAGATGCATTGTTTCAATCTCTTGCAAGCCTCATGTTGTTTCTTACACAATGTGGAAAAACACGGAGTATGTTCCCCAAATCACTTGAAATCCAGGGAAACGCACACTGCATCACTCTTGCCCAAACACGCTCTTTCACCTAATGCGTTGAGAACATTCTTTAAAGCAGAAAGGAAGGGCATTATGCATTGAATTTGACGAGCATCTACAAAAGTCATTTCTATGGGTTGCAGAGCGCAAAAGCATGATTAAGTTCATGTTCTCGATGAAACCCTTACATTTCCAAGTGACCTGAAGTAGGACTCTTACAAAAGGATGCGTTTGCGTGTGTGTGCTGAAAGGAGCTCTAAGTTGTGTATTCAGTGTTGGATAGTGACACACTCTACATAGGTTACACAGCGTTTTGAAGGCACCAACATGCTTCAAACTGAAACTGCTACAAGGTGTGTGTAGCATGCAGAAAGAAGGCTTGTCATTTCAAAGAAAGAAGAGGAAACCAAAATCCAGGTAGTGTAACGAGAACACCAGTATGGGAGATGTGCATGTGGACAGGTTCAAAGAGAAGCTCTGTGTGGACACTTGGAAACATCGCTGTGACAAAATTTCGTACGAAGGGGCATTTGTCCAAAGTTGAAAGACCTTCCAAAACCAACCCTAAAGAACTTAGCTAAACAACGAATGTTGCAATCAGCTCCTGCACGAAAGGTGCTTCTATGACACAACCCCTGAACAGGTAGCTACATTCTGCGCAGTACAAAATGCATATGAACTCCAGGCTGAAAACTCACTCCAGAAGGAGGAAATGCATGTGTTTTGCTCTGAAACAACACTCAGGCACTAGGCTTTTGCTTGCCCCTTCAAAGTCTTTGTAGAAACGTGTGTTTTCACTGTTTGAATACGTTTTGAGATGCATTGTTTCAATCTCTTGCAAGCCTCATGTTGTTTCTTACACAATGTGGAAAAAAAAGGAGTATGTTTCCCAAACAGCTTAAAATCCAGGAAAACGCACACTGCATCACTCTTTCCCAAACACGCTCTTTCAACTGATGCGTTGAGAGCATTCTTTAAAGCAGAAAGGAAGGGCCTTTTCCAGTGAAATTCAGACGGGCATCTACAAAAGTCATATATATTGGATGCAGAGTGCAATAGCATGATGGACTTCATGTTCTCGATGAAAACTTTACATTTCAAAGAGACCTGAAGTAGGAATTTCACAAAAAGACGTGTTTGCGTCTCTCCTGTGAAAGGAGCTCTAACTTGTGTATTCAGTGCTTGAGAGTGTAACACTCTACATAGGTTACACAGCGTTTTGAGAGCACCAACATGCTTAAAACTGAAACTGCTACAAAGTGTGTGTAGCATACAGAAAGAAGGCTTGTCATTTCAAAGAAAGAAGAGGAAACCAAAATCCAGGTAGTGAAACGAGCACACCATTATGGGAGATGTGCATGTGGATAGCTTCAAGCAGCAGCTCTGTGTGGACACTTGGAAACAGCGCTCTGAAAAAATTTCTTAGGGGCGGGATTTGGGCAAAGTTGAAAGACCTTCCAAAACCCACCCTACGGAACTTAGCCAAACTATGAATGTTGCAATAAGCTCCTGAACGAAAGGTGCTTCTATGACACAACCCCCGAGCAGGTAGCTACATTCTGCACAGTACAAAATGCATATGAATTCCTGTCTGAAAACTCACTCCAGAAGGATGAAATGCGTGTGTTTCTCTCTGAAAGAACACTCAGCCACTAGGCTTTTGCTTGCTCCTTCAAAGTCTTTATAGAAACGTGTGTTTTCACTCCTGGAATACGTTTTCGGATGCATTGTTTCAATCTCTTGCAAGCCTCATGTTATATCTTACTCAATGTGAAAAAATAAGGAGTATGTTTCCCAAATCATTTGAAATCCAGGAAAAGGCACACTGCATCACTCTTGCTCAAACACGCTCTTTCTCCTAATGTGTTGAGAACTTTCAACAAACCGGAAAAGAAGGGCACTTTGTAGGTAAATTCAGATGGGCATGTACAAGAGTTCATTTCTATTGGTTGCAGAGTGCAAAAGCATGATTGACTTCATCTTCTCCATGAAACCCTTACATTTCCAAGTGACCTGAAGTAGGACATTTACAAAGGATGTGTTTGTGTGTCCGTAGTGAAACGAGCTCTAAGTTGTGTATTCAGTGTTGGAGTGTGACACGCTGTATATAGGATACACAACGATTTGAAGGCACCAACATGCTACATACTAAAACTGCTACAAGGTGTGTGTAGCATGCAGGAAGAAGGCTTGTCATTTCAAAGAGAGAAGAGGAAACCAAAATCCAGGTACTGAAACGAGCACACCAGTATGGGAGATGTGCATGTGGACAGCTTCAAGCAGCAGCTCTGTGTCTACTCTTGGAAACAGCGCTGTGACAAAATTTCGTACGAAGCGGGATTTGGCCAAAGTTGAAAGACCTTCCAAAACCAACCCTAAAGAACTTAGCCAAACAATGAATGTTGCAATAAGCTCCTGCACGAAAGGTGCTCCTCTGACACAACCCCCGAGCAGGTAGCTACATTCTGCACAGTACAAAATGCATATGAATTCCAGGCTGAAAACTCACTCCAGAAGGAGAAAATGCATGTGTTCCTCTCTGAAAGAACACTCAGCAACTAGGCTTTTGCTTGCTCCTTCAAAGTCTTTGTAGAAACGTGTGTTTTCACTGCTTGAATACGTTTTGAGATGCATTGTTTCAATCTCTTGCAAGCCTCATGTTGTTTCTTACACAATGTGGAAAAACACGGAGTATGTTCCCCAAATCACTTGTAATCCAGGGAAACGCACACTGCATCACTCTTGCCCAAACACGCTCTTTCACCTAATGCGTTGAGAACATTCTTTAAAGCAGAAAGGAAGGGCATTATGCAGTGAATTTGACGGGCATCTACAAAAGTCATTTCTATGGTTTGCAGAGCGCAAAAGCATGATTAAGTTCATGTTCTCGATGAAACCCTTACATTTCCAAGTGACCTGAAGTAGGACTCTTACAAAAGGATGCGTTTGCGTGTGTGTGCTGAAAGGAGCTCTAAGTTGTGTATTCAGTGTTGGATAGTGACACACTCTACATAGGTTACACAGCGTTTTGAAGGCACCAACATGCTTCAAACTGAAACTGCTACAAGGTGTGTGTAGCATGCAGAAAGAAGGCTTGTCATTTCAAAGAAAGAAGAGGAAACCAAAATCCAGGTAGTGTAACGAGAACACCAGTATGGGAGATGTGCATGTGGACAGGTTCAAAGAGAAGCTCTGTGTGGACACTTGGAAACATCGCTGTGACAAAATTTCGTACGAAGGGGCATTTGTCCAAAGTTGAAAGACCTTCCAAAACCAACCCTAAAGAACTTAGCTAAACAACGAATGTTGCAATCAGCTCCTGCACGAAAGGTGCTTCTATGACACAACCCCTGAACAGGTAGCTACATTCTGCGCAGTACAAAATGCATATGAACTCCAGGCTGAAAACTCACTCCAGAAGGAGGAAATGCATGTGTTTTGCTCTGAAACAACACTCAGGCACTAGGCTTTTGCTTGCCCCTTCAAAGTCTTTGTAGAAACGTGTGTTTTCACTGTTTGAATACGTTTTGAGATGCATTGTTTCAATCTCTTGCAAGCCTCATGTTGTTTCTTACACAATGTGGAAAAAAAAGGAGTATGTTTCCCAAACAGCTTAAAATCCAGGAAAACGCACACTGCATCACTCTTTCCCAAACACGCTCTTTCAACTGATGCGTTGAGAGCATTCTTTAAAGCAGAAAGGAAGGGCCTTTTCCAGTGAAATTCAGACGGGCATCTACAAAAGTCATATATATTGGATGCAGAGTGCAATAGCATGATGGACTTCATGTTCTCGATGAAAACCTTACATTTCAAAGAGACCTGAAGTAGGAATTTCACAAAAAGACGTGTTTGCGTCTCTCCTGTGAAAGGAGCTCTAACTTGTGTATTCAGTGCTTGAGAGTGTAACACTCTACATAGGTTACACAGCGTTTTGAGAGCACCAACATGCTTAAAACTGAAACTGCTACAAAGTGTGTGTAGCATACAGAAAGAAGGCTTGTCATTTCAAAGAAAGAAGAGGAAACCAAAATCCAGGTAGTGAAACGAGCACACCATTATGGGAGATGTGCATGTGGATAGCTTCAAGCAGCAGCTCTGTGTGGACACTTGGAAACAGCGCTCTGAAAAAATTTCTTAGGGGCGGGATTTGGGCAAAGTTGAAAGACCTTCCAAAACCCACCCTACGGAACTTAGCCAAACTATGAATGTTGCCATAAGCTCCTGAACGAAAGGTGCTTCTATGACACAACCCCCGAGCAGGTAGCTACATTCTGCACAGTACAAAATGCATATGAATTCCTGTCTGAAAACTCACTCCAGAAGGATGAAATGCGTGTGTTTCTCTCTGAAAGAACACTCAGCCACTAGGCTTTTGCTTGCTCCTTCAAAGTCTTTATAGAAACGTGTGTTTTCACTCCTGGAATACGTTTTGGGATGCATTGTTTCAATCTCTTGCAAGCCTCATGTTATATCTTACTCAATGTGAAAAAATAAGGAGTATGTTTCCCAAATCATTTGAAATCCAGGAAAAGGCACACTGCATCACTCTTGCTCAAACACGCTCTTTCTCCTAATGTGTTGAGAACTTTCAACAAACCGGAAAAGAAGGGCACTTTGTAGGTAAATTCAGATGGGCATGTACAAGAGTTCATTTCTATTGGTTGCAGAGTGCAAAAGCATGATTGACTTCATCTTCTCCATGAAACCCTTACATTTCCAAGTGACCTGAAGTAGGACATTTACAAAGGATGTGTTTGTGTGTCCGTAGTGAAACGAGCTCTAAGTTGTGTATTCAGTGTTGGAGTGTGACACGCTGTATATAGGATACACAACGATTTGAAGGCACCAACATGCTTCAGACTGAAACTGCTACAAGGTGTGTGTAGCATGCAGGAAGAAGGCTTGTCATTTCAAAGAGAGAAGAGGAAACCAAAATCCAGGTACTGAAACGAGCACACCAGTATGGGAGATGTGCATGTGGACAGCTTCAAGCAGCAGCTCTGTGTGGACTCTTGGAAACAGCGCTGTGAAAAAATTTCGTACGAAGCGGGATTTGGCCAAAGTTGAAAGACCTTCCAAAACCAACCCTAAAGAACTTAGCCAAACAATGAATGTTGCAATAAGCTCCTGCACGAAAGGTGCTCCTCTGACACAACCCCCGAGCAGGTAGCTACATTCTGCACAGTACAAAATGCATATGAATTCCAGGCTGAAAACTCACTCCAGAAGGAGGAAATGCATGTGTTCCTCTCTGAAAGAACACTCAGCAACTAGGCTTTTGCTTGCTCCTTCAAAGTCTTTGTAGAAACGTGTGTTTTCACTGCTTGAATACGTTTTGAGATGCATTGTTTCAATCTCTTGCAAGCCTCATGTTGTTTCTTACACAATGTGGAAAAACACGGAGTATGTTCCCCAAATCACTTGAAATCCAGGGAAACGCACACTGCATCACTCTTGCCCAAACACGCTCTTTCACCTAATGCGTTGAGAACATTCTTTAAAGCAGAAAGGAAGGGCATTATGCAGTGAATTTGACGGGCATCTACAAAAGTCATTTCTATGGGTTGCAGAGCGCAAAAGCATGATTAAGTTCATGTTCTCGATGAAACCCTTACATTTCCAAGTGACCTGAAGTAGGACTCTTACAAAAGGATGCGTTTGCGTGTGTGTGCTGAAACGAGCTCTAAGTTGTGTATTCAGTGTTGGATAGTGACACACTCTACATAGGTTACACAGCGTTTTGAAGGCACCAACATGCTTCAAACTGAAACTGCTACAAGGTGTGTGTAGCATGCAGAAAGAAGGCTTGTCATTTCAAAGAAAGAAGAGGAAACCAAAATCCAGGTAGTGTAACGAGAACACCAGTATGGGAGATGTGCATGTGGACAGGTTCAAAGAGAAGCTCTGTGTGGACACTTGGAAACATCGCTGTGACAAAATTTCGTACGAAGGGGCATTTGTCCAAAGTTGAAAGACCTTCCAAAACCAACCCTAAAGAACTTAGCTAAACAACGAATGTTGCAATCAGCTCCTGCACGAAAGGTGCTTCTATGACACAACCCCCGAGCAGCTAGCTACATTCTGCACAGTACAAAATGCATATGAATTCCTGTCTGAAAACTCACTCCAGAAGGATGAAATGCGTGTGTTTCTCTCTGAAAGAACACTCAGCCACTAGTCTTTTGCTTGCTCCTTCAAAGTCTTTATAGAAACGTGTGTTTTCACTCCTGGAATACGTTTTGGGATGCATTGTTTCAATCTCTTGCAAGCCTCGTGTTATATCTTACTCAATGTGAAAAAATAAGGAGTATGTTTCCCAAATCATTTGAAATCCAGGAAAAGGCACACTGCATCACTCTTGCTCAAACACGCTCTTTCCCTAATGTGTTGAGAACTTTCAACAAACCGGAAAGGAAGGGCACTTTGTAGGTAAATTCAGATGGGCATGTACAAGAGTTCATTTCTATTGGTTGCAGAGTGCAAAAGCATGATTGACTTCATCTTCTCCATGAAACCCTTACATTTCCAAGTGACCTGAAGTAGGACATTTACAAAGGATGTGTTCGTGTGTCCATAGCGAAACGAGCTCTAAGTTGTGTATTCAGTGTTGGATAGTGACACACTCTACATAGGTTACACAGCGTTTTGAAGGCACCAACATGCTTCAGACTGAAACTGCTACAAGGTGTGTGTAGCATGCAGGAAGAAGGCTTGTCATTTCAAAGAGAGAAGAGGAAACCAAAATCCAGGTACTGAAACAAGCACACCAGAATGGGAGATGTGCATGTGGACAGCTTCAAGCAGCAGCTCTGTGTGGACACTTGGAAACATCGCTGTGACAAAATTTCGTACGAAGGGGCATTTGTCCAAAGTTGAAAGACCTTCCAAAACCAACCCTAAAGAACTTAGCTAAACAACGAATGTTGCAATCAGCTCCTGCACGAAAGGTGCTTCTATGACACAACCCCTGAACAGGTAGCTACATTCTGCGCAGTACAAAATGCATATGAACTCCAGGCTGAAAACTCACTCCAGAAGGAGGAAATGCATGTGTTTTGCTCTGAAACAACACTCAGGCACTAGGCTTTTGCTTGCCCCTTCAAAGTCTTTGTAGAAACGTGTGTTTTCACTGTTTGAATACGTTTTGAGATGCATTGTTTCAATCCCTTGCAAGCCTCATGTTGTTTCTTACACAATGTGGAAAAAAAAGGAGTATGTTTCCCAAACAGCTTAAAATCCAGGAAAACGCACACTGCATCACTCTTTCCCAAACACGCTCTTTCAACTGATGCGTTGAGAGCATTCTTTAAAGCAGAAAGGAAGGGCCTTTTCCAGTGAAATTCAGACGGGCATCTACAAAAGTCATATATATTGGATGCAGAGTGCAATAGCATGATGGACTTCATGTTCTCGATGAAAACCTTACATTTCAAAGAGACCTGAAGTAGGAATTTCACAAAAAGACGTGTTTGCGTCTCTCCTGTGAAAGGAGCTCTAACTTGTGTATTCAGTGCTTGAGAGTGTAACACTCTACATAGGTTACACAGCGTTTTGAGAGCACCAACATGCTTAAAACTGAAACTGCTACAAAGTGTGTGTAGCATACAGGAAGAAGGCTTGTCATTTCAAAGAAAGAAGAGGAAACCAAAATCCACGTAGTGAAACGAGCACACCATTATGGGAGATGTGCATGTGGATAGCTTCAAGCAGCAGCTCTGTGTGGACACTTGGAAACAGCGCTCTGAAAAAATTTCTTAGGGGCGGGATTTGGGCAAAGTTGAAAGACCTTCCAAAACCCACCCTACGGAACTTAGCCAAACTATGAATGTTGCAATAAGCTCCTGAACGAAAGGTGCTTCTATGACACAACCCCCGAGCAGGTAGCTACATTCTGCACAGTACAAAATGCATATGAATTCCTGTCTGAAAACTCACTCCAGAAGGATGAAATGCGTGTGTTTCTCTCTGAAAGAACACTCAGCCACTAGGCTTTTGCTTGCTCCTTCAAAGTCTTTATAGAAACGTGTGTTTTCACTCCTGGAATACGTTTTGGGATGCATTGTTTCAATCTCTTGCAAGCCTCATGTTATATCTTACTCAATGTGAAAAAATAAGGAGTATGTTTCCCAAATCATTTGAAATCCAGGAAAAGGCACACTGCATCACTCTTGCTCAAACACGCTCTTTCTCCTAATGTGTTGAGAACTTTCAACAAACCGGAAAAGAAGGGCACTTTGTAGGTAAATTCAGATGGGCATGTACAAGAGTTCATTTCTATTGGTTGCAGAGTGCAAAAGCATGATTGACTTCATCTTCTCCATGAAACCCTTACATTTCCAAGTGACCTGAAGTAGGACATTTACAAAGGATGTGTTTGTGTGTCCGTAGTGAAACGAGCT
Source organism: Miniopterus schreibersii (assembly GCF_964146895.1). Classification (NCBI taxonomy): domain Eukaryota; kingdom Metazoa; phylum Chordata; class Mammalia; order Chiroptera; family Miniopteridae; genus Miniopterus; species Miniopterus schreibersii. The sequence goes on along the minus strand of NC_138118.1, from coordinate 34,091,822 downwards.
CTAAGTTGTGTATTCAGTGTTGGAGCGTGACACGCTGTATATAGGATACACAACGATTTGAAGGCACCAACATGCTTCAGACTGAAACTGCTACAAGGTGTGTGTAGCATGCAGGAAGAAGGCTTGTCATTTCAAAGAGAGAAGAGGAAACCAAAATCCAGGTACTGAAACGAGCACACCAGTATGGGAGATGTGCATGTGGACAGCTTCAAGCAGCAGCTCTGTGTGGACTCTTGGAAACAGCGCTGTGAAAAAATTTCGTACGAAGCGGGATTTGGCCAAAGTTGAAAGACCTTCCAAAACCAACCCTAAAGAACTTAGCCAAACAATGAATGTTGCAATAAGCTCCTGCACGAAAGGTGCTCCTCTGACACAACCCCCGAGCAGGTAGCTACATTCTGCACAGTACAAAATGCATATGAATTCCAGGCTGAAAACTCACTCCAGAAGGAGGAAATGCATGTGTTCCTCTCTGAAAGAACACTCAGCAACTAGGCTTTTGCTTGCTCCTTCAAAGTCTTTGTAGAAACGTGTGTTTTCACTGCTTGAATACGTTTTGAGATGCATTGTTTCAATCTCTTGCAAGCCTCATGTTGTTTCTTACACAATGTGGAAAAACACGGAGTATGTTCCCCAAATCACTTGAAATCCAGGGAAACGCACACTGCATCACTCTTGCCCAAACACGCTCTTTCACCTAATGCGTTGAGAACATTCTTTAAAGCAGAAAGGAAGGGCATTATGCAGTGAATTTGACGGGCATCTACAAAAGTCATTTCTATGGGTTGCAGAGCGCAAAAGCATGATTAAGTTCATGTTCTCGATGAAACCCTTACATTTCCAAGTGACCTGAAGTAGGACTCTTACAAAAGGATGCGTTTGCGTGTGTGTGCTGAAACGAGCTCTAAGTTGTGTATTCAGTGTTGGATAGTGACACACTCTACATAGGTTACACAGCGTTTTGAAGGCACCAACATGCTTCAAACTGAAACTGCTACAAGGTGTGTGTAGCATGCAGAAAGAAGGCTTGTCATTTCAAAGAAAGAAGAGGAAACCAAAATCCAGGTAGTGTAACGAGAACACCAGTATGGGAGATGTGCATGTGGACAGGTTCAAAGAGAAGCTCTGTGTGGACACTTGGAAACATCGCTGTGACAAAATTTCGTACGAAGGGGCATTTGTCCAAAGTTGAAAGACCTTCCAAAACCAACCCTAAAGAACTTAGCTAAACAACGAATGTTGCAATCAGCTCCTGCACGAAAGGTGCTTCTATGACACAACCCCTGAACAGGTAGCTACATTCTGCGCAGTACAAAATGCATATGAACTCCAGGCTGAAAACTCACTCCAGAAGGAGGAAATGCATGTGTTTTGCTCTGAAACAACACTCAGGCACTAGGCTTTTGCTTGCCCCTTCAAAGTCTTTGTAGAAACGTGTGTTTTCACTGTTTGAATACGTTTTGAGATGCATTGTTTCAATCTCTTGCAAGCCTCATGTTGTTTCTTACACAATGTGGAAAAAAAAGGAGCATGTTTCCCAAACAGCTTAAAATCCAGGAAAACGCACACTGCATCACTCTTTCCCAAACACGCTCTTTCAACTGATGCGTTGAGAGCATTCTTTAAAGCAGAAAGGAAGGGCCTTTTCCAGTGAAATTCAGACGGGCATCTACAAAAGTCATATATATTGGATGCAGAGTGCAATAGCATGATGGACTTCATGTTCTCGATGAAAACCTTACATTTCAAAGAGGCCTGAAGTAGGAATTTCACAAAAAGACGTGTTTGCGTCTCTCCTGTGAAAGGAGCTCTAACTTGTGTATTCAGTGCTTGAGAGTGTAACACTCTACATAGGTTACACAGCGTTTTGAGAGCACCAACATGCTTAAAACTGAAACTGCTACAAAGTGTGTGTAGCATACAGAAAGAAGGCTTGTCATTTCAAAGAAAGAAGAGGAAACCAAAATCCAGGTAGTGAAACGAGCACACCATTATGGGAGATGTGCATGTGGATAGCTTGAAGCAGCAGCTCTGTGTGGACACTTGGAAACAGCGCTCTGAAAAAATTTCTTAGGGGCGGGATTTGGGCAAAGTTGAAAGACCTTCCAAAACCCACCCTACGGAACTTAGCCAAACTATGAATGTTGCCATAAGCTCCTGAACGAAAGGTGCTTCTATGACACAACCCCCGAGCAGGTAGCTACATTCTGCACAGTACAAAATGCATATGAATTCCTGTTTGAAAACTCACTCCAGAAGGATGAAATGCGTGTGTTTCTCTCTGAAAGAACACTCAGCCACTAGGCTTTTGCTTGCTCCTTCAAAGTCTTTATAGAAACGTGTGTTTTCACTCCTGGAATACGTTTTGGGATGCATTGTTTCAATCTCTTGCAAGCCTCATGTTATATCTTACTCAATGTGAAAAAATAAGGAGTATGTTTCCCAAATCATTTGAAATCCAGGAAAAGGCACACTGCATCACTCTTGCTCAAACACGCTCTTTCTCCTAATGTGTTGAGAACTTTCAACAAACCGGAAAAGAAGGGCACTTTGTAGGTAAATTCAGATGGGCATGTACAAGAGTTCATTTCTATTGGTTGCAGAGTGCAAAAGCATGATTGACTTCATCTTCTCCATGAAACCTTACATTTCCAAGTGACCTGAAGTAGGACATTTACAAAGGATGTGTTTGTGTGTCCGTAGTGAAACGAGCTCTAAGTTGTGTATTCAGTGTTGGAGCGTGACACGCTGTATATAGGATACACAACGATTTGAAGGCACCAACATGCTTCAGACTGAAACTGCTACAAGGTGTGTGTAGCATGCAGGAAGAAGGCTTGTCATTTCAAAGAGAGAAGAGGAAACCAAAATCCAGGTACTGAAACGAGCACACCAGTATGGGAGATGTGCATGTGGACAGCTTCAAGCAGCAGCTCTGTGTGGACTCTTGGAAACAGCGCTGTGAAAAAATTTTGTACGAAGCGGGATTTGGCCAAAGTTGAAAGACCTTCCAAAACCAACCCTAAAGAACTTAGCCAAACAATGAATGTTGCAATAAGCTCCTGCACGAAAGGTGCTCCTCTGACACAACCCCCGAGCAGGTAGCTACATTCTGCACAGTACAAAATGCATATGAATTCCAGGCTGAAAACTCACTCCAGAAGGAGGAAATGCATGTGTTCCTCTCTGAAAGAACACTCAGCAACTAGGCTTTTGCTTGCTTCTTCAAAGTCTTTGTAGAAACGTGTGTTTTCACTGCTTGAATACGTTTTGAGATGCATTGTTTCAATCTCTTGCAAGCCTCATGTTGTTTCTTACACAATGTGGAAAAACACGGAGTATGTTCCCCAAATCACTTGAAATCCAGGGAAACGCACACTGCATCACTCTTGCCCAAACACGCTCTTTCACCTAATGCGTTGAGAACATTCTTTAAAGCAGAAAGGAAGGGCATTATGCAGTGAATTTGACGGGCATCTACAAAAGTCATTTCTATGGGTTGCAGAGCGCAAAAGCATGATTAAGTTCATGTTCTCGATGAAACCCTTACATTTCCAAGTGACCTGAAGTAGGACTCTTACAAAAGGATGCGTTTGCGTGTGTGTGCTGAAACGAGCTCTAAGTTGTGTATTCAGTGTTGGATAGTGACACACTCTACATAGGTTACACAGCGTTTTGAAGGCACCTACATGCTTCAAACTGAAACTGCTACAAGGTGTGTGTAGCATGCAGAAAGAAGGCTTGTCATTTCAAAGAAAGAAGAGGAAACCAAAATCCAGGTAGTGTAACGAGAACACCAGTATGGGAGATGTGCATGTGGACAGGTTCAAAGAGAAGCTCTGTGTGGACACTTGGAAACATCGCTGTGACAAAATTTCGTACGAAGGGGCATTTGTCCAAAGTTGAAAGACCTTCCAAAACCAACCCTAAAGAACTTAGCTAAACAACGAATGTTGCAATCAGCTCCTGCACGAAAGGTGCTTCTATGACACAACCCCTGAACAGGTAGCTACATTCTGCGCAGTACAAAATGCATATGAACTCCAGGCTGAAAACTCACTCCAGAAGGAGGAAATGCATGTGTTTTGCTCTGAAACAACACTCAGGCACTAGGCTTTTGCTTGCCCCTTCAAAGTCTTTGTAGAAACGTGTGTTTTCACTGTTTGAATACGTTTTGAGATGCATTGTTTCAATCCCTTGCAAGCCTCATGTTGTTTCTTACACAATGTGGAAAAAAAAGGAGTATGTTTCCCAAACAGCTTAAAATCCAGGAAAACGCACACTGCATCACTCTTTCCCAAACACGCTCTTTCAACTGATGCGTTGAGAGCATTCTTTAAAGCAGAAAGGAAGGGCCTTTTCCAGTGAAATTCAGACGGGCATCTACAAAAGTCATATATATTGGATGCAGAGTGCAATAGCATGATGGACTTCATGTTCTCGATGAAAACCTTACATTTCAAAGAGACCTGAAGTAGGAATTTCACAAAAAGACGTGTTTGCGTCTCTCCTGTGAAAGGAGCTCTAACTTGTGTATTCAGTGCTTGAGAGTGTAACACTCTACATAGGTTACACAGCGTTTTGAGAGCACCAACATGCTTAAAACTGAAACTGCTACAAAGTGTGTGTAGCATACAGGAAGAAGGCTTGTCATTTCAAAGAAAGAAGAGGAAACCAAAATCCAGGTAGTGAAACGAGCACACCATTATGGGAGATGTGCATGTGGATAGCTTCAAGCAGCAGCTCTGTGTGGACACTTGGAAACAGCGCTCTGAAAAAATTTCTTAGGGGCGGGATTTGGGCAAAGTTGAAAGACCTTCCAAAACCCACCCTACGGAACTTAGCCAAACTATGAATGTTGCAATAAGCTCCTGAACGAAAGGTGCTTCTATGACACAACCCCCGAGCAGGTAGCTACATTCTGCACAGTACAAAATGCATATGAATTCCTGTCTGAAAACTCACTCCAGAAGGATGAAATGCGTGTGTTTCTCTCTGAAAGAACACTCAGCCACTAGGCTTTTGCTTGCTCCTTCAAAGTCTTTATAGAAACGTGTGTTTTCACTCCTGGAATACGTTTTGGGATGCATTGTTTCAATCTCTTGCAAGCCTCATGTTATATCTTACTCAATGTCAAAAAATAAGGAGTATGTTTCCCAAATCATTTGAAATCCAGGAAAAGGCACACTGCATCACTCTTGCTCAAACACGCTCTTTCTCCTAATGTGTTGAGAACTTTCAACAAACCGGAAAAGAAGGGCACTTTGTAGGTAAATTCAGATGGGCATGTACAAGAGTTCATTTCTATTGGTTGCAGAGTGCAAAAGCATGATTGACTTCATCTTCTCCATGAAACCCTTACATTTCCAAGTGACCTGAAGTAGGACATTTACAAAGGATGTGTTTGTGTGTCCATAGTGAAACGAGCTCTAAGTTGTGTATTCAGTGTTGGAGCGTGACACGCTGTATATAGGATACACAACGATTTGAAGGCACCAACATGCTTCAGACTGAAACTGCTACAAGGTGTGTGTAGCATGCAGGAAGAAGGCTTGTCATTTCAAAGAGAGAACAGGAAACCAAAATCCAGGTACTGAAACGAGCACACCAGTATGGGAGATGTGCATGTGGACAGCTTCAAGCAGCAGCTCTGTGTCCACTCTTGGAAACAGCGCTGTGAAAAAATTTCGTACGAAGCGGGATTTGGCCAAAGTTGAAAGACCTTCCAAAACCAACCCTAAAGAACTTAGCCAAACAATGAATGTTGCAATAAGCTCCTGCACGAAAGGTGCTCCTCTGACACAACCCCCGAGCAGGTAGCTACATTCTGCACAGTACAAAATGCATATGAATTCCAGGCTGAAAACTCACTCCAGAAGGAGGAAATGCATGTGTTCCTCTCTGAAAGAACACTCAGCAACTAGGCTTTTGCTTGCTCCTTCAAAGTCTTTGTAGAAACGTGTGTTTTCACTGCTTGAATACGTTTTGAGATGCATTGTTTCAATCTCTTGCAAGCCTCATGTTGTTTCTTACACAATGTGGAAAAACACGGAGTATGTTCCCCAAATCACTTGAAATCCAGGGAAACGCACACTGCATCACTCTTGCCCAAACACGCTCTTTCACCTAATGCGTTGAGAACATTCTTTAAAGCAGAAAGGAAGGGCATTATGCAGTGAATTTGACGGGCATCTACAAAAGTCATTTCTATGGGTTGCAGAGCGCAAAAGCATGATTAAGTTCATGTTCTCGATGAAACCCTTACATTTCCAAGTGACCTGAAGTAGGACTCTTACAAAAGGATGCGTTTGCGTGTGTGTGCTGAAAGGAGCTCTAAGTTGTGTATTCAGTGTTGGATAGTGACACACTCTACATAGGTTACACAGCGTTTTGAAGGCACCAACATGCTTCAAACTGAAACTGCTACAAGGTGTGTGTAGCATGCAGAAAGAAGGCTTGTCATTTCAAAGAAAGAAGAGGAAACCAAAATCCAGGTAGTGTAACGAGAACACCAGTATGGGAGATGTGCATGTGGACAGGTTCAAAGAGAAGCTCTGTGTGGACACTTGGAAACATCGCTGTGACAAAATTTCGTACGAAGGGGCATTTGTCCAAAGTTGAAAGACCTTCCAAAACCAACCCTAAAGAACTTAGCTAAACAACGAATGTTGCAATCAGCTCCTGCACGAAAGGTGCTTCTATGACACAACCCCTGAACAGGTAGCTACATTCTGCGCAGTACAAAATGCATATGAACTCCAGGCTGAAAACTCACTCCAGAAGGAGGAAATGCATGTGTTTTGCTCTGAAACAACACTCAGGCACTAGGCTTTTGCTTGCCCCTTCAAAGTCTTTGTAGAAACGTGTGTTTTCACTGTTTGAATACGTTTTGAGATGCATTGTTTCAATCCCTTGCAAGCCTCATGTTGTTTCTTACACAATGTGGAAAAAAAAGGAGTATGTTTCCCAAACAGCTTAAAATCCAGGAAAACGCACACTGCATCACTCTTTCCCAAACACGCTCTTTCAACTGATGCGTTGAGAGCATTCTTTAAAGCAGAAAGGAAGGGCCTTTTCCAGTGAAATTCAGACGGGCATCTACAAAAGTCATATATATTGGATGCAGAGTGCAATAGCATGATGGACTTCATGTTCTCGATGAAAACCTTACATTTCAAAGAGACCTGAAGTAGGAATTTCACAAAAAGACGTGTTTGCGTCTCTCCTGTGAAAGGAGCTCTAACTTGTGTATTCAGTGCTTGAGAGTGTAACACTCTACATAGGTTACACAGCGTTTTGAGAGCACCAACATGCTTAAAACTGAAACTGCTACAAAGTGTGTGTAGCATACAGGAAGAAGGCTTGTCATTTCAAAGAAAGAAGAGGAAACCAAAATCCACGTAGTGAAACGAGCACACCATTATGGGAGATGTGCATGTGGATAGCTTCAAGCAGCAGCTCTGTGTGGACACTTGGAAACAGCGCTCTGAAAAAATTTCTTAGGGGCGGGATTTGGGCAAAGTTGAAAGACCTTCCAAAACCCACCCTACGGAACTTAGCCAAACTATGAATGTTGCAATAAGCTCCTGAACGAAAGGTGCTTCTATGACACAACCCCCGAGCAGGTAGCTACATTCTGCACAGTACAAAATGCATATGAATTCCTGTCTGAAAACTCACTCCAGAAGGATGAAATGCGTGTGTTTCTCTCTGAAAGAACACTCAGCCACTAGGCTTTTGCTTGCTCCTTCAAAGTCTTTATAGAAACGTGTGTTTTCACTCCTGGAATACGTTTTGGGATGCATTGTTTCAATCTCTTGCAAGCCTCATGTTATATCTTACTCAATGTGAAAAAATAAGGAGTATGTTTCCCAAATCATTTGAAATCCAGGAAAAGGCACACTGCATCACTCTTGCTCAAACACGCTCTTTCTCCTAATGTGTTGAGAACTTTCAACAAACCGGAAAAGAAGGGCACTTTGTAGGTAAATTCAGATGGGCATGTACAAGAGTTCATTTCTATTGGTTGCAGAGTGCAAAAGCATGATTGACTTCATCTTCTCCATGAAACCCTTACATTTCCAAGTGACCTGAAGTAGGACATTTACAAAGGATGTGTTTGTGTGTCCATAGTGAAACGAGCTCTAAGTTGTGTATTCAGTGTTGGAGCGTGACACGCTGTATATAGGATACACAACGATTTGAAGGCACCAACATGCTTCAGACTGAAACTGCTACAAGGTGTGTGTAGCATGCAGGAAGAAGGCTTGTCATTTCAAAGAGAGAAGAGGAAACCAAAATCCAGGTACTGAAACGAGCACACCAGTATGGGAGATGTGCATGTGGACAGCTTCAAGCAGCAGCTCTGTGTGGACTCTTGGAAACAGCGCTGTGAAAAAATTTCGTACGAAGCGGGATTTGGCCAAAGTTGAAAGACCTTCCAAAACCAACCCTAAAGAACTTAGCCAAACAATGAATGTTGCAATAAGCTCCTGCACGAAAGGTGCTCCTCTGACACAACCCCCGGCAGGTAGCTACATTCTGCACAGTACAAAATGCATATGAATTCCAGGCTGAAAACTCACTCCAGAAGGAGGAAATGCATGTGTTCCTCTCTGAAAGAACACTCAGCAACTAGGCTTTTGCTTGCTCCTTCAAAGTCTTTGTAGAAACGTGTGTTTTCACTGCTTGAATACGTTTTGAGATGCATTGTTTCAATCTCTTGCAAGCCTCATGTTGTTTCTTACACAATGTGGAAAAACACGGAGTATGTTCCCCAAATCACTTGAAATCCAGGGAAACGCACACTGCATCACTCTTGCCCAAACACGCTCTTTCACCTAATGCGTTGAGAACATTCTTTAAAGCAGAAAGGAAGGGCATTATGCAGTGAATTTGACGGGCATCTACAAAAGTCATTTCTTTGGGTTGCAGAGCGCAAAAGCATGATTAAGTTCATGTTCTCGATGAAACCCTTACATTTCCAAGTGACCTGAAGTAGGACTCTTACAAAAGGATGCGTTTGCGTGTGTGTGCTGAAACGAGCTCTAAGTTGTGTATTCAGTGTTGGATAGTGACACACTCTACATAGGTTACACAGCGTTTTGAAGGCACCAACATGCTTCAAACTGAAACTGCTACAAGGTGTGTGTAGCATGCAGAAAGAAGGCTTGTCATTTCAAAGAAAGAAGAGGAAACCAAAATCCAGGTAGTGTAACGAGAACACCAGTATGGGAGATGTGCATGTGGACAGGTTCAAAGAGAAGCTCTGTGTGGACACTTGGAAACATCGCTGTGACAAAATTTCGTACGAAGGGGCATTTGTCCAAAGTTGAAAGACCTTCCAAAACCAACCCTAAAGAACTTAGCTAAACAACGAATGTTGCAATCAGCTCCTGCACGAAAGGTGCTTCTATGACACAACCCCTGAACAGGTAGCTACATTCTGCGCAGTACAAAATGCATATGAACTCCAGGCTGAAAACTCACTCCAGAAGGAGGAAATGCATGTGTTTTGCTCTGAAACAACACTCAGGCACTAGGCTTTTGCTTGCCCCTTCAAAGTCTTTGTAGAAACGTGTGTTTTCACTGTTTGAATACGTTTTGAGATGCATTGTTTCAATCTCTTGCAAGCCTCATGTTGTTTCTTACACAATGTGGAAAAAAAAGGAGCATGTTTCCCAAACAGCTTAAAATCCAGGAAAACGCACACTGCATCACTCTTTCCCAAACACGCTCTTTCAACTGATGCGTTGAGAGCATTCTTTAAAGCAGAAAGGAAGGGCCTTTTCCAGTGAAATTCAGACGGGCATCTACAAAAGTCATATATATTGGATGCAGAGTGCAATAGCATGATGGACTTCATGTTCTCGATGAAAACCTTACATTTCAAAGAGACCTGAAGTAGGAATTTCACAAAAAGACGTGTTTGCGTCTCTCCTGTGAAAGGAGCTCTAACTTGTGTATTCAGTGCTTGAGAGTGTAACACTCTACATAGGTTACACAGCGTTTTGAGAGCACCAACATGCTTAAAACTGAAACTGCTACAAAGTGTGTGTAGCATACAGAAAGAAGGCTTGTCATTTCAAAGAAAGAAGAGGAAACCAAAATCCAGGTAGTGAAACGAGCACACCATTATGGGAGATGTGCATGTGGATAGCTTCAAGCAGCAGCTCTGTGTGGACACTTGGAAACAGCGCTCTGAAAAAATTTCTTAGGGGCGGGATTTGGGCAAAGTTGAAAGACCTTCCAAAACCCACCCTACGGAACTTAGCCAAACTATGAATGTTGCCATAAGCTCCTGAACGAAAGGTGCTTCTATGACACAACCCCCGAGCAGGTAGCTACATTCTGCACAGTACAAAATGCATATGAATTCCTGTCTGAAAACTCACTCCAGAAGGATGAAATGCGTGTGTTTCTCTCTGAAAGAACACTCAGCCACTAGGCTTTTGCTTGCTCCTTCAAAGTCTTTATAGAAACGTGTGTTTTCACTCCTGGAATACGTTTTGGGATGCATTGTTTCAATCTCTTGCAAGCCTCATGTTATATCTTACTCAATGTGAAAAAATAAGGAGTATGTTTCCCAAATCATTTGAAATCCAGGAAAAGGCACACTGCATCACTCTTGCTCAAACACGCTCTTTCTCCTAATGTGTTGAGAACTTTCAACAAACCGGAAAAGAAGGGCACTTTGTAGGTAAATTCAGATGGGCATGTACAAGAGTTCATTTCTATTGGTTGCAGAGTGCAAAAGCATGATTGACTTCATCTTCTCCATGAAACCTTACATTTCCAAGTGACCTGAAGTAGGACATTTACAAAGGATGTGTTTGTGTGTCCGTAGTGAAACGAGCTCTAAGTTGTGTATTCAGTGTTGGAGCGTGACACGCTGTATATAGGATACACAACGATTTGAAGGCACCAACATGCTTCAGACTGAAACTGCTACAAGGTGTGTGTAGCATGCAGGAAGAAGGCTTGTCATTTCAAAGAGAGAAGAGGAAACCAAAATCCAGGTACTGAAACGAGCACACCAGTATGGGAGATGTGCATGTGGACAGCTTCAAGCAGCAGCTCTGTGTGGACTCTTGGAAACAGCGCTGTGAAAAAATTTTGTACGAAGCGGGATTTGGCCAAAGTTGAAAGACCTTCCAAAACCAACCCTAAAGAACTTAGCCAAACAATGAATGTTGCAATAAGCTCCTGCACGAAAGGTGCTCCTCTGACACAACCCCCGAGCAGGTAGCTACATTCTGCACAGTACAAAATGCATATGAATTCCAGGCTGAAAACTCACTCCAGAAGGAGGAAATGCATGTGTTCCTCTCTGAAAGAACACTCAGCAACTAGGCTTTTGCTTGCTTCTTCAAAGTCTTTGTAGAAACGTGTGTTTTCACTGCTTGAATACGTTTTGAGATGCATTGTTTCAATCTCTTGCAAGCCTCATGTTGTTTCTTACACAATGTGGAAAAACACGGAGTATGTTCCCCAAATCACTTGAAATCCAGGGAAACGCACACTGCATCACTCTTGCCCAAACACGCTCTTTCACCTAATGCGTTGAGAACATTCTTTAAAGCAGAAAGGAAGGGCATTATGCAGTGAATTTGACGGGCATCTACAAAAGTCATTTCTATGGGTTGCAGAGCGCAAAAGCATGATTAAGTTCATGTTCTCGATGAAACCCTTACATTTCCAAGTGACCTGAAGTAGGACTCTTACAAAAGGATGCGTTTGCGTGTGTGTGCTGAAACGAGCTCTAAGTTGTGTATTCAGTGTTGGATAGTGACACACTCTACATAGGTTACACAGCGTTTTGAAGGCACCAACATGCTTCAAACTGAAACTGCTACAAGGTGTGTGTAGCATGCAGAAAGAAGGCTTGTCATTTCAAAGAAAGAAGAGGAAACCAAAATCCAGGTAGTGTAACGAGAACACCAGTATGGGAGATGTGCATGTGGACAGGTTCAAAGAGAAGCTCTGTGTGGACACTTGGAAACATCGCTGTGACAAAATTTCGTACGAAGGGGCATTTGTCCAAAGTTGAAAGACCTTCCAAAACCAACCCTAAAGAACTTAGCTAAACAACGAATGTTGCAATCAGCTCCTGCACGAAAGGTGCTTCTATGACACAACCCCTGAACAGGTAGCTACATTCTGCGCAGTACAAAATGCATATGAACTCCAGGCTGAAAACTCACTCCAGAAGGAGGAAATGCATGTGTTTTGCTCTGAAACAACACTCAGGCACTAGGCTTTTGCTTGCCCCTTCAAAGTCTTTGTAGAAACGTGTGTTTTCACTGTTTGAATACGTTTTGAGATGCATTGTTTCAATCCCTTGCAAGCCTCATGTTGTTTCTTACACAATGTGGAAAAAAAAGGAGTATGTTTCCCAAACAGCTTAAAATCCAGGAAAACGCACACTGCATCACTCTTTCCCAAACACGCTCTTTCAACTGATGCGTTGAGAGCATTCTTTAAAGCAGAAAGGAAGGGCCTTTTCCAGTGAAATTCAGACGGGCATCTACAAAAGTCATATATATTGGATGCAGAGTGCAATAGCATGATGGACTTCATGTTCTCGATGAAAACCTTACATTTCAAAGAGACCTGAAGTAGGAATTTCACAAAAAGACGTGTTTGCGTCTCTCCTGTGAAAGGAGCTCTAACTTGTGTATTCAGTGCTTGAGAGTGTAACACTCTACATAGGTTACACAGCGTTTTGAGAGCACCAACATGCTTAAAACTGAAACTGCTACAAAGTGTGTGTAGCATACAGGAAGAAGGCTTGTCATTTCAAAGAAAGAAGAGGAAACCAAAATCCAGGTAGTGAAACGAGCACACCATTATGGGAGATGTGCATGTGGATAGCTTCAAGCAGCAGCTCTGTGTGGACACTTGGAAACAGCGCTCTGAAAAAATTTCTTAGGGGCGGGATTTGGGCAAAGTTGAAAGACCTTCCAAAACCCACCCTACGGAACTTAGCCAAACTATGAATGTTGCAATAAGCTCCTGAACGAAAGGTGCTTCTATGACACAACCCCCGAGCAGGTAGCTACATTCTGCACAGTACAAAATGCATATGAATTCCTGTCTGAAAACTCACTCCAGAAGGATGAAATGCGTGTGTTTCTCTCTGAAAGAACACTCAGCCACTAGGCTTTTGCTTGCTCCTTCAAAGTCTTTATAGAAACGTGTGTTTTCACTCCTGGAATACGTTTTGGGATGCATTGTTTCAATCTCTTGCAAGCCTCATGTTATATCTTACTCAATGTGAAAAAATAAGGAGTATGTTTCCCAAATCATTTGAAATCCAGGAAAAGGCACACTGCATCACTCTTGCTCAAACACGCTCTTTCTCCTAATGTGTTGAGAACTTTCAACAAACCGGAAAAGAAGGGCACTTTGTAGGTAAATTCAGATGGGCATGTACAAGAGTTCATTTCTATTGGTTGCAGAGTGCAAAAGCATGATTGACTTCATCTTCTCCATGAAACCCTTACATTTCCAAGTGACCTGAAGTAGGACATTTACAAAGGATGTGTTTGTGTGTCCATAGTGAAACGAGCTCTAAGTTGTGTATTCAGTGTTGGAGCGTGACACGCTGTATATAGGATACACAACGATTTGAAGGCACCAACATGCTTCAGACTGAAACTGCTACAAGGTGTGTGTAGCATGCAGGAAGAAGGCTTGTCATTTCAAAGAGAGAAGAGGAAACCAAAATCCAGGTACTGAAACGAGCACACCAGTATGGGAGATGTGCATGTGGACAGCTTCAAGCAGCAGCTCTGTGTGGACTCTTGGAAACAGCGCTGTGAAAAAATTTCGTACGAAGCGGGATTTGGCCAAAGTTGAAAGACCTTCCAAAACCAACCCTAAAGAACTTAGCCAAACAATGAATGTTGCAATAAGCTCCTGCACGAAAGGTGCTCCTCTGACACAACCCCCGAGCAGGTAGCTACATTCTGCACAGTACAAAATGCATATGAATTCCAGGCTGAAAACTCACTCCAGAAGGAGGAAATGCATGTGTTCCTCTCTGAAAGAACACTCAGCAACTAGGCTTTTGCTTGCTCCTTCAAAGTCTTTGTAGAAACGTGTGTTTTCACTGCTTGAATACGTTTTGAGATGCATTGTTTCAATCTCTTGCAAGCCTCATGTTGTTTCTTACACAATGTGGAAAAACACGGAGTATGTTCCCCAAATCACTTGAAATCCAGGGAAACGCACACTGCATCACTCTTGCCCAAACACGCTCTTTCACCTAATGCGTTGAGAACATTCTTTAAAGCAGAAAGGAAGGGCATTATGCAGTGAATTTGACGGGCATCTACAAAAGTCATTTCTATGGGTTGCAGAGCGCAAAAGCATGATTAAGTTCATGTTCTCGATGAAACCCTTACATTTCCAAGTGACCTGAAGTAGGACTCTTACAAAAGGATGCGTTTGCGTGTGTGTGCTGAAACGAGCTCTAAGTTGTGTATTCAGTGTTGGATAGTGACACACTCTACATAGGTTACACAGCGTTTTGAAGGCACCAACATGCTTCAAACTGAAACTGCTACAAGGTGTGTGTAGCATGCAGAAAGAAGGCTTGTCATTTCAAAGAAAGAAGAGGAAACCAAAATCCAGGTAGTGTAACGAGAACACCAGTATGGGAGATGTGCATGTGGACAGGTTCAAAGAGAAGCTCTGTGTGGACACTTGGAAACATCGCTGTGACAAAATTTCGTACGAAGGGGCATTTGTCCAAAGTTGAAAGACCTTCCAAAACCAACCCTAAAGAACTTAGCTAAACAACGAATGTTGCAATCAGCTCCTGCACGAAAGGTGCTTCTATGACACAACCCCTGAACAGGTAGCTACATTCTGCGCAGTACAAAATGCATATGAACTCCAGGCTGAAAACTCACTCCAGAAGGAGGAAATGCATGTGGTTTGCTCTGAAACAACACTCAGGCACTAGGCTTTTGCTTGCCCCTTCAAAGTCTTTGTAGAAACGTGTGTTTTCACTGTTTGAATACGTTTTGAGATGCATTGTTTCAATCCCTTGCAAGCCTCATGTTGTTTCTTACACAATGTGGAAAAAAAAGGAGTATGTTTCCCAAACAGCTTAAAATCCAGGAAAACGCACACTGCATCACTCTTTCCCAAACACGCTCTTTCAACTGATGCGTTGAGAGCATTCTTTAAAGCAGAAAGGAAGGGCCTTTTCCAGTGAAATTCAGACGGGCATCTACAAAAGTCATATATATTGGATGCAGAGTGCAATAGCATGATGGACTTCATGTTCTCGATGAAAACCTTACATTTCAAAGAGACCTGAAGTAGGAATTTCACAAAAAGACGTGTTTGCGTCTCTCCTGTGAAAGGAGCTCTAACTTGTGTATTCAGTGCTTGAGAGTGTAACACTCTACATAGGTTACACAGCGTTTTGAGAGCACCAACATGCTTAAAACTGAAACTGCTACAAAGTGTGTGTAGCATACAGGAAGAAGGCTTGTCATTTCAAAGAAAGAAGAGGAAACCAAAATCCAGGTAGTGAAACGAGCACACCATTATGGGAGATGTGCATGTGGATAGCTTCAAGCAGCAGCTCTGTGTGGACACTTGGAAACAGCGCTCTGAAAAAATTTCTTAGGGGCGGGATTTGGGCAAAGTTGAAAGACCTTCCAAAACCCACCCTACGGAACTTAGCCAAACTATGAATGTTGCAATAAGCTCCTGAACGAAAGGTGCTTCTATGACACAACCCCCGAGCAGGTAGCTACATTCTGCACAGTACAAAATGCATATGAATTCCTGTCTGAAAACTCACTCCAGGAGGATGAAATGCGTGTGTTTCTCTCTGAAAGAACACTCAGCCACTAGGCTTTTGCTTGCTCCTTCAAAGTCTTTATAGAAACGTGTGTTTTCACTCCTGGAATACGTTTTGGGATGCATTGTTTCAATCTCTTGCAAGCCTCATGTTATATCTTACTCAATGTCAAAAAATAAGGAGTATGTTTCCCAAATCATTTGAAATCCAGGAAAAGGCACACTGCATCACTCTTGCTCTAACACGCTCTTTCTCCTAATGTGTTGAGAACTTTCAACAAACCGGAAAAGAAGGGCACTTTGTAGGTAAATTCAGATGGGCATGTACAAGAGTTCATTTCTATTGGTTGCAGAGTGCAAAAGCATGATTGACTTCATCTTCTCCATGAAACCCTTACATTTCCAAGTGACCTGAAGTAGGACATTTACAAAGGATGTGTTTGTGTGTCCGTAGTGAAACGAGATCTAAGTTGTGTATTCAGTGTTGGAGCGTGACACGCTGTATATAGGATACACAACGATTTGAAGGCACCAACATGCTTCAGACTGAAACTGCTACAAGGTGTGTGTAGCATGCAGGAAGAAGGCTTGTCATTTCAAAGAGAGAAGAGGAAACCAAAATCCAGGTACTGAAACGAGCACACCAGTATGGGAGATGTGCATGTGGACAGCTTCAAGCAGCAGCTCTGTGTGGACTCTTGGAAACAGCGCTGTGAAAAAATTTCGTACGAAGCGGGATTTGGCCAAAGTTGAAAGACCTTCCAAAACCAACCCTAAAGAACTTAGCCAAACAATGAATGTTGCAATAAGCTCCTGCACGAAAGGTGCTCCTCTGACACAACCCCCGAGCAGGTAGCTACATTCTGCACAGTACAAAATGCATATGAATTCCAGGCTGAAAACTCACTCCAGAAGGAGGAAATGCATGTGTTCCTCTCTGAAAGAACACTCAGCAACTAGGCTTTTGCTTGCTCCTTCAAAGTCTTTGTAGAAACGTGTGTTTTCACTGCTTGAATACGTTTTGAGATGCATTGTTTCAATCTCTTGCAAGCCTCATGTTGTTTCTTACACAATGTGGAAAAACACGGAGTATGTTCCCCAAATCACTTGAAATCCAGGGAAACGCACACTGCATCACTCTTGCCCAAACACGCTCTTTCACCTAATGCGTTGAGAACATTCTTTAAAGCAGAAAGGAAGGGCATTATGCAGTGAATTTGACGGGCATCTACAAAAGTCATTTCTATGGGTTGCAGAGCGCAAAAGCATGATTAAGTTCATGTTCTCGATGAAACCCTTACATTTCCAAGTGACCTGAAGTAGGACTCTTACAAAAGGATGCGTTTGCGTGTGTGTGCTGAAACGAGCTCTAAGTTGTGTATTCAGTGTTGGATAGTGACACACTCTACATAGGTTACACAGCGTTTTGAAGGCACCAACATGCTTCAAACTGAAACTGCTACAAGGTGTGTGTAGCATGCAGAAAGAAGGCTTGTCATTTCAAAGAAAGAAGAGGAAACCAAAATCCAGGTAGTGTAACGAGAACACCAGTATGGGAGATGTGCATGTGGACAGGTTCAAAGAGAAGCTCTGTGTGGACACTTGGAAACATCGCTGTGACAAAATTTCGTACGAAGGGGCATTTGTCCAAAGTTGAAAGACCTTCCAAAACCAACCCTAAAGAACTTAGCTAAACAACGAATGTTGCAATCAGCTCCTGCACGAAAGGTGCTTCTATGACACAACCCCTGAACAGGTAGCTACATTCTGCGCAGTACAAAATGCATATGAACTCCAGGCTGAAAACTCACTCCAGAAGGAGGAAATGCATGTGGTTTGCTCTGAAACAACACTCAGGCACTAGGCTTTTGCTTGCCCCTTCAAAGTCTTTGTAGAAACGTGTGTTTTCACTGTTTGAATACGTTTTGAGATGCATTGTTTCAATCTCTTGCAAGCCTCATGTTGTTTCTTACACAATGTGGAAAAAAAAGGAGTATGTTTCCCAAACAGCTTAAAATCCAGGAAAACGCACACTGCATCACTCTTTCCCAAACACGCTCTTTCAACTGATGCGTTGAGAGCATTCTTTAAAGCAGAAAGGAAGGGCGTTTCCAGTGAAATTCAGACGGGCATCTACAAAAGTCATATATATTGGATGCAGAGTGCAATAGCATGATGGACTTCATGTTCTCGATGAAAACCTTACATTTCAAAGAGACCTGAAGTAGGAATTTCACAAAAAGACGTGTTTGCGTCTCCCCTGTGAAAGGAGCTCTAACTTGTGTATTCAGTGCTTGAGAGTGTAACACTCTACATAGGTTACACAGCGTTTTGAGAGCACCAACATGCTTAAAACTGAAACTGCTACAAAGTGTGTGTAGCATACAGGAAGAAGGCTTGTCATTTCAAAGAAAGAAGAGGAAACCAAAATCCAGGTAGTGAAACGAGCACACCATTATGGGAGATGTGCATGTGGATAGCTTCAAGCAGCAGCTCTGTGTGGACACTTGGAAACAGCGCTCTGAAAAAATTTCTTAGGGGCGGGATTTGGGCAAAGTTGAAAGACCTTCCAAAACCCACCCTACGGAACTTAGCCAAACTATGAATGTTGAAATAAGCTCCTGAACGAAAGGTGCTTCTATGACACAACCCCCGAGCAGGTAGCTACATTCTGCACAGTACAAAATGCATATGAATTCCTGTCTGAAAACTCACTCCAGAAGGATGAAATGCGTGTGTTTCTCTCTGAAAGAACACTCAGCCACTAGGCTTTTGCTTGCTCCTTCAAAGTCTTTATAGAAACGTGTGTTTTCACTCCTGGAATACGTTTTGGGATGCATTGTTTCAATCTCTTGCAAGCCTCATGTTATATCTTACTCAATGTGAAAAAATAAGGAGTATGTTTCCCAAATCATTTGAAATCCAGGAAAAGGCACACTGCATCACTCTTGCTCAAACACGCTCTTTCTCCTAATGTGTTGAGAACTTTCAACAAACCGGAAAAGAAGGGCACTTTGTAGGTCAATTCAGATGGGCATGTACAAGAGTTCATTTCTATTGGTTGCAGAGTGCAAAAGCATGATTGACTTCATCTTCTCCATGAAACCCTTACATTTCCAAGTGACCTGAAGTAGGACATTTACAAAGGATGTGTTTGTGTGTCCGTAGTGAAACGAGCTCTAAGTTGTGTATTCAGTGTTGGAGCGTGACACGCTGTATATAGGATACACAACGATTTGAAGGCACCAACATGCTTCAGACTGAAACTGCTACAAGGTGTGTGTAGCATGCAGGAAGAAGGCTTGTCATTTCAAAAGGAGAAGAGGAAACCAAAATCCAGGTACTGAAACGAGCACACCAGTATGGGAGATGTGCATGTGGACAGCTTCAAGCAGCAGCTCTGTGTGGACTCTTGGAAACAGCGCTGTGACAAAATTTCGTACGAAGCGGGATTTGGCCAAAGTTGAAAGACCTTCCAAAACCAACCCTAAAGAACTTAGCCAAACAATGAATGTTGCAATAAGCTCCTGCACGAAAGGTGCTCCTCTGACACAACCCCCGAGCAGGTAGCTACATTCTGCACAGTACAAAATGCATATGAATTCCAGGCTGAAAACTCACTCCAGAAGGAGGAAATGCATGTGTTCCTCTCTGAAAGAACACTCAGCAACTAGGCTTTTGCTTGCTCCTTCAAAGTCTTTGTAGAAACGTGTGTTTTCACTGCTTGAATACGTTTTGAGATGCATTGTTTCAATCTCTTGCAAGCCTCATGTTGTTTCTTACACAATGTGGAAAAACACGGAGTATGTTCCCCAAATCACTTGAAATCCAGGGAAACGCACACTGCATCACTCTTGCCCAAACACGCTCTTTCACCTAATGCGTTGAGAACATTCTTTAAAGCAGAAAGGAAGGGCATTATGCAGTGAATTTGACGGGCATCTACAAAAGTCATTTCTATGGTTTGCAGAGCGCAAAAGCATGATTAAGTTCATGTTCTCGATGAAACCCTTACATTTCCAAGTGACCTGAAGTAGGACTCTTACAAAAGGATGCGTTTGCGTGTGTGTGCTGAAAGGAGCTCTAAGTTGTGTATTCAGTGTTGGATAGTGACACACTCTACATAGGTTACACAGCGTTTTGAAGGCACCAACATGCTTCAAACTGAAACTGCTACAAGGTGTGTGTAGCATGCAGAAAGAAGGCTTGTCATTTCAAAGAAAGAAGAGGAAACCAAAATCCAGGTAGTGTAACGAGAACACCAGTATGGGAGATGTGCATGTGGACAGGTTCAAAGAGAAGCTCTGTGTGGACACTTGGAAACATCGCTGTGACAAAATTTCGTACGAAGGGGCATTTGTCCAAAGTTGAAAGACCTTCCAAAACCAACCCTAAAGAACTTAGCTAAACAACGAATGTTGCAATCAGCTCCTGCACGAAAGGTGCTTCTATGACACAACCCCTGAACAGGTAGCTACATTCTGCGCAGTACAAAATGCATATGAACTCCAGGCTGAAAACTCACTCCAGAAGGAGGAAATGCATGTGTTTTGCTCTGAAACAACACTCAGGCACTAGGCTTTTGCTTGCCCCTTCAAAGTCTTTGTAGAAACGTGTGTTTTCACTGTTTGAATACGTTTTGAGATGCATTGTTTCAATCTCTTGCAAGCCTCATGTTGTTTCTTACACAATGTGGAAAGAAAAGGAGTATGTTTCCCAAACAGCTTAAAATCCAGGAAAACGCACACTGCATCACTCTTTCCCAAACACGCTCTTTCAACTGATGCGTTGAGAGCATTCTTTAAAGCAGAAAGGAAGGGCCTTTTCCAGTGAAATTCAGACGGGCATCTACAAAAGTCATATATATTGGATGCAGAGTGCAATAGCATGATGGACTTCATGTTCTCGATGAAAACCTTACATTTCAAAGAGACCTGAAGTAGGAATTTCACAAAAAGACGTGTTTGCGTCTCTCCTGTGAAAGGAGCTCTAACTTGTGTATTCAGTGCTTGAGAGTGTAACACTCTACATAGGTTACACAGCGTTTTGAGAGAACCAACATGCTTAAAACTGAAACTGCTACAAAGTGTGTGTAGCATACAGAAAGAAGGCTTGTCATTTCAAAGAAAGAAGAGGAAACCAAAATCCAGGTAGTGAAACGAGCACACCATTATGGGAGATGTGCATGTGGATAGCTTCAAGCAGCAGCTCTGTGTGGACACTTGGAAACAGCGCTCTGAAAAAATTTCTTAGGGGCGGGATTTGGGCAAAGTTGAAAGACCTTCCAAAACCCACCCTACGGAACTTAGCCAAACTATGAATGTTGCAATAAGCTCCTGAACGAAAGGTGCTTCTATGACACAACCCCCGAGCAGGTAGCTACATTCTGCACAGTACAAAATGCATATGAATTCCTGTCTGAAAACTCACTCCAGAAGGATGAAATGCGTGTGTTTCTCTCTGAAAGAACACTCAGCCACTAGGCTTTTGCTTGCTCCTTCAAAGTCTTTATAGAAACGTGTGTTTTCACTCCTGGAATACGTTTTGGGATGCATTGTTTCAATCTCTTGCAAGCCTCATGTTATATCTTACTCAATGTGAAAAAATAAGGAGTATGTTTCCCAAATCATTTGAAATCCAGGAAAAGGCACACTGCATCACTCTTGCTCAAACACGCTCTTTCTCCTAATGTGTTGAGAACTTTCAACAAACCGGAAAAGAAGGGCACTTTGTAGGTAAATTCAGATGGGCATGTACAAGAGTTCATTTCTATTGGTTGCAGAGTGCAAAAGCATGATAGACTTCATCTTCTCCATGAAACCCTTACATTTCCAAGTGACCTGAAGTAGGACATTTACAAAGGATGTGTTTGTGTGTCCGTAGTGAAATGAGCTCTAAGTTGTGTATTCAGTGTTGGAGTGTGACACGCTGTATATAGGATACACAACGATTTGAAGGCACCAACATGCTTCAGACTGAAACTGCTACAAGGTGTGTGTAGCATGCAGGAAGAAGGCTTGTCATTTCAAAGAGAGAAGAGGAAACCAAAATCCAGGTACTGAAACAAGCACACCAGTATGGGAGATGTGCATGTGGACAGCTTCAAGCAGCAGCTTTGTGTCCACTCTTGGAAACAGCGCTGTGACAAAATTTCGTACGAAGCGGGTTTTGGCCAAAGTTGAAAGACCTTCCAAAACCAACCCTAAAGAACTTAGCCAAACAATGAATGTTGCAATAAGCTCCTGCACGAAAGGTGCTCCTCTGACACAACCCCCGAGCAGGTAGCTACATTCTGCACAGTACAAAATGCATATGAATTCCAGGCTGAAAACTCACTCCAGAAGGAGGAAATGCATGTGTTCCTCTCTGAAAGAACACTCAGCAACTAGGCTTTTGCTTGCTCCTTCAAAGTCTTTGTAGAAACGTGTGTTTTCACTGCTTGAATACGTTTTGAGATGCATTGTTTCAATCTCTTGCAAGCCTCATGTTGTTTCTTACACAATGTGGAAAAACACGGAGTATGTTCCCCAAATCACTTGAAATCCAGGGAAACGCACACTGCATCACTCTTGCCCAAACACGCTCTTTCACCTAATGCGTTGAGAACATTCTTTAAAGCAGAAAGGAAGGGCATTATGCAGTGAATTTGACGGGCATCTACAAAAGTCATTTCTATGGTTTGCAGAGCGCAAAAGCATGATTAAGTTCATGTTCTCGATGAAACCCTTACATTTCCAAGTGACCTGAAGTAGGACTCTTACAAAAGGATGCGTTTGCGTGTGTGTGCTGAAAGGAGCTCTAAGTTGTGTATTCAGTGTTGGATAGTGACACACTGTACATAGGTTACACAGCGTTTTGAAGGCACCAACATGCTTCAAACTGAAACTGCTACAAGGTGTGTGTAGCATGCAGAAAGAAGGCTTGTCATTTCAAAGAAAGAAGAGGAAACCAAAATCCAGGTAGTGTAACGAGAACACCAGTATGGGAGATGTGCATGTGGACAGGTTCAAAGAGAAGCTCTGTGTGGACACTTGGAAACATCGCTGTGACAAAATTTCGTACGAAGGGGCATTTGTCCAAAGTTGAAAGACCTTCCAAAACCAACCCTAAAGAACTTAGCTAAACAACGAATGTTGCAATCAGCTCCTGCACGAAAGGTGCTTCTATGACACAACCCCTGAACAGGTAGCTACATTCTGCGCAGTACAAAATGCATATGAACTCCAGGCTGAAAACTCACTCCAGAAGGAGGAAATGCATGTGTTTTGCTCTGAAACAACACTCAGGCACTAGGCTTTTGCTTGCCCCTTCAAAGTCTTTGTAGAAACGTGTGTTTTCACTGTTTGAATACGTTTTGAGATGCATTGTTTCAATCTCTTGCAAGCCTCATGTTGTTTCTTACACAATGTGGAAAAAAAAGGAGTATGTTTCCCAAACAGCTTAAAATCCAGGAAAACGCACACTGCATCACTCTTTCCCAAACACGCTCTTTCAACTGATGCGTTGAGAGCATTCTTTAAAGCAGAAAGGAAGGGCCTTTTCCAGTGAAATTCAGACGGGCATCTACAAAAGTCATATATATTGGATGCAGAGTGCAATAGCATGATGGACTTCATGTTCTCGATGAAAACCTTACATTTCAAAGAGACCTGAAGTAGGAATTTCACAAAAAGACGTGTTTGCGTCTCTCCTGTGAAAGGAGCTCTAACTTGTGTATTCAGTGCTTGAGAGTGTAACACTCTACATAGGTTACACAGCGTTTTGAGAGCACCAACATGCTTAAAACTGAAACTGCTACAAAGTGTGTGTAGCATACAGAAAGAAGGCTTGTCATTTCAAAGAAAGAAGAGGAAACCAAAATCCAGGTAGTGAAACGAGCACACCATTATGGGAGATGTGCATGTGGATAGCTTCAAGCAGCAGCTCTGTGTGGACACTTGGAAACAGCGCTCTGAAAAAATTTCTTAGGGGCGGGATTTGGGCAAAGATGAAAGACCTTCCAAAACCCACCCTACGGAACTTAGCCAAACTATGAATGTTGCCATAAGCTCCTGAACGAAAGGTGCTTCTATGACACAACCCCCGAGCAGGTAGCTACATTCTGCACAGTACAAAATGCATATGAATTCCTGTCTGAAAACTCACTCCAGAAGGATGAAATGCGTGTGTTTCTCTCTGAAAGAACACTCAGCCACTAGGCTTTTGCTTGCTCCTTCAAAGTCTTTATAGAAACGTGTGTTTTCACTCCTGGAATACGTTTTGGGATGCATTGTTTCAATCTCTTGCAAGCCTCATGTTATATCTTACTCAATGTCAAAAAATAAGGAGTATGTTTCCCAAATCATTTGAAATCCAGGAAAAGGCACACTGCATCACTCTTGCTCAAACACGCTCTTTCTCCTAATGTGTTGAGAACTTTCAACAAACCGGAAAAGAAGGGCACTTTGTAGGTAAATTCAGATGGGCATGTACAAGAGTTCATTTCTATTGGTTGCAGAGTGCAAAAGCATGATTGACTTCATCTTCTCCATGAAACCCTTACATTTCCAAGTGACCTGAAGTAGGACATTTACAAAGGATGTGTTTGTGTGTCCGTAGTGAAACGAGCTCTAAGTTGTGTATTCAGTGTTGGAGCGTGACACGCTGTATATAGGATACACAACGATTTGAAGGCACCAACATGCTTCAGACTGAAACTGCTACAAGGTGTGTGTAGCATGCAGGAAGAAGGCTTGTCATTTCAAAGAGAGAAGAGGAAACCAAAATCCAGGTACTGAAACGAGCACACCAGTATGGGAGATGTGCATGTGGACAGCTTCAAGCAGCAGCTCTGTGTGGACTCTTGGAAACAGCGCTGTGAAAAAATTTCGTACGAAGCGGGATTTGGCCAAAGTTGAAAGACCTTCCAAAACCAACCCTAAAGAACTTAGCCAAACAATGAATGTTGCAATAAGCTCCTGCACGAAAGGTGCTCCTCTGACACAACCCCCGAGCAGGTAGCTACATTCTGCACAGTACAAAATGCATATGAATTCCAGGCTGAAAACTCACTCCAGAAGGAGGAAATGCATGTGTTCCTCTCTGAAAGAACACTCAGCAACTAGGCTTTTGCTTGCTCCTTCAAAGTCTTTGTAGAAACGTGTGTTTTCACTGCTTGAATACGTTTTGAGATGCATTGTTTCAATCTCTTGCAAGCCTCATGTTGTTTCTTACACAATGTGGAAAAACACGGAGTATGTTCCCCAAATCACTTGAAATCCAGGGAAACGCACACTGCATCACTCTTGCCCAAACACGCTCTTTCACCTAATGCGTTGAGAACATTCTTTAAAGCAGAAAGGAAGGGCATTATGCAGTGAATTTGACGGGCATCTACAAAAGTCATTTCTATGGGTTGCAGAGCGCAAAAGCATGATTAAGTTCATGTTCTCGATGAAACCCTTACATTTCCAAGTGACCTGAAGTAGGACTCTAACAAAAGGATGCGTTTGCGTGTGTGTGCTGAAAGGAGCTCTAAGCTGTGTATTCAGTGTTGGATAGTGACACACTCTACATAGGTTACACAGCGTTTTGAAGGCACCAACATGCTTCAAACTGAAACTGCTACAAGGTGTGTGTAGCATGCAGAAAGAAGGCTTGTCATTTCAAAGAATGAAGAGGAAACCAAAATCCAGGTAGTGTAACGAGAACACCAGTATGGGAGATGTGCATGTGGACAGGTTCAAAGAGAAGCTCTGTGTGGACACTTGGAAACATCGCTGTGACAAAATTTCGTACGAAGGGGCATTTGTCCAAAGTTGAAAGACCTTCCAAAACCAACCCTAAAGAACTTAGCTAAACAACGAATGTTGCAATCAGCTCCTGCACGAAAGGTGCTTCTATGACACAACCCCTGAACAGGTAGCTACATTCTGCGCAGTGCAAAATGCATATGAACTCCAGGCTGAAAACTCACTCCAGAAGGAGGAAATGCATGTGTTTTGCTCTGAAACAACACTCAGGCACTAGGCTTTTGCTTGCCCCTTCAAAGTCTTTGTAGAAACGTGTGTTTTCACTGTTTGAATACGTTTTGAGATGCATTGTTTCAATCTCTTGCAAGCCTCATGTTGTTTCTTACACAATGTGGAAAAAAAAGGAGTATGTTTCCCAAACAGCTTAAAATCCAGGAAAACGCACACTGCATCACTCTTTCCCAAACACGCTCTTTCAACTGATGCGTTGAGAGCATTCTTTAAAGCAGAAAGGAAGGGCCTTTTCCAGTGAAATTCAGACGGGCATCTACAAAAGTCATATATATTGGATGCAGAGTGCAATAGCATGATGGACTTCATGTTCTCGATGAAAACCTTACATTTCAAAGAGACCTGAAGTAGGAATTTCACAAAAAGACGTGTTTGCGTCTCTCCTGTGAAAGGAGCTCTAACTTGTGTATTCAGTGCTTGAGAGTGTAACACTCTACATAGGTTACACAGCGTTTTGAGAGCACCAACATGCTTAAAACTGAAACTGCTACAAAGTGTGTGTAGCATACAGGAAGAAGGCTTGTCATTTCAAAGAAAGAAGAGGAAACCAAAATCCAGGTAGTGAAACGAGCACACCATTATGGGAGATGTGCATGTGGATAGCTTCAAGCAGCAGCTCTGTGTGGACACTTGGAAACAGCGCTCTGAAAAAATTTCTTAGGGGCGGGATTTGGGCAAAGTTGAAAGACCTTCCAAAACCCACCCTACGGAACTTAGCCAAACTATGAATGTTGCAATAAGCTCCTGAACGAAAGGTGCTTCTATGACACAACCCCCGAGCAGGTAGCTACATTCTGCACAGTACAAAATGCATATGAATTCCTGTCGGAAAACTCACTCCAGAAGGATGAAATGCGTGTGTTTCTCTCTGAAAGAACACTCAGCCACTAGGCTTTTGCTTGCTCCTTCAAAGTCTTTATAGAAACGTGTGTTTTCACTCCTGGAATACGTTTTGGGATGCATTGTTTCAATCTCTTGCAAGCCTCATGTTATATCTTACTCAATGTGAAAAAATAAGGAGTATGTTTCCCAAATCATTTGAAATCCAGGAAAAGGCACACTGCATCACTCTTGCTCAAACACGCTCTTTCTCCTAATGTGTTGAGAACTTTCAACAAACCGGAAAAGAAGGGCACTTTGTAGGTAAATTCAGATGGGCATGTACAAGAGTTCATTTCTATTGGTTGCAGAGTGCAAAAGGATGATTGACTTCATCTTCTCCATGAAACCCTTACATTTCCAAGTGACCTGAAGTAGGACTTTTACAAAGGATGTGTTTGTGTTTCCGTAGTGAAACGAGCTCTAAGTTGTGTATTCAGTGTTGGAGCGTGACACGCTGTATATAGGATACACAACGATTTGAAGGCACCAACATGCTTCAGACTGAAACTGCTACAAGGTGTGTGTAGCATGCAGGAAGAAGGCTTGTCATTTCAAAGAGAGAAGAAGAAACCAAAATCCAGGTACTGAAACGAGCACACCAGTATGGGAGATGTGCATGTGGACAGCTTCAAGCAGCAGCTCTGTGTGGACTCTTGGAAACAGCGCTGTGAAAAAATTTTGTACGAAGCGGGATTTGGCCAAAGTTGAAAGACCTTCCAAAACCAACCCTAAAGAACTTAGCCAAACAATGAATGTTGCAATAAGCTCCTGCACGAAAGGTGCTCCTCTGACACAACCCCCGAGCAGGTAGCTACATTCTGCACAGTACAAAATGCATATGAATTCCAGGCTGAAAACTCACTCCAGAAGGAGGAAATGCATGTGTTCCTCTCTGAAAGAACACTCAGCAACTAGGCTTTTGCTTGCTCCTTCAAAGTCTTTGTAGAAACGTGTGTTTTCACTGCTTGAATACGTTTTGAGATGCATTGTTTCAATCTCTTGCAAGCCTCATGTTGTTTCTTACACAATGTGGAAAAACACGGAGTATGTTCCCCAAATCACTTGAAATCCAGGGAAACGCACACTGCATCACTCTTGCCCAAACACGCTCTTTCACCTAATGCGTTGAGAACATTCTTTAAAGCAGAAAGGAAGGGCATTATGCAGTGAATTTGACGGGCATCTACAAAAGTCATTTCTATGGGTTGCAGAGCGCAAAAGCATGATTAAGTTCATGTTCTCGATGAAACCCTTACATTTCCAAGTGACCTGAAGTAGGACTCTTACAAAAGGATGCGTTTGCGTGTGTGTGCTGAAACGAGCTCTAAGTTGTGTATTCAGTGTTGGATAGTGACACACTCTACATAGGTTACACAGCGTTTTGAAGGCACCAACATGCTTCAAACTGAAACTGCTACAAGGTGTGTGTAGCATGCAGAAAGAAGGCTTGTCATTTCAAAGAAAGAAGAGGAAACCAAAATCCAGGTAGTGTAACGAGAACACCAGTATGGGAGATGTGCATGTGGACAGGTTCAAAGAGAAGCTCTGTGTGGACACTTGGAAACATCGCTGTGACAAAATTTCGTACGAAGGGGCATTTGTCCAAAGTTGAAAGACCTTCCAAAACCAACCCTAAAGAACTTAGCTAAACAACGAATGTTGCAATCAGCTCCTGCACGAAAGGTGCTTCTATGACACAACCCCCGAGCAGCTAGCTACATTCTGCACAGTACAAAATGCATATGAATTCCTGTCTGAAAACTCACTCCAGAAGGATGAAATGCGTGTGTTTCTCTCTGAAAGAACACTCAGCCACTAGTCTTTTGCTTGCTCCTTCAAAGTCTTTATAGAAACGTGTGTTTTCACTCCTGGAATACGTTTTGGGATGCATTGTTTCAATCTCTTGCAAGCCTCATGTTATATCTTACTCAATGTGAAAAAATAAGGAGTATGTTTCCCAAATCATTTGAAATCCAGGAAAAGGCACACTGCATCACTCTTGCTCAAACACGCTCTTTCCCTAATGTGTTGAGAACTATCAACAAACCGGAAAGGAAGGGCACTTTGTAGGTAAATTCAGATGGGCATGTACAAGAGTTCATTTCTATTGGTTGCAGAGTGCAAAAGCATGATTGACTTCATCTTCTCCATGAAACCCTTACATTTCCAAGTGACCTGAAGTAGGACATTTACAAAGGATGTGTTCGTGTGTCCATAGCGAAACGAGCTCTAAGTTGTGTATTCAGTGTTGGATAGTGACACACTCTACATAGGTTACACAGCGTTTTGAAGGCACCAACATGCTTCAGACTGAAACTGCTACAAGGTGTGTGTAGCATGCAGGAAGAAGGCTTGTCATTTCAAAGAGAGAAGAGGAAACCAAAATCCAGGTACTGAAACAAGCACACCAGAATGGGAGATGTGCATGTGGACAGCTTCAAGCAGCAGCTCTGTGTGGACTCTTGGAAACAGCACTGTGAAAAAATTTCGTACGAAGCGGGATTTGGCCAAAGTTGAAAGACCTTCCAAAACCAACCCTAAAGAACTTAGTTAAACAACGAATGTTGCAATCAGCTCCTGCACGAAAGGTGCTTCTATGACACAACCCCTGAACAGGTAGCTACATTCTGCGCAGTACCAAATGCATATGAACTCCAGGCTGAAAACTCACTCCAGAAGGAGGAAATGCATATGTTTTGCTCTGAAACAACACTCAGGCACTAGGCTTTTGCTTGCCCCTTCAAAGTCTTTGTAGAAACTTGTGTTTTCACTGTTTGAATACGTTTTGAGATGCATTGTTTCAATCTCTTGCAAGCCTCATGTTGTTTCTTACACAATGTGGAAAAAAAAGGAGTATGTTTCCCAAACAGCTTAAAATCCAGGAAAACGCACACTGCATCACTCTTTCCCAAACACGCTCTTTCAACTGATGCGTTGAGAGCATTCTTTAAAGCAGAAAGGAAGGGCCTTTTCCAGTGAAATTCAGACGGGCATCTACAAAAGTCATATATATTGGATGCATAGTGCAATAGCATGATGGACTTCATGTTCTCGATGAAAACCTTACATTTCAAAGAGACCTGAAGTAGGAATTTCACAAAAAGACGTGTTTGCGTCTCTCCTGTGAAAGGAGCTCTAACTTGTGTATTCAGTGCTTGAGAGTGTAACACTCTACATAGGTTACACAGCGTTTTGAGAGCACCAACATGCTTAAAACTGAAACTGCTACAAAGTGTGTGTAGCATACAGGAAGAAGGCTTGTCATTTCAAAGAAAGAAGAGGAAACCAAAATCCAGGTAGTGAAACGAGCACACCATTATGGGAGATGTGCATGTGGATAGCTTCAAGCAGCAGCTCTGTGTGGACACTTGGAAACAGCGCTCTGAAAAAATTTCTTAGGGGCGGGATTTGGGCAAAGTTGAAAGACCTTCCAAAACCCACCCTACGGAACTTAGCCAAACTATGAATGTTGCAATAAGCTCCTGAACGAAAGGTGCTTCTATGACACAACCCCCGAGCAGGTAGCTACATTCTGCACAGTACAAAATGCATATGAATTCCTGTCTGAAAACTCACTCCAGAAGGATGAAATGCGTGTGTTTCTCTCTGAAAGAACACTCAGCCACTAGGCTTTTGCTTGCTCCTTCAAAGTCTTTATAGAAACGTGTGTTTTCACTCCTGGAATACGTTTTGGGATGCATTGTTTCAATCTCTTGCAAGCCTCATGTTATATCTTACTCAATGTCAAAAAATAAGGAGTATGTTTCCCAAATCATTTGAAATCCAGGAAAAGGCACACTGCATCACTCTTGCTCAAACACGCTCTTTCTCCTAATGTGTTGAGAACTTTCAACAAACCGGAAAAGAAGGGCACTTTGTAGGTAAATTCAGATGGGCATGTACAAGAGTTCATTTCTATTGGTTGCAGAGTGCAAAAGCATGATTGACTTCATCTTCTCCATGAAACCCTTACATTTCCAAGTGACCTGAAGTAGGACATTTACAAAGGATGTGTTTGTGTGTCCGTAGTGAAACGAGCTCTAAGTTGTGTATTCAGTGTTGGAGTGTGACACGCTGTATATAGGATACACAACGATTTGAAGGCACCAACATGCTACATACTAAAACTGCTACAAGGTGTGTGTAGCATGCAGGAAGAAGGCTTGTCATTTCAAAGAGAGAAGAGGAAACCAAAATCCAGGTACTGAAACGAGCACACCAGTATGGGAGATGTGCATGTGGACAGCTTCAAGCAGCAGCTCTGTGTCTACTCTTGGAAACAGCGCTGTGACAAAATTTCGTACGAAGCGGGATTTGGCCAAAGTTGAAAGACCTTCCAAAACCAACCCTAAAGAACTTAGCCAAACAATGAATGTTGCAATAAGCTCCTGCACGAAAGGTGCTCCTCTGACACAACCCCAGAGCAGGTAGCTACATTCTGCACAGTACAAAATGCATATGAATTCCAGGCTGAAAACTCACTCCAGAAGGAGGAAATGCATGTGTTCCTCTCTGAAAGAACACTCAGCAACTAGGCTTTTGCTTGCTCCTTCAAAGTCTTTGTAGAAACGTGTGTTTTCACTGCTTGAATACGTTTTGAGATGCATTGTTTCAATCTCTTGCAAGCCTCATGTTGTTTCTTACACAATGTGGAAAAACACGGAGTATGTTCCCCAAATCACTTGAAATCCAGGGAAACGCACACTGCATCACTCTTGCCCAAACACGCTCTTTCACCTAATGCGTTGAGAACATTCTTTAAAGCAGAAAGGAAGGGCATTATGCAGTGAATTTGACGGGCATCTACAAAAGTCATTTCTATGGTTTGCAGAGCGCAAAAGCATGATTAAGTTCATGTTCTCGATGAAACCCTTACATTTCCAACTGACCTGAAGTAGGACTCTTACAAAAGGATGCGTTTGCGTGTGTGTGCTGAAAGGAGCTCTAAGTTGTGTATTCAGTGTTGGATAGTGACACACTCTACATAGGTTACACAGTGTTTTGAAGGCACCAACATGCTTCAAACTGAAACTGCTACAAGGTGTGTGTAGCATGCAGAAAGAAGGCTTGTCATTTCAAAGAAAGAAGAGGAAACCAAAATCCAGGTAGTGTAACGAGAACACCAGTATGGGAGATGTGCATGTGGACAGGTTCAAAGAGAAGCTCTGTGTGGACACTTGGAAACATCGCTGTGACAAAATTTCGTACGAAGGGGCATTTGTCCAAAGTTGAAAGACCTTCCAAAACCAACCCTAAAGAACTTAGCTAAACAACGAATGTTGCAATCAGCTCCTGCACGAAAGGTGCTTCTATGACACAACCCCTGAACAGGTAGCTACATTCTGCGCAGTACAAAATGCATATGAACTCCAGGCTGAAAACTCACTCCAGAAGGAGGAAATGCATGTGTTTTGCTCTGAAACAACACTCAGGCACTAGGCTTTTGCTTGCCCCTTCAAAGTCTTTGTAGAAACGTGTGTTTTCACTGTTTGAATACGTTTTGTGATGCATTGTTTCAATCTCTTGCAAGCCTCATGTTGTTTCTTACACAATGTGGAAAAAAAAGGAGTATGTTTCCCAAACAGCTTAAAATCCAGGAAAACGCACACTGCATCACTCTTTCCCAAACACGCTCTTTCAACTGATGCGTTGAGAGCATTCTTTAAAGCAGAAAGGAAGGGCCTTTTCCAGTGAAATTCAGACGGGCATCTACAAAAGTCATATATATTGGATGCAGAGTGCAATAGCATGATGGACTTCATGTTCTCGATGAAAACCTTACATTTCAAAGAGACCTGAAGTAGGAATTTCACAAAAAGACGTGTTTGCGTCTCTCCTGTGAAAGGAGCTCTAACTTGTGTATTCAGTGCTTGAGAGTGTAACACTCTACATAGGTTACACAGCGTTTTGAGAGCACCAACATGCTTAAAACTGAAACTGCTACAAAGTGTGTGTAGCATACAGGAAGAAGGCTTGTCATTTCAAAGAAAGAAGAGGAAACCAAAATCCAGGTAGTGAAACGAGCACACCATTATGGGAGATGTGCATGTGGATAGCTTCAAGCAGCAGCTCTGTGTGGACACTTGGAAACAGCGCTCTGAAAAAATTTCTTAGGGGCGGGATTTGGGCAAAGTTGAAAGACCTTCCAAAACCCACCCTACGGAACTTAGCCAAACTATGAATGTTGCAATAAGCTCCTGAACGAAAGGTGCTTCTATGACACAACCCCCGAGCAGGTAGCTACATTCTGCACAGTACAAAATGCATATGAATTCCTGTCGGAAAACTCACTCCAGAAGGATGAAATGCGTGTGTTTCTCTCTGAAAGAACACTCAGCCACTAGGCTTTTGCTTGCTCCTTCAAAGTCTTTATAGAAACGTGTGTTTTCACTCCTGGAATACGTTTTGGGATGCATTGTTTCAATCTCTTGCAAGCCTCATGTTATATCTTACTCAATGTGAAAAAATAAGGAGTATGTTTCCCAAATCATTTGAAATCCAGGAAAAGGCACACTGCATCACTCTTGCTCAAACACGCTCTTTCTCCTAATGTGTTGAGAACTTTCAACAAACCGGAAAGGAAGGGCACTTTGTAGGTAAATTCAGATGGGCATGTACAAGAGTTCATTTCTATTGGTTGCAGAGTGCAAAAGCATGATTGACTTCATCTTCTCCATGAAACCCTTACATTTCCAAGTGACCTGAAGTAGGACATTTACAAAGGATGTGTTTGTGTGTCCGTAGTGAAACGAGCTCTAAGTTGTGTATTCAGTGTTGGAGTGTGACACGCTGTATATAGGATACACAATGATTTGAAGGCCCAACATGCTTCAGACTGAAACTGCTACAAGGTGTGTGTAGCATGCAGGAAGAAGGCTTGTCATTTCAAAGAGAGAAGAGGAAACCAAAATCCAGGTACTGAAACGAGCACACCAGTATGGGAGATGTGCATGTGGACAGCTTCAAGCAGCAGCTCTGTGTGGACTCTTGGAAACAGCGCTGTGAAAAAATTTCGTACGAAGCGGGATTTGGCCAAAGTTGAAAGACCTTCCAAAACCAACCCTAAAGAACTTAGCCAAACAATGAATGTTGCAATAAGCTCCTGCACGAAAGGTGCTCCTCTGACACAACCCCCGAGCAGGTAGCTACATTCTGCACAGTACAAAATGCATATGAATTCCAGGCTGAAAACTCACTCCAGAAGGAGGAAATGCATGTGTTTCTCTCTGAAAGAACACTCAGCAACTAGGCTTTTGCTTGCTCCTTCAAAGTCTTTGTAGAAACGTGTGTTTTCACTGCTTGAATACGTTTTGAGATGCATTGTTTCAATCTCTTGCAAGCCTCATGTTGTTTCTTACACAATGTGGAAAAACACGGAGTATGTTCCCCAAATCACTTGAAATCCAGGGAAACGCACACTGCATCACTCTTGCCCAAACACGCTCTTTCACCTAATGCGTTGAGAACATTCTTTAAAGCAGAAAGGAAGGGCATTATGCAGTGAATTTGATGGGCATCTACAAAAGTCATTTCTATGGGTTGCAGAGCGCAAAAGCATGATTAAGTTCATGTTCTCGATGAAACCCTTACATTTCCAAGTGACCTGAAGTAGGACTTTTACAAAAGGATGCGTTTGCGTGTGTGTGCTGAAACGAGCTCTAAGTTGTGTATTCAGTGTTGGATAGTGACACACTCTACATAGGTTACACAGCGTTTTGAAGGCACCAACATGCTTCAAACTGAAACTGCTACAAGGTGTGTGTAGCATGCAGAAAGAAGGCTTGTCATTTCAAAGAAAGAAGAGGAAACCAAAATCCAGGTAGTGTAACGAGAACACCAGTATGGGAGATGTGCATGTGGACAGGTTCAAAGAGAAGCTCTGTGTGGACACTTGGAAACATCGCTGTGACAAAATTTCGTACGAAGGGGCATTTGTCCAAAGTTGAAAGACCTTCCAAAACCAACCCTAAAGAACTTAGCTAAACAACGAATGTTGCAATCAGCTCCTGCACGAAAGGTGCTTCTATGACACAACCCCTGAACAGGTAGCTACATTCTGCGCAGTACAAAATGCATATGAACTCCAGGCTGAAAACTCACTCCAGAAGGAGGAAATGCATGTGTTTTGCTCTGAAACAACACTCAGGCACTAGGCTTTTGCTTGCTCCTTCAAAGTCTTTGTAGAAACGTGTGTTTTCACTGTTTGAATACGTTTTGAGATGCATTGTTTCAATCTCTTGCAAGCCTCATGTTGTTTCTTACACAATGTGGAAAAAAAAGGAGTATGTTTCCCAAACAGCTTAAAATCCAGGAAAACGCACACTGCATCACTCTTTCCCAAACACGCTCTTTCAACTGATGCGTTGAGAGCATTCTTTAAAGCAGAAAGGAAGGGCCTTTTCCAGTGAAATTCAGACGGGCATCTACAAAAGTCATATATATTGGATGCAGAGTGCAATAGCATGATGGACTTCATGTTCTCGATGAAAACCTTACATTTCAAAGAGACCTGAAGTAGGAATTTCACAAAAAGACGTGTTTGCGTCTCTCCTGTGAAAGGAGCTCTAACTTGTGTATTCAGTGCTTGAGAGTGTAACACTCTACATAGGTTACACAGCGTTTTGAGAGCACCAACATGCTTAAAACTGAAACTGCTACAAAGTGTGTGTAGCATACAGAAAGAAGGCTTGTCATTTCAAAGAAAGAAGAGGAAACCAAAATCCAGGTAGTGAAACGAGCACACCATTATGGGAGATGTGCATGTGGATAGCTTCAAGCAGCAGCTCTGTGTGGACACTTGGAAACAGCGCTCTGAAAAAATTTCTTAGGGGCGGGATTTGGGCAAAGTTGAAAGACCTTCCAAAACCCACCCTACGGAACTTAGCCAAACTATGAATGTTGCAATAAGCTCCTGAACGAAAGGTGCTTCTATGACACAACCCCCGAGCAGGTAGCTACATTCTGCACAGTACAAAATGCATATGAATTCCTGTCGGAAAACTCACTCCAGAAGGATGAAATGCGTGTGTTTCTCTCTGAAAGAACACTCAGCCACTAGGCTTTTGCTTGCTCCTTCAAAGTCTTTATAGAAACGTGTGTTTTCACTCCTGGAATACGTTTTGGGATGCATTGTTTCAATCTCTTGCAAGCCTCATGTTATATCTTACTCAATGTGAAAAAATAAGGAGTATGTTTCCCAAATCATTTGAAATCCAGGAAAAGGCACACTGCATCACTCTTGCTCAAACACGCTCTTTCTCCTAATGTGTTGAGAACTTTCAACAAACCGGAAAAGAAGGGCACTTTGTAGGTAAATTCAGATGGGCATGTACAAGAGTTCATTTCTATTGGTTGCAGAGTGCAAAAGCGTGATTGACTTCATCTTCTCCATGAAACCCTTACATTTCCAAGTGACCTGAAGTAGGACATTTACAAAGGATGTGTTTGTGTGTCCGTAGTGAAACGAGCTCTAAGTTGTGTATTCAGTGTTGGAGTGTGACACGCTGTATATAGGATACACAACGATTTGAAGGCACCAACATGCTTCAGACTGAAACTGCTACAAGGTGTGTGTACCATGCAGGAAGAAGGCTTGTCATTTCAAAGAGAGAAGAGGAAACCAAAATCCAGGTACTGAAACAAGCACACCAGAATGGGAGATGTGCATGTGGACAGCTTCAAGCAGCAGCTCTGTGTGGACTCTTGGAAACAGCGCTGTGAAAAAATTTCGTACGAAGCGGGATTTGGCCAAAGTTGAAAGACCTTCCAAAACCAACCCTAAAGAACTTAGCCAAACAATGAATGTTGCAATAAGCTCCTGCACGAAAGGTGCTCCTCTGACACAACCCCCGAGCAGGTAGCTACATTCTGCACAGTACAAAATGCATATGAATTCCAGGCTGAAAACTCACTCCAGAAGGAGGAAATGCATGTGTTTCTCTCTGAAAGAACACTCAGCAACTAGGCTTTTGCTTGCTCCTTCAAAGTCTTTGTAGAAACGTGTGTTTTCACTGCTTGAATACGTTTTGAGATGCATTGTTTCAATCTCTTGCAAGCCTCATGTTGTTTCTTACACAATGTGGAAAAACACGCAGTATGTTCCCCAAATCACTTGAAATCCAGGGAAACGCACACTGCATCACTCTTGCCCAAACACGCTCTTTCACCTAATGCGTTGAGAACTTTCTTTAAAGCAGAAAGGAAGGGCATTAGGCAGTGAATTTGACGGGCATCTACAAAAGTCATTTCTATGGGTTGCAGAGCGCAAAAGCATGATTAATTTCATGTTCTCGATGAAACCCTTACATTTCCAAGTGACCTGAAGTAGGACCTTTACAAAAGGATGCGTTTGCATGTGTGTGCTGAAAGGAGCTCTAAGTTGTGTATTCAGTGTTGGATAGTGACACACTCTACATAGGTTACACAGCGTTTTGAAGGCACCAACATGCTTCAAACTGAAACTGCTACAAGGTGTGTGTAGCATGCAGAAAGAAGGCTTGTCATTTCAAAGAAAGAAGAGGAAACCAAAATCCAGGTAGTGTAACGAGAACACCAGTATGGGAGATGTGCATGTGGACAGGTTCAAAGAGAAGCTCTGTGTGGACACTTGGAAACATCGCTGTGACAAAATTTCGTACGAAGGGGCATTTGTCCAAAGTTGAAAGACCTTCCAAAACCAACCCTAAAGAACTTAGCTAAACAACGAATGTTGCAATCAGCTCCTGCACGAAAGGTGCTTCTATGACACAACCCCTGAACAGGTAGCTACATTCTGCGCAGTACAAAATGCATATGAACTCCAGGCTGAAAACTCACTCCAGAAGGAGGAAATGCATGTGTTTTGCTCTGAAACAACACTCAGGCACTAGGCTTTTGCTTGCTCCTTCAAAGTCTTTGTAGAAACGTGTGTTTTCACTGTTTGAATACGTTTTGAGATGCATTGTTTCAATCTCTTGCAAGCCTCATGTTGTTTCTTACACAATGTGGAAAAAAAAGGAGTATGTTTCCCAAACAGCTTAAAATCCAGGAAAACGCACACTGCATCACTCTTTCCCAAACACGCTCTTTCAACTGATGCGTTGAGAGCATTCTTTAAAGCAGAAAGGAAGGGCCTTTTCCAGTGAAATTCAGACGGGCATCTACAAAAGTCATATATATTGGATGCAGAGTGCAATAGCATGATGGACTTCATGTTCTCGATGAAAACCTTACATTTCAAAGAGACCTGAAGTAGGAATTTCACAAAAAGACGTGTTTGCGTCTCTCCTGTGAAAGGAGCTCTAACTTGTGTATTCAGTGCTTGAGAGTGTAACACTCTACATAGGTTACACAGCGTTTTGAGAGCACCAACATGCTTAAAACTGAAACTGCTACAAAGTGTGTGTAGCATACAGAAAGAAGGCTTGTCATTTCAAAGAAAGAAGAGGAAACCAAAATCCAGGTAGTGAAACGAGCACACCATTATGGGAGATGTGCATGTGGATAGCTTCAAGCAGCAGCTCTGTGTGGACACTTGGAAACAGCGCTCTGAAAAAATTTCTTAGGGGCGGGATTTGGGCAAAGTTGAAAGACCTTCCAAAACCCACCCTACGGAACTTAGCCAAACTATGAATGTTGCAATAAGCTCCTGAACGAAAGGTGCTTCTATGACACAACCCCCGAGCAGGTAGCTACATTCTGCACAGTACAAAATGCATATGAATTCCTGTCTGAAAACTCACTCCAGAAGGATGAAATGCGTGTGTTTCTCTCTGAAAGAACACTCAGCCACTAGGCTTTTGCTTGCTCCTTCAAAGTCTTTATAGAAACGTGTGTTTTCACTCCTGGAATACGTTTTGGGATGCATTGTTTCAATCTCTTGCAAGCCTCATGTTATATCTTACTCAATGTGAAAAAATAAGGAGTATGTTTCCCAAATCATTTGAAATCCAGGAAAAGGCACACTGCATCACTCTTGCTCAAACACGCTCTTTCTCCTAATGTGTTGAGAACTTTCAACAAACCGGAAAAGAAGGGCACTTTGTAGGTAAATTCAGATGGGCATGTACAAGAGTTCATTTCTATTGGTTGCAGAGTGCAAAAGCATGACTGACTTCATCTTCTCCATGAAACCCTTACATTTCCAAGTGACCTGAAGTAGGACATTTACAAAGGATGTGTTTGTGTGTCCGTAGTGAAACGAGCTCTAAGTTGTGTATTCAGTGTTGGAGTGTGACACGCTGTATATAGGATACACAACGATTTGAAGGCACCAACATGCTTCAGACTGAAACTGCTACAAGGTGTGTGTACCATGCAGGAAGAAGGCTTGTCATTCCAAAGAGAGAAGAGGAAACCAAAATCCAGGTACTGAAACAAGCACACCAGAATGGGAGATGTGCATGTGGACAGCTTCAAGCAGCAGCTCTGTGTGGACTCTTGGAAACAGCGCTGTGAAAAAATTTCGTACGAAGCGGGATTTGGCCAAAGTTGAAAGACCTTCCAAAACCAACCCTAAAGAACTTAGCCAAACAATGAATGTTGCAATAAGCTCCTGCACGAAAGGTGCTCCTCTGACACAACCCCCGAGCAGGTAGCTACATTCTGCACAGTACAAAATGCATATGAATTCCAGGCTGAAAACTCACTCCAGAAGGAGGAAATGCATGTGTTCCTCTCTGAAAGAACACTCAACAACTAGGCTTTTGCTTGCTCCTTCAAAGTCTTTGTAGAAACGTGTGTTTTCACTGCTTGAATACGTTTTGAGATGCATTGTTTCAATCTCTTGCAAGCCTCATGTTGTTTCTTACACAATGTGGAAAAACACGGAGTATGTTCCCCAAATCACTTGAAATCCAGGGAAACGCACACTGCATCACTCTTGCCCAAACACGCTCTTTCACCTAATGCGTTGAGAACATTCTTTAAAGCAGAAAGGAAGGGCATTATGCAGTGAATTTGACGGGCATCTACAAAAGTCATTTCTATGGGTTGCAGAGCGCAAAAGCATGATTAAGTTCATGTTCTCGATGAAACCCTTACATTTCCAAGTGACCTGAAGTAGGACTCTTACAAAAGGATGCGTTTGCGTGTGTGTGCTGAAAGGAGCTCTAAGCTGTGTATTCAGTGTTGGATAGTGACACACTCTACATAGGTTACACAGCGTTTTGAAGGCACCAACATGCTTCAAACTGAAACTGCTACAAGGTGTGTGTAGCATGCAGAAAGAAGGCTTGTCATTTCAAAGAAAGAAGAGGAAACCAAAATCCAGGTAGTGTAACGAGAACACCAGTATGGGAGATGTGCATGTGGACAGGTTCAAAGAGAAGCTCTGTGTGGACACTTGGAAACATCGCTGTGACAAAATTTCGTACGAAGGGGCATTTGTCCAAAGTTGAAAGACCTTCCAAAACCAACCCTAAAGAACTTAGCTAAACAACGAATGTTGCAATCAGCTCCTGCACGAAAGGTGCTTCTATGACACAACCCCTGAACAGGTAGCTACATTCTGCGCAGTACAAAATGCATATGAACTCCAGGCTGAAAACTCACTCCAGAAGGAGGAAATGCATGTGTTTTGCTCTGAAACAACACTCAGGCACTAGGCTTTTGCTTGCCCCTTCAAAGTCTTTGTAGAAACGTGTGTTTTCACTGTTTGAATACGTTTTGAGATGCATTGTTTCAATCTCTTGCAAGCCTCATGTTGTTTCTTACACAATGTGGAAAAAAAAGGAGTATGTTTCCCAAACAGCTTAAAATCCAGGAAAACGCACACTGCATCACTCTTTCCCAAACACGCTCTTTCAACTGATGCGTTGAGAGCATTCTTTAAAGCAGAAAGGAAGGGCCTTTTCCAGTGAAATTCAGACGGGCATCTACAAAAGTCATATATATTGGATGCAGAGTGCAATAGCATGATGGACTTCATGTTCTCGATGAAAACCTTACATTTCAAAGAGACCTGAAGTAGGAATTTCACAAAAAGACGTGTTTGCGTCTCTCCTGTGAAAGGAGCTCTAACTTGTGTATTCAGTGCTTGAGAGTGTAACACTCTACATAGGTTACACAGCGTTTTGAGAGCACCAACATGCTTAAAACTGAAACTGCTACAAAGTGTGTGTAGCATACAGAAAGAAGGCTTGTCATTTCAAAGAAAGAAGAGGAAACCAAAATCCAGGTAGTGAAACGAGCACACCATTATGGGAGATGTGCATGTGGATAGCTTCAAGCAGCAGCTCTGTGTGGACACTTGGAAACAGCGCTCTGAAAAAATTTCTTAGGGGCGGGATTTGGGCAAAGTTGAAAGACCTTCCAAAACCCACCCTACGGAACTTAGCCAAACTATGAATGTTGCAATAAGCTCCTGAACGAAAGGTGCTTCTATGACACAACCCCCGAGCAGGTAGCTACATTCTGCACAGTACAAAATGCATATGAATTCCTGTCGGAAAACTCACTCCAGAAGGATGAAATGCGTGTGTTTCTCTCTGAAAGAACACTCAGCCACTAGGCTTTTGCTTGCTCCTTCAAAGTCTTTATAGAAACGTGTGTTTTCACTCCTGGAATACGTTTTGGGATGCATTGTTTCAATCTCTTGCAAGCCTCATGTTATATCTTACTCAATGTGAAAAAATAAGGAGTATGTTTCCCAAATCATTTGAAATCCAGGAAAAGGCACACTGCATCACTCTTGCTCAAACACGCTCTTTCTCCTAATGTGTTGAGAACTTTCAACAAACCGGAAAAGAAGGGCACTTTGTAGGTAAATTCAGATGGGCATGTACAAGAGTTCATTTCTATTGGTTGCAGAGTGCAAAAGCATGATTGACTTCATCTTCTCCATGAAACCCTTACA
This sequence comes from Miniopterus schreibersii, assembly GCF_964146895.1. Lineage (NCBI taxonomy): Eukaryota > Metazoa > Chordata > Mammalia > Chiroptera > Miniopteridae > Miniopterus > Miniopterus schreibersii. The sequence goes on along the minus strand of NC_138118.1, from coordinate 34,050,263 downwards.
TTTCCAAGTGACCTGAAGTAGGACATTTACAAAGGATGTGTTTGTGTGTCCGTAGTGAAACGAGCTCTAAGTTGTGTATTCAGTGTTGGAGTGTGACACGCTGTATATAGGATACACAACGATTTGAAGGCACCAACATGCTTCAGACTGAAACTGCTACAAGGTGTGTGTACCATGCAGGAAGAAGGCTTGTCATTCCAAAGAGAGAAGAGGAAACCAAAATCCAGGTACTGAAACAAGCACACCAGAATGGGAGATGTGCATGTGGACAGCTTCAAGCAGCAGCTCTGTGTGGACTCTTGGAAACAGCGCTGTGAAAAAATTTCGTACGAAGCGGGATTTGGCCAAAGTTGAAAGACCTTCCAAAACCAACCCTAAAGAACTTAGCCAAACAATGAATGTTGCAATAAGCTCCTGCACGAAAGGTGCTCCTCTGACACAACCCCCGAGCAGGTAGCTACATTCTGCACAGTACAAAATGCATATGAATTCCAGGCTGAAAACTCACTCCAGAAGGAGGAAATGCATGTGTTCCTCTCTGAAAGAACACTCAACAACTAGGCTTTTGCTTGCTCCTTCAAAGTCTTTGTAGAAACGTGTGTTTTCACTGCTTGAATACGTTTTGAGATGCATTGTTTCAATCTCTTGCAAGCCTCATGTTGTTTCTTACACAATGTGGAAAAACACGGAGTATGTTCCCCAAATCACTTGAAATCCAGGGAAACGCACACTGCATCACTCTTGCCCAAACACGCTCTTTCACCTAATGCGTTGAGAACATTCTTTAAAGCAGAAAGGAAGGGCATTATGCAGTGAATTTGACGGGCATCTACAAAAGTCATTTCTATGGGTTGCAGAGCGCAAAAGCATGATTAAGTTCATGTTCTCGATGAAACCCTTACATTTCCAAGTGACCTGAAGTAGGACTCTTACAAAAGGATGCGTTTGCGTGTGTGTGCTGAAAGGAGCTCTAAGCTGTGTATTCAGTGTTGGATAGTGACACACTCTACATAGGTTACACAGCGTTTTGAAGGCACCAACATGCTTCAAACTGAAACTGCTACAAGGTGTGTGTAGCATGCAGAAAGAAGGCTTGTCATTTCAAAGAAAGAAGAGGAAACCAAAATCCAGGTAGTGTAACGAGAACACCAGTATGGGAGATGTGCATGTGGACAGGTTCAAAGAGAAGCTCTGTGTGGACACTTGGAAACATCGCTGTGACAAAATTTCGTACGAAGGGGCATTTGTCCAAAGTTGAAAGACCTTCCAAAACCAACCCTAAAGAACTTAGCTAAACAACGAATGTTGCAATCAGCTCCTGCACGAAAGGTGCTTCTATGACACAACCCCTGAACAGGTAGCTACATTCTGCGCAGTACAAAATGCATATGAACTCCAGGCTGAAAACTCACTCCAGAAGGAGGAAATGCATGTGTTTTGCTCTGAAACAACACTCAGGCACTAGGCTTTTGCTTGCCCCTTCAAAGTCTTTGTAGAAACGTGTGTTTTCACTGTTTGAATACGTTTTGAGATGCATTGTTTCAATCTCTTGCAAGCCTCATGTTGTTTCTTACACAATGTGGAAAAAAAAGGAGTATGTTTCCCAAACAGCTTAAAATCCAGGAAAACGCACACTGCATCACTCTTTCCCAAACACGCTCTTTCAACTGATGCGTTGAGAGCATTCTTTAAAGCAGAAAGGAAGGGCCTTTTCCAGTGAAATTCAGACGGGCATCTACAAAAGTCATATATATTGGATGCAGAGTGCAATAGCATGATGGACTTCATGTTCTCGATGAAAACCTTACATTTCAAAGAGACCTGAAGTAGGAATTTCACAAAAAGACGTGTTTGCGTCTCTCCTGTGAAAGGAGCTCTAACTTGTGTATTCAGTGCTTGAGAGTGTAACACTCTACATAGGTTACACAGCGTTTTGAGAGCACCAACATGCTTAAAACTGAAACTGCTACAAAGTGTGTGTAGCATACAGAAAGAAGGCTTGTCATTTCAAAGAAAGAAGAGGAAACCAAAATCCAGGTAGTGAAACGAGCACACCATTATGGGAGATGTGCATGTGGATAGCTTCAAGCAGCAGCTCTGTGTGGACACTTGGAAACAGCGCTCTGAAAAAATTTCTTAGGGGCGGGATTTGGGCAAAGTTGAAAGACCTTCCAAAACCCACCCTACGGAACTTAGCCAAACTATGAATGTTGCAATAAGCTCCTGAACGAAAGGTGCTTCTATGACACAACCCCCGAGCAGGTAGCTACATTCTGCACAGTACAAAATGCATATGAATTCCTGTCTGAAAACTCACTCCAGAAGGATGAAATGCGTGTGTTTCTCTCTGAAAGAACACTCAGCCACTAGGCTTTTGCTTGCTCCTTCAAAGTCTTTATAGAAACGTGTGTTTTCACTCCTGGAATACGTTTTGGGATGCATTGTTTCAATCTCTTGCAAGCCTCATGTTATATCTTACTCAATGTGAAAAAATAAGGAGTATGTTTCCCAAATCATTTGAAATCCAGGAAAAGGCACACTGCATCACTCTTGCTCAAACACGCTCTTTCTCCTAATGTGTTGAGAACTTTCAACAAACCGGAAAAGAAGGGCACTTTGTAGGTAAATTCAGATGGGCATGTACAAGAGTTCATTTCTATTGGTTGCAGAGTGCAAAAGCATGATTGACTTCATCTTCTCCATGAAACCCTTACATTTCCAAGTGACCTGAAGTAGGACATTTACAAAGGATGTGTTTGTGTGTCCGTAGTGAAACGAGCTCTAAGTTGTGTATTCAGTGTTGGAGTGTGACACGCTGTATATAGGATACACAACGATTTGAAGGCACCAACATGCTTCAGACTGAAACTGCTACAAGGTGTGTGTAGCATGCAGGAAGAAGGCTTGTCATTTCAAAGAGAGAAGAGGAAACCAAAATCCAGGTACTGAAACAAGCACACCAGTATGGGAGATGTGCATGTGGACAGCTTCAAGCAGCAGCTCTGTGTGGACTCTTGGAAACAGCGCTGTGACAAAATTTCGTACGAAGCGGGATTTGGCCAAAGTTGAAAGACCTTCCAAAACCAACCCTAAAGAACTTAGCCAAACAATGAATGTTGCAATAAGCTCCTGCACGAAAGGTGCTCCTCTGACACAACCCCCGAGCAGGTAGCTACATTCTGCACAGTACAAAATGCATATGAATTCCAGGCTGAAAACTCACTCCAGAAGGAGGAAATGCATGTGTTCCTCTCTGAAAGAACACTCAACAACTAGGCTTTTGCTTGCTCCTTCAAAGTCTTTGTAGAAACGTGTGTTTTCACTGCTTGAATACGTTTTGAGATGCATTGTTTCAATCTCTTGCAAGCCTCATGTTGTTTCTTACACAATGTGGAAAAACACGGAGTATGTTCCCCAAATCACTTGAAATCCAGGGAAACGCACACTGCATCACTCTTGCCCAAACACGCTCTTTCACCTAATGCGTTGAGAACATTCTTTAAAGCAGAAAGGAAGGGCATTATGCAGTGAAATTGACGGGCATCTACAAAAGTCATTTCTATGGGTTGCAGAGCGCAAAAGCATGATTAAGTTCATGTTCTCGATGAAACCCTTACATTTCCAAGTGACCTGAAGTAGGACTCTTACAAAAGGATGCGTTTGCGTGTGTGTGCTGAAAGGAGCTCTAAGCTGTGTATTCAGTGTTGGATAGTGACACACTCTACATAGGTTACACAGCGTTTTGAAGGCACCAACATGCTTCAAACTGAAACTGCTACAAGGTGTGTGTAGCATGCAGAAAGAAGGCTTGTCATTTCAAAGAAAGAAGAGGAAACCAAAATCCAGGTAGTGTAACGAGAACACCAGTATGGGAGATGTGCATGTGGACAGGTTCAAAGAGAAGCTCTGTGTGGACACTTGGAAACATCGCTGTGACAAAATTTCGTACGAAGGGGCATTTGTCCAAAGTTGAAAGACCTTCCAAAACCAACCCTAAAGAACTTAGCTAAACAACGAATGTTGCAATCAGCTCCTGCACGAAAGGTGCTTCTATGACACAACCCCTGAACAGGTAGCTACATTCTGCGCAGTACAAAATGCATATGAACTCCAGGCTGAAAACTCACTCCAGAAGGAGGAAATGCATGTGTTTTGCTCTGAAACAACACTCAGGCACTAGGCTTTTGCTTGCCCCTTCAAAGTCTTTGTAGAAACGTGTGTTTTCACTGTTTGAATACGTTTTGAGATGCATTGTTTCAATCTCTTGCAAGCCTCATGTTGTTTCTTACACAATGTGGAAAAAAAAGGAGTATGTTTCCCAAACAGCTTAAAATCCAGGAAAACGCACACTGCATCACTCTTTCCCAAACACGCTCTTTCAACTGATGCGTTGAGAGCATTCTTTAAAGCAGAAAGGAAGGGCCTTTTCCAGTGAAATTCAGACGCGCATCTACAAAAGTCATATATATTGGATGCAGAGTGCAATAGCATGATGGACTTCATGTTCTCGATGAAAACCTTACATTTCAAAGAGACCTGAAGTAGGAATTTCACAAAAAGACGTGTTTGCGTCTCTCCTGTGAAAGGAGCTCTAACTTGTGTATTCAGTGCTTGAGAGTGTAACACTCTACATAGGTTACACAGCGTTTTGAGAGCACCAACATGCTTAAAACTGAAACTGCTACAAAGTGTGTGTAGCATACAGAAAGAAGGCTTGTCATTTCAAAGAAAGAAGAGGAAACCAAAATCCAGGTAGTGAAACGAGCACACCATTATGGGAGATGTGCATGTGGATAGCTTCAAGCAGCAGCTCTGTGTGGACACTTGGAAACAGCGCTCTGAAAAAATTTCTTAGGGGCGGGATTTGGGCAAAGTTGAAAGACCTTCCAAAACCCACCCTACGGAACTTAGACAAACTATGAATGTTGCAATAAGCTCCTGAACGAAAGGTGCTTCTATGACACAACCCCCGAGCAGGTAGCTACATTCTGCACAGTACAAAATGCATATGAATTCCTGTCTGAAAACTCACTCCAGAAGGATGAAATGCGTGTGTTTCTCTCTGAAAGAACACTCAGCCACTAGGCTTTTGCTTGCTCCTTCAAAATCTTTATAGAAACGTGTGTTTTCACTCCTGGAATACGTTTTGGGATGCATTGTTTCAATCTCTTGCAAGCCTCATGTTATATCTTACTCAATGTGAAAAAATAAGGAGTATGTTTCCCAAATCATTTGAAATCCAGGAAAAGGCACACTGCATCACTCTTGCTCAAACACGCTCTTTCTCCTAATGTGTTGAGAACTTTCAACAAACCGGAAAAGAAGGGCACTTTGTAGGTAAATTCAGATGGGCATGTACAAGAGTTCATTTCTATTGGTTGCAGAGTGCAAAAGCATGATTGACTTCATCTTCTCCATGAAACCCTTACATTTCCAAGTGACCTGAAGTAGGACATTTACAAAGGATGTGTTTGTGTGTCCGTAGTGAAACGAGCTCTAAGTTGTGTATTCAGTGTTGGAGTGTGACACGCTGTATATAGGATACACAACGATTTGAAGGCACCAACATGCTTCAGACTGAAACTGCTACAAGGTGTGTGTAGCATGCAGGAAGAAGGCTTGTCATTTCAAAGAGAGAAGAGGAAACCAAAATCCAGGTACTGAAACAAGCACACCAGTATGGGAGATGTGCATGTGGACAGCTTCAAGCAGCAGCTCTGTGTGGACTCTTGGAAACAGCGCTGTGACAAAATTTCGTACGAAGCGGGATTTGGCCAAAGTTGAAAGACCTTCCAAAACCAACCCTAAAGAACTTAGCCAAACAATGAATGTTGCAATAAGCTCCTGCACGAAAGGTGCTCCTCTGACACAACCCCCGAGCAGGTAGCTACATTCTGCACAGTACAAAATGCATATGAATTCCAGGCTGAAAACTCACTCCAGAAGGAGGAAATGCATGTGTTCCTCTCTGAAAGAACACTCAACAACTAGGCTTTTGCTTGCTCCTTCAAAGTCTTTGTAGAAACGTGTGTTTTCACTGCTTGAATACGTTTTGAGATGCATTGTTTCAATCTCTTGCAAGCCTCATGTTGTTTCTTACACAATGTGGAAAAACACGCAGTATGTTCCCCAAATCACTTGAAATCCAGGGAAACGCACACTGCATCACTCTTGCCCAAACACGCTCTTTCACCTAATGCGTTGAGAACATTCTTTAAAGCAGAAAGGAAGGGCATTATGCAGTGAATTTGACGGGCATCTACAAAAGTCATTTCTATGGGTTGCAGAGCGCAAAAGCATGATTAAGTTCATGTTCTCGATGAAACCCTTACATTTCCAAGTGACCTGAAGTAGGACTCTTACAAAAGGATGCGTTTGCGTGTGTGTGCTGAAAGGAGCTCTAAGTTGTGTATTCAGTGTTGGATAGTGACACACTCTACATAGGTTACACAGCGTTTTGAAGGCACCAACATGCTTCAAACTGAAACTGCTACAAGGTGTGTGTAGCATGCAGAAAGAAGGCTTGTCATTTCAAAGAAAGAAGAGGAAACCAAAATCCAGGTAGTGTAACGAGAACACCAGTATGGGAGATGTGCATGTGGACAGGTTCAAAGAGAAGCTCTGTGTGGACACTTGGAAACATCGCTGTGACAAAATTTCGTACGAAGGGGCATTTGTCCAAAGTTGAAAGACCTTCCAAAACCAACCCTAAAGAACTTAGCTAAACAACGAATGTTGCAATCAGCTCCTGCACGAAAGGTGCTTCTATGACACAACCCCTGAACAGGTAGCTACATTCTGCGCAGTACAAAATGCATATGAACTCCAGGCTGAAAACTCACTCCAGAAGGAGGAAATGCATGTGTTTTGCTCTGAAACAACACTCAGGCACTAGGCTTTTGCTTGCCCCTTCAAAGTCTTTGTAGAAACGTGTGTTTTCACTGTTTGAATACGTTTTGAGATGCATTGTTTCAATCTCTTGCAAGCCTCATGTTGTTTCTTACACAATGTGGAAAAAAAAGGAGTATGTTTCCCAAACAGCTTAAAATCCAGGAAAACGCACACTGCATCACTCTTTCCCAAACACGCTCTTTCAACTGATGCGTTGAGAGCATTCTTTAAAGCAGAAAGGAAGGGCCTTTTCCAGTGAAATTCAGACGCGCATCTACAAAAGTCATATATATTGGATGCAGAGTGCAATAGCATGATGGACTTCATGTTCTCGATGAAAACCTTACATTTCAAAGAGACCTGAAGTAGGAATTTCACAAAAAGACGTGTTTGCGTCTCTCCTGTGAAAGGAGCTCTAACTTGTGTATTCAGTGCTTGAGAGTGTAACACTCTACATAGGTTACACAGCGTTTTGAGAGCACCAACATGCTTAAAACTGAAACTGCTACAAAGTGTGTGTAGCATACAGAAAGAAGGCTTGTCATTTCAAAGAAAGAAGAGGAAACCAAAATCCAGGTAGTGAAACGAGCACACCATTATGGGAGATGTGCATGTGGATAGCTTCAAGCAGCAGCTCTGTGTGGACACTTGGAAACAGCGCTCTGAAAAAATTTCTTAGGGGCGGGATTTGGGCAAAGTTGAAAGACCTTCCAAAACCCACCCTACGGAACTTAGACAAACTATGAATGTTGCAATAAGCTCCTGAACGAAAGGTGCTTCTATGACACAACCCCCGAGCAGGTAGCTACATTCTGCACAGTACAAAATGCATATGAATTCCTGTCTGAAAACTCACTCCAGAAGGATGAAATGCGTGTGTTTCTCTCTGAAAGAACACTCAGCCACTAGGCTTTTGCTTGCTCCTTCAAAGTCTTTATAGAAACGTGTGTTTTCACTCCTGGAATACGTTTTGGGATGCATTGTTTCAATCTCTTGCAAGCCTCATGTTATATCTTACTCAATGTGAAAAAATAAGGAGTATGTTTCCCAAATCATTTGAAATCCAGGAAAAGGCACACTGCATCACTCTTGCTCAAACACGCTCTTTCTCCTAATGTGTTGAGAACTTTCAACAAACCGGAAAAGAAGGGCACTTTGTAGGTAAATTCAGATGGGCATGTACAAGAGTTCATTTCTATTGGTTGCAGAGTGCAAAAGCATGATTGACTTCATCTTCTCCATGAAACCCTTACATTTCCAAGTGACCTGAAGTAGGACATTTACAAAGGATGTGTTTGTGTGTCCGTAGTGAAACGAGCTCTAAGTTGTGTATTCAGTGTTGGAGTGTGACACGCTGTATATAGGATACACAACGATTTGAAGGCACCAACATGCTTCAGACTGAAACTGCTACAAGGTGTGTGTAGCATGCAGGAAGAAGGCTTGTCATTTCAAAGAGAGAAGAGGAAACCAAAATCCAGGTACTGAAACAAGCACACCAGTATGGGAGATGTGCATGTGGACAGCTTCAAGCAGCAGCTCTGTGTGGACTCTTGGAAACAGCGCTGTGACAAAATTTCGTACGAAGCGGGATTTGGCCAAAGTTGAAAGACCTTCCAAAACCAACCCTAAAGAACTTAGCCAAACAATGAATGTTGCAATAAGCTCCTGCACGAAAGGTGCTCCTCTGACACAACCCCCGAGCAGGTAGCTACATTCTGCACAGTACAAAATGCATATGAATTCCAGGCTGAAAACTCACTCCAGAAGGAGGAAATGCATGTGTTCCTCTCTGAAAGAACACTCAACAACTAGGCTTTTGCTTGCTCCTTCAAAGTCTTTGTAGAAACGTGTGTTTTCACTGCTTGAATACGTTTTGAGATGCATTGTTTCAATCTCTTGCAAGCCTCATGTTGTTTCTTACACAATGTGGAAAAACACGCAGTATGTTCCCCAAATCACTTGAAATCCAGGGAAACGCACACTGCATCACTCTTGCCCAAACACGCTCTTTCACCTAATGCGTTGAGAACATTCTTTAAAGCAGAAAGGAAGGGCATTATGCAGTGAATTTGACGGGCATCTACAAAAGTCATTTCTATGGGTTGCAGAGCGCAAAAGCATGATTAAGTTCATGTTCTCGATGAAACCCTTACATTTCCAAGTGACCTGAAGTAGGACTCTTACAAAAGGATGCGTTTGCGTGTGTGTGCTGAAAGGAGCTCTAAGTTGTGTATTCAGTGTTGGATAGTGACACACTCTACATAGGTTACACAGCGTTTTGAAGGCACCAACATGCTTCAAACTGAAACTGCTACAAGGTGTGTGTAGCATGCAGAAAGAAGGCTTGTCATTTCAAAGAAAGAAGAGGAAACCAAAATCCAGGTAGTGTAACGAGAACACCAGTATGGGAGATGTGCATGTGGACAGGTTCAAAGAGAAGCTCTGTGTGGACACTTGGAAACATCGCTGTGACAAAATTTCGTACGAAGGGGCATTTGTCCAAAGTTGAAAGACCTTCCAAAACCAACCCTAAAGAACTTAGCTAAACAACGAATGTTGCAATCAGCTCCTGCACGAAAGGTGCTTCTATGACACAACCCCTGAACAGGTAGCTACATTCTGCGCAGTACAAAATGCATATGAACTCCAGGCTGAAAACTCACTCCAGAACGAGGAAATGCATGTGTTTTGCTCTGAAACAACACTCAGGCACTAGGCTTTTGCTTGCCCCTTCAAAGTCTTTGTAGAAACGTGTGTTTTCACTGTTTGAATACGTTTTGAGATGCATTGTTTCAATCTCTTGCAAGCCTCATGTTGTTTCTTACACAATGTGGAAAAAAAAGGAGTATGTTTCCCAAACAGCTTAAAATCCAGGAAAACGCACACTGCATCACTCTTTCCCAAACACGCTCTTTCAACTGATGCGTTGAGAGCATTCTTTAAAGCAGAAAGGAAGGGCCTTTTCCAGTGAAATTCAGACGGGCATCTACAAAAGTCATATATATTGGATGCAGAGTGCAATAGCATGATGGACTTCATGTTCTCGATGAAAACCTTACATTTCAAAGAGACCTGAAGTAGGAATTTCACAAAAAGACGTGTTTGCGTCTCTCCTGTGAAAGGAGCTCTAACTTGTGTATTCAGTGCTTGAGAGTGTAACACTCTACATAGGTTACACAGCGTTTTGAGAGCACCAACATGCTTAAAACTGAAACTGCTACAAAGTGTGTGTAGCATACAGGAAGAAGGCTTGTCATTTCAAAGAAAGAAGAGGAAACCAAAATCCAGGTAGTGAAACGAGCACACCATTATGGGAGATGTGCATGTGGATAGCTTCAAGCAGCAGCTCTGTGTGGACACTTGGAAACAGCGCTCTGAAAAAATTTCTTAGGGGCGGGATTTGGGCAAAGTTGAAAGACCTTCCAAAACCCACCCTACGGAACTTAGCCAAACTATGAATGTTGCAATAAGCTCCTGAACGAAAGGTGCTTCTATGACACAACCCCCGAGCAGGTAGCTACATTCTGCACAGTACAAAATGCATATGAATTCCTGTCGGAAAACTCACTCCAGAAGGATGAAATGCGTGTGTTTCTCTCTGAAAGAACACTCAGCCACTAGGCTTTTGCTTGCTCCTTCAAAGTCTTTATAGAAACGTGTGTTTTCACTCCTGGAATACGTTTTGGGATGCATTGTTTCAATCTCTTGCAAGCCTCATGTTATATCTTACTCAATGTGAAAAAATAAGGAGTATGTTTCCCAAATCATTTGAAATCCAGGAAAAGGCACACTGCATCACTTGCTCAAACATGCTCTTTCTCCTAATGTGTTGAGAACTTTCAACAAACCGGAAAAGAAGGGCACTTTGTAGGTAAATTCAGATGGGCATGTACAAGAGTTCATTTCTATTGGTTGCAGAGTGCAAAAGCATGATTGACTTCATCTTCTCCATGAAACCCTTACATTTCCAAGTGACCTGAAGTAGGACATTTACAAAGGATGTGTTTGTGTGTCCGTAGTGAAACGAGCTCTAAGTTGTGTATTCAGTGTTGGAGTGTGACACGCTGTATATAGGATACACAACGATTTGAAGGCACCAACATGCTTCAGACTGAAACTGCTACAAGGTGTGTGTAGCATGCAGGAAGAAGGCTTGTCATTTCAAAGAGAGAAGAGGAAACCAAAATCCAGGTACTGAAACAAGCACACCAGTATGGGAGATGTGCATGTGGACAGCTTCAAGCAGCAGCTCTGTGTGGACTCTTGGAAACAGCGCTGTGACAAAATTTCGTACGAAGCGGGATTTGGCCAAAGTTGAAAGACCTTCCAAAACCAACCCTAAAGAACTTAGCCAAACAATGAATGTTGCAATAAGCTCCTGCACGAAAGGTGCTCCTCTGACACAACCCCCGAGCAGGTAGCTACATTCTGCACAGTACAAAATGCATATGAATTCCAGGCTGAAAACTCACTCCAGAAGGAGGAAATGCATGTGTTCCTCTCTGAAAGAACACTCAGCAACTAGGCTTTTGCTTGCTCCTTCAAAGTCTTTGTAGAAACGTGTGTTTTCACTGCTTGAATACGTTTTGAGATGCATTGTTTCAATCTCTTTCAAGCCTCATGTTGTTTCTTACACAATGTGGAAAAACACGGAGTATGTTCCCCAAATCACTTGAAATCCAGGGAAACGCACACTGCATCACTCTTCCCCAAACACGCTCTTTCACCTAATGCGTTGAGAACATTCTTTAAAGCAGAAAGGAAGGGCATTATGCAGTGAATTTGACGGGCATCTACAAAAGTCATTTCTATGGTTTGCAGAGCGCAAAAGCATGATTAAGTTCATGTTCTCGATGAAACCCTTACATTTCCAAGTGACCTGAAGTAGGACTCTTACAAAAGGATGCGTTTGCGTGTGTGTGCTGAAAGGAGCTCTAAGTTGTGTATTCAGTGTTGGATAGTGACACACTCTACATAGGTTACACAGCGTTTTGAAGGCACCAACATGCTTCAAACTGAAACTGCTACAAGGTGTGTGTAGCATGCAGAAAGAAGGCTTGTCATTTCAAAGAAAGAAGAGGAAACCAAAATCCAGGTAGTGTAACGAGAACACCAGTATGGGAGATGTGCATGTGGACAGGTTCAAAGAGAAGCTCTGTGTGGACACTTGGAAACATCGCTGTGACAAAATTTCGTACGAAGGGGCATTTGTCCAAAGTTGAAAGACCTTCCAAAACCAACCCTAAAGAACTTAGCTAAACAACGAATGTTGCAATCAGCTCCTGCACGAAAGGTGCTTCTATGACACAACCCCTGAACAGGTAGCTACATTCTGCGCAGTACAAAATGCATATGAACTCCAGGCTGAAAACTCACTCCAGAACGAGGAAATGCATGTGTTTTGCTCTGAAACAACACTCAGGCACTAGGCTTTTGCTTGCCCCTTCAAAGTCTTTGTAGAAACGTGTGTTTTCACTGTTTGAATACGTTTTGAGATGCATTGTTTCAATCTCTTGCAAGCCTCATGTTGTTTCTTACACAATGTGGAAAAAAAAGGAGTATGTTTCCCAAACAGCTTAAAATCCAGGAAAACGCACACTGCATCACTCTTTCCCAAACACGCTCTTTCAACTGATGCGTTGAGAGCATTCTTTAAAGCAGAAAGGAAGGGCCTTTTCCAGTGAAATTCAGACGGACATCTACAAAAGTCATATATATTGGATGCAGAGTGCAATAGCATGATGGACTTCATGTTCTCGATGAAAACCTTACATTTCAAAGAGACCTGAAGTAGGAATTTCACAAAAAGACGTGTTTGCGTCTCTCCTGTGAAAGGAGCTCTAACTTGTGTATTCAGTGCTTGAGAGTGTAACACTCTACATTGGTTACACAGCGTTTTGAGAGCACCAACATGCTTAAAACTGAAACTGCTACAAAGTGTGTGTAGCATACAGAAAGAAGGCTTGTCATTTCAAAGAAAGAAGAGGAAACCAAAATCCAGGTAGTGAAACGAGCACACCATTATGGGAGATGTGCATGTGGATAGCTTCAAGCAGCAGCTCTGTGTGGACACTTGGAAACAGCGCTCTGAAAAAATTTCTTAGGGGCGGGATTTGGGCAAAGTTGAAAGACCTTCCAAAACCCACCCTACGGAACTTAGCCAAACTATGAATGTTGCAATAAGCTCCTGAACGAAAGGTGCTTCTATGACACAACCCCCGAGCAGGTAGCTACATTCTGCACAGTACAAAATGCATATGAATTCCTGTCTGAAAACTCACTCCAGAAGGATGAAATGCGTGTGTTTCTCTCTGAAAGAACACTCAGCCACTAGGCTTTTGCTTGCTCCTTCAAAGTCTTTATAGAAACGTGTGTTTTCACTCCTGGAATACGTTTTGGGATGCATTGTTTCAATCTCTTGCAAGCCTCATGTTATATCTTACTCAATGTGAAAAAATAAGGAGTATGTTTCCCAAATCATTTGAAATCCAGGAAAAGGCACACTGCATCACTTGCTCAAACACGCTCTTTCTCCTAATGTGTTGAGAACTTTCAACAAACCGGAAAAGAAGGGCACTTTGTAGGTAAATTCAGATGGGCATGTACAAGAGTTCATTTCTATTGGTTGCAGAGTGCAAAAGCATGATTGACTTCATCTTCTCCATGAAACCCTTACATTTCCAAGTGACCTGAAGTAGGACATTTACAAAGGATGTGTTTGTGTGTCCGTAGTGAAACGAGCTCTAAGTTGTGTATTCAGTGTTGGAGTGTGACACGCTGTATATAGGATACACAACGATTTGAAGGCACCAACATGCTTCAGACTGAAACTGCTACAAGGTGTGTGTAGCATGCAGGAAGAAGGCTTGTCATTTCAAAGAGAGAAGAGGAAACCAAAATCCAGGTACTGAAACAAGCACACCAGTATGGGAGATGTGCATGTGGACAGCTTCAAGCAGCAGCTCTGTGTGGACTCTTGGAAACAGCGCTGTGACAAAATTTCGTACGAAGCGGGATTTGGCCAAAGTTGAAAGACCTTCCAAAACCAACCCTAAAGAACTTAGCCAAACAATGAATGTTGCAATAAGCTCCTGCACGAAAGGTGCTCCTCTGACACAACCCCCGAGCAGGTAGCTACATTCTGCACAGTACAAAATGCATATGAATTCCAGGCTGAAAACTCACTCCAGAAGGAGGAAATGCATGTGTTCCTCTCTGAAAGAACACTCAGCAACTAGGCTTTTGCTTGCTCCTTCAAAGTCTTTGTAGAAACGTGTGTTTTCACTGCTTGAATACGTTTTGAGATGCATTGTTTCAATCTCTTTCAAGCCTCATGTTGTTTCTTACACAATGTGGAAAAACACGGAGTATGTTCCCCAAATCACTTGAAATCCAGGGAAACGCACACTGCATCACTCTTGCCCAAACACGCTCTTTCACCTAATGCGTTGAGAACATTCTTTAAAGCAGAAAGGAAGGGCATTATGCAGTGAATTTGACGGGCATCTACAAAAGTCATTTCTATGGTTTGCAGAGCGCAAAAGCATGATTAAGTTCATGTTCTCGATGAAACCCTTACATTTCCAAGTGACCTGAAGTAGGACTCTTACAAAAGGATGCGTTTGCGTGTGTGTGCTGAAAGGAGCTCTAAGTTGTGTATTCAGTGTTGGATAGTGACACACTCTACATAGGTTACACAGCGTTTTGAAGGCACCAACATGCTTCAAACTGAAACTGCTACAAGGTGTGTGTAGCATGCAGAAAGAAGGCTTGTCATTTCAAAGAAAGAAGAGGAAACCAAAATCCAGGTAGTGTAACGAGAACACCAGTATGGGAGATGTGCATGTGGACAGGTTCAAAGAGAAGCTCTGTGTGGACACTTGGAAACATCGCTGTGACAAAATTTCGTACGAAGGGGCATTTGTCCAAAGTTGAAAGACCTTCCAAAACCAACCCTAAAGAACTTAGCTAAACAACGAATGTTGCAATCAGCTCCTGCACGAAAGGTGCTTCTATGACACAACCCCTGAACAGGTAGCTACATTCTGCGCAGTACAAAATGCATATGAACTCCAGGCTGAAAACTCACTCCAGAAGGAGGAAATGCATGTGTTTTGCTCTGAAACAACACTCAGGCACTAGGCTTTTGCTTGCCCCTTCAAAGTCTTTGTAGAAACGTGTGTTTTCACTGTTTGAATACGTTTTGAGATGCATTGTTTCAATCTCTTGCAAGCCTCATGTTGTTTCTTACACAATGTGGAAAAAAAAGGAGTATGTTTCCCAAACAGCTTAAAATCCAGGAAAACGCACACTGCATCACTCTTTCCCAAACACGCTCTTTCAACTGATGCGTTGAGAGCATTCTTTAAAGCAGAAAGGAAGGGCCTTTTCCAGTGAAATTCAGACGGACATCTACAAAAGTCATATATATTGGATGCAGAGTGCAATAGCATGATGGACTTCATGTTCTCGATGAAAACCTTACATTTCAAAGAGACCTGAAGTAGGAATTTCACAAAAAGACGTGTTTGCGTCTCTCCTGTGAAAGGAGCTCTAACTTGTGTATTCAGTGCTTGAGAGTGTAACACTCTACATAGGTTACACAGCGTTTTGAGAGAACCAACATGCTTAAAACTGAAACTGCTACAAAGTGTGTGTAGCATACAGGAAGAAGGCTTGTCATTTCAAAGAAAGAAGAGGAAACCAAAATCCAGGTAGTGAAACGAGCACACCATTATGGGAGATGTGCATGTGGATAGCTTCAAGCAGCAGCTCTGTGTGGACACTTGGAAACAGCGCTCTGAAAAAATTTCTTAGGGGCGGGATTTGGGCAAAGTTGAAAGACCTTCCAAAACCCACCCTACGGAACTTAGCCAAACTATGAATGTTGCAATAAGCTCCTGAACGAAAGGTGCTTCTATGACACAACCCCCGAGCAGGTAGCTACATTCTGCACAGTACAAAATGCATATGAATTCCTGTCTGAAAACTCACTCCAGAAGGATGAAATGCGTGTGTTTCTCTCTGAAAGAACACTCAGCCACTAGGCTTTTGCTTGCTCCTTCAAAGTCTTTATAGAAACGTGTGTTTTCACTCCTGGAATACGTTTTGGGATGCATTGTTTCAATCTCTTGCAAGCCTCATGTTATATCTTACTCAATGTGAAAAAATAAGGAGTATGTTTCCCAAATCATTTGAAATCCAGGAAAAGGCACACTGCATCACTCTTGCTCAAACATGCTCTTTCTCCTAATGTGTTGAGAACTTTCAACAAACCGGAAAAGAAGGGCACTTTGTAGGTAAATTCAGATGGGCATGTACAAGAGTTCATTTCTATTGGTTGCAGAGTGCAAAAGCATGATTGACTTCATCTTCTCCATGAAACCCTTACATTTCCAAGTGACCTGAAGTAGGACATTTACAAAGTATGTGTTTGTGTGTCCGTAGTGAAACGAGCTCTAAGTTGTGTATTCAGTGTTGGAGTGTGACACGCTGTATATAGGATACACAACGATTTGAAGGCACCAACATGCTTCAGACTGAAACTGCTACAAGGTGTGTGTAGCATGAAGGAAGAGGGCTTGTCATTTCAAAGAGAGAAGAGGAAACCAAAATCCAGGTACTGAAACAAGCACACCAGTATGGGAGATGTGCATGTGGACAGCTTCAAGCAGCAGCTCTGTGTCCACTCTTGGAAACAGCGCTGTGACAAAATTTCGTACGAAGCGGGATTTGGCCAAAGTTGAAAGACCTTCCAAAACCAACCCTAAAGAACTTAGCCAAACAATGAATGTTGCAATAAGCTCCTGCACGAAAGGTGCTCCTCTGACACAACCCCCGAGCAGGTAGCTACATTCTGCACAGTACAAAATGCATATGAATTCCAGGCTGAAAACTCACTCCAGAAGGAGGAAATGCATGTGTTCCTCTCTGAAAGAACACTCAGCAACTAGGCTTTTGCTTGCTCCTTCAAAGTCTTTGTAGAAACGTGTGTTTTCACTGCTTGAATACGTTTTGAGATGCATTGTTTCAATCTCTTGCAAGCCTCATGTTGTTTCTTACACAATGTGGAAAAACACGGAGTATGTTCCCCAAATCACTTGAAATCCAGGGAAACGCACACTGCATCACTCTTGCCCAAACACGCTCTTTCACCTAATGCGTTGAGAACATTCTTTAAAGCAGAAAGGAAGGGCATTATGCAGTGAATTTGACGGGCATCTACAAAAGTCATTTCTATGGTTTGCAGAGCCCAAAAGCATGATTAAGTTCATGTTCTCGATGAAACCCTTACATTTCCAAGTGACCTGAAGTAAGACTCTTACAAAAGGATGCATTTGCGTGTGTGTGCTGAAACGAGCTCTAAGTTGTGTATTCAGTGTTGGATAGTGACACACTCTACATAGGTTACACAGCGTTTTGAAGGCACCAACATGCTTCAAACTGAAACTGCTACAAGGTGTGTGTAGCATGCAGAAAGAAGGCTTGTCATTTCAAAGAAAGAAGAGGAAACCAAAATCCAGGTAGTGTAACGAGAACACCAGTATGGGAGATGTGCATGTGGACAGGTTCAAAGAGAAGCTCTGTGTGGACACTTGGAAACATCGCTGTGACAAAATTTCGTACGAAGGGGCATTTGTCCAAAGATGAAAGACCTTCCAAAACCAACCCTAAAGAACTTAGCTAAACAACGAATGTTGCAATCAGCTCCTGCACGAAAGGTGCTTCTATGACACAACCCCTGAACAGGTAGCTACATTCTGCGCAGTACAAAATGCATATGAACTCCAGGCTGAAAACTCACTCCAGAAGGAGGAAATGCATGTGTTTTGCTCTGAAACAACACTCAGGCACTAGGCTTTTGCTTGCCCCTTCAAAGTCTTTGTAGAAACGTGTGTTTTCACTGTTTGAATACGTTTTGAGATGCATTGTTTCAATCTCTTGCAAGCCTCATGTTGTTTCTTACACAATGTGGAAAAAAAAGGAGTATGTTTCCCAAACAGCTTAAAATCCAGGAAAACGCACACTGCATCACTCTTTCCCAAACACGCTCTTTCAACTGATGCGTTGAGAGCATTCTTTAAAGCAGAAAGGAAGGGCCTTTTCCAGTGAAATTCAGACGGGCATCTACAAAAGTCATATATATTGGATGCAGAGTGCAATAGCATGATGGACTTCATGTTCTCGATGAAAACCTTACATTTCAAAGAGACCTGAAGTAGGAATTTCACAAAAAGACGTGTTTGCGTCTCTCCTGTGAAAGGAGCTCTAACTTGTGTATTCAGTGCTTGAGAGTGTAACACTCTACATAGGTTACACAGCGTTTTGAGAGCACCAACATGCTTAAAACTGAAACTGCTACAAAGTGTGTGTAGCATACAGAAAGAAGGCTTGTCATTTCAAAGAAAGAAGAGGAAACCAAAATCCAGGTAGTGAAACGAGCACACCATTATGGGAGATGTGCATGTGGATAGCTTCAAGCAGCAGCTCTGTGTGGACACTTGGAAACAGCGCTCTGAAAAAATTTCTTAGGGGCGGGATTTGGGCAAAGTTGAAAGACCTTCCAAAACCCACCCTACGGAACTTAGCCAAACTATGAATGTTGCCATAAGCTCCTGAACGAAAGGTGCTTCTATGACACAACCCCCGAGCAGGTAGCTACATTCTGCACAGTACAAAATGCATATGAATTCCTGTCTGAAAACTCACTCCAGAAGGATGAAATGCGTGTGTTTCTCTCTGAAAGAAAACTCAGCCACTAGGCTTTTGCTTGCTCCTTCAAAGTCTTTATAGAAACGTGTGTTTTCACTCCTGGAATACGTTTTGGGATGCATTGTTTCAATTTCTTGCAAGCCTCATGTTATATCTTACTCAATGTCAAAAAATAAGGAGTATGTTTCCCAAATCATTTGAAATCCAGGAAAAGGCACACTGCATCACTCTTGCTCAAACACGCTCTTTCTCCTAATGTGTTGAGAACTTTCAACAAACCGGAAAAGAAGGGCACTTTGTAGGTAAATTCAGATGGGCATGTACAAGAGTTCATTTCTATTGGTTGCAGAGTGCAAAAGCATGATTGACTTCATCTTCTCCATGAAACCCTTACATTTCCAAGTGACCTGAAGTAGGACATTTACAAAGGATGTGTTTGTGTGTCCGTAGTGAAACGAGCTCTAAGTTGTGTATTCAGTGTTGGAGCGTGACACGCTGTATATAGGATACACAACGATTTGAAGGCACCAACATGCTTCAGACTGAAACTGCTACAAGGTGTGTGTAGCATGCAGGAAGAAGGCTTGTCATTTCAAAGAGAGAAGAGGAAACCAAAATCCAGGTACTGAAACGAGCACACCAGTATGGGAGATGTGCATGTGGACAGCTTCAAGCAGCAGCTCTGTGTGGACTCTTGGAAACAGCGCTGTGAAAAAATTTCGTACGAAGCGGGATTTGGCCAAAGTTGAAAGACCTTCCAAAACCAACCCTAAAGAACTTAGCCAAACAATGAATGTTGCAATAAGCTCCTGCACGAAAGGTGCTCCTCTGACACAACCCCCGAGCAGGTAGCTACATTCTGCACAGTACAAAATGCATATGAATTCCAGGCTGAAAACTCACTCCAGAAGGAGGAAATGCATGTGTTCCTCTCTGAAAGAACACTCAGCAACTAGGCTTTTGCTTGCTCCTTCAAAGTCTTTGTAGAAACGTGTGTTTTCACTGCTTGAATACGTTTTGAGATGCATTGTTTCAATCTCTTGCAAGCCTCATGTTGTTTCTTACACAATGTGGAAAAACACGGAGTATGTTCCCCAAATCACTTGAAATCCAGGGAAACGCACACTGCATCACTCTTGCCCAAACACGCTCTTTCACCTAATGCGTTGAGAACATTCTTTAAAGCAGAAAGGAAGGGCATTATGCAGTGAATTTGACGGGCATCTTCAAAAGTCATTTCTATGGGTTGCAGAGCGCAAAAGCATGATTAAGTTCATGTTCTCGATGAAACCCTTACATTTCCAAGTGACCTGAAGTAGGACTCTTACAAAAGGATGCGTTTGCGTGTGTGTGCTGAAACGAGCTCTAAGTTGTGTATTCAGTGTTGGATAGTGACACACTCTACATAGGTTACACAGCGTTTTGAGGCACCAACATGCTTCAAACTGAAACTGCTACAAGGTGTGTGTAGCATGCAGAAAGAAGGCTTGTCATTTCAAAGAAAGAAGAGGAAACCAAAATCCAGGTAGTGTAACGAGAACACCAGTATGGGAGATGTGCATGTGGACAGGTTCAAAGAGAAGCTCTGTGTGGACACTTGGAAACATCGCTGTGACAAAATTTCGTACGAAGGGGCATTTGTCCAAAGTTGAAAGACCTTCCAAAACCAACCCTAAAGAACTTAGCTAAACAACGAATGTTGCAATCAGCTCCTGCACGAAAGGTGCTTCTATGACACAACCCCCGAGCAGCTAGCTACATTCTGCACAGTACAAAATGCATATGAATTCCTGTCTGAAAACTCACTCCAGAAGGATGAAATGCGTGTGTTTCTCTCTGAAAGAACACTCAGCCACTAGTCTTTTGCTTGCTCCTTCAAAGTCTTTATAGAAACGTGTGTTTTCACTCCTGGAATACGTTTTGGGATGCATTGTTTCAATCTCTTGCAAGCCTCATGTTATATCTTACTCAATGTGAAAAAATAAGGAGTATGTTTCCCAAATCATTTGAAATCCAGGAAAAGGCACACTGCATCACTCTTGCTCAAACACGCTCTTTCCCTAATGTGTTGAGAACTTTCAACAAACCGGAAAGGAAGGGCACTTTGTAGGTAAATTCAGATGGGCATGTACAAGAGTTCATTTCTATTGGTTGCAGAGTGCAAAAGCATGATTGACTTCATCTTCTCCATGAAACCCTTACATTTCCAAGTGACCTGAAGTAGGACATTTACAAAGGATGTGTTTGTGTGTCCGTAGTGAAACGAGCTCTAAGTTGTGTATTCAGTGTTGGAGCGTGACACGCTGTATATAGGATACACAACGATTTGAAGGCACCAACATGCTTCAGACTGAAACTGCTACAAGGTGTGTGTAGCATGCAGGAAGAAGGCTTGTCATTTCAAAGAGAGAAGAGGAAACCAAAATCCAGGTACTGAAACGAGCACACCAGTATGGGAGATGTGCATGTGGACAGCTTCAAGCAGCAGCTCTGTGTGGACTCTTGGAAACAGCGCTGTGAAAAAATTTCGTACGAAGCGGGATTTGGCCAAAGTTGAAAGACCTTCCAAAACCCACCCTAAAGAACTTAGCCAAACAATGAATGTTGCAATAAGCTCCTGCACGAAAGGTGCTCCTCTGACACAACCCCCGAGCAGGTAGCTACATTCTGCACAGTACAAAATGCATATGAATTCCAGGCTGAAAACTCACTCCAGAAGGAGGAAATGCATGTGTTCCTCTCTGAAAGAACACTCAGCAACTAGGCTTTTGCTTGCTCCTTCAAAGTCTTTGTAGAAACGTGTGTTTTCACTGCTTGAATACGTTTTGAGATGCATTGTTTCAATCTCTTGCAAGCCTCATGTTGTTTCTTACACAATGTGGAAAAACACGGAGTATGTTCCCCAAATCACTTGAAATCCAGGGAAACGCACACTGCATCACTCTTGCCCAAACACGCTCTTTCACCTAATGCGTTGAGAACATTCTTTAAAGCAGAAAGGAAGGGCATTATGCAGTGAATTTGACGGGCATCTACAAAAGTCATTTCTACGGGTTGCAGAGCGCAAAAGCATGATTAAGTTCATGTTCTCGATGAAACCCTTACATTTCCAAGTGACCTGAAGTAGGACTCTTACAAAAGGATGCGTTTGCGTGTGTGTGCTGAAACGAGCTCTAAGTTGTGTATTCAGTGTTGGATAGTGACACACTCTACATAGGTTACACAGCGTTTTGAGGCACCAACATGCTTCAAACTGAAACTGCTACAAGGTGTGTGTAGCATGCAGAAAGAAGGCTTGTCATTTCAAAGAAAGAAGAGGAAACCAAAATCCAGGTAGTGTAACGAGAACACCAGTATGGGAGATGTGCATGTGGACAGGTTCAAAGAGAAGCTCTGTGTGGACACTTGGAAACATCGCTGTGACAAAATTTCGTACGAAGGGGCATTTGTCCAAAGATGAAAGACCTTCCAAAACCAACCCTAAAGAACTTAGCTAAACAACGAATGTTGCAATCAGCTCCTGCACGAAAGGTGCTTCTATGACACAACCCCTGAACAGGTAGCTACATTCTGCGCAGTACAAAATGCATATGAACTCCAGGCTGAAAACTCACTCCAGAAGGAGGAAATGCATGTGTTTTGCTCTGAAACAACACTCAGGCACTAGGCTTTTGCTTGCCCCTTCAAAGTCTTTGTAGAAACGTGTGTTTTCACTGTTTGAATACGTTTTGAGATGCATTGTTTCAATCTCTTGCAAGCCTCATGTTGTTTCTTACACAATGTGGAAAAAAAAGGAGTATGTTTCCCAAACAGGTTAAAATCCAGGAAAACGCACACTGCATCACTCTTTCCCAAACACGCTCTTTCAACTGATGCGTTGAGAGCATTCTTTAAAGCAGAAAGGAAGGGCCTTTTCCAGTGAAATTCAGACGGGCATCTACAAAAGTCATATATATTGGATGCAGAGTGCAATAGCATGATGGACTTCATGTTCTCGATGAAAACCTTACATTTCAAAGAGACCTGAAGTAGGAATTTCACAAAAAGACGTGTTTGCGTCTCTCCTGTGAAAGGAGCTCTAACTTGTGTATTCAGTGCTTGAGAGTGTAACACTCTACATAGGTTACACAGCGTTTTGAGAGCACCAACATGCTTAAAACTGAAACTGCTACAAAGTGTGTGTAGCATACAGAAAGAAGGCTTGTCATTTCAAAGAAAGAAGAGGAAACCAAAATCCAGGTAGTGAAACGAGCACACCATTATGGGAGATGTGCATGTGGATAGCTTCAAGCAGCAGCTCTGTGTGGACACTTGGAAACAGCGCTCTGAAAAAATTTCTTAGGGGCGGGATTTGGGCAAAGTTGAAAGACCTTCCAAAACCCACCCTACGGAACTTAGCCAAACTATGAATGTTGCCATAAGCTCCTGAACGAAAGGTGCTTCTATGACACAACCCCCGAGCAGGTAGCTACATTCTGCACAGTACAAAATGCATATGAATTCCTGTCTGAAAACTCACTCCAGAAGGATGAAATGCGTGTGTTTCTCTCTGAAAGAAAACTCAGCCACTAGGCTTTTGCTTGCTCCTTCAAAGTCTTTATAGAAACGTGTGTTTTCACTCCTGGAATACGTTTTGGGATGCATTGTTTCAATTTCTTGCAAGCCTCATGTTATATCTTACTCAATGTCAAAAAATAAGGAGTATGTTTCCCAAATCATTTGAAATCCAGGAAAAGGCACACTGCATCACTCTTGCTCAAACACGCTCTTTCTCCTAATGTGTTGAGAACTTTCAACAAACCGGAAAAGAAGGGCACTTTGTAGGTAAATTCAGATGGGCATGTACAAGAGTTCATTTCTATTGGTTGCAGAGTGCAAAAGCATGATTGACTTCATCTTCTCCATGAAACCCTTACATTTCCAAGTGACCTGAAGTAGGACATTTACAAAGGATGTGTTTGTGTGTCCGTAGTGAAACGAGCTCTAAGTTGTGTATTCAGTGTTGGAGCGTGACACGCTGTATATAGGATACACAACGATTTGAAGGCACCAACATGCTTCAGACTGAAACTGCTACAAGGTGTGTGTAGCATGCAGGAAGAAGGCTTGTCATTTCAAAGAGAGAAGAGGAAACCAAAATCCAGGTACTGAAACGAGCACACCAGTATGGGAGATGTGCATGTGGACAGCTTCAAGCAGCAGCTCTGTGTGGACTCTTGGAAACAGCGCTGTGAAAAAATTTCGTACGAAGCGGGATTTGGCCAAAGTTGAAAGACCTTCCAAAACCAACCCTAAAGAACTTAGCCAAACAATGAATGTTGCAATAAGCTCCTGCACGAAAGGTGCTCCTCTGACACAACCCCCGAGCAGGTAGCTACATTCTGCACAGTACAAAATGCATATGAATTCCAGGCTGAAAACTCACTCCAGAAGGAGGAAATGCATGTGTTCCTCTCTGAAAGAACACTCAGCAACTAGGCTTTTGCTTGCTCCTTCAAAGTCTTTGTAGAAACGTGTGTTTTCACTGCTTGAATACGTTTTGAGATGCATTGTTTCAATCTCTTGCAAGCCTCATGTTGTTTCTTACACAATGTGGAAAAACACGGAGTATGTTCCCCAAATCACTTGAAATCCAGGGAAACGCACACTGCATCACTCTTGCCCAAACACGCTCTTTCACCTAATGCGTTGAGAACATTCTTTAAAGCAGAAAGGAAGGGCATTATGCAGTGAATTTGACGGGCATCTACAAAAGTCATTTCTATGGGTTGCAGAGCGCAAAAGCATGATTAAGTTCATGTTCTCGATGAAACCCTTACATTTCCAAGTGACCTGAAGTAGGACTCTTACAAAAGGATGCGTTTGCGTGTGTGTGCTGAAACGAGCTCTAAGTTGTGTATTCAGTGTTGGATAGTGACACACTCTACATAGGTTACACAGCGTTTTGAGGCACCAACATGCTTCAAACTGAAACTGCTACAAGGTGTGTGTAGCATGCAGAAAGAAGGCTTGTCATTTCAAAGAAAGAAGAGGAAACCAAAATCCAGGTAGTGTAACGAGAACACCAGTATGGGAGATGTGCATGTGGACAGGTTCAAAGAGAAGCTCTGTGTGGACACTTGGAAACATCGCTGTGACAAAATTTCGTACGAAGGGGCATTTGTCCAAAGTTGAAAGACCTTCCAAAACCAACCCTAAAGAACTTAGCTAAACAACGAATGTTGCAATCAGCTCCTGCACGAAAGGTGCTTCTATGACACAACCCCTGAACAGGTAGCTACATTCTGCGCAGTACAAAATGCATATGAACTCCAGGCTGAAAACTCACTCCAGAAGGAGGAAATGCATGTGTTTTGCTCTGAAACAACACTCAGGCACTAGGCTTTTGCTTGCCCCTTCAAAGTCTTTGTAGAAACGTGTGTTTTCACTGTTTGAATACGTTTTGAGATGCATTGTTTCAATCTCTTGCAAGCCTCATGTTGTTTCTTACACAATGTGGAAAAAAAAGGAGTATGTTTCCCAAACAGGTTAAAATCCAGGAAAACGCACACTGCATCACTCTTTCCCAAACACGCTCTTTCAACTGATGCGTTGAGAGCATTCTTTAAAGCAGAAAGGAAGGGCCTTTTCCAGTGAAATTCAGACGGGCATCTACAAAAGTCATATATATTGGATGCAGAGTGCAATAGCATGATGGACTTCATGTTCTCGATGAAAACCTTACATTTCAAAGAGACCTGAAGTAGGAATTTCACAAAAAGACGTGTTTGCGTCTCTCCTGTGAAAGGAGCTCTAACTTGTGTATTCAGTGCTTGAGAGTGTAACACTCTACATAGGTTACACAGCGTTTTGAGAGCACCAACATGCTTAAAACTGAAACTGCTACAAAGTGTGTGTAGCATACAGAAAGAAGGCTTGTCATTTCAAAGAAAGAAGAGGAAACCAAAATCCAGGTAGTGAAACGAGCACACCATTATGGGAGATGTGCATGTGGATAGCTTCAAGCAGCAGCTCTGTGTGGACACTTGGAAACAGCGCTCTGAAAAAATTTCTTAGGGGCGGGATTTGGGCAAAGTTGAAAGACCTTCCAAAACCCACCCTACGGAACTTAGCCAAACTATGAATGTTGCCATAAGCTCCTGAACGAAAGGTGCTTCTATGACACAACCCCCGAGCAGGTAGCTACATTCTGCACAGTACAAAATGCATATGAATTCCTGTCTGAAAACTCACTCCAGAAGGATGAAATGCGTGTGTTTCTCTCTGAAAGAAAACTCAGCCACTAGGCTTTTGCTTGCTCCTTCAAAGTCTTTATAGAAACGTGTGTTTTCACTCCTGGAATACGTTTTGGGATGCATTGTTTCAATTTCTTGCAAGCCTCATGTTATATCTTACTCAATGTCAAAAAATAAGGAGTATGTTTCCCAAATCATTTGAAATCCAGGAAAAGGCACACTGCATCACTCTTGCTCAAACACGCTCTTTCTCCTAATGTGTTGAGAACTTTCAACAAACCGGAAAAGAAGGGCACTTTGTAGGTAAATTCAGATGGGCATGTACAAGAGTTCATTTCTATTGGTTGCAGAGTGCAAAAGCATGATTGACTTCATCTTCTCCATGAAACCCTTACATTTCCAAGTGACCTGAAGTAGGACATTTACAAAGGATGTGTTTGTGTGTCCGTAGTGAAACGAGCTCTAAGTTGTGTATTCAGTGTTGGAGCGTGACACGCTGTATATAGGATACACAACGATTTGAAGGCACCAACATGCTTCAGACTGAAACTGCTACAAGGTGTGTGTAGCATGCAGGAAGAAGGCTTGTCATTTCAAAGAGAGAAGAGGAAACCAAAATCCAGGTACTGAAACGAGCACACCAGTATGGGAGATGTGCATGTGGACAGCTTCAAGCAGCAGCTCTGTGTGGACTCTTGGAAACAGCGCTGTGAAAAAATTTCGTACGAAGCGGGATTTGGCCAAAGTTGAAAGACCTTCCAAAACCAACCCTAAAGAACTTAGCCAAACAATGAATGTTGCAATAAGCTCCTGCACGAAAGGTGCTCCTCTGACACAACCCCCGAGCAGGTAGCTACATTCTGCACAGTACAAAATGCATATGAATTCCAGGCTGAAAACTCACTCCAGAAGGAGGAAATGCATGTGTTCCTCTCTGAAAGAACACTCAGCAACTAGGCTTTTGCTTGCTCCTTCAAAGTCTTTGTAGAAACGTGTGTTTTCACTGCTTGAATACGTTTTGAGATGCATTGTTTCAATCTCTTGCAAGCCTCATGTTGTTTCTTACACAATGTGGAAAAACACGGAGTATGTTCCCCAAATCACTTGAAATCCAGGGAAACGCACACTGCATCACTCTTGCCCAAACACGCTCTTTCACCTAATGCGTTGAGAACATTCTTTAAAGCAGAAAGGAAGGGCATTATGCAGTGAATTTGACGGGCATCTACAAAAGTCATTTCTACGGGTTGCAGAGCGCAAAAGCATGATTAAGTTCATGTTCTCGATGAAACCCTTACATTTCCAAGTGACCTGAAGTAGGACTCTTACAAAAGGATGCGTTTGCGTGTGTGTGCTGAAACGAGCTCTAAGTTGTGTATTCAGTGTTGGATAGTGACACACTCTACATAGGTTACACAGCGTTTTGAGGCACCAACATGCTTCAAACTGAAACTGCTACAAGGTGTGTGTAGCATGCAGAAAGAAGGCTTGTCATTTCAAAGAAAGAAGAGGAAACCAAAATCCAGGTAGTGTAACGAGAACACCAGTATGGGAGATGTGCATGTGGACAGGTTCAAAGAGAAGCTCTGTGTGGACACTTGGAAACATTGCTGTGACAAAATTTCGTACGAAGGGGCATTTGTCCAAAGATGAAAGACCTTCCAAAACCAACCCTAAAGAACTTAGCTAAACAACGAATGTTGCAATCAGCTCCTGCACGAAAGGTGCTTCTATGACACAACCCCTGAACAGGTAGCTACATTCTGCGCAGTACAAAATGCATATGAACTCCAGGCTGAAAACTCACTCCAGAAGGAGGAAATGCATGTGTTTTGCTCTGAAACAACACTCAGGCACTAGGCTTTTGCTTGCCCCTTCAAAGTCTTTGTAGAAACGTGTGTTTTCACTGTTTGAATACGTTTTGAGATGCATTGTTTCAATCTCTTGCAAGCCTCATGTTGTTTCTTACACAATGTGGAAAAAAAAGGAGTATGTTTCCCAAACAGCTTAAAATCCAGGAAAACGCACACTGCATCACTCTTTCCCAAACACGCTCTTTCAACTGATGCGTTGAGAGCATTCTTTAAAGCAGAAAGGAAGGGCCTTTTCCAGTGAAATTCAGACGGGCATCTACAAAAGTCATATATATTGGATGCAGAGTGCAATAGCATGATGGACTTCATGTTCTCGATGAAAACCTTACATTTCAAAGAGACCTGAAGTAGGAATTTCACAAAAAGACGTGTTTGCGTCTCTCCTGTGAAAGGAGCTCTAACTTGTGTATTCAGTGCTTGAGAGTGTAACACTCTACATAGGTTACACAGCGTTTTGAGAGCACCAACATGCTTAAAACTGAAACTGCTACAAAGTGTGTGTAGCATACAGAAAGAAGGCTTGTCATTTCAAAGAAAGAAGAGGAAACCAAAATCCAGGTAGTGAAACGAGCACACCATTATGGGAGATGTGCATGTGGATAGCTTCAAGCAGCAGCTCTGTGTGGACACTTGGAAACAGCGCTCTGAAAAAATTTCTTAGGGGCGGGATTTGGGCAAAGTTGAAAGACCTTCCAAAACCCACCCTACGGAACTTAGCCAAACTATGAATGTTGCCATAAGCTCCTGAACGAAAGGTGCTTCTATGACACAACCCCCGAGCAGGTAGCTACATTCTGCACAGTACAAAATGCATATGAATTCCTGTCTGAAAACTCACTCCAGAAGGATGAAATGCGTGTGTTTCTCTCTGAAAGAAAACTCAGCCACTAGGCTTTTGCTTGCTCCTTCAAAGTCTTTATAGAAACGTGTGTTTTCACTCCTGGAATACGTTTTGGGATGCATTGTTTCAATTTCTTGCAAGCCTCATGTTATATCTTACTCAATGTCAAAAAATAAGGAGTATGTTTCCCAAATCATTTGAAATCCAGGAAAAGGCACACTGCATCACTCTTGCTCAAACACGCTCTTTCTCCTAATGTGTTGAGAACTTTCAACAAACCGGAAAAGAAGGGCACTTTGTAGGTAAATTCAGATGGGCATGTACAAGAGTTCATTTCTATTGGTTGCAGAGTGCAAAAGCATGATTGACTTCATCTTCTCCATGAAACCCTTACATTTCCAAGTGACCTGAAGTAGGACATTTACAAAGGATGTGTTTGTGTGTCCGTAGTGAAACGAGCTCTAAGTTGTGTATTCAGTGTTGGAGCGTGACACGCTGTATATAGGATACACAACGATTTGAAGGCACCAACATGCTTCAGACTGAAACTGCTACAAGGTGTGTGTAGCATGCAGGAAGAAGGCTTGTCATTTCAAAGAGAGAAGAGGAAACCAAAATCCAGGTACTGAAACGAGCACACCAGTATGGGAGATGTGCATGTGGACAGCTTCAAGCAGCAGCTCTGTGTGGACTCTTGGAAACAGCGCTGTGAAAAAATTTCGTACGAAGCGGGATTTGGCCAAAGTTGAAAGACCTTCCAAAACCAACCCTAAAGAACTTAGCCAAACAATGAATGTTGCAATAAGCTCCTGCACGAAAGGTGCTCCTCTGACACAACCCCCGAGCAGGTAGCTACATTCTGCACAGTACAAAATGCATATGAATTCCAGGCTGAAAACTCACTCCAGAAGGAGGAAATGCATGTGTTCCTCTCTGAAAGAACACTCAGCAACTAGGCTTTTGCTTGCTCCTTCAAAGTCTTTGTAGAAACGTGTGTTTTCACTGCTTGAATACGTTTTGAGATGCATTGTTTCAATCTCTTGCAAGCCTCATGTTGTTTCTTACACAATGTGGAAAAACACGGAGTATGTTCCCCAAATCACTTGAAATCCAGGGAAACGCACACTGCATCACTCTTGCCCAAACACGCTCTTTCACCTAATGCGTTGAGAACATTCTTTAAAGCAGAAAGGAAGGGCATTATGCAGTGAATTTGACGGGCATCTACAAAAGTCATTTCTATGGGTTGCAGAGCGCAAAAGCATGATTAAGTTCATGTTCTCGATGAAACCCTTACATTTCCAAGTGACCTGAAGTAGGACTCTTACAAAAGGATGCGTTTGCGTGTGTGTGCTGAAACGAGCTCTAAGTTGTGTATTCAGTGTTGGATAGTGACACACTCTACATAGGTTACACAGCGTTTTGAGGCACCAACATGCTTCAAACTGAAACTGCTACAAGGTGTGTGTAGCATGCAGAAAGAAGGCTTGTCATTTCAAAGAAAGAAGAGGAAACCAAAATCCAGGTAGTGTAACGAGAACACCAGTATGGGAGATGTGCATGTGGACAGGTTCAAAGAGAAGCTCTGTGTGGACACTTGGAAACATCGCTGTGACAAAATTTCGTACGAAGGGGCATTTGTCCAAAGTTGAAAGACCTTCCAAAACCAACCCTAAAGAACTTAGCTAAACAACGAATGTTGCAATCAGCTCCTGCACGAAAGGTGCTTCTATGACACAACCCCCGAGCAGCTAGCTACATTCTGCACAGTACAAAATGCATATGAATTCCTGTCTGAAAACTCACTCCAGAAGGATGAAATGCGTGTGTTTCTCTCTGAAAGAACACTCAGCCACTAGTCTTTTGCTTGCTCCTTCAAAGTCTTTATAGAAACGTGTGTTTTCACTCCTGGAATACGTTTTGGGATGCATTGTTTCAATCTCTTGCAAGCCTCATGTTATATCTTACTCAATGTGAAAAAATAAGGAGTATGTTTCCCAAATCATTTGAAATCCAGGAAAAGGCACACTGCATCACTCTTGCTCAAACACGCTCTTTCCCTAATGTGTTGAGAACTTTCAACAAACCGGAAAGGAAGGGCACTTTGTAGGTAAATTCAGATGGGCATGTACAAGAGTTCATTTCTATTGGTTGCAGAGTGCAAAAGCATGATTGACTTCATCTTCTCCATGAAACCCTTACATTTCCAAGTGACCTGAAGTAGGACATTTACAAAGGATGTGTTTGTGTGTCCGTAGTGAAACGAGCTCTAAGTTGTGTATTCAGTGTTGGAGCGTGACACGCTGTATATAGGATACACAACGATTTGAAGGCACCAACATGCTTCAGACTGAAACTGCTACAAGGTGTGTGTAGCATGCAGGAAGAAGGCTTGTCATTTCAAAGAGAGAAGAGGAAACCAAAATCCAGGTACTGAAACGAGCACACCAGTATGGGAGATGTGCATGTGGACAGCTTCAAGCAGCAGCTCTGTGTGGACTCTTGGAAACAGCGCTGTGAAAAAATTTCGTACGAAGCGGGATTTGGCCAAAGTTGAAAGACCTTCCAAAACCCACCCTAAAGAACTTAGCCAAACAATGAATGTTGCAATAAGCTCCTGCACGAAAGGTGCTCCTCTGACACAACCCCCGAGCAGGTAGCTACATTCTGCACAGTACAAAATGCATATGAATTCCAGGCTGAAAACTCACTCCAGAAGGAGGAAATGCATGTGTTCCTCTCTGAAAGAACACTCAGCAACTAGGCTTTTGCTTGCTCCTTCAAAGTCTTTGTAGAAACGTGTGTTTTCACTGCTTGAATACGTTTTGAGATGCATTGTTTCAATCTCTTGCAAGCCTCATGTTGTTTCTTACACAATGTGGAAAAACACGGAGTATGTTCCCCAAATCACTTGAAATCCAGGGAAACGCACACTGCATCACTCTTGCCCAAACACGCTCTTTCACCTAATGCGTTGAGAACATTCTTTAAAGCAGAAAGGAAGGGCATTATGCAGTGAATTTGACGGGCATCTACAAAAGTCATTTCTACGGGTTGCAGAGCGCAAAAGCATGATTAAGTTCATGTTCTCGATGAAACCCTTACATTTCCAAGTGACCTGAAGTAGGACTCTTACAAAAGGATGCGTTTGCGTGTGTGTGCTGAAACGAGCTCTAAGTTGTGTATTCAGTGTTGGATAGTGACACACTCTACATAGGTTACACAGCGTTTTGAGGCACCAACATGCTTCAAACTGAAACTGCTACAAGGTGTGTGTAGCATGCAGAAAGAAGGCTTGTCATTTCAAAGAAAGAAGAGGAAACCAAAATCCAGGTAGTGTAACGAGAACACCAGTATGGGAGATGTGCATGTGGACAGGTTCAAAGAGAAGCTCTGTGTGGACACTTGGAAACATCGCTGTGACAAAATTTCGTACGAAGGGGCATTTGTCCAAAGATGAAAGACCTTCCAAAACCAACCCTAAAGAACTTAGCTAAACAACGAATGTTGCAATCAGCTCCTGCACGAAAGGTGCTTCTATGACACAACCCCTGAACAGGTAGCTACATTCTGCGCAGTACAAAATGCATATGAACTCCAGGCTGAAAACTCACTCCAGAAGGAGGAAATGCATGTGTTTTGCTCTGAAACAACACTCAGGCACTAGGCTTTTGCTTGCCCCTTCAAAGTCTTTGTAGAAACGTGTGTTTTCACTGTTTGAATACGTTTTGAGATGCATTGTTTCAATCTCTTGCAAGCCTCATGTTGTTTCTTACACAATGTGGAAAAAAAAGGAGTATGTTTCCCAAACAGGTTAAAATCCAGGAAAACGCACACTGCATCACTCTTTCCCAAACACGCTCTTTCAACTGATGCGTTGAGAGCATTCTTTAAAGCAGAAAGGAAGGGCCTTTTCCAGTGAAATTCAGACGGGCATCTACAAAAGTCATATATATTGGATGCAGAGTGCAATAGCATGATGGACTTCATGTTCTCGATGAAAACCTTACATTTCAAAGAGACCTGAAGTAGGAATTTCACAAAAAGACGTGTTTGCGTCTCTCCTGTGAAAGGAGCTCTAACTTGTGTATTCAGTGCTTGAGAGTGTAACACTCTACATAGGTTACACAGCGTTTTGAGAGCACCAACATGCTTAAAACTGAAACTGCTACAAAGTGTGTGTAGCATACAGAAAGAAGGCTTGTCATTTCAAAGAAAGAAGAGGAAACCAAAATCCAGGTAGTGAAACGAGCACACCATTATGGGAGATGTGCATGTGGATAGCTTCAAGCAGCAGCTCTGTGTGGACACTTGGAAACAGCGCTCTGAAAAAATTTCTTAGGGGCGGGATTTGGGCAAAGTTGAAAGACCTTCCAAAACCCACCCTACGGAACTTAGCCAAACTATGAATGTTGCCATAAGCTCCTGAACGAAAGGTGCTTCTATGACACAACCCCCGAGCAGGTAGCTACATTCTGCACAGTACAAAATGCATATGAATTCCTGTCTGAAAACTCACTCCAGAAGGATGAAATGCGTGTGTTTCTCTCTGAAAGAAAACTCAGCCACTAGGCTTTTGCTTGCTCCTTCAAAGTCTTTATAGAAACGTGTGTTTTCACTCCTGGAATACGTTTTGGGATGCATTGTTTCAATTTCTTGCAAGCCTCATGTTATATCTTACTCAATGTCAAAAAATAAGGAGTATGTTTCCCAAATCATTTGAAATCCAGGAAAAGGCACACTGCATCACTCTTGCTCAAACACGCTCTTTCTCCTAATGTGTTGAGAACTTTCAACAAACCGGAAAAGAAGGGCACTTTGTAGGTAAATTCAGATGGGCATGTACAAGAGTTCATTTCTATTGGTTGCAGAGTGCAAAAGCATGATTGACTTCATCTTCTCCATGAAACCCTTACATTTCCAAGTGACCTGAAGTAGGACATTTACAAAGGATGTGTTTGTGTGTCCGTAGTGAAACGAGCTCTAAGTTGTGTATTCAGTGTTGGAGCGTGACACGCTGTATATAGGATACACAACGATTTGAAGGCACCAACATGCTTCAGACTGAAACTGCTACAAGGTGTGTGTAGCATGCAGGAAGAAGGCTTGTCATTTCAAAGAGAGAAGAGGAAACCAAAATCCAGGTACTGAAACGAGCACACCAGTATGGGAGATGTGCATGTGGACAGCTTCAAGCAGCAGCTCTGTGTGGACTCTTGGAAACAGCGCTGTGAAAAAATTTCGTACGAAGCGGGATTTGGCCAAAGTTGAAAGACCTTCCAAAACCAACCCTAAAGAACTTAGCCAAACAATGAATGTTGCAATAAGCTCCTGCACGAAAGGTGCTCCTCTGACACAACCCCCGAGCAGGTAGCTACATTCTGCACAGTACAAAATGCATATGAATTCCAGGCTGAAAACTCACTCCAGAAGGAGGAAATGCATGTGTTCCTCTCTGAAAGAACACTCAGCAACTAGGCTTTTGCTTGCTCCTTCAAAGTCTTTGTAGAAACGTGTGTTTTCACTGCTTGAATACGTTTTGAGATGCATTGTTTCAATCTCTTGCAAGCCTCATGTTGTTTCTTACACAATGTGGAAAAACACGGAGTATGTTCCCCAAATCACTTGAAATCCAGGGAAACGCACACTGCATCACTCTTGCCCAAACACGCTCTTTCACCTAATGCGTTGAGAACATTCTTTAAAGCAGAAAGGAAGGGCATTATGCAGTGAATTTGACGGGCATCTACAAAAGTCATTTCTATGGGTTGCAGAGCGCAAAAGCATGATTAAGTTCATGTTCTCGATGAAACCCTTACATTTCCAAGTGACCTGAAGTAGGACTCTTACAAAAGGATGCGTTTGCGTGTGTGTGCTGAAACGAGCTCTAAGTTGTGTATTCAGTGTTGGATAGTGACACACTCTACATAGGTTACACAGCGTTTTGAGGCACCAACATGCTTCAAACTGAAACTGCTACAAGGTGTGTGTAGCATGCAGAAAGAAGGCTTGTCATTTCAAAGAAAGAAGAGGAAACCAAAATCCAGGTAGTGTAACGAGAACACCAGTATGGGAGATGTGCATGTGGACAGGTTCAAAGAGAAGCTCTGTGTGGACACTTGGAAACATCGCTGTGACAAAATTTCGTACGAAGGGGCATTTGTCCAAAGTTGAAAGACCTTCCAAAACCAACCCTAAAGAACTTAGCTAAACAACGAATGTTGCAATCAGCTCCTGCACGAAAGGTGCTTCTATGACACAACCCCCGAGCAGCTAGCTACATTCTGCACAGTACAAAATGCATATGAATTCCTGTCTGAAAACTCACTCCAGAAGGATGAAATGCGTGTGTTTCTCTCTGAAAGAACACTCAGCCACTAGTCTTTTGCTTGCTCCTTCAAAGTCTTTATAGAAACGTGTGTTTTCACTCCTGGAATACGTTTTGGGATGCATTGTTTCAATCTCTTGCAAGCCTCATGTTATATCTTACTCAATGTGAAAAAATAAGGAGTATGTTTCCCAAATCATTTGAAATCCAGGAAAAGGCACACTGCATCACTCTTGCTCAAACACGCTCTTTCCCTAATGTGTTGAGAACTTTCAACAAACCGGAAAGGAAGGGCACTTTGTAGGTAAATTCAGATGGGCATGTACAAGAGTTCATTTCTATTGGTTGCAGAGTGCAAAAGCATGATTGACTTCATCTTCTCCATGAAACCCTTACATTTCCAAGTGACCTGAAGTAGGACATTTACAAAGGATGTGTTTGTGTGTCCGTAGTGAAACGAGCTCTAAGTTGTGTATTCAGTGTTGGAGCGTGACACGCTGTATATAGGATACACAACGATTTGAAGGCACCAACATGCTTCAGACTGAAACTGCTACAAGGTGTGTGTAGCATGCAGGAAGAAGGCTTGTCATTTCAAAGAGAGAAGAGGAAACCAAAATCCAGGTACTGAAACGAGCACACCAGTATGGGAGATGTGCATGTGGACAGCTTCAAGCAGCAGCTCTGTGTGGACTCTTGGAAACAGCGCTGTGAAAAAATTTCGTACGAAGCGGGATTTGGCCAAAGTTGAAAGACCTTCCAAAACCCACCCTAAAGAACTTAGCCAAACAATGAATGTTGCAATAAGCTCCTGCACGAAAGGTGCTCCTCTGACACAACCCCCGAGCAGGTAGCTACATTCTGCACAGTACAAAATGCATATGAATTCCAGGCTGAAAACTCACTCCAGAAGGAGGAAATGCATGTGTTCCTCTCTGAAAGAACACTCAGCAACTAGGCTTTTGCTTGCTCCTTCAAAGTCTTTGTAGAAACGTGTGTTTTCACTGCTTGAATACGTTTTGAGATGCATTGTTTCAATCTCTTGCAAGCCTCATGTTGTTTCTTACACAATGTGGAAAAACACGGAGTATGTTCCCCAAATCACTTGAAATCCAGGGAAACGCACACTGCATCACTCTTGCCCAAACACGCTCTTTCACCTAATGCGTTGAGAACATTCTTTAAAGCAGAAAGGAAGGGCATTATGCAGTGAATTTGACGGGCATCTACAAAAGTCATTTCTACGGGTTGCAGAGCGCAAAAGCATGATTAAGTTCATGTTCTCGATGAAACCCTTACATTTCCAAGTGACCTGAAGTAGGACTCTTACAAAAGGATGCGTTTGCGTGTGTGTGCTGAAACGAGCTCTAAGTTGTGTATTCAGTGTTGGATAGTGACACACTCTACATAGGTTACACAGCGTTTTGAGGCACCAACATGCTTCAAACTGAAACTGCTACAAGGTGTGTGTAGCATGCAGAAAGAAGGCTTGTCATTTCAAAGAAAGAAGAGGAAACCAAAATCCAGGTAGTGTAACGAGAACACCAGTATGGGAGATGTGCATGTGGACAGGTTCAAAGAGAAGCTCTGTGTGGACACTTGGAAACATCGCTGTGACAAAATTTCGTACGAAGGGGCATTTGTCCAAAGATGAAAGACCTTCCAAAACCAACCCTAAAGAACTTAGCTAAACAACGAATGTTGCAATCAGCTCCTGCACGAAAGGTGCTTCTATGACACAACCCCTGAACAGGTAGCTACATTCTGCGCAGTACAAAATGCATATGAACTCCAGGCTGAAAACTCACTCCAGAAGGAGGAAATGCATGTGTTTTGCTCTGAAACAACACTCAGGCACTAGGCTTTTGCTTGCCCCTTCAAAGTCTTTGTAGAAACGTGTGTTTTCACTGTTTGAATACGTTTTGAGATGCATTGTTTCAATCTCTTGCAAGCCTCATGTTGTTTCTTACACAATGTGGAAAAAAAAGGAGTATGTTTCCCAAACAGGTTAAAATCCAGGAAAACGCACACTGCATCACTCTTTCCCAAACACGCTCTTTCAACTGATGCGTTGAGAGCATTCTTTAAAGCAGAAAGGAAGGGCCTTTTCCAGTGAAATTCAGACGGGCATCTACAAAAGTCATATATATTGGATGCAGAGTGCAATAGCATGATGGACTTCATGTTCTCGATGAAAACCTTACATTTCAAAGAGACCTGAAGTAGGAATTTCACAAAAAGACGTGTTTGCGTCTCTCCTGTGAAAGGAGCTCTAACTTGTGTATTCAGTGCTTGAGAGTGTAACACTCTACATAGGTTACACAGCGTTTTGAGAGCACCAACATGCTTAAAACTGAAACTGCTACAAAGTGTGTGTAGCATACAGAAAGAAGGCTTGTCATTTCAAAGAAAGAAGAGGAAACCAAAATCCAGGTAGTGAAACGAGCACACCATTATGGGAGATGTGCATGTGGATAGCTTCAAGCAGCAGCTCTGTGTGGACACTTGGAAACAGCGCTCTGAAAAAATTTCTTAGGGGCGGGATTTGGGCAAAGTTGAAAGACCTTCCAAAACCCACCCTACGGAACTTAGCCAAACTATGAATGTTGCCATAAGCTCCTGAACGAAAGGTGCTTCTATGACACAACCCCCGAGCAGGTAGCTACATTCTGCACAGTACAAAATGCATATGAATTCCTGTCTGAAAACTCACTCCAGAAGGATGAAATGCGTGTGTTTCTCTCTGAAAGAAAACTCAGCCACTAGGCTTTTGCTTGCTCCTTCAAAGTCTTTATAGAAACGTGTGTTTTCACTCCTGGAATACGTTTTGGGATGCATTGTTTCAATTTCTTGCAAGCCTCATGTTATATCTTACTCAATGTCAAAAAATAAGGAGTATGTTTCCCAAATCATTTGAAATCCAGGAAAAGGCACACTGCATCACTCTTGCTCAAACACGCTCTTTCTCCTAATGTGTTGAGAACTTTCAACAAACCGGAAAAGAAGGGCACTTTGTAGGTAAATTCAGATGGGCATGTACAAGAGTTCATTTCTATTGGTTGCAGAGTGCAAAAGCATGATTGACTTCATCTTCTCCATGAAACCCTTACATTTCCAAGTGACCTGAAGTAGGACATTTACAAAGGATGTGTTTGTGTGTCCGTAGTGAAACGAGCTCTATGTTGTGTATTCAGTGTTGGAGCATGACACGCTGTATATAGGATACACAACGATTTGAAGGCACCAACATGCTTCAGACTGAAACTGCTACAAGGTGTGTGTAGCATGCAGGAAGAAGGCTTGTCATTTCAAAGAGAGAAGAGGAAACCAAAATCCAGGTACTGAAACGAGCACACCAGTATGGGAGATGTGCATGTGGACAGCTTCAAGCAGCAGCTCTGTGTGGACTCTTGGAAACAGCGCTGTGAAAAAATTTCGTACGAAGCGGGATTTGGCCAAAGTTGAAAGACCTTCCAAAACCCACCCTAAAGAACTTAGCCAAACAATGAATGTTGCAATAAGCTCCTGCACGAAAGGTGCTCCTCTGACACAACCCCCGAGCAGGTAGCTACATTCTGCACAGTACAAAATGCATATGAATTCCAGGCTGAAAACTCACTCCAGAAGGAGGAAATGCATGTGTTCCTCTCTGAAAGAACACTCAGCAACTAGGCTTTTGCTTGCTCCTTCAAAGTCTTTGTAGAAACGTGTGTTTTCACTGCTTGAATACGTTTTGAGATGCATTGTTTCAATCTCTT
Source organism: Miniopterus schreibersii (assembly GCF_964146895.1). NCBI lineage: Eukaryota > Metazoa > Chordata > Mammalia > Chiroptera > Miniopteridae > Miniopterus > Miniopterus schreibersii. Next base: position 34,011,621 of record NC_138118.1, on the reverse strand, counting down.
GCAAGCCTCATGTTGTTTCTTACACAATGTGGAAAAACACGGAGTATGTTCCCCAAATCACTTGAAATCCAGGGAAACGCACACTGCATCACTCTTGCCCAAACACGCTCTTTCACCTAATGCGTTGAGAACATTCTTTAAAGCAGAAAGGAAGGGCATTATGCAGTGAATTTGACGGGCATCTACAAAAGTCATTTCTATGGGTTGCAGAGCGCAAAAGCATGATTAAGTTCATGTTCTCGATGAAACCCTTACATTTCCAAGTGACCTGAAGTAGGACTCTTACAAAAGGATGCGTTTGCGTGTGTGTGCTGAAACGAGCTCTAAGTTGTGTATTCAGTGTTGGATAGTGACACACTCTACATAGGTTACACAGCGTTTTGAGGCACCAACATGCTTCAAACTGAAACTGCTACAAGGTGTGTGTAGCATGCAGAAAGAAGGCTTGTCATTTCAAAGAAAGAAGAGGAAACCAAAATCCAGGTAGTGTAACGAGAACACCAGTATGGGAGATGTGCATGTGGACAGGTTCAAAGAGAAGCTCTGTGTGGACACTTGGAAACATCGCTGTGACAAAATTTCGTACGAAGGGGCATTTGTCCAAAGTTGAAAGACCTTCCAAAACCAACCCTAAAGAACTTAGCTAAACAACGAATGTTGCAATCAGCTCCTGCACGAAAGGTGCTTCTATGACACAACCCCCGAGCAGCTAGCTACATTCTGCACAGTACAAAATGCATATGAATTCCTGTCTGAAAACTCACTCCAGAAGGATGAAATGCGTGTGTTTCTCTCTGAAAGAACACTCAGCCACTAGTCTTTTGCTTGCTCCTTCAAAGTCTTTATAGAAACGTGTGTTTTCACTCCTGGAATACGTTTTGGGATGCATTGTTTCAATCTCTTGCAAGCCTCATGTTATATCTTACTCAATGTGAAAAAATAAGGAGTATGTTTCCCAAATCATTTGAAATCCAGGAAAAGGCACACTGCATCACTCTTGCTCAAACACGCTCTTTCCCTAATGTGTTGAGAACTTTCAACAAACCGGAAAGGAAGGGCACTTTGTAGGTAAATTCAGATGGGCATGTACAAGAGTTCATTTCTATTGGTTGCAGAGTGCAAAAGCATGATTGACTTCATCTTCTCCATGAAACCCTTACATTTCCAAGTGACCTGAAGTAGGACATTTACAAAGGATGTGTTTGTGTGTCCGTAGTGAAACGAGCTCTAAGTTGTGTATTCAGTGTTGGAGCGTGACACGCTGTATATAGGATACACAACGATTTGAAGGCACCAACATGCTTCAGACTGAAACTGCTACAAGGTGTGTGTAGCATGCAGGAAGAAGGCTTGTCATTTCAAAGAGAGAAGAGGAAACCAAAATCCAGGTAATGAAACGAGCACACCAGTATGGGAGATGTGCATGTGGACAGCTTCAAGCAGCAGCTCTGTGTGGACTCTTGGAAACAGCGCTGTGAAAAAATTTCGTACGAAGCGGGATTTGGCCAAAGTTGAAAGACCTTCCAAAACCCACCCTAAAGAACTTAGCCAAACAATGAATGTTGCAATAAGCTCCTGCACGAAAGGTGCTCCTCTGACACAACCCCCGAGCAGGTAGCTACATTCTGCACAGTACAAAATGCATATGAATTCCAGGCTGAAAACTCACTCCAGAAGGAGGAAATGCATGTGTTCCTCTCTGAAAGAACACTCAGCAACTAGGCTTTTGCTTGCTCCTTCAAAGTCTTTGTAGAAACGTGTGTTTTCACTGCTTGAATACGTTTTGAGATGCATTGTTTCAATCTCTTGCAAGCCTCATGTTGTTTCTTACACAATGTGGAAAAACACGGAGTATGTTCCCCAAATCACTTGAAATCCAGGGAAACGCACACTGCATCACTCTTGCCCAAACACGCTCTTTCACCTAATGCGTTGAGAACATTCTTTAAAGCAGAAAGGAAGGGCATTATGCAGTGAATTTGACGGGCATCTACAAAAGTCATTTCTACGGGTTGCAGAGCGCAAAAGCATGATTAAGTTCATGTTCTCGATGAAACCCTTACATTTCCAAGTGACCTGAAGTAGGACTCTTACAAAAGGATGCGTTTGCGTGTGTGTGCTGAAAGGAGCTCTAAGTTGTGTATTCAGTGTTGGATAGTGACACACTCTACATAGGTTACACAGCGTTTTGAGGCACCAACATGCTTCAAACTGAAACTGCTACAAGGTGTGTGTAGCATGCAGAAAGAAGGCTTGTCATTTCAAAGAAAGAAGAGGAAACCAAAATCCAGGTAGTGTAACGAGAACACCAGTATGGGAGATGTGCATGTGGACAGGTTCAAAGAGAAGCTCTGTGTGGACACTTGGAAACATCGCTGTGACAAAATTTCGTACGAAGGGGCATTTGTCCAAAGATGAAAGACCTTCCAAAACCAACCCTAAAGAACTTAGCTAAACAACGAATGTTGCAATCAGCTCCTGCACGAAAGGTGCTTCTATGACACAACCCCTGAACAGGTAGCTACATTCTGCGCAGTACAAAATGCATATGAACTCCAGGCTGAAAACTCACTCCAGAAGGAGGAAATGCATGTGTTTTGCTCTGAAACAACACTCAGGCACTAGGCTTTTGCTTGCCCCTTCAAAGTCTTTGTAGAAACGTGTGTTTTCACTGTTTGAATACGTTTTGAGATGCATTGTTTCAATCTCTTGCAAGCCTCATGTTGTTTCTTACACAATGTGGAAAAAAAAGGAGTATGTTTCCCAAACAGGTTAAAATCCAGGAAAACGCACACTGCATCACTCTTTCCCAAACACGCTCTTTCAACTGATGCGTTGAGAGCATTCTTTAAAGCAGAAAGGAAGGGCCTTTTCCAGTGAAATTCAGACGGGCATCTACAAAAGTCATATATATTGGATGCAGAGTGCAATAGCATGATGGACTTCATGTTCTCGATGAAAACCTTACATTTCAAAGAGACCTGAAGTAGGAATTTCACAAAAAGACGTGTTTGCGTCTCTCCTGTGAAAGGAGCTCTAACTTGTGTATTCAGTGCTTGAGAGTGTAACACTCTACATAGGTTACACAGCGTTTTGAGAGCACCAACATGCTTAAAACTGAAACTGCTACAAAGTGTGTGTAGCATACAGAAAGAAGGCTTGTCATTTCAAAGAAAGAAGAGGAAACCAAAATCCAGGTAGTGAAACGAGCACACCATTATGGGAGATGTGCATGTGGATAGCTTCAAGCAGCAGCTCTGTGTGGACACTTGGAAACAGCGCTCTGAAAAAATTTCTTAGGGGCGGGATTTGGGCAAAGTTGAAAGACCTTCCAAAACCCACCCTACGGAACTTAGCCAAACTATGAATGTTGCCATAAGCTCCTGAACGAAAGGTGCTTCTATGACACAACCCCCGAGCAGGTAGCTACATTCTGCACAGTACAAAATGCATATGAATTCCTGTCTGAAAACTCACTCCAGAAGGATGAAATGCGTGTGTTTCTCTCTGAAAGAAAACTCAGCCACTAGGCTTTTGCTTGCTCCTTCAAAGTCTTTATAGAAACGTGTGTTTTCACTCCTGGAATACGTTTTGGGATGCATTGTTTCAATTTCTTGCAAGCCTCATGTTATATCTTACTCAATGTCAAAAAATAAGGAGTATGTTTCCCAAATCATTTGAAATCCAGGAAAAGGCACACTGCATCACTCTTGCTCAAACACGCTCTTTCTCCTAATGTGTTGAGAACTTTCAACAAACCGGAAAAGAAGGGCACTTTGTAGGTAAATTCAGATGGGCATGTACAAGAGTTCATTTCTATTGGTTGCAGAGTGCAAAAGCATGATTGACTTCATCTTCTCCATGAAACCCTTACATTTCCAAGTGACCTGAAGTAGGACATTTACAAAGGATGTGTTTGTGTGTCCGTAGTGAAACGAGCTCTAAGTTGTGTATTCAGTGTTGGAGCGTGACACGCTGTATATAGGATACACAACGATTTGAAGGCACCAACATGCTTCAGACTGAAACTGCTACAAGGTGTGTGTAGCATGCAGGAAGAAGGCTTGTCATTTCAAAGAGAGAAGAGGAAACCAAAATCCAGGTACTGAAACGAGCACACCAGTATGGGAGATGTGCATGTGGACAGCTTCAAGCAGCAGCTCTGTGTGGACTCTTGGAAACAGCGCTGTGACAAAATTTCGTACGAAGCGGGATTTGGCCAAAGTTGAAAGACCTTCCAAAACCAACCCTAAAGAACTTAGCCAAACAATGAATGTTGCAATAAGCTCCTGCACGAAAGGTGCTCCTCTGACACAACCCCCGAGCAGGTAGCTACATTCTGCACAGTACAAAATGCATATGAATTCCAGGCTGAAAACTCACTCCAGAAGGAGGAAATGCATGTGTTCCTCTCTGAAAGAACACTCAGCAACTAGGCTTTTGCTTGCTCCTTCAAAGTCTTTGTAGAAACGTGTGTTTTCACTGCTTGAATACGTTTTGAGATGCATTGTTTCAATCTCTTGCAAGCCTCATGTTGTTTCTTACACAATGTGGAAAAACACGGAGTATGTTCCCCAAATCACTTGAAATCCAGGGAAACGCACACTGCATCACTCTTGCCCAAACACGCTCTTTCACCTAATGCGTTGAGAACATTCTTTAAAGCAGAAAGGAAGGGCATTATGCAGTGAATTTGACGGGCATCTACAAAAGTCATTTCTATGGGTTGCAGAGCGCAAAAGCATGATTAAGTTCATGTTCTCGATGAAACCCTTACATTTCCAAGTGACCTGAAGTAGGACTCTTACAAAAGGATGCGTTTGCGTGTGTGTGCTGAAACGAGCTCTAAGTTGTGTATTCAGTGTTGGATAGTGACACACTCTACATAGGTTACACAGCGTTTTGAGGCACCAACATGCTTCAAACTGAAACTGCTACAAGGTGTGTGTAGCATGCAGAAAGAAGGCTTGTCATTTCAAAGAAAGAAGAGGAAACCAAAATCCAGGTAGTGTAACGAGAACACCAGTATGGGAGATGTGCATGTGGACAGGTTCAAAGAGAAGCTCTGTGTGGACACTTGGAAACATCGCTGTGACAAAATTTCGTACGAAGGGGCATTTGTCCAAAGTTGAAAGACCTTCCAAAACCAACCCTAAAGAACTTAGCTAAACAACGAATGTTGCAATCAGCTCCTGCACGAAAGGTGCTTCTATGACACAACCCCCGAGCAGCTAGCTACATTCTGCACAGTACAAAATGCATATGAATTCCTGTCTGAAAACTCACTCCAGAAGGATGAAATGCGTGTGTTTCTCTCTGAAAGAACACTCAGCCACTAGTCTTTTGCTTGCTCCTTCAAAGTCTTTATAGAAACGTGTGTTTTCACTCCTGGAATACGTTTTGGGATGCATTGTTTCAATCTCTTGCAAGCCTCATGTTATATCTTACTCAATGTGAAAAAATAAGGAGTATGTTTCCCAAATCATTTGAAATCCAGGAAAAGGCACACTGCATCACTCTTGCTCAAACACGCTCTTTCCCTAATGTGTTGAGAACTTTCAACAAACCGGAAAGGAAGGGCACTTTGTAGGTAAATTCAGATGGGCATGTACAAGAGTTCATTTCTATTGGTTGCAGAGTGCAAAAGCATGATTGACTTCATCTTCTCCATGAAACCCTTACATTTCCAAGTGACCTGAAGTAGGACATTTACAAAGGATGTGTTTGTGTGTCCGTAGTGAAACGAGCTCTAAGTTGTGTATTCAGTGTTGGAGCGTGACACGCTGTATATAGGATACACAACGATTTGAAGGCACCAACATGCTTCAGACTGAAACTGCTACAAGGTGTGTGTAGCATGCAGGAAGAAGGCTTGTCATTTCAAAGAGAGAAGAGGAAACCAAAATCCAGGTACTGAAACGAGCACACCAGTATGGGAGATGTGCATGTGGACAGCTTCAAGCAGCAGCTCTGTGTGGACTCTTGGAAACAGCGCTGTGAAAAAATTTCGTACGAAGCGGGATTTGGCCAAAGTTGAAAGACCTTCCAAAACCCACCCTAAAGAACTTAGCCAAACAATGAATGTTGCAATAAGCTCCTGCACGAAAGGTGCTCCTCTGACACAACCCCCGAGCAGGTAGCTACATTCTGCACAGTACAAAATGCATATGAATTCCAGGCTGAAAACTCACTCCAGAAGGAGGAAATGCATGTGTTCCTCTCTGAAAGAACACTCAGCAACTAGGCTTTTGCTTGCTCCTTCAAAGTCTTTGTAGAAACGTGTGTTTTCACTGCTTGAATACGTTTTGAGATGCATTGTTTCAATCTCTTGCAAGCCTCATGTTGTTTCTTACACAATGTGGAAAAACACGGAGTATGTTCCCCAAATCACTTGAAATCCAGGGAAACGCACACTGCATCACTCTTGCCCAAACACGCTCTTTCACCTAATGCGTTGAGAACATTCTTTAAAGCAGAAAGGAAGGGCATTATGCAGTGAATTTGACGGGCATCTACAAAAGTCATTTCTACGGGTTGCAGAGCGCAAAAGCATGATTAAGTTCATGTTCTCGATGAAACCCTTACATTTCCAAGTGACCTGAAGTAGGACTCTTACAAAAGGATGCGTTTGCGTGTGTGTGCTGAAACGAGCTCTAAGTTGTGTATTCAGTGTTGGATAGTGACACACTCTACATAGGTTACACAGCGTTTTGAGGCACCAACATGCTTCAAACTGAAACTGCTACAAGGTGTGTGTAGCATGCAGAAAGAAGGCTTGTCATTTCAAAGAAAGAAGAGGAAACCAAAATCCAGGTAGTGTAACGAGAACACCAGTATGGGAGATGTGCATGTGGACAGGTTCAAAGAGAAGCTCTGTGTGGACACTTGGAAACATCGCTGTGACAAAATTTCGTACGAAGGGGCATTTGTCCAAAGATGAAAGACCTTCCAAAACCAACCCTAAAGAACTTAGCTAAACAACGAATGTTGCAATCAGCTCCTGCACGAAAGGTGCTTCTATGACACAACCCCTGAACAGGTAGCTACATTCTGCGCAGTACAAAATGCATATGAACTCCAGGCTGAAAACTCACTCCAGAAGGAGGAAATGCATGTGTTTTGCTCTGAAACAACACTCAGGCACTAGGCTTTTGCTTGCCCCTTCAAAGTCTTTGTAGAAACGTGTGTTTTCACTGTTTGAATACGTTTTGAGATGCATTGTTTCAATCTCTTGCAAGCCTCATGTTGTTTCTTACACAATGTGGAAAAAAAAGGAGTATGTTTCCCAAACAGGTTAAAATCCAGGAAAACGCACACTGCATCACTCTTTCCCAAACACGCTCTTTCAACTGATGCGTTGAGAGCATTCTTTAAAGCAGAAAGGAAGGGCCTTTTCCAGTGAAATTCAGACGGGCATCTACAAAAGTCATATATATTGGATGCAGAGTGCAATAGCATGATGGACTTCATGTTCTCGATGAAAACCTTACATTTCAAAGAGACCTGAAGTAGGAATTTCACAAAAAGACGTGTTTGCGTCTCTCCTGTGAAAGGAGCTCTAACTTGTGTATTCAGTGCTTGAGAGTGTAACACTCTACATAGGTTACACAGCGTTTTGAGAGCACCAACATGCTTAAAACTGAAACTGCTACAAAGTGTGTGTAGCATACAGAAAGAAGGCTTGTCATTTCAAAGAAAGAAGAGGAAACCAAAATCCAGGTAGTGAAACGAGCACACCATTATGGGAGATGTGCATGTGGATAGCTTCAAGCAGCAGCTCTGTGTGGACACTTGGAAACAGCGCTCTGAAAAAATTTCTTAGGGGCGGGATTTGGGCAAAGTTGAAAGACCTTCCAAAACCCACCCTACGGAACTTAGCCAAACTATGAATGTTGCCATAAGCTCCTGAACGAAAGGTGCTTCTATGACACAACCCCCGAGCAGGTAGCTACATTCTGCACAGTACAAAATGCATATGAATTCCTGTCTGAAAACTCACTCCAGAAGGATGAAATGCGTGTGTTTCTCTCTGAAAGAAAACTCAGCCACTAGGCTTTTGCTTGCTCCTTCAAAGTCTTTATAGAAACGTGTGTTTTCACTCCTGGAATACGTTTTGGGATGCATTGTTTCAATTTCTTGCAAGCCTCATGTTATATCTTACTCAATGTCAAAAAATAAGGAGTATGTTTCCCAAATCATTTGAAATCCAGGAAAAGGCACACTGCATCACTCTTGCTCAAACACGCTCTTTCTCCTAATGTGTTGAGAACTTTCAACAAACCGGAAAACAAGGGCACTTTGTAGGTAAATTCAGATGGGCATGTACAAGAGTTCATTTCTATTGGTTGCAGAGTGCAAAAGCATGATTGACTTCATCTTCTCCATGAAACCCTTACATTTCCAAGTGACCTGAAGTAGGACATTTACAAAGGATGTGTTTGTGTGTCCGTAGTGAAACGAGCTCTAAGTTGTGTATTCAGTGTTGGAGCGTGACACGCTGTATATAGGATACACAACGATTTGAAGGCACCAACATGCTTCAGACTGAAACTGCTACAAGGTGTGTGTAGCATGCAGGAAGAAGGCTTGTCATTTCAAAGAGAGAAGAGGAAACCAAAATCCAGGTACTGAAACGAGCACACCAGTATGGGAGATGTGCATGTGGACAGCTTCAAGCAGCAGCTCTGTGTGGACTCTTGGAAACAGCGCTGTGAAAAAATTTCGTACGAAGCGGGATTTGGCCAAAGTTGAAAGACCTTCCAAAACCAACCCTAAAGAACTTAGCCAAACAATGAATGTTGCAATAAGCTCCTGCACGAAAGGTGCTCCTCTGACACAACCCCCGAGCAGGTAGCTACATTCTGCACAGTACAAAATGCATATGAATTCCAGGCTGAAAACTCACTCCAGAAGGAGGAAATGCATGTGTTCCTCTCTGAAAGAACACTCAGCAACTAGGCTTTTGCTTGCTCCTTCAAAGTCTTTGTAGAAACGTGTGTTTTCACTGCTTGAATACGTTTTGAGATGCATTGTTTCAATCTCTTGCAAGCCTCATGTTGTTTCTTACACAATGTGGAAAAACACGGAGTATGTTCCCCAAATCACTTGAAATCCAGGGAAACGCACACTGCATCACTCTTGCCCAAACACGCTCTTTCACCTAATGCGTTGAGAACATTCTTTAAAGCAGAAAGGAAGGGCATTATGCAGTGAATTTGACGGGCATCTACAAAAGTCATTTCTATGGGTTGCAGAGCGCAAAAGCATGATTAAGTTCATGTTCTCGATGAAACCCTTACATTTCCAAGTGACCTGAAGTAGGACTCTTACAAAAGGATGCGTTTGCGTGTGTGTGCTGAAACGAGCTCTAAGTTGTGTATTCAGTGTTGGATAGTGACACACTCTACATAGGTTACACAGCGTTTTGAGGCACCAACATGCTTCAAACTGAAACTGCTACAAGGTGTGTGTAGCATGCAGAAAGAAGGCTTGTCATTTCAAAGAAAGAAGAGGAAACCAAAATCCAGGTAGTGTAACGAGAACACCAGTATGGGAGATGTGCATGTGGACAGGTTCAAAGAGAAGCTCTGTGTGGACACTTGGAAACATCGCTGTGACAAAATTTCGTACGAAGGGGCATTTGTCCAAAGTTGAAAGACCTTCCAAAACCAACCCTAAAGAACTTAGCTAAACAACGAATGTTGCAATCAGCTCCTGCACGAAAGGTGCTTCTATGACACAACCCCCGAGCAGCTAGCTACATTCTGCACAGTACAAAATGCATATGAATTCCTGTCTGAAAACTCACTCCAGAAGGATGAAATGCGTGTGTTTCTCTCTGAAAGAACACTCAGCCACTAGTCTTTTGCTTGCTCCTTCAAAGTCTTTATAGAAACGTGTGTTTTCACTCCTGGAATACGTTTTGGGATGCATTGTTTCAATCTCTTGCAAGCCTCATGTTATATCTTACTCAATGTGAAAAAATAAGGAGTATGTTTCCCAAATCATTTGAAATCCAGGAAAAGGCACACTGCATCACTCTTGCTCAAACACGCTCTTTCCCTAATGTGTTGAGAACTTTCAACAAACCGGAAAGGAAGGGCACTTTGTAGGTAAATTCAGATGGGCATGTACAAGAGTTCATTTCTATTGGTTGCAGAGTGCAAAAGCATGATTGACTTCATCTTCTCCATGAAACCCTTACATTTCCAAGTGACCTGAAGTAGGACATTTACAAAGGATGTGTTTGTGTGTCCGTAGTGAAACGAGCTCTAAGTTGTGTATTCAGTGTTGGAGCGTGACACGCTGTATATAGGATACACAACGATTTGAAGGCACCAACATGCTTCAGACTGAAACTGCTACAAGGTGTGTGTAGCATGCAGGAAGAAGGCTTGTCATTTCAAAGAGAGAAGAGGAAACCAAAATCCAGGTAATGAAACGAGCACACCAGTATGGGAGATGTGCATGTGGACAGCTTCAAGCAGCAGCTCTGTGTGGACTCTTGGAAACAGCGCTGTGAAAAAATTTCGTACGAAGCGGGATTTGGCCAAAGTTGAAAGACCTTCCAAAACCCACCCTAAAGAACTTAGCCAAACAATGAATGTTGCAATAAGCTCCTGCACGAAAGGTGCTCCTCTGACACAACCCCCGAGCAGGTAGCTACATTCTGCACAGTACAAAATGCATATGAATTCCAGGCTGAAAACTCACTCCAGAAGGAGGAAATGCATGTGTTCCTCTCTGAAAGAACACTCAGCAACTAGGCTTTTGCTTGCTCCTTCAAAGTCTTTGTAGAAACGTGTGTTTTCACTGCTTGAATACGTTTTGAGATGCATTGTTTCAATCTCTTGCAAGCCTCATGTTGTTTCTTACACAATGTGGAAAAACACGGAGTATGTTCCCCAAATCACTTGAAATCCAGGGAAACGCACACTGCATCACTCTTGCCCAAACACGCTCTTTCACCTAATGCGTTGAGAACATTCTTTAAAGCAGAAAGGAAGGGCATTATGCAGTGAATTTGACGGGCATCTACAAAAGTCATTTCTACGGGTTGCAGAGCGCAAAAGCATGATTAAGTTCATGTTCTCGATGAAACCCTTACATTTCCAAGTGACCTGAAGTAGGACTCTTACAAAAGGATGCGTTTGCGTGTGTGTGCTGAAACGAGCTCTAAGTTGTGTATTCAGTGTTGGATAGTGACACACTCTACATAGGTTACACAGCGTTTTGAGGCACCAACATGCTTCAAACTGAAACTGCTACAAGGTGTGTGTAGCATGCAGAAAGAAGGCTTGTCATTTCAAAGAAAGAAGAGGAAACCAAAATCCAGGTAGTGTAACGAGAACACCAGTATGGGAGATGTGCATGTGGACAGGTTCAAAGAGAAGCTCTGTGTGGACACTTGGAAACATCGCTGTGACAAAATTTCGTACGAAGGGGCATTTGTCCAAAGATGAAAGACCTTCCAAAACCAACCCTAAAGAACTTAGCTAAACAACGAATGTTGCAATCAGCTCCTGCACGAAAGGTGCTTCTATGACACAACCCCTGAACAGGTAGCTACATTCTGCGCAGTACAAAATGCATATGAACTCCAGGCTGAAAACTCACTCCAGAAGGTGGAAATGCATGTGTTTTGCTCTGAAACAACACTCAGGCACTAGGCTTTTGCTTGCCCCTTCAAAGTCTTTGTAGAAACGTGTGTTTTCACTGTTTGAATACGTTTTGAGATGCATTGTTTCAATCTCTTGCAAGCCTCATGTTGTTTCTTACACAATGTGGAAAAAAAAGGAGTATGTTTCCCAAACAGGTTAAAATCCAGGAAAACGCACACTGCATCACTCTTTCCCAAACACGCTCTTTCAACTGATGCGTTGAGAGCATTCTTTAAAGCAGAAAGGAAGGGCCTTTTCCAGTGAAATTCAGACGGGCATCTACAAAAGTCATATATATTGGATGCAGAGTGCAATAGCATGATGGACTTCATGTTCTCGATGAAAACCTTACATTTCAAAGAGACCTGAAGTAGGAATTTCACAAAAAGACGTGTTTGCGTCTCTCCTGTGAAAGGAGCTCTAACTTGTGTATTCAGTGCTTGAGAGTGTAACACTCTACATAGGTTACACAGCGTTTTGAGAGCACCAACATGCTTAAAACTGAAACTGCTACAAAGTGTGTGTAGCATACAGAAAGAAGGCTTGTCATTTCAAAGAAAGAAGAGGAAACCAAAATCCAGGTAGTGAAACGAGCACACCATTATGGGAGATGTGCATGTGGATAGCTTCAAGCAGCAGCTCTGTGTGGACACTTGGAAACAGCGCTCTGAAAAAATTTCTTAGGGGCGGGATTTGGGCAAAGTTGAAAGACCTTCCAAAACCCACCCTACGGAACTTAGCCAAACTATGAATGTTGCCATAAGCTCCTGAACGAAAGGTGCTTCTATGACACAACCCCCGAGCAGGTAGCTACATTCTGCACAGTACAAAATGCATATGAATTCCTGTCTGAAAACTCACTCCAGAAGGATGAAATGCGTGTGTTTCTCTCTGAAAGAAAACTCAGCCACTAGGCTTTTGCTTGCTCCTTCAAAGTCTTTATAGAAACGTGTGTTTTCACTCCTGGAATACGTTTTGGGATGCATTGTTTCAATTTCTTGCAAGCCTCATGTTATATCTAACTCAATGTCAAAAAATAAGGAGTATGTTTCCCAAATCATTTGAAATCCAGGAAAAGGCACACTGCATCACTCTTGCTCAAACACGCTCTTTCTCCTAATGTGTTGAGAACTTTCAACAAACCGGAAAAGAAGGGCACTTTGTAGGTAAATTCAGATGGGCATGTACAAGAGTTCATTTCTATTGGTTGCAGAGTGCAAAAGCATGATTGACTTCATCTTCTCCATGAAACCCTTACATTTCCAAGTGACCTGAAGTAGGACATTTACAAAGGATGTGTTTGTGTGTCCGTAGTGAAACGAGCTCTAAGTTGTGTATTCAGTGTTGGAGCGTGACACGCTGTATATAGGATACACAACGATTTGAAGGCACCAACATGCTTCAGACTGAAACTGCTACAAGGTGTGTGTAGCATGCAGGAAGAAGGCTTGTCATTTCAAAGAGAGAAGAGGAAACCAAAATCCAGGTACTGAAACGAGCACACCAGTATGGGAGATGTGCATGTGGACAGCTTCAAGCAGCAGCTCTGTGTGGACTCTTGGAAACAGCGCTGTGAAAAAATTTCGTACGAAGCGGGATTTGGCCAAAGTTGAAAGACCTTCCAAAACCAACCCTAAAGAACTTAGCCAAACAATGAATGTTGCAATAAGCTCCTGCACGAAAGGTGCTCCTCTGACACAACCCCCGAGCAGGTAGCTACATTCTGCACAGTACAAAATGCATATGAATTCCAGGCTGAAAACTCACTCCAGAAGGAGGAAATGCATGTGTTCCTCTCTGAAAGAACACTCAGCAACTAGGCTTTTGCTTGCTCCTTCAAAGTCTTTGTAGAAACGTGTGTTTTCACTGCTTGAATACGTTTTGAGATGCATTGTTTCAATCTCTTGCAAGCCTCATGTTGTTTCTTACACAATGTGGAAAAACACGGAGTATGTTCCCCAAATCACTTGAAATCCAGGGAAACGCACACTGCATCACTCTTGCCCAAACACGCTCTTTCACCTAATGCGTTGAGAACATTCTTTAAAGCAGAAAGGAAGGGCATTATGCAGTTAATTTGACGGGCATCTACAAAAGTCATTTCTATGGGTTGCAGAGCGCAAAAGCATGATTAAGTTCATGTTCTCGATGAAACCCTTACATTTCCAAGTGACCTGAAGTAGGACTCTTACAAAAGGATGCGTTTGCGTGTGTGTGCTGAAACGAGCTCTAAGTTGTGTATTCAGTGTTGGATAGTGACACACTCTACATAGGTTACACAGCGTTTTGAGGCACCAACATGCTTCAAACTGAAACTGCTACAAGGTGTGTGTAGCATGCAGAAAGAAGGCTTGTCATTTCAAAGAAAGAAGAGGAAACCAAAATCCAGGTAGTGTAACGAGAACACCAGTATGGGAGATGTGCATGTGGACAGGTTCAAAGAGAAGCTCTGTGTGGACACTTGGAAACATCGCTGTGACAAAATATCGTACGAAGGGGCATTTGTCCAAAGTTGAAAGACCTTCCAAAACCAACCCTAAAGAACTTAGCTAAACAACGAATGTTGCAATCAGCTCCTGCACGAAAGGTGCTTCTATGACACAACCCCCGAGCAGCTAGCTACATTCTGCACAGTACAAAATGCATATGAATTCCTGTCTGAAAACTCACTCCAGAAGGATGAAATGCGTGTGTTTCTCTCTGAAAGAACACTCAGCCACTAGTCTTTTGCTTGCTCCTTCAAAGTCTTTATAGAAACGTGTGTTTTCACTCCTGGAATACGTTTTGGGATGCATTGTTTCAATCTCTTGCAAGCCTCATGTTATATCTTACTCAATGTGAAAAAATAAGGAGTATGTTTCCCAAATCATTTGAAATCCAGGAAAAGGCACACTGCATCACTCTTGCTCAAACACGCTCTTTCCCTAATGTGTTGAGAACTTTCAACAAACCGGAAAGGAAGGGCACTTTGTAGGTAAATTCAGATGGGCATGTACAAGAGTTCATTTCTATTGGTTGCAGAGTGCAAAAGCATGATTGACTTCATCTTCTCCATGAAACCCTTACATTTCCAAGTGACCTGAAGGAGGACATTTACAAAGGATGTGTTCGTGTGTCCATAGCGAAACGAGCTCTAAGTTGTGTATTCAGTGTTGGATAGTGACACACTCTACATAGGTTACACAGCGTTTTGAAGGCACCAACATGCTTCAAACTGAAACTGCTACAAGGTGTGTGTAGCATGCAGAAAGAAGGCTTGTCATTTCAAAGAAAGAAGAGGAAACCAAAATCCAGGTAGTGTAACGAGAACACCAGTATGGGAGATGTGCATGTGGACAGGTTCAAAGAGAAGCTCTGTGTGGACACTTGGAAACATCGCTGTGACAAAATTTCGTACGAAGGGGCATTTGTCCAAAGTTGAAAGACCTTCCAAAACCAACCCTAAAGAACTTAGCTAAACAACGAATGTTGCAATCAGCTCCTGCACGAAAGGTGCTTCTATGACACAACCCCTGAACAGGTAGCTACATTCTGCGCAGTACAAAATGCATATGAACTCCAGGCTGAAAACTCACTCCAGAAGGAGGAAATGCATGTGTTTTGCTCTGAAACAACACTCAGGCACTAGGCTTTTGCTTGCCCCTTCAAAGTCTTTGTAGAAACGTGTGTTTTCACTGTTTGAATACGTTTTGAGATGCATTGTTTCAATCCCTTGCAAGCCTCATGTTGTTTCTTACACAATGTGGAAAAAAAAGGAGTATGTTTCCCAAACAGCTTAAAATCCAGGAAAACGCACACTGCATCACTCTTTCCCAAACACGCTCTTTCAACTGATGCGTTGAGAGCATTCTTTAAAGCAGAAAGGAAGGGCCTTTTCCAGTGAAATTCAGACGGGCATCTACAAAAGTCATATATATTGGATGCAGAGTGCAATAGCATGATGGACTTCATGTTCTCGATGAAAACCTTACATTTCAAAGAGACCTGAAGTAGGAATTTCACAAAAAGACGTGTTTGCGTCTCTCCTGTGAAAGGAGCTCTAACTTGTGTATTCAGTGCTTGAGAGTGTAACACTCTACATAGGTTACACAGCGTTTTGAGAGCACCAACATGCTTAAAACTGAAACTGCTACAAAGTGTGTGTAGCATACAGGAAGAAGGCTTGTCATTTCAAAGAAAGAAGAGGAAACCAAAATCCAGGTAGTGAAACGAGCACACCATTATGGGAGATGTGCATGTGGATAGCTTCAAGCAGCAGCTCTGTGTGGACACTTGGAAACAGCGCTCTGAAAAAATTTCTTAGGGGCGGGATTTGGGCAAAGTTGAAAGACCTTCCAAAACCCACCCTACGGAACTTAGCCAAACTATGAATGTTGCAATAAGCTCCTGAACGAAAGGTGCTTCTATGACACAACCCCCGAGCAGGTAGCTACATTCTGCACAGTACAAAATGCATATGAATTCCTGTCTGAAAACTCACTCCAGAAGGATGAAATGCGTGTGTTTCTCTCTGAAAGAACACTCAGCCACTAGGCTTTTGCTTGCTCCTTCAAAGTCTTTATAGAAACGTGTGTTTTCACTCCTGGAATACGTTTTGGGATGCATTGTTTCAATCTCTTGCAAGCCTCATGTTATATCTTACTCAATGTGAAAAAATAAGGAGTATGTTTCCCAAATCATTTGAAATCCAGGAAAAGGCACACTGCATCACTCTTGCTCAAACACGCTCTTTCTCCTAATGTGTTGAGAACTTTCAACAAACCGGAAAAGAAGGGCACTTTGTAGGTAAATTCAGATGGGCATGTACAAGAGTTCATTTCTATTGGTTGCAGAGTGCAAAAGCATGATTGACTTCATCTTCTCCATGAAACCCTTACATTTCCAAGTGACCTGAAGTAGGACATTTACAAAGGATGTGTTTGTGTGTCCATAGTGAAACGAGCTCTAAGTTGTGTATTCAGTGTTGGAGCGTGACACGCTGTATATAGGATACACAACGATTTGAAGGCACCAACATGCTTCAGACTGAAACTGCTACAAGGTGTGTGTAGCATGCAGGAAGAAGGCTTGTCATTTCAAAGAGAGAAGAGGAAACCAAAATCCAGGTACTGAAACGAGCACACCAGTATGGGAGATGTGCATGTGGACAGCTTCAAGCAGCAGCTCTGTGTGGACTCTTGGAAACAGCGCTGTGAAAAAATTTTGTACGAAGCGGGATTTGGCCAAAGTTGAAAGACCTTCCAAAACCAACCCTAAAGAACTTAGCCAAACAATGAATGTTGCAATAAGCTCCTGCACGAAAGGTGCTCCTCTGACACAACCCCCGAGCAGGTAGCTACATTCTGCACAGTACAAAATGCATATGAATTCCAGGCTGAAAACTCACTCCAGAAGGAGGAAATGCATGTGTTCCTCTCTGAAAGAACACTCAGCAACTAGGCTTTTGCTTGCTCCTTCAAAGTCTTTGTAGAAACGTGTGTTTTCACTGCTTGAATACGTTTTGAGATGCATTGTTTCAATCTCTTGCAAGCCTCATGTTGTTTCTTACACAATGTGGAAAAACACGGAGTATGTTCCCCAAATCACTTGAAATCCAGGGAAACGCACACTGCATCACTCTTGCCCAAACACGCTCTTTCACCTAATGCGTTGAGAACATTCTTTAAAGCAGAAAGGAAGGGCATTATGCAGTGAATTTGACGGGCATCTACAAAAGTCATTTCTATGGGTTGCAGAGCGCAAAAGCATGATTAAGTTCATGTTCTCGATGAAACCCTTACATTTCCAAGTGACCTGAAGTAGGACTCTTACAAAAGGATGCGTTTGCGTGTGTGTGCTGAAACGAGCTCTAAGTTGTGCATTCAGTGTTGGATAGTGACACACTCTACATAGGTTACACAGCGTTTTGAAGGCACCAACATGCTTCAAACTGAAACTGCTACAAGGTGTGTGTAGCATGCAGAAAGAAGGCTTGTCATTTCAGAGAAAGAAGAGGAAACCAAAATCCAGGTAGTGTAACGAGAACACCAGTATGGGAGATGTGCATGTGGACAGGTTCAAAGAGAAGCTCTGTGTGGACACTTGGAAACATCGCTGTGACAAAATTTCGTACGAAGGGGCATTTGTCCAAAGTTGAAAGACCTTCCAAAACCAACCCTAAAGAACTTAGCTAAACAACGAATGTTGCAATCAGCTCCTGCACGAAAGGTGCTTCTATGACACAACCCCTGAACAGGTAGCTACATTCTGCGCAGTACAAAATGCATATGAACTCCAGGCTGAAAACTCACTCCAGAAGGAGGAAATGCATGTGTTTTGCTCTGAAACAACACTCAGGCACTAGGCTTTTGCTTGCCCCTTCAAAGTCTTTGTAGAAACGTGTGTTTTCACTGTTTGAATACGTTTTGAGATGCATTGTTTCAATCTCTTGCAAGCCTCATGTTGTTTCTTACACAATGTGGAAAAAAAAGGAGTATGTTTCCCAAACAGCTTAAAATCCAGGAAAACGCACACTGCATCACTCTTTCCCAAACACGCTCTTTCAACTGATGCGTTGAGAGCATTCTTTAAAGCAGAAAGGAAGGGCCTTTTCCAGTGAAATTCAGACGGGCATCTACAAAAGTCATATATATTGGATGCAGAGTGCAATAGCATGATGGACTTCATGTTCTCGATGAAAACCTTACATTTCAAAGAGACCTGAAGTAGGAATTTCACAAAAAGACGTGTTTGCGTCTCTCCTGTGAAAGGAGCTCTAACTTGTGTATTCAGTGCTTGAGAGTGTAACACTCTACATAGGTTACACAGCGTTTTGAGAGCACCAACATGCTTAAAACTGAAACTGCTACAAAGTGTGTGTAGCATACAGAAAGAAGGCTTGTCATTTCAAAGAAAGAAGAGGAAACCAAAATCCAGGTAGTGAAACGAGCACACCATTATGGGAGATGTGCATGTGGATAGCTTCAAGCAGCAGCTCTGTGTGGACACTTGGAAACAACGCTCTGAAAAAATTTCTTAGGGGCGGGATTTGGGCAAAGTTGAAAGACCTTCCAAAACCCACCCTACGGAACTTAGCCAAACTATGAATGTTGCCATAAGCTCCTGAACGAAAGGTGCTTCTATGACACAACCCCCGAGCAGGTAGCTACATTCTGCACAGTACAAAATGCATATGAATTCCTGTCTGAAAACTCACTCCAGAAGGATGAAATGCGTGTGTTTCTCTCTGAAAGAACACTCAGCCACTAGGCTTTTGCTTGCTCCTTCAAAGTCTTTATAGAAACGTGTGTTTTCACTCCTGGAATACGTTTTGGGATGCATTGTTTCAATCTCTTGCAAGCCTCATGTTATATCTTACTCAATGTCAAAAAATAAGGAGTATGTTTCCCAAATCATTTGAAATCCAGGAAAAGGCACACTGCATCACTCTTGCTCAAACACGCTCTTTCTCCTAATGTGTTGAGAACTTTCAACAAACCGGAAAAGAAGGGCACTTTGTAGGTAAATTCAGATGGGCATGTACAAGAGTTCATTTCTATTGGTTGCAGAGTGCAAAAGCATGATTGACTTCATCTTCTCCATGAAACCCTTACATTTCCAAGTGACCTGAAGTAGGACATTTACAAAGGATGTGTTTGTGTGTCCGTAGTGAAACGAGCTGTAAGTTGTGTATTCAGTGTTGGAGCGTGACACGCTGTATATAGGATACACAACGATTTGAAGGCACCAACATGCTTCAGACTGAAACTGCTACAAGGTGTGTGTAGCATGCAGGAAGAAGGCTTGTCATTTCAAAGAGAGAAGAGGAAACCAAAATCCAGGTACTGAAACGAGCACACCAGTATGGGAGATGTGCATGTGGACAGCTTCAAGCAGCAGCTCTGTGTGGACTCTTGGAAACAGCGCTGTGAAAAAATTTCGTACGAAGCGGGATTTGGCCAAAGTTGAAAGACCTTCCAAAACCAACCCTAAAGAACTTAGCCAAACAATGAATGTTGCAATAAGCTCCTGCACGAAAGGTGCTCCTCTGACACAACCCCCGAGCAGGTAGCTACATTCTGCACAGTACAAAATGCATATGAATTCCAGGCTGAAAACTCACTCCAGAAGGAGGAAATGCATGTGTTCCTCTCTGAAAGAACACTCAGCAACTAGGCTTTTGCTTGCTCCTTCAAAGTCTTTGTAGAAACGTGTGTTTTCACTGCTTGAATACGTTTTGAGATGCATTGTTTCAATCTCTTGCAAGCCTCATGTTGTTTCTTACACAATGTGGAAAAACACGGAGTATGTTCCCCAAATCACTTGAAATCCAGGGAAACGCACACTGCATCACTCTTGCCCAAACACGCTCTTTCACCTAATGCGTTGAGAACATTCTTTAAAGCAGAAAGGAAGGGCATTAGGCAGTGAATTTGACGGGCATCTACAAAAGTCATTTCTATGGGTTGCAGAGCGCAAAAGCATGATTAAGTTCATGTTCTCGATGAAACCCTTACATTTCCAAGTGACCTGAAGTAGGACTCTTACAAAAGGATGCGTTTGCGTGTGTGTGCTGAAACGAGCTCTAAGTTGTGTATTCAGTGTTGGATAGTGACACACTCTACATAGGTTACACAGCGTTTTGAAGGCACCAACATGCTTCAAACTGAAACTGCTACAAGGTGTGTGTAGCATGCAGAAAGAAGGCTTGTCATTTCAAAGAAAGAAGAGGAAACCAAAATCCAGGTAGTGTAACGAGAACACCAGTATGGGAGATGTGCATGTGGACAGGTTCAAAGAGAAGCTCTGTGTGGACACTTGGAAACATCGCTGTGACAAAATTTCGTACGAAGGGGCATTTGTCCAAAGTTGAAAGACCTTCCAAAACCAACCCTAAAGAACTTAGCTAAACAACGAATGTTGCAATCAGCTCCTGCACGAAAGGTGCTTCTATGACACAACCCCTGAACAGGTAGCTACATTCTGCGCAGTACAAAATGCATATGAACTCCAGGCTGAAAACTCACTCCAGAAGGAGGAAATGCATGTGTTTTGCTCTGAAACAACACTCAGGCACTAGGCTTTTGCTTGCCCCTTCAAAGTCTTTGTAGAAACGTGTGTTTTCACTGTTTGAATACGTTTTGAGATGCATTGTTTCAATCTCTTGCAAGCCTCATGTTGTTTCTTACACAATGTGGAAAAAAAAGGAGTATGTTTCCCAAACAGCTTAAAATCCAGGAAAACGCACAGTGCATCACTCTTTCCCAAACACGCTCTTTCAACTGATGCGTTGAGAGCATTCTTTAAAGCAGAAAGGAAGGGCCTTTTCCAGTGAAATTCAGACGGGCATCTACAAAAGTCATATATATTGGATGCAGAGTGCAATAGCATGATGGACTTCATGTTCTCGATGAAAACCTTACATTTCAAAGAGACCTGAAGTAGGAATTTCACAAAAAGACGTGTTTGCGTCTCTCCTGTGAAAGGAGCTCTAACTTGTGTATTCAGTGCTTGAGAGGGTAACACTCTACATAGGTTACACAGCGTTTTGAGAGCACCAACATGCTTAAAACTGAAACTGCTACAAAGTGTGTGTAGCATACAGGAAGAAGGCTTGTCATTTCAAAGAAAGAAGAGGAAACCAAAATCCAGGTAGTGAAACGAGCACACCATTATGGGAGATGTGCATGTGGATAGCTTCAAGCAGCAGCTCTGTGTGGACACTTGGAAACAGCGCTCTGAAAAAATTTCTTAGGGGCGGGATTTGGGCAAAGTTGAAAGACCTTCCAAAACCCACCCTACGGAACTTAGCCAAACTATGAATGTTGCCATAAGCTCCTGAACGAAAGGTGCTTCTATGACACAACCCCCGAGCAGGTAGCTACATTCTGCACAGTACAAAATGCATATGAATTCCTGTCTGAAAACTCACTCCAGAAGGATGAAATGCGTGTGTTTCTCTCTGAAAGAACACTCAGCCACTAGGCTTTTGCTTGCTCCTTCAAAGTCTTTATAGAAACGTGTGTTTTCACTCCTGGAATACGTTTTGGGATGCATTGTTTCAATCTCTTGCAAGCCTCATGTTATATCTTACTCAATGTGAAAAAATAAGGAGTATGTTTCCCAAATCATTTGAAATCCAGGAAAAGGCACACTGCATCACTCTTGCTCAAACACGCTCTTTCTCCTAATGTGTTGAGAACTTTCAACAAACCGGAAAAGAAGGGCACTTTGTAGGTAAATTCAGATGGGCATGTACAAGAGTTCATTTCTATTGGTTGCAGAGTGCAAAAGCATGATTGACTTCATCTTCTCCATGAAACCCTTACATTTCCAAGTGACCTGAAGTAGGACATTTACAAAGGATGTGTTTGTGTGTCCGTAGTGAAACGAGCTCTAAGTTGTGTATTCAGTGTTGGAGCGTGACACGCTGTATATAGGATACACAACGATTTGAAGGCACCAACATGCTTCAGACTGAAACTGCTACAAGGTGTGTGTAGCATGCAGGAAGAAGGCTTGTCATTTCAAAGAGAGAAGAGGAAACCAAAATCCAGGTACTGAAACGAGCACACCAGTATGGGAGATGTGCATGTGGACAGCTTCAAGCAGCAGCTCTGTGTGGACTCTTGGAAACAGCGCTGTGAAAAAATTTCGTACGAAGCGGGATTTGGCCAAAGTTGAAAGACCTTCCAAAACCAACCCTAAAGAACTTAGCCAAACAATGAATGTTGCAATAAGCTCCTGCACGAAAGGTGCTCCTCTGACACAACCCCCGAGCAGGTAGCTACATTCTGCACAGTACAAAATGCATATGAATTCCAGGCTGAAAACTCACTCCAGAAGGAGGAAATGCATGTGTTCCTCTCTGAAAGAACACTCAGCAACTAGGCTTTTGCTTGCTCCTTCAAAGTCTTTGTAGAAACGTGTGTTTTCACTGCTTGAATACGTTTTGAGATGCATTGTTTCAATCTCTTGCAAGCCTCATGTTGTTTCTTACACAATGTGGAAAAACACGGAGTATGTTCCCCAAATCACTTGAAATCCAGGGAAACGCACACTGCATCACTCTTGCCCAAACACGCTCTTTCACCTAATGCGTTGAGAACATTCTTTAAAGCAGAAAGGAAGGGCATTAGGCAGTGAATTTGACGGGCATCTACAAAAGTCATTTCTATGGGTTGCAGAGCGCAAAAGCATGATTAAGTTCATGTTCTCGATGAAACCCTTACATTTCCAAGTGACCTGAAGTAGGACTCTTACAAAAGGATGCGTTTGCGTGTGTGTGCTGAAACGAGCTCTAAGTTGTGTATTCAGTGTTGGATAGTGACACACTCTACATAGGTTACACAGCGTTTTGAAGGCACCAACATGCTTCAAACTGAAACTGCTACAAGGTGTGTGTAGCATGCAGAAAGAAGGCTTGTCATTTCAAAGAAAGAAGAGGAAACCAAAATCCAGGTAGTGTAACGAGAACACCAGTATGGGAGATGTGCATGTGGACAGGTTCAAAGAGAAGCTCTGTGTGGACACTTGGAAACATCGCTGTGACAAAATTTCGTACGAAGGGGCATTTGTCCAAAGTTGAAAGACCTTCCAAAACCAACCCTAAAGAACTTAGCTAAACAACGAATGTTGCAATCAGCTCCTGCACGAAAGGTGCTTCTATGACACAACCCCTGAACAGGTAGCTACATTCTGCGCAGTACAAAATGCATATGAACTCCAGGCTGAAAACTCACTCCAGAAGGAGGAAATGCATGTGTTTTGCTCTGAAACAACACTCAGGCACTAGGCTTTTGCTTGCCCCTTCAAAGTCTTTGTAGAAACGTGTGTTTTCACTGTTTGAATACGTTTTGAGATGCATTGTTTCAATCTCTTGCAAGCCTCATGTTGTTTCTTACACAATGTGGAAAAAAAAGGAGTATGTTTCCCAAACAGCTTAAAATCCAGGAAAACGCACACTGCATCACTCTTTCCCAAACACGCTCTTTCAACTGATGCGTTGAGAGCATTCTTTAAAGCAGAAAGGAAGGGCCTTTTCCAGTGAAATTCAGACGGGCATCTACAAAAGTCATATATATTGGATGCAGAGTGCAATAGCATGATGGACTTCATGTTCTCGATGAAAACCTTACATTTCAAAGAGACCTGAAGTAGGAATTTCACAAAAAGACGTGTTTGCGTCTCTCCTGTGAAAGGAGCTCTAACTTGTGTATTCAGTGCTTGAGAGGGTAACACTCTACATAGGTTACACAGCGTTTTGAGAGCACCAACATGCTTAAAACTGAAACTGCTACAAAGTGTGTGTAGCATACAGGAAGAAGGCTTGTCATTTCAAAGAAAGAAGAGGAAACCAAAATCCAGGTAGTGAAACGAGCACACCATTATGGGAGATGTGCATGTGGATAGCTTCAAGCAGCAGCTCTGTGTGGACACTTGGAAACAGCGCTCTGAAAAAATTTCTTAGGGGCGGGATTTGGGCAAAGTTGAAAGACCTTCCAAAACCCACCCTACGGAACTTAGCCAAACTATGAATGTTGCCATAAGCTCCTGAACGAAAGGTGCTTCTATGACACAACCCCCGAGCAGGTAGCTACATTCTGCACAGTACAAAATGCATATGAATTCCTGTCTGAAAACTCACTCCAGAAGGATGAAATGCGTGTGTTTCTCTCTGAAAGAACACTCAGCCACTAGGCTTTTGCTTGCTCCTTCAAAGTCTTTATAGAAACGTGTGTTTTCACTCCTGGAATACGTTTTGGGATGCATTGTTTCAATCTCTTGCAAGCCTCATGTTATATCTTACTCAATGTGAAAAAATAAGGAGTATGTTTCCCAAATCATTTGAAATCCAGGAAAAGGCACACTGCATCACTCTTGCTCAAACACGCTCTTTCTCCTAATGTGTTGAGAACTTTCAACAAACCGGAAAAGAAGGGCACTTTGTAGGTAAATTCAGATGGGCATGTACAAGAGTTCATTTCTATTGGTTGCAGAGTGCAAAAGCATGATTGACTTCATCTTCTCCATGAAACCCTTACATTTCCAAGTGACCTGAAGTAGGACATTTACAAAGGATGTGTTTGTGTGTCCGTAGTGAAACGAGCTCTAAGTTGTGTATTCAGTGTTGGAGCGTGACACGCTGTATATAGGATACACAACGATTTGAAGGCACCAACATGCTTCAGACTGAAACTGCTACAAGGTGTGTGTAGCATGCAGGAAGAAGGCTTGTCATTTCAAAGAGAGAAGAGGAAACCAAAATCCAGGTACTGAAACGAGCACACCAGTATGGGAGATGTGCATGTGGACAGCTTCAAGCAGCAGCTCTGTGTGGACTCTTGGAAACAGCGCTGTGAAAAAATTTCGTACGAAGCGGGATTTGGCCAAAGTTGAAAGACCTTCCAAAACCAACCCTAAAGAACTTAGCCAAACAATGAATGTTGCAATAAGCTCCTGCACGAAAGGTGCTCCTCTGACACAACCCCCGAGCAGGTAGCTACATTCTGCACAGTACAAAATGCATATGAATTCCAGGCTGAAAACTCACTCCAGAAGGAGGAAATGCATGTGTTCCTCTCTGAAAGAACACTCAGCAACTAGGCTTTTGCTTGCTCCTTCAAAGTCTTTGTAGAAACGTGTGTTTTCACTGCTTGAATACGTTTTGAGATGCATTGTTTCAATCTCTTGCAAGCCTCATGTTGTTTCTTACACAATGTGGAAAAACACGGAGTATGTTCCCCAAATCACTTGAAATCCAGGGAAACGCACACTGCATCACTCTTGCCCAAACACGCTCTTTCACCTAATGCGTTGAGAACATTCTTTAAAGCAGAAAGGAAGGGCATTATGCAGTGAATTTGACGGGCATCTACAAAAGTCATTTCTATGGGTTGCAGAGCGCAAAAGCATGATTAAGTTCATGTTCTCGATGAAACCCTTACATTTCCAAGTGACCTGAAGTAGGACTCTTACAAAAGGATGCGTTTGCGTGTGTGTGCTGAAACGAGCTCTAAGTTGTGTATTCAGTGTTGGATAGTGACACACTCTACATAGGTTACACAGCGTTTTGAAGGCACCAACATGCTTCAAACTGAAACTGCTACAAGGTGTGTGTAGCATGCAGAAAGAAGGCTTGTCATTTCAAAGAAAGAAGAGGAAACCAAAATCCAGGTAGTGTAACGAGAACACCAGTATGGGAGATGTGCATGTGGACAGGTTCAAAGAGAAGCTCTGTGTGGACACTTGGAAACATCGCTGTGACAAAATTTCGTACGAAGGGGCATTTGTCCAAAGTTGAAAGACCTTCCAAAACCAACCCTAAAGAACTTAGCTAAACAACGAATGTTGCAATCAGCTCCTGCACGAAAGGTGCTTCTATGACACAACCCCTGAACAGGTAGCTACATTCTGCGCAGTACAAAATGCATATGAACTCCAGGCTGAAAACTCACTCCAGAAGGAGGAAATGCATGTGTTTTGCTCTGAAACAACACTCAGGCACTAGGCTTTTGCTTGCCCCTTCAAAGTCTTTGTAGAAACGTGTGTTTTCACTGTTTGAATACGTTTTGAGATGCATTGTTTCAATCTCTTGCAAGCCTCATGTTGTTTCTTACACAATGTGGAAAAAAAAGGAGTATGTTTCCCAAACAGCTTAAAATCCAGGAAAACGCACACTGCATCACTCTTTCCCAAACACGCTCTTTCAACTGATGCGTTGAGAGCATTCTTTAAAGCAGAAAGGAAGGGCCTTTTCCAGTGAAATTCAGACGGGCATCTACAAAAGTCATATATATTGGATGCAGAGTGCAATAGCATGATGGACTTCATGTTCTCGATGAAAACCTTACATTTCAAAGAGACCTGAAGTAGGAATTTCACAAAAAGACGTGTTTGCGTCTCTCCTGTGAAAGGAGCTCTAACTTGTGTATTCAGTGCTTGAGAGGGTAACACTCTACATAGGTTACACAGCGTTTTGAGAGCACCAACATGCTTAAAACTGAAACTGCTACAAAGTGTGTGTAGCATACAGGAAGAAGGCTTGTCATTTCAAAGAAAGAAGAGGAAACCAAAATCCAGGTAGTGAAACGAGCACACCATTATGGGAGATGTGCATGTGGATAGCTTCAAGCAGCAGCTCTGTGTGGACACTTGGAAACAGCGCTCTGAAAAAATTTCTTAGGGGCGGGATTTGGGCAAAGTTGAAAGACCTTCCAAAACCCACCCTACGGAACTTAGCCAAACTATGAATGTTGCCATAAGCTCCTGAACGAAAGGTGCTTCTATGACACAACCCCCGAGCAGGTAGCTACATTCTGCACAGTACAAAATGCATATGAATTCCTGTCTGAAAACTCACTCCAGAAGGATGAAATGCGTGTGTTTCTCTCTGAAAGAACACTCAGCCACTAGGCTTTTGCTTGCTCCTTCAAAGTCTTTATAGAAACGTGTGTTTTCACTCCTGGAATACGTTTTGGGATGCATTGTTTCAATCTCTTGCAAGCCTCATGTTATATCTTACTCAATGTGAAAAAATAAGGAGTATGTTTCCCAAATCATTTGAAATCCAGGAAAAGGCACACTGCATCACTCTTGCTCAAACACGCTCTTTCTCCTAATGTGTTGAGAACTTTCAACAAACCGGAAAAGAAGGGCACTTTGTAGGTAAATTCAGATGGGCATGTACAAGAGTTCATTTCTATTGGTTGCAGAGTGCAAAAGCATGATTGACTTCATCTTCTCCATGAAACCCTTACATTTCCAAGTGACCTGAAGTAGGACATTTACAAAGGATGTGTTTGTGTGTCCGTAGTGAAACGAGCTCTAAGTTGTGTATTCAGTGTTGGAGCGTGACACGCTGTATATAGGATACACAACGATTTGAAGGCACCAACATGCTTCAGACTGAAACTGCTACAAGGTGTGTGTAGCATGCAGGAAGAAGGCTTGTCATTTCAAAGAGAGAAGAGGAAACCAAAATCCAGGTACTGAAACGAGCACACCAGTATGGGAGATGTGCATGTGGACAGCTTCAAGCAGCAGCTCTGTGTGGACTCTTGGAAACAGCGCTGTGAAAAAATTTTGTACGAAGCGGGATTTGGCCAAAGTTGAAAGACCTTCCAAAACCAACCCTAAAGAACTTAGCCAAACAATGAATGTTGCAATAAGCTCCTGCACGAAAGGTGCTCCTCTGACACAACCCCCGAGCAGGTAGCTACATTCTGCACAGTACAAAATGCATATGAATTCCAGGCTGAAAACTCACTCCAGAAGGAGGAAATGCATGTGTTCCTCTCTGAAAGAACACTCAGCAACTAGGCTTTTCTTGCTCCTTCAAAGTCTTTGTAGAAACGTGTGTTTTCACTGCTTGAATACGTTTTGAGATGCATTGTTTCAATCTCTTGCAAGCCTCATGTTGTTTCTTACACAATGTGGAAAAACACGGAGTATGTTCCCCAAATCACTTGAAATCCAGGGAAACGCACACTGCATCACTCTTGCCCAAACACGCTCTTTCACCTAATGCGTTGAGAACATTCTTTAAAGCAGAAAGGAAGGGCATTATGCAGTGAATTTGACGGGCATCTACAAAAGTCATTTCTATGGGTTGCAGAGCGCAAAAGCATGATTAAGTTCATGTTCTCGATGAAACCCTTACATTTCCAAGTGACCTGAAGTAGGACTCTTACAAAAGGATGCGTTTGCGTGTGTGTGCTGAAACGAGCTCTAAGTTGTGTATTCAGTGTTGGATAGTGACACACTCTACATAGGTTACACAGCGTTTTGAAGGCACCAACATGCTTCAAACTGAAACTGCTACAAGGTGTGTGTAGCATGCAAAAAGAAGGCTTGTCATTTCAAAGAAAGAAGAGGAAACCAAAATCCAGGTAGTGTAACGAGAACACCAGTATGGGAGATGTGCATGTGGACAGGTTCAAAGAGAAGCTCTGTGTGGACACTTGGAAACATCGCTGTGACAAAATTTCGTACGAAGGGGCATTTGTCCAAAGTTGAAAGACCTTCCAAAACCAACCCTAAAGAACTTAGCTAAACAACGAATGTTGCAATCAGCTCCTGCACGAAAGGTGCTTCTATGACACAACCCCTGAACAGGTAGCTACATTCTGCGCAGTACAAAATGCATATGAACTCCAGGCTGAAAACTCACTCCAGAAGGAGGAAATGCATGTGTTTTGCTCTGAAACAACACTCAGGCACTAGGCTTTTGCTTGCCCCTTCAAAGTCTTTGTAGAAACGTGTGTTTTCACTGTTTGAATACGTTTTGAGATGCATTGTTTCAATCTCTTGCAAGCCTCATGTTGTTTCTTACACAATGTGGAAAAAAAAGGAGTATGTTTCCCAAACAGCTTAAAATCCAGGAAAACGCACACTGCATCACTCTTTCCCAAACACGCTCTTTCAACTGATGCGTTGAGAGCATTCTTTAAAGCAGAAAGGAAGGGCCTTTTCCAGTGAAATTCAGACGGGCATCTACAAAAGTCATATATATTGGATGCAGAGTGCAATAGCATGATGGACTTCATGTTCTCGATGAAAACCTTACATTTCAAAGAGACCTGAAGTAGGAATTTCACAAAAAGACGTGTTTGCGTCTCTCCTGTGAAAGGAGCTCTAACTTGTGTATTCAGTGCTTGAGAGGGTAACACTCTACATAGGTTACACAGCGTTTTGAGAGCACCAACATGCTTAAAACTGAAACTGCTACAAAGTGTGTGTAGCATACAGGAAGAAGGCTTGTCATTTCAAAGAAAGAAGAGGAAACCAAAATCCAGGTAGTGAAACGAGCACACCATTATGGGAGATGTGCATGTGGATAGCTTCAAGCAGCAGCTCTGTGTGGACACTTGGAAACAGCGCTCTGAAAAAATTTCTTAGGGGCGGGATTTGGGCAAAGTTGAAAGACCTTCCAAAACCCACCCTACGGAACTTAGCCAAACTATGAATGTTGCAATAAGCTCCTGAACGAAAGGTGCTTCTATGACACAACCCCCGAGCAGGTAGCTACATTCTGCACAGTACAAAATGCATATGAATTCCTGTCTGAAAACTCACTCCAGAAGGATGAAATGCGTGTGTTTCTCTCTGAAAGAACACTCAGCCACTAGGCTTTTGCTTGCTCCTTCAAAGTCTTTATAGAAACGTGTGTTTTCACTCCTGGAATACGTTTTGGGATGCATTGTTTCAATCTCTTGCAAGCCTCATGTTATATCTTACTCAATGTGAAAAAATAAAGAGTATGTTTCCCAAATCATTTGAAATCCAGGAAAAGGCACACTGCATCACTCTTGCTCAAACACGCTCTTTCTCCTAATGTGTTGAGAACTTTCAACAAACCGGAAAAGAAGGGCACTTTGTAGGTAAATTCAGATGGGCATGTACAAGAGTTCATTTCTATTGGTTGCAGAGTGCAAAAGCATGATTGACTTCATCTTCTCCATGAAACCCTTACATTTCCAAGTGACCTGAAGTAGGACATTTACAAAGGATGTGTTTGTGTGTCCGTAGTGAAACGAGCTCTAAGTTGTGTATTCAGTGTTGGAGCGTGACACGCTGTATATAGGATACACAACGATTTGAAGGCACCAACATGCTTCAGACTGAAACTGCTACAAGGTGTGTGTAGCATGCAGGAAGAAGGCTTGTCATTTCAAAGAGAGAAGAGGAAACCAAAATCCAGGTACTGAAACGAGCACACCAGTATGGGAGATGTGCATGTGGACAGCTTCAAGCAGCAGCTCTGTGTGGACTCTTGGAAACAGCGCTGTGAAAAAATTTTGTACGAAGCGGGATTTGGCCAAAGTTGAAAGACCTTCCAAAACCAACCCTAAAGAACTTAGCCAAACAATGAATGTTGCAATAAGCTCCTGCACGAAAGGTGCTCCTCTGACACAACCCCCGAGCAGGTAGCTACATTCTGCACAGTACAAAATGCATATGAATTCCAGGCTGAAAACTCACTCCAGAAGGAGGAAATGCATGTGTTCCTCTCTGAAAGAACACTCAGCAACTAGGCTTTTGCTTGCTCCTTCAAAGTCTTTGTAGAAACGTGTGTTTTCACTGCTTGAATACGTTTTGAGATGCATTGTTTCAATCTCTTGCAAGCCTCATGTTGTTTCTTACACAATGTGGAAAAACACGCAGTATGTTCCCCAAATCACTTGAAATCCAGGGAAACGCACACTGCATCACTCTTGCCCAAACACGCTCTTTCACCTAATGCGTTGAGAACATTCTTTAAAGCAGAAAGGAAGGGCATTATGCAGTGAATTTGACGGGCATCTACAAAAGTCATTTCTATGGGTTGCAGAGCGCAAAAGCATGATTAAGTTCATGTTCTCGATGAAACCCTTACATTTCCAAGTGACCTGAAGTAGGACTCTTACAAAAGGATGCGTTTGCGTGTGTGTGCTGAAAGGAGCTCTAAGTTGTGTATTCAGTGTTGGATAGTGACACACTCTACATAGGTTACACAGCGTTTTGAAGGCACCAACATGCTTCAAACTGAAACTGCTACAAGGTGTGTGTAGCATGCAGAAAGAAGGCTTGTCATTTCAAAGAAAGAAGAGGAAACCAAAATCCAGGTAGTGTAACGAGAACACCAGTATGGGAGATGTGCATGTGGACAGGTTCAAAGAGAAGCTCTGTGTGGACACTTGGAAACATCGCTGTGACAAAATTTCGTACGAAGGGGCATTTGTCCAAAGTTGAAAGACCTTCCAAAACCAACCCTAAAGAACTTAGCTAAACAACGAATGTTGCAATCAGCTCCTGCACGAAAGGTGCTTCTATGACACAACCCCTGAACAGGTAGCTACATTCTGCGCAGTACAAAATGCATATGAACTCCAGGCTGAAAACTCACTCCAGAAGGAGGAAATGCATGTGTTTTGCTCTGAAACAACACTCAGGCACTAGGCTTTTGCTTGCCCCTTCAAAGTCTTTGTAGAAACGTGTGTTTTCACTGTTTGAATACGTTTTGAGATGCATTGTTTCAATCTCTTGCAAGCCTCATGTTGTTTCTTACACAATGTGGAAAAAAAAGGAGTATGTTTCCCAAACAGCTTAAAATCCAGGAAAACGCACACTGCATCACTCTTTCCCAAACACGCTCTTTCAACTGATGCGTTGAGAGCATTCTTTAAAGCAGAAAGGAAGGGCCTTTTCCAGTGAAATTCAGACGGGCATCTACAAAAGTCATATATATTGGATGCAGAGTGCAATAGCATGATGGACTTCATGTTCTCGATGAAAACCTTACATTTCAAAGAGACCTGAAGTAGGAATTTCACAAAAAGACGTGTTTGCGTCTCTCCTGTGAAAGGAGCTCTAACTTGTGTATTCAGTGCTTGAGAGTGTAACACTCTACATAGGTTACACAGCGTTTTGAGAGCACCAACATGCTTAAAACTGAAACTGCTACAAAGTGTGTGTAGCATACAGAAAGAAGGCTTGTCATTTCAAAGAAAGAAGAGGAAACCAAAATCCAGGTAGTGAAACGAGCACACCATTATGGGAGATGTGCATGTGGATAGCTTCAAGCAGCAGCTCTGTGTGGACACTTGGAAACAACGCTCTGAAAAAATTTCTTAGGGGCGGGATTTGGGCAAAGTTGAAAGACCTTCCAAAACCCACCCTACGGAACTTAGCCAAACTATGAATGTTGCCATAAGCTCCTGAACGAAAGGTGCTTCTATGACACAACCCCCGAGCAGGTAGCTACATTCTGCACAGTACAAAATGCATATGAATTCCTGTCTGAAAACTCACTCCAGAAGGATGAAATGCGTGTGTTTCTCTCTGAAAGAACACTCAGCCACTAGGCTTTTGCTTGCTCCTTCAAAGTCTTTATAGAAACGTGTGTTTTCACTCCTGGAATACGTTTTGGGATGCATTGTTTCAATCTCTTGCAAGCCTCATGTTATATCTTACTCAATGTGAAAAAATAAGGAGTATGTTTCCCAAATCATTTGAAATCCAGGAAAAGGCACACTGCATCACTCTTGCTCAAACACGCTCTTTCTCCTAATGTGTTGAGAACTTTCAACAAACCGGAAAAGAAGGGCACTTTGTAGGTAAATTCAGATGGGCATGTACAAGAGTTCATTTCTATTGGTTGCAGAGTGCAAAAGCATGATTGACTTCATCTTCTCCATGAAACCCTTACATTTCCAAGTGACCTGAAGTAGGACATTTACAAAGGATGTGTTTGTGTGTCCGTAGTGAAACGAGCTCTAAGTTGTGTATTCAGTGTTGGAGCGTGACACGCTGTATATAGGATACACAACGATTTGAAGGCACCAACATGCTTCAGACTGAAACTGCTACAAGGTGTGTGTAGCATGCAGGAAGAAGGCTTGTCATTTCAAAGAGAGAAGAGGAAACCAAAATCCAGGTACTGAAACGAGCACACCAGTATGGGAGATGTGCATGTGGACAGCTTCAAGCAGCAGCTCTGTGTGGACTCTTGGAAACAGCGCTGTGAAAAAATTTTGTACGAAGCGGGATTTGGCCAAAGTTGAAAGACCTTCCAAAACCAACCCTAAAGAACTTAGCCAAACAATGAATGTTGCAATAAGCTCCTGCACGAAAGGTGCTCCTCTGACACAACCCCCGAGCAGGTAGCTACATTCTGCACAGTACAAAATGCATATGAATTCCAGGCTGAAAACTCACTCCAGAAGGAGGAAATGCATGTGTTCCTCTCTGAAAGAACACTCAGCAACTAGGCTTTTGCTTGCTCCTTCAAAGTCTTTGTAGAAACGTGTGTTTTCACTGCTTGAATACGTTTTGAGATGCATTGTTTCAATCTCTTGCAAGCCTCATGTTGTTTCTTACACAATGTGGAAAAACACGCAGTATGTTCCCCAAATCACTTGAAATCCAGGGAAACGCACACTGCATCACTCTTGCCCAAACACGCTCTTTCACCTAATGCGTTGAGAACATTCTTTAAAGCAGAAAGGAAGGGCATTATGCAGTGAATTTGACGGGCATCTACAAAAGTCATTTCTATGGGTTGCAGAGCGCAAAAGCATGATTAAGTTCATGTTCTCGATGAAACCCTTACATTTCCAAGTGACCTGAAGTAGGACTCTTACAAAAGGATGCGTTTGCGTGTGTGTGCTGAAAGGAGCTCTAAGTTGTGTATTCAGTGTTGGATAGTGACACACTCTACATAGGTTACACAGCGTTTTGAAGGCACCAACATGCTTCAAACTGAAACTGCTACAAGGTGTGTGTAGCATGCAGAAAGAAGGCTTGTCATTTCAAAGAAAGAAGAGGAAACCAAAATCCAGGTAGTGTAACGAGAACACCAGTATGGGAGATGTGCATGTGGACAGGTTCAAAGAGAAGCTCTGTGTGGACACTTGGAAACATCGCTGTGACAAAATTTCGTACGAAGGGGCATTTGTCCAAAGTTGA
Organism: Miniopterus schreibersii; assembly: GCF_964146895.1. NCBI lineage: Eukaryota > Metazoa > Chordata > Mammalia > Chiroptera > Miniopteridae > Miniopterus > Miniopterus schreibersii. The sequence goes on along the minus strand of NC_138118.1, from coordinate 33,977,536 downwards.
AAGACCTTCCAAAACCAACCCTAAAGAACTTAGCTAAACAACGAATGTTGCAATCAGCTCCTGCACGAAAGGTGCTTCTATGACACAACCCCTGAACAGGTAGCTACATTCTGCGCAGTACAAAATGCATATGAACTCCAGGCTGAAAACTCACTCCAGAAGGAGGAAATGCATGTGGTTTGCTCTGAAACAACACTCAGGCACTAGGCTTTTGCTTGCCCCTTCAAAGTCTTTGTAGAAACGTGTGTTTTCACTGTTTGAATACGTTTTGAGATGCATTGTTTCAATCTCTTGCAAGCCTCATGTTGTTTCTTACACAATGTGGAAAAAAAAGGAGTATGTTTCCCAAACAGCTTAAAATCCAGGAAAACGCACACTGCATCACTCTTTCCCAAACACGCTCTTTCAACTGATGCGTTGAGAGCATTCTTTAAAGCAGAAAGGAAGGGCCTTTTCCAGTGAAATTCAGACGGGCATCTACAAAAGTCATATATATTGGATGCAGAGTGCAATAGCATGATGGACTTCATGTTCTCGATGAAAACCTTACATTTCAAAGAGACCTGAAGTAGGAATTTCACAAAAAGACGTGTTTGCGTCTCTCCTGTGAAAGGAGCTCTAACTTGTGTATTCAGTGCTTGAGAGTGTAACACTCTACATAGGTTACACAGCGTTTTGAGAGCACCAACATGCTTAAAACTGAAACTGCTACAAAGTGTGTGTAGCATACAGAAAGAAGGCTTGTCATTTCAAAGAAAGAAGAGGAAACCAAAATCCAGGTAGTGAAACGAGCACACCATTATGGGAGATGTGCATGTGGATAGCTTCAAGCAGCAGCTCTGTGTGGACACTTGGAAACAGCGCTCTGAAAAAATTTCTTAGGGGCGAGATTTGGGCAAAGTTGAAAGACCTTCCAAAACCCACCCTACGGAACTTAGCCAAACTATGAATGTTGCCATAAGCTCCTGAACGAAAGGTGCTTCTATGACACAACCCCCGAGCAGGTAGCTACATTCTGCACAGTACAAAATGCATATGAATTCCTGTCTGAAAACTCACTCCAGAAGGATGAAATGCGTGTGTTTCTCTCTGAAAGAACACTCAGCCACTAGGCTTTTGCTTGCTCCTTCAAAGTCTTTATAGAAACGTGTGTTTTCACTCCTGGAATACGTTTTGGGATGCATTGTTTCAATCTCTTGCAAGCCTCATGTTATATCTTACTCAATGTGAAAAAATAAGGAGTATGTTTCCCAAATCATTTGAAATCCAGGAAAAGGCACACTGCATCACTCTTGCTCAAACACGCTCTTTCTCCTAATGTGTTGAGAACTTTCAACAAACCGGAAAAGAAGGGCACTTTGTAGGTAAATTCAGATGGGCATGTACAAGAGTTCATTTCTATTGGTTGCAGAGTGCAAAAGCATGATTGACTTCATCTTCTCCATGAAACCCTTACATTTCCAAGTGACCTGAAGTAGGACATTTACAAAGGATGTGTTTGTGTGTCCGTAGTGAAACGAGCTCTAAGTTGTGTATTCAGTGTTGGAGCGTGACACGCTGTATATAGGATACACAACGATTTGAAGGCACCAACATGCTTCAGACTGAAACTGCTACAAGGTGTGTGTAGCATGCAGGAAGAAGGCTTGTCATTTCAAAGAGAGAAGAGGAAACCAAAATCCAGGTACTGAAACGAGCACACCAGTATGGGAGATGTGCATGTGGACAGCTTCAAGCAGCAGCTCTGTGTGGACTCTTGGAAACAGCGCTGTGAAAAAATTTTGTACGAAGCGGGATTTGGCCAAAGTTGAAAGACCTTCCAAAACCAACCCTAAAGAACTTAGCCAAACAATGAATGTTGCAATAAGCTCCTGCACGAAAGGTGCTCCTCTGACACAACCCCCGAGCAGGTAGCTACATTCTGCACAGTACAAAATGCATATGAATTCCAGGCTGAAAACTCACTCCAGAAGGAGGAAATGCATGTGTTCCTCTCTGAAAGAACACTCAGCAACTAGGCTTTTGCTTGCTCCTTCAAAGTCTTTGTAGAAACGTGTGTTTTCACTGCTTGAATACGTTTTGAGATGCATTGTTTCAATCTCTTGCAAGCCTCATGTTGTTTCTTACACAATGTGGAAAAACACGCAGTATGTTCCCCAAATCACTTGAAATCCAGGGAAACGCACACTGCATCACTCTTGCCCAAACACGCTCTTTCACCTAATGCGTTGAGAACATTCTTTAAAGCAGAAAGGAAGGGCATTATGCAGTGAATTTGACGGGCATCTACAAAAGTCATTTCTATGGGTTGCAGAGCGCAAAAGCATGATTAAGTTCATGTTCTCGATGAAACCCTTACATTTCCAAGTGACCTGAAGTAGGACTCTTACAAAAGGATGCGTTTGCGTGTGTGTGCTGAAAGGAGCTCTAAGTTGTGTATTCAGTGTTGGATAGTGACACACTCTACATAGGTTACACAGCGTTTTGAAGGCACCAACATGCTTCAAACTGAAACTGCTACAAGGTGTGTGTAGCATGCAGAAAGAAGGCTTGTCATTTCAAAGAAAGAAGAGGAAACCAAAATCCAGGTAGTGTAACGAGAACACCAGTATGGGAGATGTGCATGTGGACAGGTTCAAAGAGAAGCTCTGTGTGGACACTTGGAAACATCGCTGTGACAAAATTTCGTACGAAGGGGCATTTGTCCAAAGTTGAAAGACCTTCCAAAACCAACCCTAAAGAACTTAGCTAAACAACGAATGTTGCAATCAGCTCCTGCACGAAAGGTGCTTCTATGACACAACCCCTGAACAGGTAGCTACATTCTGCGCAGTACAAAATGCATATGAACTCCAGGCTGAAAACTCACTCCAGAAGGAGGAAATGCATGTGGTTTGCTCTGAAACAACACTCAGGCACTAGGCTTTTGCTTGCCCCTTCAAAGTCTTTGTAGAAACGTGTGTTTTCACTGTTTGAATACGTTTTGAGATGCATTGTTTCAATCTCTTGCAAGCCTCATGTTGTTTCTTACACAATGTGGAAAAAAAAGGAGTATGTTTCCCAAACAGCTTAAAATCCAGGAAAACGCACACTGCATCACTCTTTCCCAAACACGCTCTTTCAACTGATGCGTTGAGAGCATTCTTTAAAGCAGAAAGGAAGGGCCTTTTCCAGTGAAATTCAGACGGGCATCTACAAAAGTCATATATATTGGATGCAGAGTGCAATAGCATGATGGACTTCATGTTCTCGATGAAAACCTTACATTTCAAAGAGACCTGAAGTAGGAATTTCACAAAAAGACGTGTTTGCGTCTCTCCTGTGAAAGGAGCTCTAACTTGTGTATTCAGTGCTTGAGAGTGTAACACTCTACATAGGTTACACAGCGTTTTGAGAGAACCAACATGCTTAAAACTGAAACTGCTACAAAGTGTGTGTAGCATACAGAAAGAAGGCTTGTCATTTCAAAGAAAGAAGAGGAAACCAAAATCCAGGTAGTGAAACGAGCACACCATTATGGGAGATGTGCATGTGGATAGCTTCAAGCAGCAGCTCTGTGTGGACACTTGGAAACAGCGCTCTGAAAAAATTTCTTAGGGGCGGGATTTGGGCAAAGTTGAAAGACCTTCCAAAACCCACCCTACGGAACTTAGCCAAACTATGAATGTTGCAATAAGCTCCTGAACGAAAGGTGCTTCTATGACACAACCCCCGAGCAGGTAGCTACATTCTGCACAGTACAAAATGCATATGAATTCCTGTCTGAAAACTCACTCCAGAAGGATGAAATGCGTGTGTTTCTCTCTGAAAGAACACTCAGCCACTAGGCTTTTGCTTGCTCCTTCAAAGTCTTTATAGAAACGTGTGTTTTCACTCCTGGAATACGTTATGGGATGCATTGTTTCAATCTCTTGCAAGCCTCATGTTATATCTTACTCAATGTGAAAAAATAAGGAGTATGTTTCCCAAATCATTTGATATCCAGGAAAAGGCACACTGCATCACTCTTGCTCAAACACGCTCTTTCTCCTAATGTGTTGAGAACTTTCAACAAACCGGAAAAGAAGGGCACTTTGTAGGTAAATTCAGATGGGCATGTACAAGAGTTCATTTCTATTGGTTGCAGAGTGCAAAAGCATGATTGACTTCATCTTCTCCATGAAACCCTTACATTTCCAAGTGACCTGAAGTAGGACATTTACAAAGGATGTGTTTGTGTGTCCGTAGTGAAATGAGCTCTAAGTTGTGTATTCAGTGTTGGAGTGTGACACGCTGTATATAGGATACACAACGATTTGAAGGCACCAACATGCTTCAGACTGAAACTGCTACAAGGTGTGTGTAGCATGCAGGAAGAAGGCTTGTCATTTCAAAGAGAGAAGAGGAAACCAAAATCCAGGTACTGAAACAAGCACACCAGTATGGGAGATGTACATGTGGACAGCTTCAAGCAGCAGCTCTGTGTCCACTCTTGGAAACAGCGCTGTGACAAAATTTCGTACGAAGCGGGATTTGGCCAAAGTTGAAAGACCTTCCAAAACCAACCCTAAAGAACTTAGCCAAACAATGAATGTTGCAATAAGCTCCTGCACGAAAGGTGCTCCTCTGACACAACCCCCGAGCAGGTAGCTACATTCTGCACAGTACAAAATGCATATGAATTCCAGGCTGAAAACTCACTCCAGAAGGAGGAAATGCATGTGTTTCTCTCTGAAAGAACACTCAGCAACTAGGCTTTTGCTTGCTCCTTCAAAGTCTTTGTAGAAACGTGTGTTTTCACTGCTTGAATACGTTTTGAGATGCATTGTTTCAATCTCTTGCAAGCCTCATGTTGTTTCTTACACAATGTGGAAAAACACGGAGTATGTTCCCCAAATCACTTGAATTCCAGGGAAACGCACACTGCATCACTCTTGCCCAAACACGCTCTTTCACCTAATGCGTTGAGAACATTCTTTAAAGCAGAAAGGAAGGGCATTATGCAGTGAATTTGACGGGCATCTACAAAAGTCATTTCTATGGGTTGCAGAGCGCAAAAGCATGATTAAGTTCATGTTCTCGATGAAACCCTTACATTTCCAAGTGACCTGAAGTAGGACTCTTACAAAAGGATGCGTTTGCGTGTGTGTGCTGAAACGAGCTCTAAGTTGTGTATTCAGTGTTGGATAGTGACACACTCTACATAGGTTACACAGCGTTTTGAAGGCACCAACATGCTTCAAACTGAAACTGCTACAAGGTGTGTGTAGCATGCAGAAAGAAGGCTTGTAATTTCAAAGAAAGAAGAGGAAACCAAAATCCAGGTAGTGTAACGAGAACACCAGTATGGGAGATGTGCATGTGGACAGGTTCAAAGAGAAGCTCTGTGTGGACACTTGGAAACATCGCTGTGACAAAATTTCGTACGAAGGGGCATTTGTCCAAAGTTGAAAGACCTTCCAAAACCAACCCTAAAGAACTTAGCTAAACAACGAATGTTGCAATCAGCTCCTGCACGAAAGGTGCTTCTATGACACAACCCCTGAACAGGTAGCTACATTCTGCGCAGTACAAAATGCATATGAACTCCAGGCTGAAAACTCACTCCAGAAGGAGGAAATGCATGTGTTTTGCTCTGAAACAACACTCAGGCACTAGGCTTTTGCTTGCCCCTTCAAAGTCTTTGTAGAAACGTGTGTTTTCACTGTTTGAATACGTTTTGAGATGCATTGTTTCAATCTCTTGCAAGCCTCATGTTGTTTCTTACACAATGTGGAAAAAAAAGGAGTATGTTTCCCAAACAGCTTAAAATCCAGGAAAACGCACACTGCATCACTCTTTCCCAAACACGCTCTTTCAACTGATGCGTTGAGAGCATTCTTTAAAGCAGAAAGGAAGGGCCTTTTACAGTGAAATTCAGACGGGCATATACAAAAGTCATATATATTGGATGCAGAGTGCAATAGCATGATGGACTTCATGTTCTCGATGAAAACCTTACATTTCAAAGGACCTGAAGTAGGAATTTCACAAAAAGACGTGTTTGCGTCTCTCCTGTGAAAGGAGCTCTAACTTGTGTATTCAGTGCTTGAGAGTGTAACACTCTACATAGGTTACACAGCGTTTTGAGAGCACCAACATGCTTAAAACTGAAACTGCTACAAAGTGTGTGTAGCATACAGAAAGAAGGCTTGTCATTTCAAAGAAAGAAGAGGAAACCAAAATCCAGGTAGTGAAACGAGCACACCATTATGGGAGATGTGCATGTGGATAGCTTCAAGCAGCAGCTCTGTGTGGACACTTGGAAACAGCGCTCTGAAAAAATTTCTTAGGGGCGGGATTTGGGCAAAGTTGAAAGACCTTCCAAAACCCACCCTACGGAACTTAGCCAAACTATGAATGTTGCAATAAGCTCCTGAACGAAAGGTGCTTCTATGACACAACCCCCGAGCAGGTAGCTACATTCTGCACAGTACAAAATGCATATGAATTCCTGTCTGAAAACTCACTCCAGAAGGATGAAATGCGTGTGTTTCTCTCTGAAAGAACACTCAGCCACTAGGCTTTTGCTTGCTCCTTCAAAGTCTTTATAGAAACGTGTGTTTTCACTCCTGGAATACGTTTTGGGATGCATTGTTTCAATCTCTTGCAAGCCTCATGTTATATCTTACTCAATGTGAAAAAATAAGGAGTATGTTTCCCAAATCATTTGAAATCCAGGAAAAGGCACACTGCATCACTCTTGCTCAAACACGCTCTTTCTCCTAATGTGTTGAGAACTTTCAACAAACCGGAAAAGAAGGGCACTTTGTAGGTAAATTCAGATGGGCATGTACAAGAGTTCATTTCTATTGGTTGCAGAGTGCAAAAGCATGATTGACTTCATCTTCTCCATGAAACCCTTACATTTCCAAGTGACCTGAAGTAGGACATTTACAAAGGATGTGTTTGTGTGTCCGTAGTGAAACGAGCTCTAAGTTGTGTATTCAGTGTTGGAGTGTGACACGCTGTATATAGGATACACAACGATTTGAAGGCACCAACATGCTACATACTAAAACTGCTACAAGGTGTGTGTAGCATGCAGGAAGAAGGCTTGTCATTTCAAAGAGAGAAGAGGAAACCAAAATCCAGGTACTGAAACGAGCACACCAGTATGGGAGATGTGCATGTGGACAGCTTCAAGCAGCAGCTCTGTGTCTACTCTTGGAAACAGCGCTGTGACAAAATTTCGTACGAAGCGGGATTTGGCCAAAGTTGAAAGACCTTCCAAAACCAACCCTAAAGAACTTAGCCAAACAATGAATGTTGCAATAAGCTCCTGCACGAAAGGTGCTCCTCTGACACAACCCCCGAGCAGGTAGCTACATTCTGCACAGTACAAAATGCATATGAATTCCAGGCTGAAAACTCACTCCAGAAGGAGGAAATGCATGTGTTCCTCTCTGAAAGAACACTCAGCAACTAGGCTTTTGCTTGCTCCTTCAAAGTCTTTGTAGAAACGTGTGTTTTCACTGCTTGAATACGTTTTGAGATGCATTGTTTCAATCTCTTGCAAGCCTCATGTTGTTTCTTACACAATGTGGAAAAACACGGAGTATGTTCCCCAAATCACTTGAAATCCAGGGAAACGCACACTGCATCACTCTTGCCCAAACACGCTCTTTCACCTAATGCGTTGAGAACATTCTTTAAAGCAGAAAGGAAGGGCATTATGCAGTGAATTTGACGGGCATCTACAAAAGACATTTCTATGGTTTGCAGAGCGCAAAAGCATGATTAAGTTCATGTTCTCGATGAAACCCTTACATTTCCAAGTGACCTGAAGTAGGACTCTTACAAAAGGATGCGTTTGCGTGTGTGTGCTGAAAGGAGCTCTAAGTTGTGTATTCAGTGTTGGATAGTGACACACTCTACATAGGTTACACAGCGTTTTGAAGGCACCAACATGCTTCAAACTGAAACTGCTACAAGGTGTGTGTAGCATGCAGAAAGAAGGCTTGTCATTTCAAAGAAAGAAGAGGAAACCAAAATCCAGGTAGTGTAACGAGAACACCAGTATGGGAGATGTGCATGTGGACAGGTTCAAAGAGAAGCTCTGTGTGGACACTTGGAAACATCGCTGTGACAAAATTTCGTACGAAGGGGCATTTGTCCAAAGTTGAAAGACCTTCCAAAACCAACCCTAAAGAACTTAGCTAAACAACGAATGTTGCAATCAGCTCCTGCACGAAAGGTGCTTCTATGACACAACCCCTGAACAGGTAGCTACATTCTGCGCAGTACAAAATGCATATGAACTCCAGGCTGAAAACTCACTCCAGAAGGAGGAAATGCATGTGTTTTGCTCTGAAACAACACTCAGGCACTAGGCTTTTGCTTGCCCCTTCAAAGTCTTTGTAGAAACGTGTGTTTTCACTGTTTGAATACGTTTTGAGATGCATTGTTTCAATCTCTTGCAAGCCTCATGTTGTTTCTTACACAATGTGGAAAAAAAAGGAGTATGTTTCCCAAACAGCTTAAAATCCAGGAAAACGCACACTGCATCACTCTTTCCCAAACACGCTCTTTCAACTGATGCGTTGAGAGCATTCTTTAAAGCAGAAAGGAAGGGCCTTTTACAGTGAAATTCAGACGGGCATATACAAAAGTCATATATATTGGATGCAGAGTGCAATAGCATGATGGACTTCATGTTCTCGATGAAAACCTTACATTTCAAAGGACCTGAAGTAGGAATTTCACAAAAAGACGTGTTTGCGTCTCTCCTGTGAAAGGAGCTCTAACTTGTGTATTCAGTGCTTGAGAGTGTAACACTCTACATAGGTTACACAGCGTTTTGAGAGCACCAACATGCTTAAAACTGAAACTGCTACAAAGTGTGTGTAGCATACAGAAAGAAGGCTTGTCATTTCAAAGAAAGAAGAGGAAACCAAAATCCAGGTAGTGAAACGAGCACACCATTATGGGAGATGTGCATGTGGATAGCTTCAAGCAGCAGCTCTGTGTGGACACTTGGAAACAGCGCTCTGAAAAAATTTCTTAGGGGCGGGATTTGGGCAAAGTTGAAAGACCTTCCAAAACCCACCCTACGGAACTTAGCCAAACTATGAATGTTGCAATAAGCTCCTGAACGAAAGGTGCTTCTATGACACAACCCCCGAGCAGGTAGCTACATTCTGCACAGTACAAAATGCATATGAATTCCTGTCTGAAAACTCACTCCAGAAGGATGAAATGCGTGTGTTTCTCTCTGAAAGAACACTCAGCCACTAGGCTTTTGCTTGCTCCTTCAAAGTCTTTATAGAAACGTGTGTTTTCACTCCTGGAATACGTTTTGGGATGCATTGTTTCAATCTCTTGCAAGCCTCATGTTATATCTTACTCAATGTGAAAAAATAAGGAGTATGTTTCCCAAATCATTTGAAATCCAGGAAAAGGCACACTGCATCACTCTTGCTCAAACACGCTCTTTCTCCTAATGTGTTGAGAACTTTCAACAAACCGGAAAAGAAGGGCACTTTGTAGGTAAATTCAGATGGGCATGTACAAGAGTTCATTTCTATTGGTTGCAGAGTGCAAAAGCATGATTGACTTCATCTTCTCCATGAAACCCTTACATTTCCAAGTGACCTGAAGTAGGACATTTACAAAGGATGTGTTTGTGTGCCCGTAGTGAAACGAGCTCTAAGTTGTGTATTCAGTGTTGGATAGTGACACACTCTACATAGGTTACACAGCGTTTTGAAGGCACCAACATGCTTCAAACTGAAACTGCTACAAGGTGTGTGTAGCATGCAGAAAGAAGGCTTGTCATTTCAAAGAAAGAAGAGGAAACCAAAATCCAGGTAGTGTAACGAGAACACCAGTATGGGAGATGTGCATGTGGACAGGTTCAAAGAGAAGCTCTGTGTGGACACTTGGAAACATCGCTGTGACAAAATTTCGTACGAAGGGGCATTTGTCCAAAGTTGAAAGACCTTCCAAAACCAACCCTAAAGAACTTAGCTAAACAACGAATGTTGCAATCAGCTCCTGCACGAAAGGTGCTTCTATGACACAACCCCTGAACAGGTAGCTACATTCTGCGCAGTACAAAATGCATATGAACTCCAGGCTGAAAACTCACTCCAGAAGGAGGAAATGCATGTGTTTTGCTCTGAAACAACACTCAGGCACTAGGCTTTTGCTTGCCCCTTCAAAGTCTTTGTAGAAACGTGTGTTTTCACTGTTTGAATACGTTTTGAGATGCATTGTTTCAATCTCTTGCAAGCCTCATGTTGTTTCTTACACAATGTGGAAAAAAAAGGAGTATGTTTCCCAAACAGCTTAAAATCCAGGAAAACGCACACTGCATCACTCTTTCCCAAACACGCTCTTTCAACTGATGCGTTGAGAGCATTCTTTAAAGCAGAAAGGAAGGGCCTTTTCCAGTGAAATTCAGACGGGCATCTACAAAAGTCATATATATTGGATGCAGAGTGCAATAGCATGATGGACTTCATGTTCTCGATGAAAACCTTACATTTCAAAGAGACCTGAAGTAGGAATTTCACAAAAAGACGTGTTTGCGTCTCTCCTGTGAAAGGAGCTCTAACTTGTGTATTCAGTGCTTGAGTGTGTAACACTCTACATAGGTTACACAGCGTTTTGAGAGCACCAACATGCTTAAAACTGAAACTGCTACAAAGTGTGTGTAGCATACAGAAAGAAGGCTTGTCATTTCAAAGAAAGAAGAGGAAACCAAAATCCAGGTAGTGAAACGAGCACACCATTATGGGAGATGTGCATGTGGATAGCTTCAAGCAGCAGCTCTGTGTGGACACTTGGAAACAGCGCTCTGAAAAAATTTCTTAGGGGCGGGATTTGGGCAAAGTTGAAAGACCTTCCAAAACCCACCCTACGGAACTTAGCCAAACTATGAATGTTGCAATAAGCTCCTGAACGAAAGGTGCTTCTATGACACAACCCCCGAGCAGGTAGCTACATTCTGCACAGTACAAAATGCATATGAATTCCTGTCTGAAAACTCACTCCAGAAGGATGAAATGCGTGTGTTTCTCTCTGAAAGAACACTCAGCCACTAGGCTTTTGCTTGCTCCTTCAAAGTCTTTATAGAAACGTGTGTTTTCACTCCTGGAATACGTTTTGGGATGCATTGTTTCAATCTCTTGCAAGCCTCATGTTATATCTTACTCAATGTGAAAAAATAAGGAGTATGTTTCCCAAATCATTTGAAATCCAGGAAAAGGCACACTGCATCACTCTTGCTCAAACACGCTCTTTCTCCTAATGTGTTGAGAACTTTCAACAAACCGGAAAAGAAGGGCACTTTGTAGGTAAATTCAGATGGGCATGTACAAGAGTTCATTTCTATTGGTTGCAGAGTGCAAAAGCATGATTGACTTCATCTTCTCCATGAAACCCTTACATTTCCAAGTGACCTGAAGTAGGACATTTACAAAGGATGTGTTTGTGTGTCCGTAGTGAAACGAGCTCTAAGTTGTGTATTCAGTGTTGGAGCGTGACACGCTGTATATAGGATACACAACGATTTGAAGGCACCAACATGCTTCAGACTGAAACTGCTACAAGGTGTGTGTAGCATGCAGGAAGAAGGCTTGTCATTTCAAAGAGAGAAGAGGAAACCAAAATCCAGGTACTGAAACGAGCACACCAGTATGGGAGATGTGCATGTGGACAGCTTCAAGCAGCAGCTCTGTGTGGACTCTTGGAAACAGCGCTGTGACAAAATTTCGTACGAAGCGGGATTTGGCCAAAGTTGAAAGACCTTCCAAAACCAACCCTAAAGAACTTAGCCAAACAATGAATGTTGCAATAAGCTCCTGCACGAAAGGTGCTCCTCTGACACAACCCCCGAGCAGGTAGCTACATTCTGCACAGTACAAAATGCATATGAATTCCAGGCTGAAAACTCACTCCAGAAGGAGGAAATGCATGTGTTCCTCTCTGAAAGAACACTCAGCAACTAGGCTTTTGCTTGCTCCTTCAAAGTCTTTGTAGAAACGTGTGTTTTCACTGCTTGAATACGTTTTGAGATGCATTGTTTCAATCTCTTGCAAGCCTCATGTTGTTTCTTACACAATGTGGAAAAACACGGAGTATGTTCCCCAAATCACTTGAAATCCAGGGAAACGCACACTGCATCACTCTTGCCCAAACACGCTCTTTCACCTAATGCGTTGAGAACATTCTTTAAAGCAGAAAGGAAGGGCATTATGCAGTGAATTTGACGGGCATCTACAAAAGTCATTTCTATGGTTTGCAGAGCGCAAAAGCATGATTAAGTTCATGTTCTCGATGAAACCCTTACATTTCCAAGTGACCTGAAGTAGGACTCTTACAAAAGGATGCGTTTGCGTGTGTGTGCTGAAAGGAGCTCTAAGTTGTGTATTCAGTGTTGGATAGTGACACACTCTACATAGGTTACACAGCGTTTTGAAGGCACCAACATGCTTCAAACTGAAACTGCTACAAGGTGTGTGTAGCATGCAGGAAGAAGGCTTGTCATTTCAAAGAAAGAAGAGGAAACCAAAATCCAGGTAGTGTAACGAGAACACCAGTATGGGAGATGTGCATGTGGACAGGTTCAAAGAGAAGCTCTGTGTGGACACTTGGAAACATCGCTGTGACAAAATTTCGTACGAAGGGGCATTTGTCCAAAGTTGAAAGACCTTCCAAAACCAACCCTAAAGAACTTAGCTAAACAACGAATGTTGCAATCAGCTCCTGCACGAAAGGTGCTTCTATGACACAACCCCTGAACAGGTAGCTACATTCTGCGCAGTACAAAATGCATATGAACTCCAGGCTGAAAACTCACTCCAGAAGGAGGAAATGCATGTGTTTTGCTCTGAAACAACACTCAGGCACTAGGCTTTTGCTTGCCCCTTCAAAGTCTTTGTAGAAACGTGTGTTTTCACTGTTTGAATACGTTTTGAGATGCATTGTTTCAATCTCTTGCAAGCCTCATGTTGTTTCTTACACAATGTGGAAAAAAAAGGAGTATGTTTCCCAAACAGCTTAAAATCCAGGAAAACGCACACTGCATCACTCTTTCCCAAACACGCTCTTTCAACTGATGCGTTGAGAGCATTCTTTAAAGCAGAAAGGAAGGGCCTTTTCCAGTGAAATTCAGACGGGCATCTACAAAAGTCATATATATTGGATGCAGAGTGCAATAGCATGATGGACTTCATGTTCTCGATGAAAACCTTACATTTCAAAGAGACCTGAAGTAGGAATTTCACAAAAAGACGTGTTTGCGTCTCTCCTGTGAAAGGAGCTCTAACTTGTGTATTCAGTGCTTGAGAGTGTAACACTCTACATAGGTTACACAGCGTTTTGAGAGAACCAACATGCTTAAAACTGAAACTGCTACAAAGTGTGTGTAGCATACAGAAAGAAGGCTTGTCATTTCAAAGAAAGAAGAGGAAACCAAAATCCAGGTAGTGAAACGAGCACACCATTATGGGAGATGTGCATGTGGATAGCTTCAAGCAGCAGCTCTGTGTGGACACTTGGAAACAGCGCTCTGAAAAAATTTCTTAGGGGCGGGATTTGGGCAAAGTTGAAAGACCTTCCAAAACCCACCCTACGGAACTTAGCCAAACTATGAATGTTGCAATAAGCTCCTGAACGAAAGGTGCTTCTATGACACAACCCCCGAGCAGGTAGCTACATTCTGCACAGTACAAAATGCATATGAATTCCTGTCTGAAAACTCACTCCAGAAGGATGAAATGCGTGTGTTTCTCTCTGAAAGAACACTCAGCCACTAGGCTTTTGCTTGCTCCTTCAAAGTCTTTATAGAAACGTGTGTTTTCACTCCTGGAATACGTTTTGGGATGCATTGTTTCAATCTCTTGCAAGCCTCATGTTATATCTTACTCAATGTGAAAAAATAAGGAGTATGTTTCCCAAATCATTTGAAATCCAGGAAAAGGCACACTGCATCACTCTTGCTCAAACACGCTCTTTCTCCTAATGTGTTGAGAACTTTCAACAAACCGGAAAAGAAGGGCACTTTGTAGGTAAATTCAGATGGGCATGTACAAGAGTTCATTTCTATTGGTTGCAGAGTGCAAAAGCATGATTGACTTCATCTTCTCCATGAAACCCTTACATTTCCAAGTGACCTGAAGTAGGACATTTACAAAGGATGTGTTTGTGTGTCCGTAGTGAAACGAGCTCTAAGTTGTGTATTCAGTGTTGGAGCGTGACACGCTGTATATAGGATACACAACGATTTGAAGGCACCAACATGCTTCAGACTGAAACTGCTACAAGGTGTGTGTAGCATGCAGGAAGAAGGCTTGTCATTTCAAAGAGAGAAGAGGAAACCAAAATCCAGGTACTGAAACGAGCACACCAGTATGGGAGATGTGCATGTGGACAGCTTCAAGCAGCAGCTCTGTGTGGACCCTTGGAAACAGCGCTGTGACAAAATTTCGTACGAAGCGGGATTTGGCCAAAGTTGAAAGACCTTCCAAAACCAACCCTAAAGAACTTAGCCAAACAATGAATGTTGCAATAAGCTCCTGCACGAAAGGTGCTCCTCTGACACCACCCCAGAGCAGGTAGCTACATTCTGCACAGTACAAAATGCATATGAATTCCAGGCTGAAAACTCACTCCAGAAGGAGGAAATGCATGTGTTCCTCTCTGAAAGAACACTCAGCAACTAGGCTTTTGCTTGCTCCTTCAAAGTCTTTGTAGAAACGTGTGTTTTCACTGCTTGAATACGTTTTGAGATGCATTGTTTCAATCTCTTGCAAGCCTCATGTTGTTTCTTACACAATGTGGAAAAACACGGAGTATGTTCCCCAAATCACTTGAAATCCAGGGAAACGCACACTGCATCACTCTTGCCCAAACACGCTCTTTCACCTAATGCGTTGAGAACATTCTTTAAAGCAGAAAGGAAGGGCATTATGCAGTGAATTTGACGGGCATCTACAAAAGTCATTTCTATGGTTTGCAGAGCGCAAAAGCATGATTAAGTTCATGTTCTCGATGAAACCCTTACATTTCCAAGTGACCTGAAGTAGGACTCTTACAAAAGGATGCGTTTGCGTGTGTGTGCTGAAAGGAGCTCTAAGTTGTGTATTCAGTGTTGGATAGTGACACACTCTACATAGGTTACACAGCGTTTTGAAGGCACCAACATGCTTCAAACTGAAACTGCTACAAGGTGTGTGTAGCATGCAGGAAGAAGGCTTGTCATTTCAAAGAAAGAAGAGGAAACCAAAATCCAGGTAGTGTAACGAGAACACCAGTATGGGAGATGTGCATGTGGACAGGTTCAAAGAGAAGCTCTGTGTGGACACTTGGAAACATCGCTGTGACAAAATTTCGTACGAAGGGGCATTTGTCCAAAGTTGAAAGACCTTCCAAAACCAACCCTAAAGAACTTAGCTAAACAACGAATGTTGCAATCAGCTCCTGCACGAAAGGTGCTTCTATGACACAACCCCTGAACAGGTAGCTACATTCTGCGCAGTACAAAATGCATATGAACTCCAGGCTGAAAACTCACTCCAGAAGGAGGAAATGCATGTGTTTTGCTCTGAAACAACACTCAGGCACTAGGCTTTTGCTTGCCCCTTCAAAGTCTTTGTAGAAACGTGTGTTTTCACTGTTTGAATACGTTTTGAGATGCATTGTTTCAATCTCTTGCAAGCCTCATGTTGTTTCTTACACAATGTGGAAAAAAAAGGAGTATGTTTCCCAAACAGCTTAAAATCCAGGAAAACGCACACTGCATCACTCTTTCCCAAACACGCTCTTTCAACTGATGCGTTGAGAGCATTCTTTAAAGCAGAAAGGAAGGGCCTTTTCCAGTGAAATTCAGACGGGCATCTACAAAAGTCATATATATTGGATGCAGAGTGCAATAGCATGATGGACTTCATGTTCTCGATGAAAACCTTACATTTCAAAGAGACCTGAAGTAGGAATTTCACAAAAAGACGTGTTTGCGTCTCTCCTGTGAAAGGAGCTCTAACTTGTGTATTCAGTGCTTGAGAGTGTAACACTCTACATAGGTTACACAGCGTTTTGAGAGAACCAACATGCTTAAAACTGAAACTGCTACAAAGTGTGTGTAGCATACAGAAAGAAGGCTTGTCATTTCAAAGAAAGAAGAGGAAACCAAAATCCAGGTAGTGAAACGAGCACACCATTATGGGAGATGTGCATGTGGATAGCTTCAAGCAGCAGCTCTGTGTGGACACTTGGAAACAGCGCTCTGAAAAAATTTCTTAGGGGCGGGATTTGGGCAAAGTTGAAAGACCTTCCAAAACCCACCCTACGGAACTTAGCCAAACTATGAATGTTGCAATAAGCTCCTGAACGAAAGGTGCTTCTATGACACAACCCCCGAGCAGGTAGCTACATTCTGCACAGTACAAAATGCATATGAATTCCTGTCTGAAAACTCACTCCAGAAGGATGAAATGCGTGTGTTTCTCTCTGAAAGAACACTCAGCCACTAGGCTTTTGCTTGCTCCTTCAAAGTCTTTATAGAAACGTGTGTTTTCACTCCTGGAATACGTTTTGGGATGCATTGTTTCAATCTCTTGCAAGCCTCATGTTATATCTTACTCAATGTGAAAAAATAAGGAGTATGTTTCCCAAATCATTTGAAATCCAGGAAAAGGCACACTGCATCACTCTTGCTCAAACACGCTCTTTCTCCTAATGTGTTGAGAACTTTCAACAAACCGGAAAAGAAGGGCACTTTGTAGGTAAATTCAGATGGGCATGTACAAGAGTTCATTTCTATTGGTTGCAGAGTGCAAAAGCATGATTGACTTCATCTTCTCCATGAAACCCTTACATTTCCAAGTGACCTGAAGTAGGACATTTACAAAGGATGTGTTTGTGTGTCCGTAGTGAAACGAGCTCTAAGTTGTGTATTCAGTGTTGGAGCGTGACACGCTGTATATAGGATACACAACGATTTGAAGGCACCAACATGCTTCAGACTGAAACTGCTACAAGGTGTGTGTAGCATGCAGGAAGAAGGCTTGTCATTTCAAAGAGAGAAGAGGAAACCAAAATCCAGGTACTGAAACGAGCACACCAGTATGGGAGATGTGCATGTGGACAGCTTCAAGCAGCAGCTCTGTGTGGACTCTTGGAAACAGCGCTGTGACAAAATTTCGTACGAAGCGGGATTTGGCCAAAGTTGAAAGACCTTCCAAAACCAACCCTAAAGAACTTAGCCAAACAATGAATGTTGCAATAAGCTCCTGCACGAAAGGTGCTCCTCTGACACAACCCCAGAGCAGGTAGCTACATTCTGCACAGTACAAAATGCATATGAATTCCAGGCTGAAAACTCACTCCAGAAGGAGGAAATGCATGTGTTCCTCTCTGAAAGAACACTCAGCAACTAGGCTTTTGCTTGCTCCTTCAAAGTCTTTGTAGAAACGTGTGTTTTCACTGCTTGAATACGTTTTGAGATGCATTGTTTCAATCTCTTGCAAGCCTCATGTTGTTTCTTACACAATGTGGAAAAACACGGAGTATGTTCCCCAAATCACTTGAAATCCAGGGAAACGCACACTGCATCACTCTTGCCCAAACACGCTCTTTCACCTAATGCGTTGAGAACATTCTTTAAAGCAGAAAGGAAGGGCATTATGCAGTGAATTTGACGGGCATCTACAAAAGTCATTTCTATGGTTTGCAGAGCGCAAAAGCATGATTAAGTTCATGTTCTCGATGAAACCCTTACATTTCCAAGTGACCTGAAGTAGGACTCTTACAAAAGGATGCGTTTGCGTGTGTGTGCTGAAAGGAGCTCTAAGTTGTGTATTCAGTGTTGGATAGTGACACACTCTACATAGGTTACACAGCGTTTTGAAGGCACCAACATGCTTCAAACTGAAACTGCTACAAGGTGTGTGTAGCATGCAGGAAGAAGGCTTGTCATTTCAAAGAAAGAAGAGGAAACCAAAATCCAGGTAGTGTAACGAGAACACCAGTATGGGAGATGTGCATGTGGACAGGTTCAAAGAGAAGCTCTGTGTGGACACTTGGAAACATCGCTGTGACAAAATTTCGTACGAAGGGGCATTTGTCCAAAGTTGAAAGACCTTCCAAAACCAACCCTAAAGAACTTAGCTAAACAACGAATGTTGCAATCAGCTCCTGCACGAAAGGTGCTTCTATGACACAACCCCTGAACAGGTAGCTACATTCTGCGCAGTACAAAATGCATATGAACTCCAGGCTGAAAACTCACTCCAGAAGGAGGAAATGCATGTGTTTTGCTCTGAAACAA
The DNA here is from genome assembly GCF_964146895.1 of Miniopterus schreibersii. NCBI lineage: Eukaryota > Metazoa > Chordata > Mammalia > Chiroptera > Miniopteridae > Miniopterus > Miniopterus schreibersii. The sequence continues at coordinate 33,959,244 of NC_138118.1, read as the reverse complement.
CACTCAGGCACTAGGCTTTTGCTTGCCCCTTCAAAGTCTTTGTAGAAACGTGTGTTTTCACTGTTTGAATACGTTTTGAGATGCATTGTTTCAATCTCTTGCAAGCCTCATGTTGTTTCTTACACAATGTGGAAAAAAAAGGAGTATGTTTCCCAAACAGCTTAAAATCCAGGAAAACGCACACTGCATCACTCTTTCCCAAACACGCTCTTTCAACTGATGCGTTGAGAGCATTCTTTAAAGCAGAAAGGAAGGGCCTTTTCCAGTGAAATTCAGACGGGCATCTACAAAAGTCATATATATTGGATGCAGAGTGCAATAGCATGATGGACTTCATGTTCTCGATGAAAACCTTACATTTCAAAGAGACCTGAAGTAGGAATTTCACAAAAAGACGTGTTTGCGTCTCTCCTGTGAAAGGAGCTCTAACTTGTGTATTCAGTGCTTGAGAGTGTAACACTCTACATAGGTTACACAGCGTTTTGAGAGAACCAACATGCTTAAAACTGAAACTGCTACAAAGTGTGTGTAGCATACAGAAAGAAGGCTTGTCATTTCAAAGAAAGAAGAGGAAACCAAAATCCAGGTAGTGAAACGAGCACACCATTATGGGAGATGTGCATGTGGATAGCTTCAAGCAGCAGCTCTGTGTGGACACTTGGAAACAGCGCTCTGAAAAAATTTCTTAGGGGCGGGATTTGGGCAAAGTTGAAAGACCTTCCAAAACCCACCCTACGGAACTTAGCCAAACTATGAATGTTGCAATAAGCTCCTGAACGAAAGGTGCTTCTATGACACAACCCCCGAGCAGGTAGCTACATTCTGCACAGTACAAAATGCATATGAATTCCTGTCTGAAAACTCACTCCAGAAGGATGAAATGCGTGTGTTTCTCTCTGAAAGAACACTCAGCCACTAGGCTTTTGCTTGCTCCTTCAAAGTCTTTATAGAAACGTGTGTTTTCACTCCTGGAATACGTTATGGGATGCATTGTTTCAATCTCTTGCAAGCCTCATGTTATATCTTACTCAATGTGAAAAAATAAGGAGTATGTTTCCCAAATCATTTGAAATCCAGGAAAAGGCACACTGCATCACTCTTGCTCAAACACGCTCTTTCTCCTAATGTGTTGAGAACTTTCAACAAACCGGAAAAGAAGGGCACTTTGTAGGTAAATTCAGATGGGCATGTACAAGAGTTCATTTCTATTGGTTGCAGAGTGCAAAAGCATGATTGACTTCATCTTCTCCATGAAACCCTTACATTTCCAAGTGACCTGAAGTAGGACATTTACAAAGGATGTGTTTGTGTGTCCGTAGTGAAATGAGCTCTAAGTTGTGTATTCAGTGTTGGAGTGTGACACGCTGTATATAGGATACACAACGATTTGAAGGCACCAACATGCTTCAGACTGAAACTGCTACAAGGTGTGTGTAGCATGCAGGAAGAAGGCTTGTCATTTCAAAGAGAGAAGAGGAAACCAAAATCCAGGTACTGAAACAAGCACACCAGTATGGGAGATGTGCATGTGGACAGCTTCAAGCAGCAGCTCTGTGTCCACTCTTGGAAACAGCGCTGTGACAAAATTTCGTACGAAGCGGGATTTGGCCAAAGTTGAAAGACCTTCCAAAACCAACCCTAAAGAACTTAGCCAAACAATGAATGTTGCAATAAGCTCCTGCACGAAAGGTGCTCCTCTGACACAACCCCTGAGCAGGTAGCTACATTCTGCACAGTACAAAATGCATATGAATTCCAGGCTGAAAACTCACTCCAGAAGGAGGAAATGCATGTGTTCCTCTCTGAAAGAACACTCAGCAACTAGGCTTTTGCTTGCTCCTTCAAAGTCTTTGTAGAAACGTGTGTTTTCACTGCTTGAATACGTTTTGAGATGCATTGTTTCAATCTCTTGCAAGCCTCATGTTGTTTCTTACACAATGTGGAAAAACACGGAGTATGTTCCCCAAATCACTTGAAATCCAGGGAAACGCACACTGCATCACTCTTGCCCAAACACGCTCTTTCACCTAATGCGTTGAGAACATTCTTTAAAGCAGAAAGGAAGGGCATTATGCAGTGAATTTGACGGGCCTCTACAAAAGTCATTTCTATGGGTTGCAGAGCGCAAAAGCATGATTAAGTTCATGTTCTCGATGAAACCCTTACATTTCCAAGTGACCTGAAGTAGGACTCTTACAAAAGGATGCGTTTGCGTGTGTGTGCTGAAAGGAGCTCTAAGTTGTGTATTCAGTGTTGGATAGTGACACACTCTACATAGGTTACACAGCGTTTTGAAGGCACCAACATGCTTCAAACTGAAACTGCTACAAGGTGTGTGTAGCATGCAGAAAGAAGGCTTGTCATTTCAAAGAAAGAAGAGGAAACCAAAATCCAGGTAGTGTAACGAGAACACCAGTATGGGAGATGTGCATGTGGACAGGTTCAAAGAGAAGCTCTGTGTGGACACTTGGAAACATCGCTGTGACAAAATTTCGTACGAAGGGGCATTTGTCCAAAGTTGAAAGACCTTCCAAAACCAACCCTAAAGAACTTAGCTAAACAACGAATGTTGCAATCAGCTCCTGCACGAAAGGTGCTTCTATGACACAACCCCTGAACAGGTAGCTACATTCTGCGCAGTACAAAATGCATATGAACTCCAGGCTGAAAACTCACTCCAGAAGGAGGAAATGCATGTGTTTTGCTCTGAAACAACACTCAGGCACTAGGCTTTTGCTTGCCCCTTCAAAGTCTTTGTAGAAACGTGTGTTTTCACTGTTTGAATACGTTTTGAGATGCATTGTTTCAATCTCTTGCAAGCCTCATGTTGTTTCTTACACAATGTGGAAAAAAAAGGAGTATGTTTCCCAAACAGCTTAAAATCCAGGAAAACGCACACTGCATCACTCTTTCCCAAACACGCTCTTTCAACTGATGCGTTGAGAGCATTCTTTAAAGCAGAAAGGAAGGGCCTTTTCCAGTGAAATTCAGACGGGCATCTACAAAAGTCATATATATTGGATGCAGAGTGCAATAGCATGATGGACTTCATGTTCTCGATGAAAACCTTACATTTCAAAGAGACCTGAAGTAGGAATTTCACAAAAAGACGTGTTTGCGTCTCTCCTGTGAAAGGAGCTCTAACTTGTGTATTCAGTGCTTGAGAGTGTAACACTCTACATAGGTTACACAGCGTTTTGAGAGCACCAACATGCTTAAAACTGAAACTGCTACAAAGTGTGTGTAGCATACAGGAAGAAGGCTTGTCATTTCAAAGAAAGAAGAGGAAACCAAAATCCAGGTAGTGAAACGAGCACACCATTATGGGAGATGTGCATGTGGATAGCTTCAAGCAGCAGCTCTGTGTGGACACTTGGAAACAGCGCTCTGAAAAAATTTCTTAGGGGCGGGATTTGGGCAAAGTTGAAAGACCTTCCAAAACCCACCCTACGGAACTTAGCCAAACTATGAATGTTGCCATAAGCTCCTGAACGAAAGGTGCTTCTATGACACAACCCCCGAGCAGGTAGCTACATTCTGCACAGTACAAAATGCATATGAATTCCTGTCTGAAAACTCACTCCAGAAGGATGAAATGCGTGTGTTTCTCTCTGAAAGAACACTCAGCCACTAGGCTTTTGCTTGCTCCTTCAAAGTCTTTATAGAAACGTGTGTTTTCACTCCTGGAATACGTTTTGGGATGCATTGTTTCAATCTCTTGCAAGCCTCATGTTATATCTTACTCAATGTGAAAAAATAAGGAGTATGTTTCCCAAATCATTTGAAATCCAGGAAAAGGCACACTGCATCACTCTTGCTCAAACACGCTCTTTCTCCTAATGTGTTGAGAACTTTCAACAAACCGGAAAAGAAGGGCACTTTGTAGGTAAATTCAGATGGGCATGTACAAGAGTTCATTTCTATTGGTTGCAGAGTGCAAAAGCATGATTGACTTCATCTTCTCCATGAAACCCTTACATTTCCAAGTGACCTGAAGTAGGACATTTACAAAGGATGTGTTTGTGTGTCCGTAGTGAAACGAGCTCTAAGTTGTGTATTCAGTGTTGGAGCGTGACACGCTGTATATAGGATACACAACGATTTGAAGGCACCAACATGCTTCAGACTGAAACTGCTACAAGGTGTGTGTAGCATGCAGGAAGAAGGCTTGTCATTTCAAAGAGAGAAGAGGAAACCAAAATCCAGGTACTGAAACGAGCACACCAGTATGGGAGATGTGCATGTGGACAGCTTCAAGCAGCAGCTCTGTGTGGACTCTTGGAAACAGCGCTGTGAAAAAATTTCGTACGAAGCGGGATTTGGCCAAAGTTGAAAGACCTTCCAAAACCAACCCTAAAGAACTTAGCCAAACAATGAATGTTGCAATAAGCTCCTGCACGAAAGGTGCTCCTCTGACACAACCCCCGAGCAGGTAGCTAAATTCTGCACAGTACAAAATGCATATGAATTCCAGGCTGAAAACTCACTCCAGAAGGAGGAAATGCATGTGTTCCTCTCTGAAAGAACACTCAGCAACTAGGCTTTTGCTTGCTCCTTCAAAGTCTTTGTAGAAACGTGTGTTTTCACTGCTTGAATACGTTTTGAGATGCATTGTTTCAATCTCTTGCAAGCCTCATGTTGTTTCTTACACAATGTGGAAAAACACGGAGTATGTTCCCCAAATCACTTGAAATCCAGGGAAACGCACACTGCATCACTCTTGCCCAAACACGCTCTTTCACCTAATGCGTTGAGAACATTCTTTAAAGCAGAAAGGAAGGGCATTATGCAGTGAATTTGACGGGCATCTACAAAAGTCATTTCTATGGGTTGCAGAGCGCAAAAGCATGATTAAGTTCATGTTCTCGATGAAACCCTTACATTTCCAAGTGACCTGAAGTAGGACTCTTACAAAAGGATGCGTTTGCGTGTGTGTGCTGAAACGAGCTCTAAGTTGTGTATTCAGTGTTGGATAGTGACACACTCTACATAGGTTACACAGCGTTTTGAAGGCACCAACATGCTTCAAACTGAAACTGCTACAAGGTGTGTGTAGCATGCAGAAAGAAGGCTTGTCATTTCAAAGAAAGAAGAGGAAACCAAAATCCAGGTAGTGTAACGAGAACACCAGTATGGGAGATGTGCATGTGGACAGGTTCAAAGAGAAGCTCTGTGTGGACACTTGGAAACATCGCTGTGACAAAATTTCGTACGAAGGGGCATTTGTCCAAAGTTGAAAGACCTTCCAAAACCAACCCTAAAGAACTTAGCTAAACAACGAATGTTGCAATCAGCTCCTGCACGAAAGGTGCTTCTATGACACAACCCCTGAACAGGTAGCTACATTCTGCGCAGTACAAAATGCATATGAACTCCAGGCTGAAAACTCACTCCAGAAGGAGGAAATGCATGTGTTTTGCTCTGAAACAACACTCAGGCACTAGGCTTTTGCTTGCCCCTTCAAAGTCTTTGTAGAAACGTGTGTTTTCACTGTTTGAATACGTTTTGAGATGCATTGTTTCAATCCCTTGCAAGCCTCATGTTGTTTCTTACACAATGTGGAAAAAAAAGGAGTATGTTTCCCAAACAGCTTAAAATCCAGGAAAACGCACACTGCATCACTCTTTCCCAAACACGCTCTTTCAACTGATGCGTTGAGAGCATTCTTTAAAGCAGAAAGGAAGGGCCTTTTCCAGTGAAATTCAGACGGGCATCTACAAAAGTCATATATATTGGATGCAGAGTGCAATAGCATGATGGACTTCATGTTCTCGATGAAAACCTTACATTTCAAAGAGACCTGAAGTAGGAATTTCACAAAAAGACGTGTTTGCGTCTCTCCTGTGAAAGGAGCTCTAACTTGTGTATTCAGTGCTTGAGAGTGTAACACTCTACATAGGTTACACAGCGTTTTGAGAGCACCAACATGCTTAAAACTGAAACTGCTACAAAGTGTGTGTAGCATACAGGAAGAAGGCTTGTCATTTCAAAGAAAGAAGAGGAAACCAAAATCCAGGTAGTGAAACGAGCACACCATTATGGGAGATGTGCATGTGGATAGCTTCAAGCAGCAGCTCTGTGTGGACACTTGGAAACAGCGCTCTGAAAAAATTTCTTAGGGGCGGGATTTGGGCAAAGTTGAAAGACCTTCCAAAACCCACCCTACGGAACTTAGCCAAACTATGAATGTTGCAATAAGCTCCTGAACGAAAGGTGCTTCTATGACACAACCCCCGAGCAGGTAGCTACATTCTGCACAGTACAAAATGCATATGAATTCCTGTCTGAAAACTCACTCCAGAAGGATGAAATGCGTGTGTTTCTCTCTGAAAGAACACTCAGCCACTAGGCTTTTGCTTGCTCCTTCAAAGTCTTTATAGAAACGTGTGTTTTCACTCCTGGAATACGTTTTGGGATGCATTGTTTCAATCTCTTGCAAGCCTCATGTTATATCTTACTCAATGTGAAAAAATAAGGAGTATGTTTCCCAAATCATTTGAAATCCAGGAAAAGGCACACTGCATCACTCTTGCTCAAACACGCTCTTTCTCCTAATGTGTTGAGAACTTTCAACAAACCGGAAAAGAAGGGCACTTTGTAGGTAAATTCAGATGGGCATGTACAAGAGTTCATTTCTATTGGTTGCAGAGTGCAAAAGCATGATTGACTTCATCTTCTCCATGAAACCCTTACATTTCCAAGTGACCTGAAGTAGGACATTTTCAAAGGATGTGTTTGTGTGTCCGTAGTGAAACGAGCTCTAAGTTGTGTATTCAGTGTTGGAGCGTGACACGCTGTATATAGGATACACAACGATTTGAAGGCACCAACATGCTTCAGACTGAAACTGCTACAAGGTGTGTGTAGCATGCAGGAAGAAGGCTTGTCATTTCAAAGAGAGAAGAGGAAACCAAAATCCAGGTACTGAAACGAGCACACCAGTATGGGAGATGTGCATTTGGACAGCTTCAAGCAGCAGCTCTGTGTGGACTCTTGGAAACAGCGCTGTGAAAAAATTTTGTACGAAGCGGGATTTGGCCAAAGTTGAAAGACCTTCCAAAACCAACCCTAAAGAACTTAGCCAAACAATGAATGTTGCAATAAGCTCCTGCACGAAAGGTGCTCCTCTGACACAACCCCCGAGCAGGTAGCTACATTCTGCACAGTACAAAATGCATATGAATTCCAGGCTGAAAACTCACTCCAGAAGGAGGAAATGCATGTGTTCCTCTCTGAAAGAACACTCAGCAACTAGGCTTTTGCTTGCTCCTTCAAAGTCTTTGTAGAAACGTGTGTTTTCACTGCTTGAATACGTTTTGAGATGCATTGTTTCAATCTCTTGCAAGCCTCATGTTGTTTCTTACACAATGTGGAAAAACACGGAGTATGTTCCCCAAATCACTTGAAATCCAGGGAAACGCACACTGCATCACTCTTGCCCAAACACGCTCTTTCACCTAATGCGTTGAGAACATTCTTTAAAGCAGAAAGGAAGGGCATTATGCAGTGAATTTGACGGGCATCTACAAAAGTCATTTCTATGGGTTGCAGAGCGCAAAAGCATGATTAAGTTCATGTTCTCGATGAAACCCTTACATTTCCAAGTGACCTGAAGTAGGACTCTTACAAAAGGATGCGTTTGCGTGTGTGTGCTGAAACGAGCTCTAAGTTGTGTATTCAGTGTTGGATAGTGACACACTCTACATAGGTTACACAGCGTTTTGAAGGCACCAACATGCTTCAAACTGAAACTGCTACAAGGTGTGTGTAGCATGCAGAAAGAAGGCTTGTCATTTCAAAGAAAGAAGAGGAAACCAAAATCCAGGTAGTGTAACGAGAACACCAGTATGGGAGATGTGCATGTGGACAGGTTCAAAGAGAAGCTCTGTGTGGACACTTGGAAACATCGCTGTGACAAAATTTCGTACGAAGGGGCATTTGTCCAAAGTTGAAAGACCTTCCAAAACCAACCCTAAAGAACTTAGCTAAACAACGAATGTTGCAATCAGCTCCTGCACGAAAGGTGCTTCTATGACACAACCCCTGAACAGGTAGCTACATTCTGCGCAGTACAAAATGCATATGAACTCCAGGCTGAAAACTCACTCCAGAAGGAGGAAATGCATGTGTTTTGCTCTGAAACAACACTCAGGCACTAGGCTTTTGCTTGCCCCTTCAAAGTCTTTGTAGAAACGTGTGTTTTCACTGTTTGAATACGTTTTGAGATGCATTGTTTCAATCCCTTGCAAGCCTCATGTTGTTTCTTACACAATGTGGAAAAAAAAGGAGTATGTTTCCCAAACAGCTTAAAATCCAGGAAAACGCACACTGCATCACTCTTTCCCAAACACGCTCTTTCAACTGATGCGTTGAGAGCATTCTTTAAAGCAGAAAGGAAGGGCCTTTTCCAGTGAAATTCAGACGGGCATCTACAAAAGTCATATATATTGGATGCAGAGTGCAATAGCATGATGGACTTCATGTTCTCGATGAAAACCTTACATTTCAAAGAGACCTGAAGTAGGAATTTCACAAAAAGACGTGTTTGCGTCTCTCCTGTGAAAGGAGCTCTAACTTGTGTATTCAGTGCTTGAGAGTGTAACACTCTACATAGGTTACACAGCGTTTTGAGAGCACCAACATGCTTAAAACTGAAACTGCTACAAAGTGTGTGTAGCATACAGGAAGAAGGCTTGTCATTTCAAAGAAAGAAGAGGAAACCAAAATCCAGGTAGTGAAACGAGCACACCATTATGGGAGATGTGCATGTGGATAGCTTCAAGCAGCAGCTCTGTGTGGACACTTGGAAACAGCGCTCTGAAAAAATTTCTTAGGGGCGGGATTTGGGCAAAGTTGAAAGACCTTCCAAAACCCACCCTACGGAACTTAGCCAAACTATGAATGTTGCAATAAGCTCCTGAACGAAAGGTGCTTCTATGACACAACCCCCGAGCAGGTAGCTACATTCTGCACAGTACAAAATGCATATGAATTCCTGTCTGAAAACTCACTCCAGAAGGATGAAATGCGTGTGTTTCTCTCTGAAAGAACACTCAGCCACTAGGCTTTTGCTTGCTCCTTCAAAGTCTTTATAGAAACGTGTGTTTTCACTCCTGGAATACGTTTTGGGATGCATTGTTTCAATCTCTTGCAAGCCTCATGTTATATCTTACTCAATGTGAAAAAATAAGGAGTATGTTTCCCAAATCATTTGAAATCCAGGAAAAGGCACACTGCATCACTCTTGCTCAAACACGCTCTTTCTCCTAATGTGTTGAGAACTTTCAACAAACCGGAAAAGAAGGGCACTTTGTAGGTAAATTCAGATGGGCATGTACAAGAGTTCATTTCTATTGGTTGCAGAGTGCAAAAGCATGATTGACTTCATCTTCTCCATGAAACCCTTACATTTCCAAGTGACCTGAAGTAGGACATTTACAAAGGATGTGTTTGTGTGTCCGTAGTGAAACGAGCTCTAAGTTGTGTATTCAGTGTTGGAGCGTGACACGCTGTATATAGGATACACAACGATTTGAAGGCACCAACATGCTTCAGACTGAAACTGCTACAAGGTGTGTGTAGCATGCAGGAAGAAGGCTTGTCATTTCAAAGAGAGAAGAGGAAACCAAAATCCAGGTACTGAAACGAGCACACCAGTATGGGAGATGTGCATGTGGACAGCTTCAAGCAGCAGCTCTGTGTGGACTCTTGGAAACAGCGCTGTGAAAAAATTTTGTACGAAGCGGGATTTGGCCAAAGTTGAAAGACCTTCCAAAACCAACCCTAAAGAACTTAGCCAAACAATGAATGTTGCAATAAGCTCCTGCACGAAAGGTGCTCCTCTGACACAACCCCCGAGCAGGTAGCTACATTCTGCACAGTACAAAATGCATATGAATTCCAGGCTGAAAACTCACTCCAGAAGGAGGAAATGCATGTGTTCCTCTCTGAAAGAACACTCAGCAACTAGGCTTTTGCTTGCTCCTTCAAAGTCTTTGTAGAAACGTGTGTTTTCACTGCTTGAATACGTTTTGAGATGCATTGTTTCAATCTCTTGCAAGCCTCATGTTGTTTCTTACACAATGTGGAAAAACACGGAGTATGTTCCCCAAATCACTTGAAATCCAGGGAAACGCACACTGCATCACTCTTGCCCAAACACGCTCTTTCACCTAATGCGTTGAGAACATTCTTTAAAGCAGAAAGGAAGGGCATTATGCAGTGAATTTGACGGGCATCTACAAAAGTCATTTCTATGGGTTGCAGAGCGCAAAAGCATGATTAAGTTCATGTTCTCGATGAATCCCTTACATTTCCAAGTGACCTGAAGTAGGACTCTTACAAAAGGATGCGTTTGCGTGTGTGTGCTGAAAGGAGCTCTAAGTTGTGTATTCAGTGTTGGATAGTGACACACTCTACATAGGTTACACAGCGTTTTGAAGGCACCAACATGCTTCAAACTGAAACTGCTACAAGGTGTGTGTAGCATGCAGAAAGAAGGCTTGTCATTTCAAAGAAAGAAGAGGAAACCAAAATCCAGGTAGTGTAACGAGAACACCAGTATGGGAGATGTGCATGTGGACAGGTTCAAAGAGAAGCTCTGTGTGGACACTTGGAAACATCGCTGTGACAAAATTTCGTACGAAGGGGCATTTGTCCAAAGTTGAAAGACCTTCCAAAACCAACCCTAAAGAACTTAGCTAAACAACGAATGTTGCAATCAGCTCCTGCACGAAAGGTGCTTCTATGACACAACCCCTGAACAGGTAGCTACATTCTGCGCAGTACAAAATGCATATGAACTCCAGGCTGAAAACTCACTCCAGAAGGAGGAAATGCATGTGTTTTGCTCTGAAACAACACTCAGGCACTAGGCTTTTGCTTGCCCCTTCAAAGTCTTTGTAGAAACGTGTGTTTTCACTGTTTGAATACGTTTTGAGATGCATTGTTTCAATCTCTTGCAAGCCTCATGTTGTTTCTTACACAATGTGGAAAAAAAAGGAGTATGTTTCCCAAACAGCTTAAAATCCAGGAAAACGCACACTGCATCACTCTTTCCCAAACACGCTCTTTCAACTGATGCGTTGAGAGCATTCTTTAAAGCAGAAAGGAAGGGCCTTTTCCAGTGAAATTCAGACGGGCATCTACAAAAGTCATATATATTGGATGCAGAGTGCAATAGCATGATGGACTTCATGTTCTCGATGAAAACCTTACATTTCAAAGAGACCTGAAGTAGGAATTTCACAAAAAGACGTGTTTGCGTCTCTCCTGTGAAAGGAGCTCTAACTTGTGTATTCAGTGCTTGAGAGTGTAACACTCTACATAGGTTACACAGCGTTTTGAGAGCACCAACATGCTTAAAACTGAAACTGCTACAAAGTGTGTGTAGCATACAGGAAGAAGGCTTGTGATTTCAAAGAAAGAAGAGTAAACCAAAATCCAGGTAGTGAAACGAGCACACCATTATGGGAGATGTGCATGTGGATAGCTTCAAGCAGCAGCTCTGTGTGGACACTTGGAAACAGCGCTCTGAAAAAATTTCTTAGGGGCGGGATTTGGGCAAAGTTGAAAGACCTTCCAAAACCCACCCTACGGAACTTAGCCAAACTATGAATGTTGCAATAAGCTCCTGAACGAAAGGTGCTTCTATGACACAACCCCCGAGCAGGTAGCTACATTCTGCACAGTACAAAATGCATATGAATTCCTGTCTGAAAACTCACTCCAGAAGGATGAAATGCGTGTGTTTCTCTCTGAAAGAACACTCAGCCACTAGGCTTTTGCTTGCTCCTTCAAAGTCTTTATAGAAACGTGTGTTTTCACTCCTGGAATACGTTTTGGGATGCATTGTTTCAATCTCTTGCAAGCCTCATGTTATATCTTACTCAATGTCAAAAAATAAGGAGTATGTTTCCCAAATCATTTGAAATCCAGGAAAAGGCACACTGTATCACTCTTGCTCAAACACGCTCTTTCTCCTAATGTGTTGAGAACTTTCAACAAACCGGAAAAGAAGGGCACTTTGTAGGTAAATTCAGATGGGCATGTACAAGAGTTCATTTCTATTGGTTGCAGAGTGCAAAAGCATGATTGACTTCATCTTCTCCATGAAACCCTTACATTTCCAAGTGACCTGAAGTAGGACATTTTCAAAGGATGTGTTTGTGTGTCCGTAGTGAAACGAGCTCTAAGTTGTGTATTCAGTGTTGGAGCGTGACACGCTGTATATAGGATACACAACGATTTGAAGGCACCAACATGCTTCAGACTGAAACTGCTACAAGGTGTGTGTAGCATGCAGGAAGAAGGCTTGTCATTTCAAAGAGAGAAGAGGAAACCAAAATCCAGGTACTGAAACGAGCACACCAGTATGGGAGATGTGCATGTGGACAGCTTCAAGCAGCAGCTCTGTGTGGACTCTTGGAAACAGCGCTGTGAAAAAATTTCGTACGAAGCGGGATTTGGCCAAAGTTGAAAGACCTTCCAAAACCAACCCTAAAGAACTTAGCCAAACAATGAATGTTGCAATAAGCTCCTGCACGAAAGGTGCTCCTCTGACACAACCCCCGAGCAGGTAGCTACATTCTGCACAGTACAAAATGCATATGAATTCCAGGCTGAAAACTCACTCCAGAAGGAGGAAATGCATGTGTTCCTCTCTGAAAGAACACTCAGCAACTAGGCTTTTGCTTGCTCCTTCAAAGTCTTTGTAGAAACGTGTGTTTTCACTGCTTGAATACGTTTTGAGATGCATTGTTTCAATCTCTTGCAAGCCTCATGTTGTTTCTTACACAATGTGGAAAAACACGGAGTATGTTCCCCAAATCACTTGAAATCCAGGGAAACGCACACTGCATCACTCTTGCCCAAACACGCTCTTTCACCTAATGCGTTGAGAACATTCTTTAAAGCAGAAAGGAAGGGCATTATGCAGTGAATTTGACGGGCATCTACAAAAGTCATTTCTATGGGTTGCAGAGCGCCAAAGCATGATTAAGTTCATGTTCTCGATGAAACCCTTACATTTCCAAGTGACCTGAAGTAGGACTCTTACAAAAGGATGCGTTTGCGTGTGTGTGCTGAAACGAGCTCTAAGTTGTGTATTCAGTGTTGGATAGTGACACACTCTACATAGGTTACACAGCGTTTTGAAGGCACCAACATGCTTCAAACTGAAACTGCTACAAGGTGTGTGTAGCATGCAGAAAGAAGGCTTGTCATTTCAAAGAAAGAAGAGGAAACCAAAATCCAGGTAGTGTAACGAGAACACCAGTATGGGAGATGTGCATGTGGACAGGTTCAAAGAGAAGCTCTGTGTGGACACTTGGAAACATCGCTGTGACAAAATTTCGTACGAAGGGGCATTTGTCCAAAGTTGAAAGACCTTCCAAAACCAACCCTAAAGAACTTAGCTAAACAACGAATGTTGCAATCAGCTCCTGCACGAAAGGTGCTTCTATGACACAACCCCTGAACAGGTAGCTACATTCTGCGCAGTACAAAATGCATATGAACTCCAGGCTGAAAACTCACTCCAGAAGGAGGAAATGCATGTGTTTTGCTCTGAAACAACACTCAGGCACTAGGCTTTTGCTTGCCCCTTCAAAGTCTTTGTAGAAACGTGTGTTTTCACTGTTTGAATACGTTTTGAGATGCATTGTTTCAATCTCTTGCAAGCCTCATGTTGTTTCTTACACAATGTGGAAAAAAAAGGAGTATGTTTCCCAAACAGCTTAAAATCCAGGAAAACGCACACTGCATCACTCTTTCCCAAACACGCTCTTTCAACTGATGCGTTGAGAGCATTCTTTAAAGCAGAAAGGAAGGGCCTTTTCCAGTGAAATTCAGACGGGCATCTACAAAAGTCATATATATTGGATGCAGAGTGCAATAGCATGATGGACTTCATGTTCTCGATGAAAACCTTACATTTCAAAGAGACCTGAAGTAGGAATTTCACAAAAAGACGTGTTTGCGTCTCTCCTGTGAAAGGAGCTCTAACTTGTGTATTCAGTGCTTGAGAGTGTAACACTCTACATAGGTTACACAGCGTTTTGAGAGAACCAACATGCTTAAAACTGAAACTGCTACAAAGTGTGTGTAGCATACAGAAAGAAGGCTTGTCATTTCAAAGAAAGAAGAGGAAACCAAAATCCAGGTAGTGAAACGAGCACACCATTATGGGAGATGTGCATGTGGATAGCTTCAAGCAGCAGCTCTGTGTGGACACTTGGAAACAGCGCTCTGAAAAAATTTCTTAGGGGCGGGATTTGGGCAAAGTTGAAAGACCTTCCAAAACCCACCCTACGGAACTTAGCCAAACTATGAATGTTGCAATAAGCTCCTGAACGAAAGGTGCTTCTATGACACAACCCCCGAGCAGGTAGCTACATTCTGCACAGTACAAAATGCATATGAATTCCTGTCTGAAAACTCACTCCAGAAGGATGAAATGCGTGTGTTTCTCTCTGAAAGAACACTCAGCCACTAGGCTTTTGCTTGCTCCTTCAAAGTCTTTATAGAAACGTGTGTTTTCACTCCTGGAATACGTTATGGGATGCATTGTTTCAATCTCTTGCAAGCCTCATGTTATATCTTACTCAATGTGAAAAAATAAGGAGTATGTTTCCCAAATCATTTGAAATCCAGGAAAAGGCACACTGCATCACTCTTGCTCAAACACGCTCTTTCTCCTAATGTGTTGAGAACTTTCAACAAACCGGAAAAGAAGGGCACTTTGTAGGTAAATTCAGATGGGCATGTACAAGAGTTCATTTCTATTGGTTGCAGAGTGCAAAAGCATGATTGACTTCATCTTCTCCATGAAACCCTTACATTTCCAAGTGACCTGAAGTAGGACATTTACAAAGGATGTGTTTGTGTGTCCGTAGTGAAATGAGCTCTAAGTTGTGTATTCAGTGTTGGAGTGTGACACGCTGTATATAGGATACACAACGATTTGAAGGCACCAACATGCTTCAGACTGAAACTGCTACAAGGTGTGTGTAGCATGCAGGAAGAAGGCTTGTCATTTCAAAGAGAGAAGAGGAAACCAAAATCCAGGTACTGAAACAAGCACACCAGTATGGGAGATGTGCATGTGGACAGCTTCAAGCAGCAGCTCTGTGTCCACTCTTGGAAACAGCGCTGTGACAAAATTTCGTACGAAGCGGGATTTGGCCAAAGTTGAAAGACCTTCCAAAACCAACCCTAAAGAACTTAGCCAAACAATGAATGTTGCAATAAGCTCCTGCACGAAAGGTGCTCCTCTGACACAACCCCCGAGCAGGTAGCTACATTCTGCACAGTACAAAATGCATATGAATTCCAGGCTGAAAACTCACTCCAGAAGGAGGAAATGCATGTGTTCCTCTCTGAAAGAACACTCAGCAACTAGGCTTTTGCTTGCTCCTTCAAAGTCTTTGTAGAAACGTGTGTTTTCACTGCTTGAATACGTTTTGAGATGCATTGTTTCAATCTCTTGCAAGCCTCATGTTGTTTCTTACACAATGTGGAAAAACACGGAGTATGTTCCCCAAATCACTTGAAATCCAGGGAAACGCACACTGCATCACTCTTGCCCAAACACGCTCTTTCACCTAATGCGTTGAGAACATTCTTTAAAGCAGAAAGGAAGGGCATTATGCAGTGAATTTGACGGGCCTCTACAAAAGTCATTTCTATGGGTTGCAGAGCGCAAAAGCATGATTAAGTTCATGTTCTCGATGAAACCCTTACATTTCCAAGTGACCTGAAGTAGGACTCTTACAAAAGGATGCGTTTGCGTGTGTGTGCTGAAAGGAGCTCTAAGTTGTGTATTCAGTGTTGGATAGTGACACACTCTACATAGGTTACACAGCGTTTTGAAGGCACCAACATGCTTCAAACTGAAACTGCTACAAGGTGTGTGTAGCATGCAGAAAGAAGGCTTGTCATTTCAAAGAAAGAAGAGGAAACCAAAATCCAGGTAGTGTAACGAGAACACCAGTATGGGAGATGTGCATGTGGACAGGTTCAAAGAGAAGCTCTGTGTGGACACTTGGAAACATCGCTGTGACAAAATTTCGTACGAAGGGGCATTTGTCCAAAGTTGAAAGACCTTCCAAAACCAACCCTAAAGAACTTAGCTAAACAACGAATGTTGCAATCAGCTCCTGCACGAAAGGTGCTTCTATGACACAACCCCTGAACAGGTAGCTACATTCTGCGCAGTACAAAATGCATATGAACTCCAGGCTGAAAACTCACTCCAGAAGGAGGAAATGCATGTGTTTTGCTCTGAAACAACACTCAGGCACTAGGCTTTTGCTTGCCCCTTCAAAGTCTTTGTAGAAACGTGTGTTTTCACTGTTTGAATACGTTTTGAGATGCATTGTTTCAATCCCTTGCAAGCCTCATGTTGTTTCTTACACAATGTGGAAAAAAAAGGAGTATGTTTCCCAAACAGCTTAAAATCCAGGAAAACGCACACTGCATCACTCTTTCCCAAACACGCTCTTTCAACTGATGCGTTGAGAGCATTCTTTAAAGCAGAAAGGAAGGGCCTTTTCCAGTGAAATTCAGACGGGCATCTACAAAAGTCATATATATTGGATGCAGAGTGCAATAGCATGATGGACTTCATGTTCTCGATGAAAACCTTACATTTCAAAGAGACCTGAAGTAGGAATTTCACAAAAAGACGTGTTTGCGTCTCTCCTGTGAAAGGAGCTCTAACTTGTGTATTCAGTGCTTGAGAGTGTAACACTCTACATAGGTTACACAGCGTTTTGAGAGCACCAACATGCTTAAAACTGAAACTGCTACAAAGTGTGTGTAGCATACAGGAAGAAGGCTTGTCATTTCAAAGAAAGAAGAGGAAACCAAAATCCAGGTAGTGAAACGAGCACACCATTATGGGAGATGTGCATGTGGATAGCTTCAAGCAGCAGCTCTGTGTGGACACTTGGAAACAGCGCTCTGAAAAAATTTCTTAGGGGCGGGATTTGGGCAAAGTTGAAAGACCTTCCAAAACCCACCCTACGGAACTTAGCCAAACTATGAATGTTGCAATAAGCTCCTGAACGAAAGGTGCTTCTATGACACAACCCCCGAGCAGGTAGCTACATTCTGCACAGTACAAAATGCATATGAATTCCTGTCTGAAAACTCACTCCAGAAGGATGAAATGCGTGTGTTTCTCTCTGAAAGAACACTCAGCCACTAGGCTTTTGCTTGCTCCTTCAAAGTCTTTATAGAAACGTGTGTTTTCACTCCTGGAATACGTTTTGGGATGCATTGTTTCAATCTCTTGCAAGCCTCATGTTATATCTTACTCAATGTGAAAAAATAAGGAGTATGTTTCCCAAATCATTTGAAATCCAGGAAAAGGCACACTGCATCACTCTTGCTCAAACACGCTCTTTCTCCTAATGTGTTGAGAACTTTCAACAAACCGGAAAAGAAGGGCACTTTGTAGGTAAATTCAGATGGGCATGTACAAGAGTTCATTTCTATTGGTTGCAGAGTGCAAAAGCATGATTGACTTCATCTTCTCCATGAAACCCTTACATTTCCAAGTGACCTGAAGTAGGACATTTTCAAAGGATGTGTTTGTGTGTCCGTAGTGAAACGAGCTCTAAGTTGTGTATTCAGTGTTGGAGCGTGACACGCTGTATATAGGATACACAACGATTTGAAGGCACCAACATGCTTCAGACTGAAACTGCTACAAGGTGTGTGTAGCATGCAGGAAGAAGGCTTGTCATTACAAAGAGAGAAGAGGAAACCAAAATCCAGGTACTGAAACGAGCACACCAGTATGGGAGATGTGCATTTGGACAGCTTCAAGCAGCAGCTCTGTGTGGACTCTTGGAAACAGCGCTGTGAAAAAATTTTGTACGAAGCGGGATTTGGCCAAAGTTGAAAGACCTTCCAAAACCAACCCTAAAGAACTTAGCCAAACAATGAATGTTGCAATAAGCTCCTGCACGAAAGGTGCTCCTCTGACACAACCCCCGAGCAGGTAGCTACATTCTGCACAGTACAAAATGCATATGAATTCCAGGCTGAAAACTCACTCCAGAAGGAGGAAATGCATGTGTTCCTCTCTGAAAGAACACTCAGCAACTAGGCTTTTGCTTGCTCCTTCAAAGTCTTTGTAGAAACGTGTGTTTTCACTGCTTGAATACGTTTTGAGATGCATTGTTTCAATCTCTTGCAAGCCTCATGTTGTTTCTTACACAATGTGGAAAAACACGGAGTATGTTCCCCAAATCACTTGAAATCCAGGGAAACGCACACTGCATCACTCTTGCCCAAACACGCTCTTTCACCTAATGCGTTGAGAACATTCTTTAAAGCAGAAAGGAAGGGCATTATGCAGTGAATTTGACGGGCATCTACAAAAGTCATTTCTATGGGTTGCAGAGCGCAAAAGCATGATTAAGTTCATGTTCTCGATGAAACCCTTACATTTCCAAGTGACCTGAAGTAGGACTCTTACAAAAGGATGCGTTTGCGTGTGTGTGCTGAAACGAGCTCTAAGTTGTGTATTCAGTGTTGGATAGTGACACACTCTACATAGGTTACACAGCGTTTTGAAGGCACCAACATGCTTCAAACTGAAACTGCTACAAGGTGTGTGTAGCATGCAGAAAGAAGGCTTGTCATTTCAAAGAAAGAAGAGGAAACCAAAATCCAGGTAGTGTAACGAGAACACCAGTATGGGAGATGTGCATGTGGACAGGTTCAAAGAGAAGCTCTGTGTGGACACTTGGAAACATCGCTGTGACAAAATTTCGTACGAAGGGGCATTTGTCCAAAGTTGAAAGACCTTCCAAAACCAACCCTAAAGAACTTAGCTAAACAACGAATGTTGCAATCAGCTCCTGCACGAAAGGTGCTTCTATGACACAACCCCTGAACAGGTAGCTACATTCTGCGCAGTACAAAATGCATATGAACTCCAGGCTGAAAACTCACTCCAGAAGGAGGAAATGCATGTGTTTTGCTCTGAAACAACACTCAGGCACTAGGCTTTTGCTTGCCCCTTCAAAGTCTTTGTAGAAACGTGTGTTTTCACTGTTTGAATACGTTTTGAGATGCATTGTTTCAATCCCTTGCAAGCCTCATGTTGTTTCTTACACAATGTGGAAAAAAAAGGAGTATGTTTCCCAAACAGCTTAAAATCCAGGAAAACGCACACTGCATCACTCTTTCCCAAACACGCTCTTTCAACTGATGCGTTGAGAGCATTCTTTAAAGCAGAAAGGAAGGGCCTTTTCCAGTGAAATTCAGACGGGCATCTACAAAAGTCATATATATTGGATGCAGAGTGCAATAGCATGATGGACTTCATGTTCTCGATGAAAACCTTACATTTCAAAGAGACCTGAAGTAGGAATTTCACAAAAAGACGTGTTTGCGTCTCTCCTGTGAAAGGAGCTCTAACTTGTGTATTCAGTGCTTGAGAGTGTAACACTCTACATAGGTTACACAGCGTTTTGAGAGCACCAACATGCTTAAAACTGAAACTGCTACAAAGTGTGTGTAGCATACAGGAAGAAGGCTTGTCATTTCAAAGAAAGAAGAGGAAACCAAAATCCAGGTAGTGAAACGAGCACACCATTATGGGAGATGTGCATGTGGATAGCTTCAAGCAGCAGCTCTGTGTGGACACTTGGAAACAGCGCTCTGAAAAAATTTCTTAGGGGCGGGATTTGGGCAAAGTTGAAAGACCTTCCAAAACCCACCCTACGGAACTTAGCCAAACTATGAATGTTGCAATAAGCTCCTGAACGAAAGGTGCTTCTATGACACAACCCCCGAGCAGGTAGCTACATTCTGCACAGTACAAAATGCATATGAATTCCTGTCTGAAAACTCACTCCAGAAGGATGAAATGCGTGTGTTTCTCTCTGAAAGAACACTCAGCCACTAGGCTTTTGCTTGCTCCTTCAAAGTCTTTATAGAAACGTGTGTTTTCACTCCTGGAATACGTTTTGGGATGCATTGTTTCAATCTCTTGCAAGCCTCATGTTATATCTTACTCAATGTGAAAAAATAAGGAGTATGTTTCCCAAATCATTTGAAATCCAGGAAAAGGCACACTGCATCACTCTTGCTCAAACACGCTCTTTCTCCTAATGTGTTGAGAACTTTCAACAAACCGGAAAAGAAGGGCACTTTGTAGGTAAATTCAGATGGGCATGTACAAGAGTTCATTTCTATTGGTTGCAGAGTGCAAAAGCATGATTGACTTCATCTTCTCCATGAAACCCTTACATTTCCAAGTGACCTGAAGTAGGACATTTACAAAGGATGTGTTTGTGTGTCCGTAGTGAAATGAGCTCTAAGTTGTGTATTCAGTGTTGGAGTGTGACACGCTGTATATAGGATACACAACGATTTGAAGGCACCAACATGCTTCAGACTGAAACTGCTACAAGGTGTGTGTAGCATGCAGGAAGAAGGCTTGTCATTTCAAAGAGAGAAGAGGAAACCAAAATCCAGGTACTGAAACGAGCACACCAGTATGGGAGATGTGCATGTGGACAGCTTCAAGCAGCAGCTCTGTGTGGACTCTTGGAAACAGCGCTGTGAAAAAATTTCGTACGAAGCGGGATTTGGCCAAAGTTGAAAGACCTTCCAAAACCAACCCTAAAGAACTTAGCCAAACAATGAATGTTGCAATAAGCTCCTGCACGAAAGGTGCTCCTCTGACACAACCCCCGAGCAGGTAGCTACATTCTGCACAGTACAAAATGCATATGAATTCCAGGCTGAAAACTCACTCCAGAAGGAGGAAATGCATGTGTTCCTCTCTGAAAGAACACTCAGCAACTAGGCTTTTCTTGCTCCTTCAAAGTCTTTGTAGAAACGTGTGTTTTCACTGCTTGAATACGTTTTGAGATGCATTGTTTCAATCTCTTGCAAGCCTCATGTTGTTTCTTACACAATGTGGAAAAACACGGAGTATGTTCCCCAAATCACTTGAAATCCAGGGAAACGCACACTGCATCACTCTTGCCCAAACACGCTCTTTCACCTAATGCGTTGAGAACATTCTTTAAAGCAGAAAGGAAGGGCATTATGCAGTGAATTTGACGGGCATCTACAAAAGTCATTTCTATGGGTTGCAGAGCGCAAAAGCATGATTAAGTTCATGTTCTCGATGAAACCCTTACATTTCCAAGTGACCTGAAGTAGGACTCTTACAAAAGGATGCGTTTGCGTGTGTGTGCTGAAACGAGCTCTAAGTTGTGTATTCAGTGTTGGATAGTGACACACTCTACATAGGTTACACAGCGTTTTGAAGGCACCAACATGCTTCAAACTGAAACTGCTACAAGGTGTGTGTAGCATGCAGAAAGAAGGCTTGTCATTTCAAAGAAAGAAGAGGAAACCAAAATCCAGGTAGTGTAACGAGAACACCAGTATGGGAGATGTGCATGTGGACAGGTTCAAAGAGAAGCTCTGTGTGGACACTTGGAAACATCGCTGTGACAAAATTTCGTACGAAGGGGCATTTGTCCAAAGTTGAAAGACCTTCCAAAACCAACCCTAAAGAACTTAGCTAAACAACGAATGTTGCAATCAGCTCCTGCACGAAAGGTGCTTCTATGACACAACCCCTGAACAGGTAGCTACATTCTGCGCAGTACAAAATGCATATGAACTCCAGGCTGAAAACTCACTCCAGAAGGAGGAAATGCATGTGGTTTGCTCTGAAACAACACTCAGGCACTAGGCTTTTGCTTGCCCCTTCAAAGTCTTTGTAGAAACGTGTGTTTTCACTGTTTGAATACGTTTAGAGATGCATTGTTTCAATCTCTTGCAAGCCTCATGTTGTTTCTTACACAATGTGGAAAAAAAAGGAGTATGTTTCCCAAACAGCTTAAAATCCAGGAAAACGCACACTGCATCACTCTTTCCCAAACACGCTCTTTCAACTGATGCGTTGAGAGCATTCTTTAAAGCAGAAAGGAAGGGCCTTTTCCAGTGAAATTCAGACGGGCATCTACAAAAGTCATATATATTGGATGCAGAGTGCAATAGCATGATGGACTTCATGTTCTCGATGAAAACCTTATATTTCAAAGAGACCTGAAGTAGGAATTTCACAAAAAGACCTGTTTGCGTCTCTCCTGTGAAAGGAGCTCTAACTTGTCTATTCAGTGCTTGAGAGTGTAACACTCTACATAGGTTACACAGCGTTTTGAGAGCACCAACATGCTTAAAACTGAAACTGCTACAAAGTGTGTGTAGCATACAGGAAGAAGGCTTGTCATTTCAAAGAAAGAAGAGGAAACCAAAATCCAGGTAGTGAAACGAGCACACCATTATGGGAGATGTGCATGTGGATAGCTTCAAGCAGCAGCTCTGTGTGGACACTTGGAAACAGCGCTCTGAAAAAATTTCTTAGGGGCAGGATTTGGGCAAAGTTGAAAGACCTTCCAAAACCCACCCTACGGAACTTAGCCAAACTATGAATGTTGCCATAAGCTCCTGAACGAAAGGTGCTTCTATGACACAACCCCCGAGCAGGTAGCTACATTCTGCACAGTACAAAATGCATATGAATTCCTGTCTGAAAACTCACTCCAGAAGGATGAAATGCGTGTGTTTCTCTCTGAAAGAACACTCAGCCACTAGGCTTTTGCTTGCTCCTTTAAAGTCTTTATAGAAACGTGTGTTTTCACTCCTGGAATACGTTTTGGGATGCATTGTTTCAATCTCTTGCAAGCCTCATGTTATATCTTACTCAATGTCAAAAAATAAGGAGTATGTTTCCCAAATCATTTGAAATCCAGGAAAAGGCACACTGCATCACTCTTGCTCAAACACGCTCTTTCTCCTAATGTGTTGAGAACTTTCAACAAACCGGAAAAGAAGGGCACTTTGTAGGTAAATTCAGATGGGCATGTACAAGAGTTCATTTCTATTGGTTGCAGAGTGCAAAAGCATGATTGACTTCATCTTCTCCATGAAACCCTTACATTTCCAAGTGACCTGAAGTAGGACATTTACAAAGGATGTGTTTGTGTGTCCGTAGTGAAACGAGCTCTAAGTTGTGTATTCAGTGTTGGAGTGTGACACGCTGTATATAGGATACACAACGATTTGAAGGCACCAACATGCTTCAGACTGAAACTGCTACAAGGTGTGTGTAGCATGCAGGAAGAAGGCTTGTCATTTCAAAGAGAGAAGAGGAAACCAAAATCCAGGTACTGAAACGAGCACACCAGTATGGGAGATGTGCATGTGGACAGCTTCAAGCAGCAGCTCTGTGTGGACTCTTGGAAACAGCGCTGTGAAAAAATTTCGTACGAAGCGGGATTTGGCCAAAGTTGAAAGACCTTCCAAAACCAACCCTAAAGAACTTAGCCAAACAATGAATGTTGCAATAAGCTCCTGCACGAAAGGTGCTCCTCTGACACAACCCCCGAGCAGGTAGCTACATTCTGCACAGTACAAAATGCATATGAATTCCAGGCTGAAAACTCACTCCAGAAGGAGGAAATGCATGTGTTCCTCTCTGAAAGAACACTCAGCAACTAGGCTTTTGCTTGCTCCTTCAAAGTCTTTGTAGAAACGTGTGTTTTCACTGCTTGAATACGTTTTGAGATGCATTGTTTCAATCTCTTGCAAGCCTCATGTTGTTTCTTACACAATGTGGAAAAACACGGAGTATGTTCCCCAAATCACTTGAAATCCAGGGAAACGCACACTGCATCACTCTTGCCCAAACACGCTCTTTCACCTAATGCGTTGAGAACATTCTTTAAAGCAGAAAGGAAGGGCATTATGCAGTGAATTTGACGGGCATCTACAAAAGTCATTTCTATGGGTTGCAGAGCGCAAAAGCATGATTAAGTTCATGTTCTCGATGAAACCCTTACATTTCCAAGTGACCTGAAGTAGGACTCTTACAAAAGGATGCGTTTGCGTGTGTGTGCTGAAACGAGCTCTAAGTTGTGTATTCAGTGTTGGATAGTGACACACTCTACATAGGTTACACAGCGTTTTGAAGGCACCAACATGCTTCAAACTGAAACTGCTACAAGGTGTGTGTAGCATGCAGAAAGAAGGCTTGTCATTTCAAAGAAAGAAGAGGAAACCAAAATCCAGGTAGTGTAACGAGAACACCAGTATGGGAGATGTGCATGTGGACAGGTTCAAAGAGAAGCTCTGTGTGGACACTTGGAAACATCGCTGTGACAAAATTTCGTACGAAGGGGCATTTGTCCAAAGTTGAAAGACCTTCCAAAACCAACCCTAAAGAACTTAGCTAAACAACGAATGTTGCAATCAGCTCCTGCACGAAAGGTGCTTCTATGACACAACCCCTGAACAGGTAGCTACATTCTGCGCAGTACAAAATGCATATGAACTCCAGGCTGAAAACTCACTCCAGAAGGAGGAAATGCATGTGGTTTGCTCTGAAACAACACTCAGGCACTAGGCTTTTGCTTGCCCCTTCAAAGTCTTTGTAGAAACGTGTGTTTTCACTGTTTGAATACGTTTAGAGATGCATTGTTTCAATCTCTTGCAAGCCTCATGTTGTTTCTTACACAATGTGGAAAAAAAAGGAGTATGTTTCCCAAACAGCTTAAAATCCAGGAAAACGCACACTGCATCACTCTTTCCCAAACACGCTCTTTCAACTGATGCGTTGAGAGCATTCTTTAAAGCAGAAAGGAAGGGCCTTTTCCAGTGAAATTCAGACGGGCATCTACAAAAGTCATATATATTGGATGCAGAGTGCAATAGCATGATGGACTTCATGTTCTCGATGAAAACCTTATATTTCAAAGAGACCTGAAGTAGGAATTTCACAAAAAGACCTGTTTGCGTCTCTCCTGTGAAAGGAGCTCTAACTTGTCTATTCAGTGCTTGAGAATGTAACACTCTACATAGGTTACACAGCGTTTTGAGAGCACCAACATGCTTAAAACTGAAACTGCTACAAAGTGTGTGTAGCATACAGGAAGAAGGCTTGTCATTTCAAAGAAAGAAGAGGAAACCAAAATCCAGGTAGTGAAACGAGCACACCATTATGGGAGATGTGCATGTGGATAGCTTCAAGCAGCAGCTCTGTGTGGACACTTGGAAACAGCGCTCTGAAAAAATTTCTTAGGGGCAGGATTTGGGCAAAGTTGAAAGACCTTCCAAAACCCACCCTACGGAACTTAGCCAAACTATGAATGTTGCCATAAGCTCCTGAACGAAAGGTGCTTCTATGACACAACCCCCGAGCAGGTAGCTACATTCTGCACAGTACAAAATGCATATGAATTCCTGTCTGAAAACTCACTCCAGAAGGATGAAATGCGTGTGTTTCTCTCTGAAAGAACACTCAGCCACTAGGCTTTTGCTTGCTCCTTTAAAGTCTTTATAGAAACGTGTGTTTTCACTCCTGGAATACGTTTTGGGATGCATTGTTTCAATCTCTTGCAAGCCTCATGTTATATCTTACTCAATGTCAAAAAATAAGGAGTATGTTTCCCAAATCATTTGAAATCCAGGAAAAGGCACACTGCATCACTCTTGCTCAAACACGCTCTTTCTCCTAATGTGTTGAGAACTTTCAACAAACCGGAAAAGAAGGGCACTTTGTAGGTAAATTCAGATGGGCATGTACAAGAGTTCATTTCTATTGGTTGCAGAGTGCAAAAGCATGATTGACTTCATCTTCTCCATGAAACCCTTACATTTCCAAGTGACCTGAAGTAGGACATTTACAAAGGATGTGTTTGTGTGTCCGTAGTGAAACGAGCTCTAAGTTGTGTATTCAGTGTTGGAGTGTGACACGCTGTATATAGGATACACAACGATTTGAAGGCACCAACATGCTTCAGACTGAAACTGCTACAAGGTGTGTGTAGCATGCAGGAAGAAGGCTTGTCATTTCAAAGAGAGAAGAGGAAACCAAAATCCAGGTACTGAAACGAGCACACCAGTATGGGAGATGTGCATGTGGACAGCTTCAAGCAGCAGCTCTGTGTGGACTCTTGGAAACAGCGCTGTGAAAAAATTTCGTACGAAGCGGGATTTGGCCAAAGTTGAAAGACCTTCCAAAACCAACCCTAAAGAACTTAGCCAAACAATGAATGTTGCAATAAGCTCCTGCACGAAAGGTGCTCCTCTGACACAACCCCCGAGCAGGTAGCTACATTCTGCACAGTACAAAATGCATATGAATTCCAGGCTGAAAACTCACTCCAGAAGGAGGAAATGCATGTGTTCCTCTCTGAAAGAACACTCAGCAACTAGGCTTTTGCTTGCTCCTTCAAAGTCTTTGTAGAAACGTGTGTTTTCACTGCTTGAATACGTTTTGAGATGCATTGTTTCAATCTCTTGCAAGCCTCATGTTGTTTCTTACACAATGTGGAAAAACACGGAGTATGTTCCCCAAATCACTTGAAATCCAGGGAAACGCACACTGCATCACTCTTGCCCAAACACGCTCTTTCACCTAATGCGTTGAGAACATTCTTTAAAGCAGAAAGGAAGGGCATTATGCAGTGAATTTGACGGGCATCTACAAAAGTCATTTCTATGGGTTGCAGAGCGCAAAAGCATGATTAAGTTCATGTTCTCGATGAAACCCTTACATTTCCAAGTGACCTGAAGTAGGACTCTTACAAAAGGATGCGTTTGCGTGTGTGTGCTGAAACGAGCTCTAAGTTGTGTATTCAGTGTTGGATAGTGACACACTCTACATAGGTTACACAGCGTTTTGAAGGCACCAACATGCTTCAAACTGAAACTGCTACAAGGTGTGTGTAGCATGCAGAAAGAAGGCTTGTCATTTCAAAGAAAGAAGAGGAAACCAAAATCCAGGTAGTGTAACGAGAACACCAGTATGGGAGATGTGCATGTGGACAGGTTCAAAGAGAAGCTCTGTGTGGACACTTGGAAACATCGCTGTGACAAAATTTCGTACGAAGGGGCATTTGTCCAAAGTTGAAAGACCTTCCAAAACCAACCCTAAAGAACTTAGCTAAACAACGAATGTTGCAATCAGCTCCTGCACGAAAGGTGCTTCTATGACACAACCCCTGAACAGGTAGCTACATTCTGCGCAGTACAAAATGCATATGAACTCCAGGCTGAAAACTCACTCCAGAAGGAGGAAATGCATGTGGTTTGCTCTGAAACAACACTCAGGCACTAGGCTTTTGCTTGCCCCTTCAAAGTCTTTGTAGAAACGTGTGTTTTCACTGTTTGAATACGTTTAGAGATGCATTGTTTCAATCTCTTGCAAGCCTCATGTTGTTTCTTACACAATGTGGAAAAAAAAGGAGTATGTTTCCCAAACAGCTTAAAATCCAGGAAAACGCACACTGCATCACTCTTTCCCAAACACGCTCTTTCAACTGATGCGTTGAGAGCATTCTTTAAAGCAGAAAGGAAGGGCCTTTTCCAGTGAAATTCAGACGGGCATCTACAAAAGTCATATATATTGGATGCAGAGTGCAATAGCATGATGGACTTCATGTTCTCGATGAAAACCTTATATTTCAAAGAGACCTGAAGTAGGAATTTCACAAAAAGACCTGTTTGCGTCTCTCCTGTGAAAGGAGCTCTAACTTGTCTATTCAGTGCTTGAGAGTGTAACACTCTACATAGGTTACACAGCGTTTTGAGAGCACCAACATGCTTAAAACTGAAACTGCTACAAAGTGTGTGTAGCATACAGGAAGAAGGCTTGTCATTTCAAAGAAAGAAGAGGAAACCAAAATCCAGGTAGTGAAACGAGCACACCATTATGGGAGATGTGCATGTGGATAGCTTCAAGCAGCAGCTCTGTGTGGACACTTGGAAACAGCGCTCTGAAAAAATTTCTTAGGGGCAGGATTTGGGCAAAGTTGAAAGACCTTCCAAAACCCACCCTACGGAACTTAGCCAAACTATGAATGTTGCCATAAGCTCCTGAACGAAAGGTGCTTCTATGACACAACCCCCGAGCAGGTAGCTACATTCTGCACAGTACAAAATGCATATGAATTCCTGTCTGAAAACTCACTCCAGAAGGATGAAATGCGTGTGTTTCTCTCTGAAAGAACACTCAGCCACTAGGCTTTTGCTTGCTCCTTTAAAGTCTTTATAGAAACGTGTGTTTTCACTCCTGGAATACGTTTTGGGATGCATTGTTTCAATCTCTTGCAAGCCTCATGTTATATCTTACTCAATGTCAAAAAATAAGGAGTATGTTTCCCAAATCATTTGAAATCCAGGAAAAGGCACACTGCATCACTCTTGCTCAAACACGCTCTTTCTCCTAATGTGTTGAGAACTTTCAACAAACCGGAAAAGAAGGGCACTTTGTAGGTAAATTCAGATGGGCATGTACAAGAGTTCATTTCTATTGGTTGCAGAGTGCAAAAGCATGATTGACTTCATCTTCTCCATGAAACCCTTACATTTCCAAGTGACCTGAAGTAGGACATTTACAAAGGATGTGTTTGTGTGTCCGTAGTGAAACGAGCTCTAAGTTGTGTATTCAGTGTTGGAGTGTGACACGCTGTATATAGGATACACAACGATTTGAAGGCACCAACATGCTTCAGACTGAAACTGCTACAAGGTGTGTGTAGCATGCAGGAAGAAGGCTTGTCATTTCAAAGAGAGAAGAGGAAACCAAAATCCAGGTACTGAAACGAGCACACCAGTATGGGAGATGTGCATGTGGACAGCTTCAAGCAGCAGCTCTGTGTGGACTCTTGGAAACAGCGCTGTGAAAAAATTTCGTACGAAGCGGGATTTGGCCAAAGTTGAAAGACCTTCCAAAACCAACCCTAAAGAACTTAGCCAAACAATGAATGTTGCAATAAGCTCCTGCACGAAAGGTGCTCCTCTGACACAACCCCCGAGCAGGTAGCTACATTCTGCACAGTACAAAATGCATATGAATTCCAGGCTGAAAACTCACTCCAGAAGGAGGAAATGCATGTGTTCCTCTCTGAAAGAACACTCAGCAACTAGGCTTTTGCTTGCTCCTTCAAAGTCTTTGTAGAAACGTGTGTTTTCACTGCTTGAATACGTTTTGAGATGCATTGTTTCAATCTCTTGCAAGCCTCATGTTGTTTCTTACACAATGTGGAAAAACACGGAGTATGTTCCCCAAATCACTTGAAATCCAGGGAAACGCACACTGCATCACTCTTGCCCAAACACGCTCTTTCACCTAATGCGTTGAGAACATTCTTTAAAGCAGAAAGGAAGGGCATTATGCAGTGAATTTGACGGGCATCTACAAAAGTCATTTCTATGGGTTGCAGAGCGCAAAAGCATGATTAAGTTCATGTTCTCGATGAAACCCTTACATTTCCAAGTGACCTGAAGTAGGACTCTTACAAAAGGATGCGTTTGCGTGTGTGTGCTGAAACGAGCTCTAAGTTGTGTATTCAGTGTTGGATAGTGACACACTCTACATAGGTTACACAGCGTTTTGAAGGCACCAACATGCTTCAAACTGAAACTGCTACAAGGTGTGTGTAGCATGCAGAAAGAAGGCTTGTCATTTCAAAGAAAGAAGAGGAAACCAAAATCCAGGTAGTGTAACGAGAACACCAGTATGGGAGATGTGCATGTGGACAGGTTCAAAGAGAAGCTCTGTGTGGACACTTGGAAACATCGCTGTGACAAAATTTCGTACGAAGGGGCATTTGTCCAAAGTTGAAAGACCTTCCAAAACCAACCCTAAAGAACTTAGCTAAACAACGAATGTTGCAATCAGCTCCTGCACGAAAGGTGCTTCTATGACACAACCCCTGAACAGGTAGCTACATTCTGCGCAGTACAAAATGCATATGAACTCCAGGCTGAAAACTCACTCCAGAAGGAGGAAATGCATGTGGTTTGCTCTGAAACAACACTCAGGCACTAGGCTTTTGCTTGCCCCTTCAAAGTCTTTGTAGAAACGTGTGTTTTCACTGTTTGAATACGTTTAGAGATGCATTGTTTCAATCTCTTGCAAGCCTCATGTTGTTTCTTACACAATGTGGAAAAAAAAGGAGTATGTTTCCCAAACAGCTTAAAATCCAGGAAAACGCACACTGCATCACTCTTTCCCAAACACGCTCTTTCAACTGATGCGTTGAGAGCATTCTTTAAAGCAGAAAGGAAGGGCCTTTTCCAGTGAAATTCAGACGGGCATCTACAAAAGTCATATATATTGGATGCAGAGTGCAATAGCATGATGGACTTCATGTTCTCGATGAAAACCTTATATTTCAAAGAGACCTGAAGTAGGAATTTCACAAAAAGACCTGTTTGCGTCTCTCCTGTGAAAGGAGCTCTAACTTGTCTATTCAGTGCTTGAGAGTGTAACACTCTACATAGGTTACACAGCGTTTTGAGAGCACCAACATGCTTAAAACTGAAACTGCTACAAAGTGTGTGTAGCATACAGGAAGAAGGCTTGTCATTTCAAAGAAAGAAGAGGAAACCAAAATCCAGGTAGTGAAACGAGCACACCATTATGGGAGATGTGCATGTGGATAGCTTCAAGCAGCAGCTCTGTGTGGACACTTGGAAACAGCGCTCTGAAAAAATTTCTTAGGGGCAGGATTTGGGCAAAGTTGAAAGACCTTCCAAAACCCACCCTACGGAACTTAGCCAAACTATGAATGTTGCCATAAGCTCCTGAACGAAAGGTGCTTCTATGACACAACCCCCGAGCAGGTAGCTACATTCTGCACAGTACAAAATGCATATGAATTCCTGTCTGAAAACTCACTCCAGAAGGATGAAATGCGTGTGTTTCTCTCTGAAAGAACACTCAGCCACTAGGCTTTTGCTTGCTCCTTTAAAGTCTTTATAGAAACGTGTGTTTTCACTCCTGGAATACGTTTTGGGATGCATTGTTTCAATCTCTTGCAAGCCTCATGTTATATCTTACTCAATGTCAAAAAATAAGGAGTATGTTTCCCAAATCATTTGAAATCCAGGAAAAGGCACACTGCATCACTCTTGCTCAAACACGCTCTTTCTCCTAATGTGTTGAGAACTTTCAACAAACCGGAAAAGAAGGGCACTTTGTAGGTAAATTCAGATGGGCATGTACAAGAGTTCATTTCTATTGGTTGCAGAGTGCAAAAGCATGATTGACTTCATCTTCTCCATGAAACCCTTACATTTCCAAGTGACCTGAAGTAGGACATTTACAAAGGATGTGTTTGTGTGTCCGTAGTGAAACGAGCTCTAAGTTGTGTATTCAGTGTTGGAGTGTGACACGCTGTATATAGGATACACAACGATTTGAAGGCACCAACATGCTTCAGACTGAAACTGCTACAAGGTGTGTGTAGCATGCAGGAAGAAGGCTTGTCATTTCAAAGAGAGAAGAGGAAACCAAAATCCAGGTACTGAAACGAGCACACCAGTATGGGAGATGTGCATGTGGACAGCTTCAAGCAGCAGCTCTGTGTGGACTCTTGGAAACAGCGCTGTGAAAAAATTTCGTACGAAGCGGGATTTGGCCAAAGTTGAAAGACCTTCCAAAACCAACCCTAAAGAACTTAGCCAAACAATGAATGTTGCAATAAGCTCCTGCACGAAAGGTGCTCCTCTGACACAACCCCCGAGCAGGTAGCTACATTCTGCACAGTACAAAATGCATATGAATTCCAGGCTGAAAACTCACTCCAGAAGGAGGAAATGCATGTGTTTCTCTCTGAAAGAACACTCAGCAACTAGGCTTTTCTTGCTCCTTCAAAGTCTTTGTAGAAACGTGTGTTTTCACTGCTTGAATACGTTTTGAGATGCATTGTTTCAATCTCTTGCAAGCCTCATGTTGTTTCTTACACAATGTGGAAAAACACGGAGTATGTTCCCCAAATCACTTGAAATCCAGGGAAACGCACACTGCATCACTCTTGCCCAAACACGCTCTTTCACCTAATGCGTTGAGAACATTCTTTAAAGCAGAAAGGAAGGGCATTATGCAGTGAATTTGACGGGCATCTACAAAAGTCATTTCTATGGGTTGCAGAGCGCAAAAGCATGATTAAGTTCATGTTCTCGATGAAACCCTTACATTTCCAAGTGACCTGAAGTAGGACTCTTACAAAAGGATGCGTTTGCGTGTGTGTGCTGAAACGAGCTCTAAGTTGTGTATTCAGTGTTGGATAGTGACACACTCTACATAGGTTACACAGCGTTTTGAAGGCACCAACATGCTTCAAACTGAAACTGCTACAAGGTGTGTGTAGCATGCAGAAAGAAGGCTTGTCATTTCAAAGAAAGAAGAGGAAACCAAAATCCAGGTAGTGTAACGAGAACACCAGTATGGGAGATGTGCATGTGGACAGGTTCAAAGAGAAGCTCTGTGTGGACACTTGGAAACATCGCTGTGACAAAATTTCGTACGAAGGGGCATTTGTCCAAAGTTGAAAGACCTTCCAAAACCAACCCTAAAGAACTTAGCTAAACAACGAATGTTGCAATCAGCTCCTGCACGAAAGGTGCTTCTATGACACAACCCCTGAACAGGTAGCTACATTCTGCGCAGTACAAAATGCATATGAACTCCAGGCTGAAAACTCACTCCAGAAGGAGGAAATGCATGTGGTTTGCTCTGAAACAACACTCAGGCACTAGGCTTTTGCTTGCCCCTTCAAAGTCTTTGTAGAAACGTGTGTTTTCACTGTTTGAATACGTTTAGAGATGCATTGTTTCAATCTCTTGCAAGCCTCATGTTGTTTCTTACACAATGTGGAAAAAAAAGGAGTATGTTTCCCAAACAGCTTAAAATCCAGGAAAACGCACACTGCATCACTCTTTCCCAAACACGCTCTTTCAACTGATGCGTTGAGAGCATTCTTTAAAGCAGAAAGGAAGGGCCTTTTCCAGTGAAATTCAGACGGGCATCTACAAAAGTCATATATATTGGATGCAGAGTGCAATAGCATGATGGACTTCATGTTCTCGATGAAAACCTTACATTTCAAAGAGACCTGAAGTAGGAATTTCACAAAAAGACCTGTTTGGGTCTCTCCTGTGAAAGGAGCTCTAACTTGTGTATTCAGTGCTTGAGAGTGTAACACTCTACATAGGTTACACAGCGTTTTGAGAGCACCAACATGCTTAAAACTGAAACTGCTACAAAGTGTGTGTAGCATACAGGAAGAAGGCTTGTCATTTCAAAGAAAGAAGAGGAAACCAAAATCCAGGTAGTGAAACGAGCACACCATTATGGGAGATGTGCATGTGGATAGCTTCAAGCAGCAGCTCTGTGTGGACACTTGGAAACAGCGCTCTGAAAAAATTTCTTAGGGGCAGGATTTGGGCAAAGTTGAAAGACCTTCCAAAACCCACCCTACGGAACTTAGCCAAACTATGAATGTTGCCATAAGCTCCTGAACGAAAGGTGCTTCTATGACACAACCCCCGAGCAGGTAGCTACATTCTGCACAGTACAAAATGCATATGAATTCCTGTCTGAAAACTCACTCCAGAAGGATGAAATGCGTGTGTTTCTCTCTGAAAGAACACTCAGCCACTAGGCTTTTGCTTGCTCCTTCAAAGTCTTTATAGAAACGTGTGTTTTCACTCCTGGAATACGTTTTGGGATGCATTGTTTCAATCTCTTGCAAGCCTCATGTTATATCTTACTCAATGTCAAAAAATAAGGAGTATGTTTCCCAAATCATTTGAAATCCAGGAAAAGGCACACTGCATCACTCTTGCTCAAACACGCTCTTTCTCCTAATGTGTTGAGAACTTTCAACAAACCGGAAAAGAAGGGCACTTTGTAGGTAAATTCAGATGGGCATGTACAAGAGTTCATTTCTATTGGTTGCAGAGTGCAAAAGCATGATTGACTTCATCTTCTCCATGAAACCCTTACATTTCCAAGTGACCTGAAGTAGGACATTTACAAAGGATGTGTTTGTGTGTCCGTAGTGAAACGAGCTCTAAGTTGTGTATTCAGTGTTGGAGCGTGACACGCTGTATATAGGATACACAACGATTTGAAGGCACCAACATGCTTCAGACTGAAACTGCTACAAGGTGTGTGTAGCATGCAGGAAGAAGGCTTGTCATTTCAAAGAGAGAAGAGGAAACCAAAATCCAGGTACTGAAACGAGCACACCAGTATGGGAGATGTGCATGTGGACAGCTTCAAGCAGCAGCTCTGTGTGGACTCTTGGAAACAGCGCTGTGAAAAAATTTCGTACGAAGCGGGATTTGGCCAAAGTTGAAAGACCTTCCAAAACCAACCCTAAAGAACTTAGCCAAACAATGAATGTTGCAATAAGCTCCTGCACGAAAGGTGCTCCTCTGACACAACCCCCGAGCAGGTAGCTACATTCTGCACAGTACAAAATGCATATGAATTCCAGGCTGAAAACTCACTCCAGAAGGAGGAAATGCATGTGTTCCTCTCTGAAAGAACACTCAGCAACTAGGCTTTTGCTTGCTCCTTCAAAGTCTTTGTAGAAACGTGTGTTTTCACTGCTTGAATACGTTTTGAGATGCATTGTTTCAATCTCTTGCAAGCCTCATGTTGTTTCTTACACAATGTGGAAAAACACGGAGTATGTTCCCCAAATCACTTGAAATCCAGGGAAACGCACACTGCATCACTCTTGCC
This sequence comes from Miniopterus schreibersii, assembly GCF_964146895.1. Taxonomy (NCBI): domain Eukaryota; kingdom Metazoa; phylum Chordata; class Mammalia; order Chiroptera; family Miniopteridae; genus Miniopterus; species Miniopterus schreibersii. The sequence continues at coordinate 33,924,656 of NC_138118.1, read as the reverse complement.
CAAACACGCTCTTTCACCTAATGCGTTGAGAACATTCTTTAAAGCAGAAAGGAAGGGCATTATGCAGTGAATTTGACGGGCATCTACAAAAGTCATTTCTATGGGTTGCAGAGCGCAAAAGCATGATTAAGTTCATGTTCTCGATGAAACCCTTACATTTCCAAGTGACCTGAAGTAGGACTCTTACAAAAGGATGCGTTTGCGTGTGTGTGCTGAAACGAGCTCTAAGTTGTGTATTCAGTGTTGGATAGTGACACACTCTACATAGGTTACACAGCGTTTTGAAGGCACCAACATGCTTCAAACTGAAACTGCTACAAGGTGTGTGTAGCATGCAGAAAGAAGGCTTGTCATTTCAAAGAAAGAAGAGGAAACCAAAATCCAGGTAGTGTAACGAGAACACCAGTATGGGAGATGTGCATGTGGACAGGTTCAAAGAGAAGCTCGGTGTGGACACTTGGAAACATCGCTGTGACAAAATTTCGTACGAAGGGGCATTTGTCCAAAGTTGAAAGACCTTCCAAAACCAACCCTAAAGAACTTAGCTAAACAACGAATGTTGCAATCAGCTCCTGCACGAAAGGTGCTTCTATGACACAACCCCTGAACAGGTAGCTACATTCTGCGCAGTACAAAATGCATATGAACTCCAGGCTGAAAACTCACTCCAGAAGGAGGAAATGCATGTGTTTTGCTCTGAAACAACACTCAGGCACTAGGCTTTTGCTTGCCCCTTCAAAGTCTTTGTAGAAACGTGTGTTTTCACTGTTTGAATACGTTTTGAGATGCATTGTTTCAATCCCTTGCAAGCCTCATGTTGTTTCTTACACAATGTGGAAAAAAAAGGAGTATGTTTCCCAAACAGCTTAAAATCCAGGAAAACGCACACTGCATCACTCTTTCCCAAACACGCTCTTTCAACTGATGCGTTGAGAGCATTCTTTAAAGCAGAAAGGAAGGGCCTTTTCCAGTGAAATTCAGACGGGCATCTACAAAAGTCATATATATTGGATGCAGAGTGCAATAGCATGATGGACTTCATGTTCTCGATGAAAACCTTACATTTCAAAGAGACCTGAAGTAGGAATTTCACAAAAAGACCTGTTTGGGTCTCCCCTGTGAAAGGAGCTCTAACTTGTGTATTCAGTGCTTGAGAGTGTAACACTCTACATAGGTTACACAGCGTTTTGAGAGCACCAACATGCTTAAAACTGAAACTGCTACAAAGTGTGTGTAGCATACAGGAAGAAGGCTTGTCATTTCAAAGAAAGAAGAGGAAACCAAAATCCAGGTAGTGAAACGAGCACACCATTATGGGAGATGTGCATGTGGATAGCTTCAAGCAGCAGCTCTGTGTGGACACTTGGAAACAGCGCTCTGAAAAAATTTCTTAGGGGCAGGATTTGGGCAAAGTTGAAAGACCTTCCAAAACCCACCCTACGGAACTTAGCCAAACTATGAATGTTGCCATAAGCTCCTGAACGAAAGGTGCTTCTATGACACAACCCCCGAGCAGGTAGCTACATTCTGCACAGTACAAAATTCATATGAATTCCTGTCTGAAAACTCACTCCAGAAGGATGAAATGCGTGTGTTTCTCTCTGAAAGAACACTCAGCCACTAGGCTTTTGCTTGCTCCTTCAAAGTCTTTATAGAAACGTGTGTTTTCACTCCTGGAATACGTTTTGGGATGCATTGTTTCAATCTCTTGCAAGCCTCATGTTATATCTTACTCAATGTCAAAAAATAAGGAGTATGTTTCCCAAATCATTTGAAATCCAGGAAAAGGCACACTGCATCACTCTTGCTCAAACACGCTCTTTCTCCTAATGTGTTGAGAACTTTCAACAAACCGGAAAAGAAGGGCACTTTGTAGGTAAATTCAGATGGGCATGTACAAGAGTTCATTTCTATTGGTTGCAGAGTGCAAAAGCATGATTGACTTCATCTTCTCCATGAAACCCTTACATTTCCAAGTGACCTGAAGTAGGACATTTACAAAGGATGTGTTTGTGTGTCCGTAGTGAAACGAGATCTAAGTTGTGTATTCAGTGTTGGAGCGTGACACGCTGTATATAGGATACACAACGATTTGAAGGCACCAACATGCTTCAGACTGAAACTGCTACAAGGTGTGTGTAGCATGCAGGAAGAAGGCTTGTCATTTCAAAGAGAGAAGAGGAAACCAAAATCCAGGTACTGAAACGAGCACACCAGTATGGGAGATGTGCATGTGGACAGCTTCAAGCAGCAGCTCTGTGTGGACTCTTGGAAACAGCGCTGTGAAAAAATTTCGTACGAAGCGGGATTTGGCCAAAGTTGAAAGACCTTCCAAAACCAACCCTAAAGAACTTAGCCAAACAATGAATGTTGCAATAAGCTCCTGCACGAAAGGTGCTCCTCTGACACAACCCCCGAGCAGGTAGCTACATTCTGCACAGTACAAAATGCATATGAATTCCAGGCTGAAAACTCACTCCAGAAGGAGGAAATGCATGTGTTCCTCTCTGAAAGAACACTCAGCAACTAGGCTTTTGCTTGCTCCTTCAAAGTCTTTGTAGAAACGTGTGTTTTCACTGCTTGAATACGTTTTGAGATGCATTGTTTCAATCTCTTGCAAGCCTCATGTTGTTTCTTACACAATGTGGAAAAACACGGAGTATGTTCCCCAAATCACTTGAAATCCAGGGAAACGCACACTGCATCACTCTTGCCCAAACACGCTCTTTCACCTAATGCGTTGAGAACATTCTTTAAAGCAGAAAGGAAGGGCATTATGCAGTGAATTTGACGGGCATCTACAAAAGTCATTTCTATGGGTTGCAGAGCGCAAAAGCATGATTAAGTTCATGTTCTCGATGAAACCCTTACATTTCCAAGTGACCTGAAGTAGGACTCTTACAAAAGGATGCGTTTGCGTGTGTGTGCTGAAACGAGCTCTAAGTTGTGTATTCAGTGTTGGATAGTGACACACTCTACATAGGTTACACAGCGTTTTGAAGGCACCAACATGCTTCAAACTGAAACTGCTACAAGGTGTGTGTAGCATGCAGAAAGAAGGCTTGTCATTTCAAAGAAAGAAGAGGAAACCAAAATCCAGGTAGTGTAACGAGAACACCAGTATGGGAGATGTGCATGTGGACAGGTTCAAAGAGAAGCTCTGTGTGGACACTTGGAAACATCGCTGTGACAAAATTTCGTACGAAGGGGCATTTGTCCAAAGTTGAAAGACCTTCCAAAACCAACCCTAAAGAACTTAGCTAAACAACGAATGTTGCAATCAGCTCCTGCACGAAAGGTGCTTCTATGACACAACCCCTGAACAGGTAGCTACATTCTGCGCAGTACAAAATGCATATGAACTCCAGGCTGAAAACTCACTCCAGAAGGAGGAAATGCATGTGTTTTGCTCTGAAACAACACTCAGGCACTAGGCTTTTGCTTGCCCCTTCAAAGTCTTTGTAGAAACGTGTGTTTTCACTGTTTGAATACGTTTTGAGATGCATTGTTTCAATCTCTTGCAAGCCTCATGTTGTTTCTTACACAATGTGGAAAAAAAAGGAGTATGTTTCCCAAACAGCTTAAAATCCAGGAAAACGCACACTGCATCACTCTTTCCCAAACACGCTCTTTCAACTGATGCGTTGAGAGCATTCTTTAAAGCAGAAAGGAAGGGCCTTTTCCAGTGAAATTCAGACGGGCATCTACAAAAGTCATATATATTGGATGCAGAGTGCAATAGCATGATGGACTTCATGTTCTCGATGAAAACCTTACATTTCAAAGAGACCTGAAGTAGGAATTTCACAAAAAGACGTGTTTGCGTCTCCCCTGTGAAAGGAGCTCTAACTTGTGTATTCAGTGCTTGAGAGTGTAACACTCTACATAGGTTACACAGCGTTTTGAGAGCACCAACATGCTTAAAACTGAAACTGCTACAAAGTGTGTGTAGCATACAGGAAGAAGGCTTGTCATTTCAAAGAAAGAAGAGGAAACCAAAATCCAGGTAGTGAAACGAGCACACCATTATGGGAGATGTGCATGTGGATAGCTTCAAGCAGCAGCTCTGTGTGGACACTTGGAAACAGCGCTCTGAAAAAATTTCTTAGGGGCGGGATTTGGGCAAAGTTGAAAGACCTTCCAAAACCCACCCTACGGAACTTAGCCAAACTATGAATATTGCCATAAGCTCCTGAACGAAAGGTGCTTCTATGACACAACCCCCGAGCAGGTAGCTACATTCTGCACAGTACAAAATGCATATGAATTCCTGTCTGAAAACTCACTCCAGAAGGATGAAATGCGTGTGTTTCTCTCTGAAAGAACCCTCAGCCACTAGGCTTTTGCTTGCTCCTTCAAAGTCTTTATAGAAACGTGTGTTTTCACTCCTGGAATACGTTTTGGGATGCATTGTTTCAATCTCTTGCAAGCCTCATGTTATATCTTACTCAATGTCAAAAAATAAGGAGTATGTTTCCCAAATCATTTGAAATCCAGGAAAAGGCACACTGCATCACTCTTGCTCAAACACGCTCTTTCTCCTAATGTGTTGAGAACTTTCAACAAACCGGAAAAGAAGGGCACTTTGTAGGTAAATTCAGATGGGCATGTACAAGAGTTCATTTCTATTGGTTGCAGAGTGCAAAAGCATGATTGACTTCATCTTCTCCATGAAACCCTTACATTTCCAAGTGACCTGAAGTAGGACATTTACAAAGGATGTGTTTGTGTGTCCGTAGTGAAACGAGCTCTAAGTTGTGTATTCAGTGTTGGAGCGTGACACGCTGTATATAGGATACACAACGATTTGAAGGCACCAACATGCTTCAGACTGAAACTGCTACAAGGTGTGTGTAGCATGCAGGAAGAAGGCTTGTCATTTCAAAGAGAGAAGAGGAAACCAAAATCCAGGTACTGAAACGAGCTCACCAGTATGGGAGATGTGCATGTGGACAGCTTCAAGCAGCAGCTCTGTGTGGACTCTTGGAAACAGCGCTGTGAAAAAATTTAGTACGAAGCGGGATTTGGCCAAAGTTGAAAGACCTTCCAAAACCAACCCTAAAGAACTTAGCCAAACAATGAATGTTGCAATAAGCTCCTGCACGAAAGGTGCTCCTCTGACACAACCCCCGAGCAGGTAGCTACATTCTGCACAGTACAAAATGCATATGAATTCCAGGCTGAAAACTCACTCCAGAAGGAGGAAATGCATGTGTTCCTCTCTGAAAGAACACTCAGCAACTAGGCTTTTGCTTGCTCCTTCAAAGTCTTTGTAGAAACGTGTGTTTTCACTGCTTGAATACGTTTTGAGATGCATTGTTTCAATCTCTTGCAAGCCTCATGTTGTTTCTTACACAATGTGGAAAAACACGGAGTATGTTCCCCAAATCACTTGAAATCCAGGGAAACGCACACTGCATCACTCTTGCCCAAACACGCTCTTTCACCTAATGCGTTGAGAACATTCTTTAAAGCAGAAAGGAAGGGCATTATGCAGTGAATTTGACGGGCATCTACAAAAGTCATTTCTATGGGTTGCAGAGCGCAAAAGCATGATTAAGTTCATGTTCTCGATGAAACCCTTACATTTCCAAGTGACCTGAAGTAGGACTCTTACAAAAGGATGCGTTTGCGTGTGTGTGCTGAAACGAGCTCTAAGTTGTGTATTCAGTGTTGGATAGTGACACACTCTACATAGGTTACACAGCGTTTTGAAGGCACCAACATGCTTCAAACTGAAACTGCTACAAGGTGTGTGTAGCATGCAGAAAGAAGGCTTGTCATTTCAAAGAAAGAAGAGGAAACCAAAATCCAGGTAGTGTAACGAGAACACCAGTATGGGAGATGTGCATGTGGACAGGTTCAAAGAGAAGCTCTGTGTGGACACTTGGAAACATCGCTGTGACAATATTTCGTACGAAGGGGCATTTGTCCAAAGTTGAAAGACCTTCCAAAACCAACCCTAAAGAACTTAGCTAAACAACGAATGTTGCAATCAGCTCCTGCACGAAAGGTGCTTCTATGACACAACCCCTGAACAGGTAGCTACATTCTGCGCAGTACAAAATGCATATGAACTCCAGGCTGAAAACGCACTCCAGTAGGAGGAAATGCATGTGGTTTGCTCTGAAACAACACTCAGGCACTAGGCTTTTGCTTGCCCCTTCAAAGTCTTTGTAGAAACGTGTGTTTTCACTGTTTGAATACGTTTTGAGATGCATTGTTTCAATCTCTTGCAAGCCTCATGTTGTTTCTTACACAATGTGGAAAAAAAAGGAGTATGTTTCCCAAACAGCTTAAAATCCAGGAAAACGCACACTGCATCACTCTTTCCCAAACACGCTCTTTCAACTGATGCGTTGAGAGCATTCTTTAAAGCAGAAAGGAAGGGCCTTTTCCAGTGAAATTCAGACGGGCATCTACAAAAGTCATATATATTGGATGCAGAGTGCAATAGCATGATGGACTTCATGTTCTCGATGAAAACCTTACATTTCAAAGAGACCTGAAGTAGGAATTTCACAAAAAGACGTGTTTGCGTCTCTCCTGTGAAAGGAGCTCTAACTTGTGTATTCAGTGCTTGAGAGTGTAACACTCTACATAGGTTACACAGCGTTTTGAGAGCACCAACATGCTTAAAACTGAAACTGCTACAAAGTGTGTGTAGCATACAGAAAGAAGGCTTGTCATTTCAAAGAAAGAAGAGGAAACCAAAATCCAGGTAGTGAAACGAGCACACCATTATGGGAGATGTGCATGTCGATAGCTTCAAGCAGCAGCTCTGTGTGGACACTTGGAAACAGCGCTCTGAAAAAATTTCTTAGGGGCGGGATTTGGGCAAAGTTGAAAGACCTTCCAAAACCCACCCTACGGAACTTAGCCAAACTATGAATGTTGCCATAAGCTCCTGAACGAAAGGTGCTTCTATGACACAACCCCCGAGCAGGTAGCTACATTCTGCACAGTACAAAATGCATATGAATTCCTGTCTGAAAACTCACTCCAGAAGGATGAAATGCGTGTGTTTCTCTCTGAAAGAACCCTCAGCCACTAGGCTTTTGCTTGCTCCTTCAAAGTCTTTATAGAAACGTGTGTTTTCACTCCTGGAATACGTTTTGGGATGCATTGTTTCAATCTCTTGCAAGCCTCATGTTATATCTTACTCAATGTCAAAAAATAAGGAGTATGTTTCCCAAATCATTTGAAATCCAGGAAAAGGCACACTGCATCACTCTTGCTCAAACACGCTCTTTCTCCTAATGTGTTGAGAACTTTCAACAAACCGGAAAAGAAGGGCACTTTGTAGGTAAATTCAGATGGGCATGTACAAGAGTTCATTTCTATTGGTTGCAGAGTGCAAAAGCATGATTGACTTCATCTTCTCCATGAAACCCTTACATTTCCAAGTGACCTGAAGTAGGACATTTACAAAGGATGTGTTTGTGTGTCCGTAGTGAAACGAGCTCTAAGTTGTGTATTCAGTGTTGGAGCGTGACACGCTGTATATAGGATACACAACGATTTGAAGGCACCAACATGCTTCAGACTGAAACTGCTACAAGGTGTGTGTAGCATGCAGGAAGAAGGCTTGTCATTTCAAAGAGAGAAGAGGAAACCAAAATCCAGGTACTGAAACGAGCACACCAGTATGGGAGATGTGCATGTGGACAGCTTCAAGCAGCAGCTCTGTGTGGACTCTTGGAAACAGCGCTGTGACAAAATTTCGTACGAAGCGGGATTTGGCCAAAGTTGAAAGACCTTCCAAAACCAACCCTAAAGAACTTAGCCAAACAATGAATGTTGCAATAAGCTCCTGCACGAAAGGTGCTCCTCTGACACAACCCCCGAGCAGGTAGCTACATTCTGCACAGTACAAAATGCATATGAATTCCAGGCTGAAAACTCACTCCAGAAGGAGGAAATGCATGTGTTCCTCTCTGAAAGAACACTCAGCAACTAGGCTTTTGCTTGCTCCTTCAAAGTCTTTGTAGAAACGTGTGTTTTCACTGCTTGAATACGTTTTGAGATGCATTGTTTCAATCTCTTGCAAGCCTCATGTTGTTTCTTACACAATGTGGAAAAACACGGAGTATGTTCCCCAAATCACTTGAAATCCAGGGAAACGCACATTGCATCACTCTTGCCCAAACACGCTCTTTCACCTAATGCGTTGAGAACATTCTTTAAAGCAGAAAGGAAGGGCATTATGCAGTGAATTTGACGGGCATCTACAAAAGTCATTTCTATGGGTTGCAGAGCGCAAAAGCATGATTAAGTTCATGTTCTCGATGAAACCCTTACATTTCCAAGTGACCTGAAGTAGGACTCTTACAAAAGGATGCCTTTGCGTGTGTGTGCTGAAACGAGCTCTAAGTTGTGTATTCAGTGTTGGATAGTGACACACTCTACATAGGTTACACAGCGTTTTGAAGGCACCAACATGCTTCAAACTGAAACTGCTACAAGGTGTGTGTAGCATGCAGAAAGAAGGCTTGTCATTTCAAAGAAAGAAGAGGAAACCAAAATCCAGGTAGTGTAACGAGAACACCAGTATGGGAGATGTGCATGTGGACAGGTTCAAAGAGAAGCTCTGTGTGGACACTTGGAAACGTCGCTGTGACAAAATTTCGTACGAAGGGGCATTTGTCCAAAGTTGAAAGACCTTCCAAAACCAACCCTAAAGAACTTAGCTAAACAACGAATGTTGCAATCAGCTCCTGCACGAAAGGTGCTTCTATGACACAACCCCTGAACAGGTAGCTACATTCTGCGCAGTACAAAATGCATATGAACTCCAGGCTGAAAACTCACTCCAGAAGGAGGAAATGCATGTGGTTTGCTCTGAAACAACATTCAGGCACTAGGCTTTTGCTTGCCCCTTCAAAGTCTTTGTAGAAACGTGTGTTTTCACTGTTTGAATACGTTTTGAGATGCATTGTTTCAATCTCTTGCAAGCCTCATGTTGTTTCTTACACAATGTGGAAAGAAAAGGAGTATGTTTCCCAAACAGCTTAAAATCCAGGAAAACGCACACTGCATCACTCTTTCCCAAACACGCTCTTTCAACTGATGCGTTGAGAGCATTCTTTAAAGCAGAAAGGAAGGGCCTTTTCCAGTGAAATTCAGACGGGCATCTACAAAAGTCATATATATTGGATGCAGAGTGCAATAGCATGATGGACTTCATGTTCTCGATGAAAACCTTACATTTCAAAGAGACCTGAAGTAGGAATTTCACAAAAAGACCTGTTTGCGTCTCTCCTGTGAAAGGAGCTCTAACTTGTGTATTCAGTGCTCGAGAGTGTAACACTCTACATAGGTTACACAGCGTTTTGAGAGCACCAACATGCTTAAAACTGAAACTGCTACAAAGTGTGTGTAGCATACAGAAAGAAGGCTTGTCATTTCAAAGAAAGAAGAGGAAACCAAAATCCAGGTAGTGAAACGAGCACACCATTATGGGAGATGTGCATGTGGATAGCTTCAAGCAGCAGCTCTGTGTGGACACTTGGAAACAGCGCTCTGAAAAAATTTCTTAGGGGCGGGATTTGGGCAAAGTTGAAAGACCTTCCAAAACCCACCCTACGGAACTTAGCCAAACTATGAATGTTGCCATAAGCTCCTGAACGAAAGGTGCTTCTATGACACAACCCCCGAGCAGGTAGCTACATTCTGCACAGTACAAAATGCATATGAATACCTGTCGGAAAACTCACTCCAGAAGGATGAAATGCGTGTGTTTCTCTCTGAAAGAACACTCAGCCACTAGGCTTTTGCTTGCTCCTTCAAAGTCTTTATAGAAACGTGTGTTTTCACTCCTGGAATACGTTTTGGGATGCATTGTTTCAATCTCTTGCAAGCCTCATGTTATATCTTACTCAATGTGAAAAAATAAGGAGTATGTTTCCCAAATCATTTGAAATCCAGGAAAAGGCACACTGCATCACTCTTGCTCAAACACGCTCTTTATCCTAATGTGTTGAGAACTTTCAACAAACCGGAAAAGAAGGGCACTTTGTAGGTAAATTCAGATGGGCATGTACAAGAGTTCATTTCTGTTGGTTGCAGAGTGCAAAAGCATGATTGACTTCATCTTCTCCATGAAACCCTTACATTTCCAAGTGACCTGAAGTAGGACATTTACAAAGGATGTGTTTGTGTGTCCGTAGTGAAACGAGCTCTAAGTTGTGTATTCAGTGTTGGAGTGTGACACGCTGTATATAGGATACACAACGATTTGAAGGCACCAACATGCTTCAGACTGAAACTGCTACAAGGTGTGTGTAGCATGCAGGAAGAAGGCTTGTCATTTCAAAGAGAGAAGAGGAAACCAAAATCCAGGTACTGAAACGAGCACACCAGTATGGGAGATGTGCATGTGGACAGCTTCAAGCAGCAGCTCTGTGTGGACTCTTGGAAACAGCGCTGTGACAAAATTTCGTACGAAGCGGGATTTGGCCAAAGTTGAAAGACCTTCCAAAACCAACCCTAAAGAACTTAGCCAAACAATGAATGTTGCAATAAGCTCCTGCACGAAAGGTGCTCCTCTGACACAACCCCCGAGCAGGTAGCTACATTCTGCACAGTACAAAATGCATATGAATTCCAGGCTGAAAACTCACTCCAGAAGGAGGAAATGCATGTGTTCCTCTCTGAAAGAACACTCAGCAACTAGGCTTTTGCTTGCTCCTTCAAAGTCTTTGTAGAAACGTGTGTTTTCACTGCTTGAATACGTTTTGAGATGCATTGTTTCAATCTCTTGCAAGCCTCATGTTGTTTCTTACACAATGTGGAAAAACACGGAGTATGTTCCCCAAATCACTTGAAATCCAGGGAAACGCACACTGCATCACTCTTGCCCAAACACGCTCTTTCACCTAATGCGTTGAGAACATTCTTTAAAGCAGAAAGGAAGGGCATTATGCAGTGAATTTGACGGGCATCTACAAAAGTCATTTCTATGGGTTGCAGAGCGCAAAAGCATGATTAAGTTCATGTTCTCGATGAAACCCTTACATTTCCAAGTGACCTGAAGTAGGACTCTTACAAAAGGATGCCTTTGCGTGTGTGTGCTGAAAGGAGCTCTAAGTTGTGTATTCAGTGTTGGATAGTGACACACTCTACATAGGTTACACAGCGTTTTGAAGGCACCAACATGCTTCAAACTGAAACTGCTACAAGGTGTGTGTAGCATGCAGAAAGAAGGCTTGTCATTTCAAAGAAAGAAGAGGAAACCAAAATCCAGGTAGTGTAACGAGAACACCAGTATGGGAGATGTGCATGTGGACAGGTTCAAAGAGAAGCTCTGTGTGGACACTTGGAAACGTCGCTGTGACAAAATTTCGTACGAAGGGGCATTTGTCCAAAGTTGAAAGACCTTCCAAAACCAACCCTAAAGAACTTAGCTAAACAACGAATGTTGCAATCAGCTCCTGCACGAAAGGTGCTTCTATGACACAACCCCTGAACAGGTAGCTACATTCTGCGCAGTACAAAATGCATATGAACTCCAGGCTGAAAACTCACTCCAGAAGGAGGAAATGCATGTGTTTTGCTCTGAAACAACATTCAGGCACTAGGCTTTTGCTTGCCCCTTCAAAGTCTTTGTAGAAACGTGTGTTTTCACTGTTTGAATACGTTTTGAGATGCATTGTTTCAATCTCTTGCAAGCCTCATGTTGTTTCTTACACAATGTGGAAAGAAAAGGAGTATGTTTCCCAAACAGCTTAAAATCCAGGAAAACGCACACTGCATCACTCTTTCCCAAACACGCTCTTTCAACTGATGCGTTGAGAGCATTCTTTAAAGCAGAAAGGAAGGGCCTTTTCCAGTGAAATTCAGACGGGCATCTACAAAAGTCATATATATTGGATGCAGAGTGCAATAGCATGATGGACTTCATGTTCTCGATGAAAACCTTACATTTCAAAGAGACCTGAAGTAGGAATTTCACAAAAAGACCTGTTTGCGTCTCTCCTGTGAAAGGAGCTCTAACTTGTGTATTCAGTGCTCGAGAGTGTAACACTCTACATAGGTTACACAGCGTTTTGAGAGCACCAACATGCTTAAAACTGAAACTGCTACAAAGTGTGTGTAGCATACAGAAAGAAGGCTTGTCATTTCAAAGAAAGAAGAGGAAACCAAAATCCAGGTAGTGAAACGAGCACACCATTATGGGAGATGTGCATGTGGATAGCTTCAAGCAGCAGCTCTGTGTGGACACTTGGAAACAGCGCTCTGAAAAAATATCTTAGGGGCGGGATTTGGGCAAAGTTGAAAGACCTTCCAAAACCCACCCTACGGAACTTAGCCAAACTATGAATGTTGCCATAAGCTCCTGAACGAAAGGTGCTTCTATGACACAACCCCCGAGCAGGTAGCTACATTCTGCACAGTACAAAATGCATATGAATACCTGTCGGAAAACTCACTCCAGAAGGATGAAATGCGTGTGTTTCTCTCTGAAAGAACACTCAGCCACTAGGCTTTTGCTTGCTCCTTCAAAGTCTTTATAGAAACGTGTGTTTTCACTCCTGGAATACGTTTTGGGATGCATTGTTTCAATCTCTTGCAAGCCTCATGTTATATCTTACTCAATGTCAAAAAATAAGGAGTATGTTTCCCAAATCATTTGAAATCCAGGAAAAGGCACACTGCATCACTCTTGCTCAAACACGCTCTTTCTCCTAATGTGTTGAGAACTTTCAACAAACCGGAAAAGAAGGGCACTTTGTAGGTAAATTCAGATGGGCATGTACAAGAGTTCATTTCTGTTGGTTGCAGAGTGCAAAAGCATGATTGACTTCATCTTCTCCATGAAACCCTTACATTTCCAAGTGACCTGAAGTAGGACATTTACAAAGGATGTGTTTGTGTGTCCGTAGTGAAACGAGCTCTAAGTTGTGTATTCAGTGTTGGAGTGTGACACGCTGTATATAGGATACACAACGATTTGAAGGCACCAACATGCTTCAGACTGAAACTGCTACAAGGTGTGTGTAGCATGCAGGAAGAAGGCTTGTCATTTCAAAGAGAGAAGAGGAAACCAAAATCCAGGTACTGAAACGAGCACACCAGTATGGGAGATGTGCATGTGGACAGCTTCAAGCAGCAGCTCTGTGTGGACTCTTGGAAACAGCGCTGTGAAAAAATTTCGTACGAAGCGGGATTTGGCCAAAGTTGAAAGACCTTCCAAAACCAACCCTAAAGAACTTAGCCAAACAATGAATGTTGCAATAAGCTCCTGCACGAAAGGTGCTCCTCTGACACAACCCCCGAGCAGGTAGCTACATTCTGCACAGTACAAAATGCATATGAATTCCAGGCTGAAAACTCACTCCAGAAGGAGGAAATGCATGTGTTTCTCTCTGAAAGAACACTCAGCAACTAGGCTTTTGCTTGCTCCTTCAAAGTCTTTGTAGAAACGTGTGTTTTCACTGCTTGAATACGTTTTGAGATGCATTGTTTCAATCTCTTGCAAGCCTCATGTTGTTTCTTACACAATGTGGAAAAACACGGAGTATGTTCCCCAAATCACTTGAAATCCAGGGAAACGCACACTGCATCACTCTTGCCCAAACACGCTCTTTCACCTAATGCGTTGAGAACATTCTTTAAAGCAGAAAGGAAGGGCATTATGCAGTGAATTTGACGGGCATCTACAAAAGTCATTTCTATGGTTTGCAGAGCGCAAAAGCATGATTAAGTTCATGTTCTCGATGAAACCCTTACATTTCCAAGTGACCTGAAGTAGGACTCTTACAAAAGGATGCGTTTGCGTGTGTGTGCTGAAACGAGCTCTAAGTTGTGTATTCAGTGTTGGATAGTGACACACTCTACATAGGTTACACAGCGTTTTGAAGGCACCAACATGCTTCAAACTGAAACTGCTACAAGGTGTGTGTAGCATGCAGATAGAAGGCTTGTCATTTCAAAGAAAGAAGAGGAAACCAAAATCCAGGTAGTGTAACGAGAACACCAGTATGGGAGATGTGCATGTGGACAGGTTCAAAGAGAAGCTCTGTGTGGACACTTGGAAACATCGCTGTGACAAAATTTCGTACGAAGGGGCATTTGTCCAAAGTTGAAAGACCTTCCAAAACCAACCCTAAAGAACTTAGCTAAACAACGAATGTTGCAATCAGCTCCTGCACGAAAGGTGCTTCTATGACACAACCCATGAACAGGTAGCTACATTCTGCGCAGTACAAAATGCATATGAACTCCAGGCTGAAAACTCACTCCAGAAGGAGGAAATGCATGTGTTTTGCTCTGAAACAACACTCAGGCACTAGGCTTTTGCTTGCCCCTTCAAAGTCTTTGTAGAAACGTGTGTTTTCACTGTTTGAATACGTTTTGAGATGCATTGTTTCAATCTCTTGCAAGCCTCATGTTGTTTCTTACACAATGTGGAAAAAAAAGGAGTATGTTTCCCAAACAGCTTAAAATCCAGGAAAACGCACACTGCATCACTCTTTCCCAAACACGCTCTTTCAACTGATGCGTTGAGAGCATTCTTTAAAGCAGAAAAGAAGGGCCTTTTCCAGTGAAATTCAGACGGGCATCTACAAAAGTCATATATATTGGATGCAGAGTGCAATAGCATGATGGACTTCATGTTCTCGATGAAAACCTTACATTTCAAAGAGACCTGAAGTAGGAATTTCACAAAAAGACGTGTTTGCGTCTCTCCTGTGAAAGGAGCTCTAACTTGTGTATTCAGTGCTTGAGAGTGTAACACTCTACATAGGTTACACAGCGTTTTGAGAGCACCAACATGCTTAAAACTGAAACTGCTACAAAGTGTGTGTAGCATACAGGAAGAAGGCTTGTCATTTCAAAGAAAGAAGAGGAAACCAAAATCCAGGTAGTGAAACGAGCACACCATTATGGGAGATGTGCATGTGGATAGCTTCAAGCAGCAGCTCTGTGTGGACACTTGGAAACAGCGCTCTGAAAAAATTTCTTAGGGGCGGGATTTGGGCAAAGTTGAAAGACCTTCCAAAACCCACCCTACGGAACTTAGCCAAACTATGAATGTTGCCATAAGCTCCTGAACGAAAGGTGCTTCTATGACACAACCCCCGAGCAGGTAGCTACATTCTGCACAGTACAAAATGCATATGAATTCCTGTCTGAAAACTCACTCCAGAAGGATGAAATGCGTGTGTTTCTCTCTGAAAGAACACTCAGCCACTAGGCTTTTGCTTGCTCCTTCAAAGTCTTTATAGAAACGTGTGTTTTCACTCCTGGAATACGTTTTGGGATGCATTGTTTCAATCTCTTGCAAGCCTCATGTTATATCTTACTCAATGTGAAAAAATAAGGAGTATGTTTCCCAAATCATTTGAAATCCAGGAAAAGGCACACTGCATCACTCTTGCTCAAACACGCTCTTTCTCCTAATGTGTTGAGAACTTTCAACAAACCGGAAAAGAAGGGCACTTTGTAGGTAAATTCAGATGGGCATGTACAAGAGTTCATTTCTATTGGTTGCAGAGTGCAAAAGCATGATTGACTTCATCTTCTCCATGAAACCCTTACATTTCCAAGTGACCTGAAGTAGGACATTTACAAAGGATGTGTTTGTGTGTCCGTAGTGAAACGAGCTCTAAGTTGTGTATTCAGTGTTGGAGTGTGACACGCTGTATATAGGATACACAACGATTTGAAGGCACCAACATGCTTCAGACTGAAACTGCTACAAGGTGTGTGTAGCATGCAGGAAGAAGGCTTGTCATTTCAAAGAGAGAAGAGGAAACCAAAATCCAGGTACTGAAACGAGCACACCAGTATGGGAGATGTGCATGTGGACAGCTTCAAGCAGCAGCTCTGTGTGGACTCTTGGAAACAGCGCTGTGACAAAATTTCGTACGAAGCGGGATTTGGCCAAAGTTGAAAGACCTTCCAAAACCAACCCTAAGGAACTTAGCCAAACAATGAATGTTGCAATATGCTCCTGCACGAAAGGTGTTCCTCTGACACAACCCCCGAGCAGGTAGCTACATTCTGCACAGTACAAAATGCATATGAATTCCAGGCTGAAAACTCACTCCAGAAGGAGGAAATGCATGTGTTCCTCTCTGAAAGAACACTCAGCAACTAGGCTTTTGCTTGCTCCTTCAAAGTCTTTGTAGAAACGTGTGTTTTCACTGCTTGAATACGTTTTGAGATGCATTGTTTCAATCTCTTGCAAGCCTCATGTTGTTTCTTACACAATGTGGAAAAACACGGAGTATGTTCCCCAAATCACTTGAAATCCAGGGAAACGCACACTGCATCACTCTTGCCCAAACACGCTCTTTCACCTAATGCGTTGAGAACATTCTTTAAAGCAGAAAGGAAGGGCATTATGCAGTGAATTTGACGGGCATCTACAAAAGTCATTTCTATGGGTTGCAGAGCGCAAAAGCATGATTAAGTTCATGTTCTCGATGAAACCCTTACATTTCCAAGTGACCTGAAGTAGGACTCTTACAAAAGGATGCGTTTGCGTGTGTGTGCTGAAAGGAGCTCTAAGTTGTGTATTCAGTGTTGGATAGTGACACACTCTACATAGGTTACACAGCGTTTTGAAGGCACCAACATGCTTCAAACTGAAACTGCTACAAGGTGTGTGTAGCATGCAGAAAGAAGGCTTGTCATTTCAAAGAAAGAAGAGGAAACCAAAATCCAGGTAGTGTAACGAGAACACCAGTATGGGAGATGTGCATGTGGACAGGTTCAAAGAGAAGCTCTGTGTGGACACTTGGAAACATCGCTGTGACAAAATTTCCTACGAAGGGGCATTTGTCCAAAGTTGAAAGACCTTCCAAAACCAAACCTAAAGAACTTAGCTAAACAACGAATGTTGCAATCAGCTCCTGCACGAAAGGTGCTTCTATGACACAACCCCTGAACAGGTAGCTACATTCTGCGCAGTACAAAATGCATATGAACTCCAGGCTGAAAACTCACTCCAGAAGGAGGAAATGCATGTGTTTTGCTCTGAAACAACATTCAGGCACTAGGCTTTTGCTTGCCCCTTCAAAGTCTTTGTAGAAACGTGTGTTTTCACTGTTTGAATACGTTTTGAGATGCATTGTTTCAATCTCTTGCAAGCCTCATGTTGTTTCTTACACAATGTGGAAAGAAAAGGAGTATGTTTCCCAAACAGCTTAAAATCCAGGAAAACGCACACTGCATCACTCTTTCCCAAACACGCTCTTTCAACTGATGCGTTGAGAGCATTCTTTAAAGCAGAAAGGAAGGGCCTTTTCCAGTGAAATTCAGACGGGCATCTACAAAAGTCATATATATTGGATGCAGAGTGCAATAGCATGATGGACTTCATGTTCTCGATGAAAACCTTACATTTCAAAGAGACCTGAAGTAGGAATTTCACAAAAAGACGTGTTTGCGTCTCTCCTGTGAAAGGAGCTCTAACTTGTGTATTCAGTGCTTGAGAGTGTAACACTCTACATAGGTTACACAGCGTTTTGAGAGCACCAACATGCTTAAAACTGAAACTGCTACAAAGTGTGTGTAGCATACAGGAAGAAGGCTTGTCGTTTCAAAGAAAGAAGAGTAAACCAAAATCCAGGTAGTGAAACGAGCACACCATTATGGGAGATGTGCATGTGGATAGCTTCAAGCAGCAGCTCTGTGTGGACACTTGGAAACAGCGCTCTGAAAAAATTTCTTAGGGGCGGGATTTGGGCAAAGTTGAAAGACCTTCCAAAACCCACCCTACGGAACTTAGCCAAACTATGAATGTTGCCATAAGCTCCTGAACGAAAGGTGCTTCTATGACACAACCCCCGAGCAGGTAGCTACATTCTGCACAGTACAAAATGCATATGAATTCCTGTCTGAAAACTCACTCCAGAAGGATGAAATGCGTGTGTTTCTCTCTGAAAGAACACTCAGCCACTAGGCTTTTGCTTGCTCCTTCAAAGTCTTTATAGAAACGTGTGTTTTCACTCCTGGAATACGTTTTGGGATGCATTGTTTCAATCTCTTGCAAGCCTCATGTTATATCTTACTCAATGTCAAAAAATAAGGAGTATGTTTCCCAAATCATTTGAAATCCAGGAAAAGGCACACTGCATCACTCTTGCTCAAACACGCTCTTTCTCCTAATGTGTTGAGAACTTTCAACAAACCGGAAAAGAAGGGCACTTTGTAGGTAAATTCAGATGGGCATGTACAAGAGTTCATTTCTATTGGTTGCAGAGTGCAAAAGCATGATTGACTTCATCTTCTCCATGAAACCCTTACATTTCCAAGTGACCTGAAGTAGGACATTTACAAAGGATGTGTTTGTGTGTCCGTAGTGAAACGAGCTCTAAGTTGTGTATTCAGTGTTGGAGTGTGACACGCTGTATATAGGATACACAACGATTTGAAGGCACCAACATGCTTCAGACTGAAACTGCTACAAGGTGTGTGTAGCATGCAGGAAGAAGGCTTGTCATTTCAAAGAGAGAAGAGGAAACCAAAATCCAGGTACTGAAACGAGCACACCAGTATGGGAGATGTGCATGTGGACAGCTTCAAGCAGCAGCTCTGTGTGGACTCTTGGAAACAGCGCTGTGACAAAATTTCGTACGAAGCGGGATTTGGCCAAAGTTGAAAGACCTTCCAAAACCAACCCTAAGGAACTTAGCCAAACAATGAATGTTGCAATATGCTCCTGCACGAAAGGTGCTCCTCTGACACAACCCCCGAGCAGGTAGCTACATTCTGCACAGTACAAAATGCATATGAATTCCAGGCTGAAAACTCACTCCAGAAGGAGGAAATGCATGTGTTCCTCTCTGAAAGAACACTCAGCAACTAGGCTTTTGCTTGCTCCTTCAAAGTCTTTGTAGAAACGTGTGTTTTCACTGCTTGAATACGTTTTGAGATGCATTGTTTCAATCTCTTGCAAGCCTCATGTTGTTTCTTACACAATGTGGAAAAACACGGAGTATGTTCCCCAAATCACTTGAAATCCAGGGAAACGCACACTGCATCACTCTTGCCCAAACACGCTCTTTCACCTAATGCGTTGAGAACATTCTTTAAAGCAGAAAGGAAGGGCATTATGCAGTGAATTTGACGGGCATCTACAAAAGTCATTTCTATGGGTTGCAGAGCGCAAAAGCATGATTAAGTTCATTTTCTCGATGAAACCCTTACATTTCCAAGTGACCTGAAGTAGGACTCTTACAAAAGGATGCGTTTGCGTGTGTGTGCTGAAAGGAGCTCTAAGTTGTGTATTCAGTGTTGGATAGTGACACACTCTACATAGGTTACACAGCGTTTTGAAGGCACCAACATGCTTCAAACTGAAACTGCTACAAGGTGTGTGTAGCATGCAGAAAGAAGGCTTGTCATTTCAAAGAAAGAAGAGGAAACCAAAATCCAGGTAGTGTAACGAGAACACCAGTATGGGAGATGTGCATGTGGACAGGTTCAAAGAGAAGCTCTGTGTGGACACTTGGAAACATCGCTGTGACAAAATTTCCTACGAAGGGGCATTTGTCCAAAGTTGAAAGACCTTCCAAAACCAACCCTAAAGAACTTAGCTAAACAACGAATGTTGCAATCAGCTCCTGCACGAAAGGTGCTTCTATGACACAACCCCTGAACAGGTAGCTACATTCTGCGCAGTACAAAATGCATATGAACTCCAGGCTGAAAACTCACTCCAGAAGGAGGAAATGCATGTGTTTTGCTCTGAAACAACATTCAGGCACTAGTCTTTTGCTTGCCCCTTCAAAGTCTTTGTAGAAACGTGTGTTTTCACTGTTTGAATACGTTTTGAGATGCATTGTTTCAATCTCTTGCAAGCCTCATGTTGTTTCTTACACAATGTGGAAAGAAAAGGAGTATGTTTCCCAAACAGCTTAAAATCCAGGAAAACGCACACTGCATCACTCTTTCCCAAACACGCTCTTTCAACTGATGCGTTGAGAGCATTCTTTAAAGCAGAAAGGAAGGGCCTTTTCCAGTGAAATTCAGACGGGCATCTACAAAAGTCATATATATTGGATGCAGAGTGCAATAGCATGATGGACTTCATGTTCTCGATGAAAACCTTACATTTCAAAGAGACCTGAAGTAGGAATTTCACAAAAAGACGTGTTTGCGTCTCTCCTGTGAAAGGAGCTCTAACTTGTGTATTCAGTGCTTGAGAGTGTAACACTCTACATAGGTTACACAGCGTTTTGAGAGCACCAACATGCTTAAAACTGAAACTGCTACAAAGTGTGTGTAGCATACAGGAAGAAGGCTTGTCATTTCAAAGAAAGAAGAGTAAACCAAAATCCAGGTAGTGAAACGAGCACACCATTATGGGAGATGTGCATGTGGATAGCTTCAAGCAGCAGCTCTGTGTGGACACTTGGAAACAGCGCTCTGAAAAAATTTCTTAGGGGCGGGATTTGGGCAAAGTTGAAAGACCTTCCAAAACCCACCCTACGGAACTTAGCCAAACTATGAATGTTGCCATAAGCTCCTGAACGAAAGGTGCTTCTATGACACAACCCCCGAGCAGGTAGCTACATTCTGCACAGTACAAAATGCATATGAATTCCTGTCTGAAAACTCACTCCAGAAGGATGAAATGCGTGTGTTTCTCTCTGAAAGAACACTCAGCCACTAGGCTTTTGCTTGCTCCTTCAAAGTCTTTATAGAAACGTGTGTTTTCACTCCTGGAATACGTTTTGGGATGCATTGTTTCAATCTCTTGCAAGCCTCATGTTATATCTTACTCAATGTCAAAAAATAAGGAGTATGTTTCCCAAATCATTTGAAATCCAGGAAAAGGCACACTGCATCACTCTTGCTCAAACACGCTCTTTCTCCTAATGTGTTGAGAACTTTCAACAAACCGGAAAAGAAGGGCACTTTGTAGGTAAATTCAGATGGGCATGTACAAGAGTTCATTTCTATTGGTTGCAGAGTGCAAAAGCATGATTGACTTCATCTTCTCCATGAAACCCTTACATTTCCAAGTGACCTGAAGTAGGACATTTACAAAGGATGTGTTTGTGTGTCCGTAGTGAAACGAGCTCTAAGTTGTGTATTCAGTGTTGGAGTGTGACACGCTGTATATAGGATACACAACGATTTGAAGGCACCAACATGCTTCAGACTGAAACTGCTACAAGGTGTGTGTAGCATGCAGGAAGAAGGCTTGTCATTTCAAAGAGAGAAGAGGAAACCAAAATCCAGGTACTGAAACGAGCACACCAGTATGGGAGATGTGCATGTGGACAGCTTCAAGCAGCAGCTCTGTGTGGACTCTTGGAAACAGCGCTGTGACAAAATTTCGTACGAAGCGGGATTTGGCCAAAGTTGAAAGACCTTCCAAAACCAACCCTAAAGAACTTAGCCAAACAATGAATGTTGCAATATGCTCCTGCACGAAAGGTGCTCCTCTGACACAACCCCCGAGCAGGTAGCTACATTCTGCACAGTACAAAATGCATATGAATTCCAGGCTGAAAACTCACTCCAGAAGGAGGAAATGCATGTGTTCCTCTCTGAAAGAACACTCAGCAACTAGGCTTTTGCTTGCTCCTTCAAAGTCTTTGTAGAAACGTGTGTTTTCACTGCTTGAATACGTTTTGAGATGCATTGTTTCAATCTCTTGCAAGCCTCATGTTGTTTCTTACACAATGTGGAAAAACACGGAGTATGTTCCCCAAATCACTTGAAATCCAGGGAAACGCACACTGCATCACTCTTGCCCAAACACGCTCTTTCACCTAATGCGTTGAGAACATTCTTTAAAGCAGAAAGGAAGGGCATTATGCAGTGAATTTGACGGGCATCTACAAAAGTCATTTCTATGGGTTGCAGAGCGCAAAAGCATGATTAAGTTCATTTTCTCGATGAAACCCTTACATTTCCAAGTGACCTGAAGTAGGACTCTTACAAAAGGATGCGTTTGCGTGTGTGTGCTGAAAGGAGCTCTAAGTTGTGTATTCAGTGTTGGATAGTGACACACTCTACATAGGTTACACAGCGTTTTGAAGGCACCAACATGCTTCAAACTGAAACTGCTACAAGGTGTGTGTAGCATGCAGAAAGAAGGCTTGTCATTTCAAAGAAAGAAGAGGAAACCAAAATCCAGGTAGTGTAACGAGAACACCAGTATGGGAGATGTGCATGTGGACAGGTTCAAAGAGAAGCTCTGTGAGGACACTTGGAAACATCGCTGTGACAAAATTTCCTACGAAGGGGCATTTGTCCAAAGTTGAAAGACCTTCCAAAACCAAACCTAAAGAACTTAGCTAAACAACGAATGTTGCAATCAGCTCCTGCACGAAAGGTGCTTCTATGACACAACCCCTGAACAGGTAGCTACATTCTGCGCAGTACCAAATGCATATGAACTCCAGGCTGAAAACTCACTCCAGAAGGAGGAAATGCATGTGTTTTGCTCTGAAACAACATTCAGGCACTAGGCTTTTGCTTGCCCCTTCAAAGTCTTTGTAGAAACGTGTGTTTTCACTGTTTGAATACGTTTTGAGATGCATTGTTTCAATCTCTTGCAAGCCTCATGTTGTTTCTTACACAATGTGGAAAGAAAAGGAGTATGTTTCCCAAACAGCTTAAAATCCAGGAAAACGCACACTGCATCACTCTTTCCCAAACACGCTCTTTCAACTGATGCGTTGAGAGCATTCTTTAAAGCAGAAAAGAAGGGCCTTTTCTAGTGAAATTCAGACGGGCATCTACAAAAGTCATATATATTGGATGCAGAGTGCAATAGCATGATGGACTTCATGTTCTCGATGAAAACCTTACATTTCAAAGAGACCTGAAGTAGGAATTTCACAAAAAGACGTGTTTGCGTCTCTCCTGTGAAAGGAGCTCTAACTTGTGTATTCAGTGCTTGAGAGTGTAACACTCTACATAGGTTACACAGCGTTTTGAGAGCACCAACATGCTTAAAACTGAAACTGCTACAAAGTGTGTGTAGCATACAGGAAGAAGGCTTGTCATTTCAAAGAAAGAAGAGTAAACCAAAATCCAGGTAGTGAAACGAGCACACCATTATGGGAGATGTGCATGTGGATAGCTTCAAGCAGCAGCTCTGTGTGGACACTTGGAAACAGCGCTCTGAAAAAATTTCTTAGGGGCGGGATTTGGGCAAAGTTGAAAGACCTTCCAAAACCCACCCTACGGAACTTAGCCAAACTATGAATGTTGCCATAAGCTCCTGAACGAAAGGTGCTTCTATGACACAACCCCCGAGCAGGTAGCTACATTCTGCACAGTACAAAATGCATATGAATTCCTGTCTGAAAACTCACTCCAGAAGGATGAAATGCGTGTGTTTCTCTCTGAAAGAACACTCAGCCACTAGGCTTTTGCTTGCTCCTTCAAAGTCTTTATAGAAACGTGTGTTTTCACTCCTGGAATACGTTTTGGGATGCATTGTTTCAATCTCTTGCAAGCCTCATGTTATATCTTACTCAATGTCAAAAAATAAGGAGTATGTTTCCCAAATCATTTGAAATCCAGGAAAAGGCACACTGCATCACTCTTGCTCAAACACGCTCTTTCTCCTAATGTGTTGAGAACTTTCAACAAACCGGAAAAGAAGGGCACTTTGTAGGTAAATTCAGATGGGCATGTACAAGAGTTCATTTCTATTGGTTGCAGAGTGCAAAAGCATGATTGACTTCATCTTCTCCATGAAACCCTTACATTTCCAAGTGACCTGAAGTAGGACATTTACAAAGGATGTGTTTGTGTGTCCGTAGTGAAACGAGCTCTAAGTTGTGTATTCAGTGTTGGAGTGTGACACGCTGTATATAGGATACACAACGATTTGAAGGCACCAACATGCTTCAGACTGAAACTGCTACAAGGTGTGTGTAGCATGCAGGAAGAAGGCTTGTCATTTCAAAGAGAGAAGAGGAAACCAAAATCCAGGTACTGAAACGAGCACACCAGTATGGGAGATGTGCATGTGGACAGCTTCAAGCAGCAGCTCTGTGTGGACTCTTGGAAACAGCGCTGTGACAAAATTTCGTACGAAGCGGGATTTGGCCAAAGTTGAAAGACCTTCCAAAACCAACCCTAAAGAACTTAGCCAAACAATGAATGTTGCAATAAGCTCCTGCACGAAAGGTGCTCCTCTGACACAACCCCCGAGCAGGTAGCTACACTCTGCACAGTACAAAATGCATATGAATTCCAGGCTGAAAACTCACTCCAGAAGGAGGAAATGCATGTGTTCCTCTCTGAAAGAACACTCAGCAACTAGGCTTTTGCTTGCTCCTTCAAAGTCTTTGTAGAAACGTGTGTTTTCACTGCTTGAATACGTTTTGAGATGCATTGTTTCAATCTCTTGCAAGCCTCATGTTGTTTCTTACACAATGTGGAAAAACACGGAGTATGTTCCCCAAATCACTTGAAATCCAGGGAAACGCACACTGCATCACTCTTGCCCAAACACGCTCTTTCACCTAATGCGTTGAGAACATTCTTTAAAGCAGAAAGGAAGGGCATTATGCAGTGAATTTGACGGGCATCTACAAAAGTCATTTCTATGGGTTGCAGAGCGCAAAAGCATGATTAAGTTCATGTTCTCGATGAAACCCTTACATTTCCAAGTGACCTGATGTAGGACTCTTACAAAAGGATGCGTTTGCGTGTGTGTGCTGAAACGAGCTCTAAGTTGTGTATTCAGTGTTGGATAGTGACACACTCTACATAGGTTACACAGCGTTTTGAAGGCACCAACATGCTTCAAACTGAAACTGCTACAAGGTGTGTGTAGCATGCAGAAAGAAGGCTTGTCATTTCAAAGAAAGAAGAGGAAACCAAAATCCAGGTAGTGTAACGAGAACACCAGTATGGGAGATGTGCATGTGGACAGGTTCAAAGAGAAGCTCTGTGTGGACACTTGGAAACATCGCTGTGACAAAATTTCGTACGAAGGGGCATTTGTCCAAAGTTGAAAGACCTTCCAAAACCAACCCTAAAGAACTTAGCTAAACAACGAATGTTGCAATCAGCTCCTGCACGAAAGGTGCTTCTATGACACAACCCCTGAACAGGTAGCTACATTCTGCACAGTACAAAATGCATATGAACTCCAGGCTGAAAACTCACTCCAGAAGGAGGAAATGCATGTGTTTTGCTCTGAAACAACACTCAGGCACTACGCTTTTGCTTGCTCCTTCAAAGTCTTTGTAGAAACGTGTGTTTTCACTGTTTGAATACGTTTTGAGATGCATTGTTTCAATCTCTTGCAAGCCTCATGTTGTTTCTTACACAATGTGGAAAGAAAAGGAGTATCTTTCCCAAACAGCTTAAAATCCAGGAAAACGCACACTGCATCACTCTTTCCCAAACACGCTCTTTCAACTGATGCGTTGAGAGCATTCTTTAAAGCAGAAAGGAAGGGCCTTTTCCAGTGAAATTCAGACGGGCATCTACAAAAGTCATATATATTGGATGCAGAGTGCAATAGCATGATGGACTTCATGTTCTCGATGAAAACCTTACATTTCAAAGAGACCTGAAGTAGGAATTTCACAAAAAGACGTGTTTGCGTCTCTCCTGTGAAAGGAGCTCTAACTTGTGTATTCAGTGCTTGAGAGTGTAACACTCTACATAGGTTACACAGCGTTTTGAGAGCACCAACATGCTTAAAACTGAAACTGCTACAAAGTGTGTGTAGCATACAGGAAGAAGGCTTGTCATTTCAAAGAAAGAAGAGGAAACCAAAATCCAGGTAGTGAAACGAGCACACCATTATGGGAGATTTGCATGTGGATAGCTTCAAGCAGCAGCTCTGTGTGGACACTTGGAAACAGCGCTCTGAAAAAATTTCTTAGGGGCGGGATTTGGGCAAAGTTGAAAGACCTTCCAAAACCCACCCTACGGAACTTAGCCAAACTATGAATGTTGCAATAAGCTCCTGAACGAAAGGTGCTTCTATGACACAACCCCCGAGCAGGTAGCTACATTCTGCACAGTACAAAATGCATATGAATTCCTGTCTGAAAACTCACTCCAGAAGGATGAAATGCGTGTGTTTCTCTCTGAAAGAACACTCAGCCACTAGGCTTTTGCTTGCTCCTTCAAAGTCTTTATAGAAACGTGTGTTTTCACTCCTGGAATACGTTTTGGGATGCATTGTTTCAATCTCTTGCAAGCCTCATGTTATATCTTACTCAATGTCAAAAAATAAGGAGTATGTTTCCCAAATCATTTGAAATCCAGGAAAAGGCACACTGCATCACTCTTGCTCAAACACGCTCTTTCTCCTAATGTGTTGAGAACTTTCAACAAACCGGAAAAGAAGGGCACTTTGTAGGTAAATTCAGATGGGCATGTACAAGAATTCATTTCTTTTGGTTGCAGAGTGCAAAAGCATGATTGACTTCATCTTCTCCATGAAACCCTTACATTTCCAAGTGACCTGAAGTAGGACATTTACAAAGGATGTGTTTGTGTGTCCGTAGTGAAACGAGCTCTAAGTTGTGTATTCAGTGTTGGAGTGTGACACGCTGTATATAGGATACACAACGATTTGAAGGCACCAACATGCTTCAGACTGAAACTGCTACAAGGTGTGTGTAGCATGCAGGAAGAAGGCTTGTCATTTCAAAGAGAGAAGAGGAAACCAAAATCCAGGTACTGAAACGAGCACACCAGTATGGGAGATGTGCATGTGGACAGCTTCAAGCAGCAGCTCTGTGTGGACTCTTGGAAACAGCGCTGTGACAAAATTTCGTACGAAGCGGGATTTGGCCAAAGTTGAAAGACCTTCCAAAACCAACCCTAAAGAACTTAGCCAAACAATGAATGTTGCAATAAGCTCCTGCACGAAAGGTGCTCCTCTGACACAACCCCCGAGCAGGTAGCTACATTCTGCACAGTACAAAATGCATATGAATTCCAGGCTGAAAACTCACTCCAGAAGGAGGAAATGCATGTGTTTCTCTCTGAAAGAACACTCAGCAACTAGGCTTTTGCTTGCTCCTTCAAAGTCTTTGTAGAAACGTGTGTTTTCACTGCTTGAATACGTTTTGAGATGCATTGTTTCAATCTCTTGCAAGCCTCATGTTGTTTCTTACACAATGTGGAAAAACACGGAGTATGTTCCCCAAATCACTTGAAATCCAGGGAAACGCACACTGCATCACTCTTGCCCAAACACGCTCTTTCACCTAATGCGTTGAGAACATTCTTTAAAGCAGAAAGGAAGGGCATTATGCAGTGAATTTGACGGGCATCTACAAAAGTCATTTCTATGGGTTGCAGAGCGCAAAAGCATGATTAAGTTCATGTTCTCGATGAAACCCTTACATTTCCAAGTGACCTGAAGTAGGACTCTTACAAAAGGATGCGTTTGCGTGTGTGTGCTGAAACGAGCTCTAAGTTGTGTATTCAGTGTTGGATAGTGACACACTCTACATAGGTTACACAGCGTTTTGAAGGCACCAACATGCTTCAAACTGAAACTGCTACAAGGTGTGTGTAGCATGCAGAAAGAAGGCTTGTCATTTCAAAGAAAGAAGAGGAAACCAAAATCCAGGTAGTGTAACGAGAACACCAGTATGGGAGATGTGCATGTGGACAGGTTCAAAGAGAAGCTCTGTGTGGACACTTGGAAACATCGCTGTGACAAAATTTCG
Source organism: Miniopterus schreibersii (assembly GCF_964146895.1). NCBI lineage: Eukaryota > Metazoa > Chordata > Mammalia > Chiroptera > Miniopteridae > Miniopterus > Miniopterus schreibersii. The sequence continues at coordinate 33,897,021 of NC_138118.1, read as the reverse complement.
TACGAAGGGGCATTTGTCCAAAGTTGAAAGACCTTCCAAAACCAACCCTAAAGAACTTAGCTAAACAACGAATGTTGCAATCAGCTCCTGCACGAAAGGTGCTTCTATGACACAACCCCTGAACAGGTAGCTACATTCTGCGCAGTACAAAATGCATATGAACTCCAGGCTGAAAACTCACTCCAGAAGGAGGAAATGCATGTGTTTTGCTCTGAAACAACACTCAGGCACTACGCTTTTGCTTGCTCCTTCAAAGTCTTTGTAGAAACGTGTGTTTTCACTGTTTGAATACGTTTTGAGATGCATTGTTTCAATCTCTTGCAAGCCTCATGTTGTTTCTTACACAATGTGGAAAGAAAAGGAGTATGTTTCCCAAACAGCTTAAAATCCAGGAAAACGCACACTGCATCACTCTTTCCCAAACACGCTCTTTCAACTGATGCGTTGAGAGCATTCTTTAAAGCAGAAAGGAAGGGCCTTTTCCAGTGAAATTCAGACGGGCATCTACAAAAGTCATATATATTGGATGCAGAGTGCAATAGCATGATGGACTTCATGTTCTCGATGAAAACCTTACATTTCAAAGAGACCTGAAGTAGGAATTTCACAAAAAGACGTGTTTGCGTCTCTCCTGTGAAAGGAGCTCTAACTTGTGTATTCAGTGCTCGAGAGTGTAACACTCTACATAGGTTACACAGCGTTTTGAGAGCACCAACATGCTTAAAACTGAAACTGCTACAAAGTGTGTGTAGCATACAGGAAGAAGGCTTGTCATTTCAAAGAAAGAAGAGGAAACCAAAATCCAGGTAGTGAAACGAGCACACCATTATGGGAGATTTGCATGTGGATAGCTTCAAGCAGCAGCTCTGTGTGGACACTTGGAAACAGCGCTCTGAAAAAATTTCTTAGGGGCGGGATTTGGGCAAAGTTGAAAGACCTTCCAAAACCCACCCTACGGAACTTAGCCAAACTATGAATGTTGCAATAAGCTCCTGAACGAAAGGTGCTTCTATGACACAACCCCCGAGCAGGTAGCTACATTCTGCACAGTACAAAATGCATATGAATTCCTGTCTGAAAACTCACTCCAGAAGGATGAAATGCGTGTGTTTCTCTCTGAAAGAACACTCAGCCACTAGGCTTTTGCTTGCTCCTTCAAAGTCTTTATAGAAACGTGTGTTTTCACTCCTGGAATACGTTTTGGGATGCATTGTTTCAATCTCTTGCAAGCCTCATGTTATATCTTACTCAATGTCAAAAAATAAGGAGTATGTTTCCCAAATCATTTGAAATCCAGGAAAAGGCACACTGCATCACTCTTGCTCAAACACGCTCTTTCTCCTAATGTGTTGAGAACTTTCAACAAACCGGAAAAGAAGGGCACTTTGTAGGTAAATTCAGATGGGCATGTACAAGAGTTCATTTCTGTTGGTTGCAGAGTGCAAAAGCATGATTGACTTCATCTTCTCCATGAAACCCTTACATTTCCAAGTGACCTGAAGTAGGACATTTACAAAGGATGTGTTTGTGTGTCCATAGTGAAACGAGCTCTAAGTTGTGTATTCAGTGTTGGAGTGTGACACGCTGTATATAGGATACACAACGATTTGAAGGCACCAACATGCTTCAGACTGAAACTGCTACAAGGTGTGTGTAGCATGCAGGAAGAAGGCTTGTCATTTCAAAGAGAGAAGAGGAAACCAAAATCCAGGTACTGAAACGAGCACACCAGTATGGGAGATGTGCATGTGGACAGCTTCAAGCAGCAGCTCTGTGTGGACTCTTGGAAACAGCGCTGTGAAAAAATTTCGTACGAAGCGGGATTTGGCCAAAGTTGAAAGACCTTCCAAAACCAACCCTAAAGAACTTAGCCAAACAATGAATGTTGCAATAAGGTCCTGCACGAAAGGTGCTCCTCTGACACAACCCCCGAGCAGGTAGCTACATTCTGCACAGTACAAAATGCATATGAATTCCAGGCTGAAAACTCACTCCAGAAGGAGGAAATGCATGTGTTCCTCTCTGAAAGAACACTCAGCAACTAGGCTTTTGCTTGCTCCTTCAAAGTCTTTGTAGAAACGTGTGTTTTCACTGCTTGAATACGTTTTGAGATGCATTGTTTCAATCTCTTGCAAGCCTCATGTTGTTTCTTACACAATGTGGAAAAACACGGAGTATGTTCCCCAAATCACTTGAAATCCAGGGAAACGCACACTGCATCACTCTTGCCCAAACACGCTCTTTCACCTAATGCGTTGAGAACATTCTTTAAAGCAGAAAGGAAGGGCATTATGCAGTGAATTTGACGGGCATCTACAAAAGTCATTTCTATGGGTTGCAGAGCGCAAAAGCATGATTAAGTTCATGTTCTCGATGAAACCCTTACATTTCCAAGTGACCTGAAGTAGGACTCTTACAAAAGGATGCGTTTGCGTGTGTGTGCTGAAAGGAGCTCTAAGTTGTGTATTCAGTGTTGGATAGTGACACACTCTACATAGGTTACACAGCGTTTTGAAGGCACCAACATGCTTCAAACTGAAACTGCTACAAGGTGTGTGTAGCATGCAGAAAGAAGGCTTGTCATTTCAAAGAAAGAAGAGGAAACCAAAATCCAGGTAGTGTAACGAGAACACCAGTATGGGAGATGTGCATGTGGACAGGTTCAAAGAGAAGCTCTGTGTGGACACTTGGAAACATCGCTGTGACAAAATTTCGTACGAAGGGGCATTTGTCCAAAGTTGAAAGACCTTCCAAAACCAACCCTAAAGAACTTAGCTAAACAACGAATGTTGCAATCAGCTCCTGCACGAAAGGTGCTTCTATGACACAACCCCTGAACAGGTAGCTACATTCTGCGCAGTACAAAATGCATATGAACTCCAGGCTGAAAACTCACTCCAGAAGGAGGAAATGCATGTGTTTTGCTCTGAAACAACACTCAGGCACTAGGCTTTTGCTTGCCCCTTCAAAGTCTTTGTAGAAACGTGTGTTTTCACTGTTTGAATACGTTTTGAGATGCATTGTTTCAATCTCTTGCAAGCCTCATGTTGTTTCTTACACAATGTGGAAAGAAAAGGAGTATGTTTCCCAAACAGCTTAAAATCCAGGAAAACGCACACTGCATCACTCTTTCCCAAACACGCTCTTTCAACTGATGCGTTGAGAGCATTCTTTAAAGCAGAAAGGAAGGGCCTTTTCCAGTGAAATTCAGACGGGCATCTACAAAAGTCATATATATTGGATGCAGAGTGCAATAGCATGATGGACTTCATGTTCTCGATGAAAACCTTACATTTCAAAGAGACCTGAAGTAGGAATTTCACAAAAAGACCTGTTTGCGTCTCTCCTGTGAAAGGAGCTCTAACTTGTGTATTCAGTGCTCGAGAGTGTAACACTCTACATAGGTTACACAGCGTTTTGAGAGCACCAACATGCTTAAAACTGAAACTGCTACAAAGTGTGTGTAGCATACAGAAAGAAGGCTTGTCATTTCAAAGAAAGAAGAGGAAACCAAAATCCAGGTAGTGAAACGAGCACACCATTATGGGAGATGTGCATGTGGATAGCTTCAAGCAGCAGCTCTGTGTGGACACTTGGAAACAGCGCTCTGAAAAAATTTCTTAGGGGCGGGATTTGGGCAAAGTTGAAAGACCTTCCAAAACCCACCCTACGGAACTTAGCCAAACTATGAATGTTGCCATAAGCTCCTGAACGAAAGGTGCTTCTATGACACAACCCCCGAGCAGGTAGCTACATTCTGCACAGTACAAAATGCATATGAATTCCTGTCTGAAAACTCACTCCAGAAGGATGAAATGCGTGTGTTTCTCTCTGAAAGAACACTCAGCCACTAGGCTTTTGCTTGCTCCTTCAAAGTCTTTATAGAAACGTGTGTTTTCACTCCTGGAATACGTTTTGGGATGCATTGTTTCAATCTCTTGCAAGCCTCATGTTATATCTTACTCAATGTCAAAAAATAAGGAGTATGTTTCCCAAATCATTTGAAATCCAGGAAAAGGCACACTGCATCACTCTTGCTCAAACACGCTCTTTCTCCTAATGTGTTGAGAACTTTCAACAAACCGGAAAAGAAGGGCACTTTGTAGGTAAATTCAGATGGGCATGTACAAGAGTTCATTTCTGTTGGTTGCAGAGTGCAAAAGCATGATTGACTTCATCTTCTCCATGAAACCCTTACATTTCCAAGTGACCTGAAGTAGGACATTTACAAAGGATGTGTTTGTGTGTCCGTAGTGAAACGAGCTCTAAGTTGTGTATTCAGTGTTGGAGTGTGACACGCTGTATATAGGATACACAACGATTTGAAGGCACCAACATGCTTCAGACTGAAACTGCTACAAGGTGTGTGTAGCATGCAGGAAGAAGGCTTGTCATTTCAAAGAGAGAAGAGGAAACCAAAATCCAGGTACTGAAACGAGCACACCAGTATGGGAGATGTGCACGTGGACAGCTTCAAGCAGCAGCTCTGTGTGGACTCTTGGAAACAGCGCTGTGAAAAAATTTCGTACGAAGCGGGATTTGGCCAAAGTTGAAAGACCTTCCAAAACCAACCCTAAAGAACTTAGCCAAACAATGAATGTTGCAATAAGCTCCTGCACGAAAGGTGCTCCTCTGACACAACCCCCGAGCAGGTAGCTACATTCTGCACAGTACAAAATGCATATGAATTCCAGGCTGAAAACTCACTCCAGAAGGAGGAAATGCATGTGTTTCTCTCTGAAAGAACACTCAGCAACTAGGCTTTTGCTTGCTCCTTCAAAGTCTTTGTAGAAACGTGTGTTTTCACTGCTTGAATACGTTTTGAGATGCATTGTTTCAATCTCTTGCAAGCCTCATGTTGTTTCTTACACAATGTGGAAAAACACGGAGTATGTTCCCCAAATCACTTGAAATCCAGGGAAACGCACACTGCATCACTCTTGCCCAAACACGCTCTTTCACCTAATGCGTTGAGAACATTCTTTAAAGCAGAAAGGAAGGGCATTATGCAGTGAATTTGACGGGCATCTACAAAAGTCATTTCTATGGGTTGCAGAGCGCAAAAGCATGATTAAGTTCATGTTCTCGATGAAACCCTTACATTTCCAAGTGACCTGAAGTAGGACTCTTACAAAAGGATGCGTTTGCGTGTGTGTGTTGAAACGAGCTCTAAGTTGTGTATTCAGTGTTGGATAGTGACACACTCTACATAGGTTACACAGCGTTTTGAAGGCACCAACATGCTTCAAACTGAAACTGCTACAAGGTGTGTGTAGCATGCAGAAAGAAGGCTTGTCATTTCAAAGAAAGAAGAGGAAACCAAAATCCAGGTAGTGTAACGAGAACACCAGTATGGGAGATGTGCATGTGGACAGGTTCAAAGAGAAGCTCTGTGTGGACACTTGGAAACATCGCTGTGACAAAATTTCGTACGAAGGGGCATTTGTCCAAAGTTGAAAGACCTTCCAAAACCAACCCTAAAGAACTTAGCTAAACAACGAATGTTGCAATCAGCTCCTGCACGAAAGGTGCTTCTATGACACAACCCCTGAACAGGTAGCTACATTCTGCGCAGTACAAAATGCATATGAACTCCAGGCTGAAAACTCACTCCAGAAGGAGGAAATGCATGTGTTTTGCTCTGAAACAACACTCAGGCACTAGGCTTTTGCTTGCCCCTTCAAAGTCTTTGTAGAAACGTGTGTTTTCACTGTTTGAATACGTTTTGAGATGCATTGTTTCAATCTCTTGCAAGCCTCATGTTGTTTCTTACACAATGTGGAAAAAAAAGGAGTATGTTTCCCAAACAGCTTAAAATCCAGGAAAACGCACACTGCATCACTCTTTCCCAAACACGCTCTTTCAACTGATGCGTTGAGAGCATTCTTTAAAGCAGAAAGGAAGGGCCTTTTCCAGTGAAATTCAGACGGGCATCTACAAAAGTCATATATATTGGATGCAGAGTGCAATAGCATGATGGACTTCATGTTCTCGATGAAAACCTTACATTTCAAAGAGACCTGAAGTAGGAATTTCACAAAAAGACCTGTTTGCGTCTCTCCTGTGAAAGGAGCTCTAACTTGTGTATTCAGTGCTCGAGAGTGTAACACTCTACATAGGTTACACAGCGTTTTGAGAGCACCAACATGCTTAAAACTGAAACTGCTACAAAGTGTGTGTAGCATACAGAAAGAAGGCTTGTCATTTCAAAGAAAGAAGAGGAAACCAAAATCCAGGTAGTGAAACGAGCACACCATTATGGGAGATGTGCATGTGGATAGCTTCAAGCAGCAGCTCTGTGTGGACACTTGGAAACAGCGCTCTGAAAAAATTTCTTAGGGGCGGGATTTGGGCAAAGTTGAAAGACCTTCCAAAACCCACCCTACGGAACTTAGCCAAACTATGAATGTTGCCATAAGCTCCTGAACGAAAGGTGCTTCTATGACACAACCCCCGAGCAGGTAGCTACATTCTGCACAGTACAAAATGCATATGAATTCCTGTCTGAAAACTCACTCCAGAAGGATGAAATGCGTGTGTTTCTCTCTGAAAGAACACTCAGCCACTAGGCTTTTGCTTGCTCCTTCAAAGTCATTATAGAAACGTGTGTTTTCACTCCTGGAATACGTTTTGGGATGCATTGTTTCAATCTCTTGCAAGCCTCATGTTATATCTTACTCAATGTCAAAAAATAAGGAGTATGTTTCCCAAATCATTTGAAATCCAGGAAAAGGCACACTGCATCACTCTTGCTCAAACACGCTCTTTCTCCTAATGTGTTGAGAACTTTCAACAAACCGGAAAAGAAGGGCACTTTGTAGGTAAATTCAGATGGGCATGTACAAGAGTTCATTTCTGTTGGTTGCAGAGTGCAAAAGCATGATTGACTTCATCTTCTCCATGAAACCCTTACATTTCCAAGTGACCTGAAGTAGGACATTTACAAAGGATGTGTTTGTGTGTCCGTAGTGAAACGAGCTCTAAGTTGTGTATTCAGTGTTGGAGTGTGACACGCTGTATATAGGATACACAACGATTTGAAGGCACCAACATGCTTCAGACTGAAACTGCTACAAGGTGTGTGTAGCATGCAGGAAGAAGGCTTGTCATTTCAAAGAGAGAAGAGGAAACCAAAATCCAGGTACTGAAACGAGCACACCAGTATGGGAGATGTGCACGTGGACAGCTTCAAGCAGCAGCTCTGTGTGGACTCTTGGAAACAGCGCTGTGACAAAATTTCGTACGAAGCGGGATTTGGCCAAAGTTGAAAGACCTTCCAAAACCAACCCTAAAGAACTTAGCCAAACAATGAATGTTGCAATAAGCTCCTGCACGAAAGGTGCTCCTCTGACACAACCCCCGAGCAGGTAGCTACATTCTGCACAGTACAAAATGCATATGAATTCCAGGCTGAAAACTCACTCCAGAAGGAGGAAATGCATGTGTTTCTCTCTGAAAGAACACTCAGCAACTAGGCTTTTGCTTGCTCCTTCAAAGTCTTTGTAGAAACGTGTGTTTTCACTGCTTGAATACGTTTTGAGATGCATTGTTTCAATCTCTTGCAAGCCTCATGTTGTTTCTTACACAATGTGGAAAAACACGGAGTATGTTCCCCAAATCACTTGAAATCCAGGGAAACGCACACTGCATCACTCTTGCCCAAACACGCTCTTTCACCTAATGCGTTGAGAACATTCTTTAAAGCAGAAAGGAAGGGCATTATGCAGTGAATTTGACGGGCATCTACAAAAGTCATTTCTATGGGTTGCAGAGCGCAAAAGCATGATTAAGTTCATGTTCTCGATGAAACCCTTACATTTCCAAGTGACCTGAAGTAGGACTCTTACAAAAGGATGCGTTTGCGTGTGTGTGTTGAAACGAGCTCTAAGTTGTGTATTCAGTGTTGGATAGTGACACACTCTACATAGGTTACACAGCGTTTTGAAGGCACCAACATGCTTCAAACTGAAACTGCTACAAGGTGTGTGTAGCATGCAGAAAGAAGGCTTGTCATTTCAAAGAAAGAAGAGGAAACCAAAATCCAGGTAGTGTAATGAGAACACCAGTATGGGAGATGTGCATGTGGACAGGTTCAAAGAGAAGCTCTGTGTGGACACTTGGAAACATCGCTGTGACAAAATTTCGTACGAAGGGGCATTTGTCCAAAGTTGAAAGACCTTCCAAAACCAACCCTAAAGAACTTAGCTAAACAACGAATGTTGCAATCAGCTCCTGCACGAAAGGTGCTTCTATGACACAACCCCTGAACAGGTAGCTACATTCTGCGCAGTACAAAATGCATATGAACTCCAGGCTGAAAACTCACTCCAGAAGGAGGAAATGCATGTGTTTTGCTCTGAAACAACACTCAGGCACTAGGCTTTTGCTTGCCCCTTCAAAGTCTTTGTAGAAACGTGTGTTTTCACTGTTTGAATACGTTTTGAGATGCATTGTTTCAATCTCTTGCAAGCCTCATGTTGTTTCTTACACAATGTGGAAAGAAAAGGATTATGTTTCCCAAACAGCTTAAAATCCAGGAAAACGCACACTGCATCACTCTTTCCCAAACACGCTCTTTCAACTGATGCGTTGAGAGCATTCTTTAAAGCAGAAAGGAAGGGCCTTTTCTAGTGAAATTCAGACGGGCATCTACAAAAGTCATATATATTGGATGCAGAGTGCAATAGCATGATGGACTTCATGTTCTCGATGAAAACCTTACATTTCAAAGAGACCTGAAGTAGGAATTTCACAAAAAGACCTGTTTGCGTCTCTCCTGTGAAAGGAGCTCTAACTTGTGTATTCAGTGCTCGAGAGTGTAACACTCTACATAGGTTACACAGCGTTTTGAGAGCACCAACATGCTTAAAACTGAAACTGCTACAAAGTGTGTGTAGCATACAGAAAGAAGGCTTGTCATTTCAAAGAAAGAAGAGGAAACCAAAATCCAGGTAGTGAAACGAGCACACCATTATGGGAGATGTGCATGTGGATAGCTTCAAGCAGCAGCTCTGTGTGGACACTTGGAAACAGCGCTCTGAAAAAATTTCTTAGGGGCGGGATTTGGGCAAAGTTGAAAGACCTTCCAAAACCCACCCTACGGAACTTAGCCAAACTATGAATGTTGCCATAAGCTCCTGAACGAAAGGTGCTTCTATGACACAACCCCCGAGCAGGTAGCTACATTCTGCACAGTACAAAATGCATATGAATTCCTGTCTGAAAACTCACTCCAGAAGGATGAAATGCGTGTGTTTCTCTCTGAAAGAACACTCAGCCACTAGGCTTTTGCTTGCTCCTTCAAAGTCTTTATAGAAACGTGTGTTTTCACTCCTGGAATACGTTTTGGGATGCATTGTTTCAATCTCTTGCAAGCCTCATGTTATATCTTACTCAATGTCAAAAAATAAGGAGTATGTTTCCCAAATCATTTGAAATCCAGGAAAAGGCACACTGCATCACTCTTGCTCAAACACGCTCTTTCTCCTAATGTGTTGAGAACTTTCAACAAACCGGAAAAGAAGGGCACTTTGTAGGTAAATTCAGATGGGCATGTACAAGAGTTCATTTCTGTTGGTTGCAGAGTGCAAAAGCATGATTGACTTCATCTTCTCCATGAAACCCTTACATTTCCAAGTGACCTGAAGTAGGACATTTACAAAGGATGTGTTTGTGTGTCCGTAGTGAAACGAGCTCTAAGTTGTGTATTCAGTGTTGGAGTGTGACACGCTGTATATAGGATACACAACGATTTGAAGGCACCAACATGCTTCAGACTGAAACTGCTACAAGGTGTGTGTAGCATGCAGGAAGAAGGCTTGTCATTTCAAAGAGAGAAGAGGAAACCAAAATCCAGGTACTGAAACGAGCACACCAGTATGGGAGATGTGCATGTGGACAGCTTCAAGCAGCAGCTCTGTGTGGACTCTTGGAAACAGCGCTGTGACAAAATTTCGTACGAAGCGGGATTTGGCCAAAGTTGAAAGACCTTCCAAAACCAACCCTAAAGAACTTAGCCAAACAATGAATGTTGCAATAAGCTCCTGCACGAAAGGTGCTCCTCTGACACAACCCCCGAGCAGGTAGCTACATTCTGCACAGTACAAAATGCATATGAATTCCAGGCTGAAAACTCACTCCAGAAGGAGGAAATGCATGTGTTTCTCTCTGAAAGAACACTCAGCAACTAGGCTTTTGCTTGCTCCTTCAAAGTCTTTGTAGAAACGTGTGTTTTCACTGCTTGAATACGTTTTGAGATGCATTGTTTCAATCTCTTGCAAGCCTCATGTTGTTTCTTACACAATGTGGAAAAACACGGAGTATGTTCCCCAAATCACTTGAAATCCAGGGAAACGCACACTGCATCACTCTTGCCCAAACACGCTCTTTCACCTAATGCGTTGAGAACATTCTTTAAAGCAGAAAGGAAGGGCATTATGCAGTGAATTTGACGGGCATCTACAAAAGTCATTTCTATGGGTTGCAGAGCGCAAAAGCATGATTAAGTTCATGTTCTCGATGAAACCCTTACATTTCCAAGTGACCTGAAGTAGGACTCTTACAAAAGGATGCGTTTGCGTGTGTGTGTTGAAACGAGCTCTAAGTTGTGTATTCAGTGTTGGATAGTGACACACTCTACATAGGTTACACAGCGTTTTGAAGGCACCAACATGCTTCAAACTGAAACTGCTACAAGGTGTGTGTAGCATGCAGAAAGAAGGCTTGTCATTTCAAAGAAAGAAGAGGAAACCAAAATCCAGGTAGTGTAACGAGAACACCAGTATGGGAGATGTGCATGTGGACAGGTTCAAAGAGAAGCTCTGTGTGGACACTTGGAAACATCGCTGTGACAAAATTTCGTACGAAGGGGCATTTGTCCAAAGTTGAAAGACCTTCCAAAACCAACCCTAAAGAACTTAGCTAAACAACGAATGTTGCAATCAGCTCCTGCACGAAAGGTGCTTCTATGACACAACCCCTGAACAGGTAGCTACATTCTGCGCAGTACAAAATGCATATGAACTCCAGGCTGAAAACTCACTCCAGAAGGAGGAAATGCATGTGTTTTGCTCTGAAACAACACTCAGGCACTAGGCTTTTGCTTGCCCCTTCAAAGTCTTTGTAGAAACGTGTGTTTTCACTGTTTGAATACGTTTTGAGATGCATTGTTTCAATCTCTTGCAAGCCTCATGTTGTTTCTTACACAATGTGGAAAGAAAAGGAGTATGTTTCCCAAACAGCTTAAAATCCAGGAAAACGCACACTGCATCACTCTTTCCCAAACACGCTCTTTCAACTGATGCGTTGAGAGCATTCTTTAAAGCAGAAAGGAAGGGCCTTTTCCAGTGAAATTCAGACGGGCATCTACAAAAGTCATATATATTGGATGCAGAGTGCAATAGCATGATGGACTTCATGTTCTCGATGAAAACCTTACATTTCAAAGAGACCTGAAGTAGGAATTTCACAAAAAGACCTGTTTGCGTCTCTCCTGTGAAAGGAGCTCTAACTTGTGTATTCAGTGCTCGAGAGTGTAACACTCTACATAGGTTACACAGCGTTTTGAGAGCACCAACATGCTTAAAACTGAAACTGCTACAAAGTGTGTGTAGCATACAGAAAGAAGGCTTGTCATTTCAAAGAAAGAAGAGGAAACCAAAATCCAGGTAGTGAAACGAGCACACCATTATGGGAGATGTGCATGTGGATAGCTTCAAGCAGCAGCTCTGTGTGGACACTTGGAAACAGCGCTCTGAAAAAATTTCTTAGGGGCGGGATTTGGGCAAAGTTGAAAGACCTTCCAAAACCCACCCTACGGAACTTAGCCAAACTATGAATGTTGCCATAAGCTCCTGAACGAAAGGTGCTTCTATGACACAACCCCCGAGCAGGTAGCTACATTCTGCACAGTACAAAATGCATATGAATTCCTGTCTGAAAACTCACTCCAGAAGGATGAAATGCGTGTGTTTCTCTCTGAAAGAACACTCAGCCACTAGGCTTTTGCTTGCTCCTTCAAAGTCTTTATAGAAACGTGTGTTTTCACTCCTGGAATACGTTTTGGGATGCATTGTTTCAATCTCTTGCAAGCCTCATGTTATATCTTACTCAATGTCAAAAAATAAGGAGTATGTTTCCCAAATCATTTGAAATCCAGGAAAAGGCACACTGCATCACTCTTGCTCAAACACGCTCTTTCTCCTAATGTGTTGAGAACTTTCAACAAACCGGAAAAGAAGGGCACTTTGTAGGTAAATTCAGATGGGCATGTACAAGAGTTCATTTCTGTTGGTTGCAGAGTGCAAAAGCATGATTGACTTCATCTTCTCCATGAAACCCTTACATTTCCAAGTGACCTGAAGTAGGACATTTACAAAGGATGTGTTTGTGTGTCCGTAGTGAAACGAGCTCTAAGTTGTGTATTCAGTGTTGGAGTGTGACACGCTGTATATAGGATACACAACGATTTGAAGGCACCAACATGCTTCAGACTGAAACTGCTACAAGGTGTGTGTAGCATGCAGGAAGAAGGCTTGTCATTTCAAAGAGAGAAGAGGAAACCAAAATCCAGGTACTGAAACGAGCACACCAGTATGGGAGATGTGCATGTGGACAGCTTCAAGCAGCAGCTCTGTGTGGACTCTTGGAAACAGCGCTGTGACAAAATTTCGTACGAAGCGGGATTTGGCCAAAGTTGAAAGACCTTCCAAAACCAACCCTAAAGAACTTAGCCAAACAATGAATGTTGCAATAAGCTCCTGCACGAAAGGTGCTCCTCTGACACAACCCCCGAGCAGGTAGCTACATTCTGCACAGTACAAAATGCATATGAATTCCAGGCTGAAAACTCACTCCAGAAGGAGGAAATGCATGTGTTTCTCTCTGAAAGAACACTCAGCAACTAGGCTTTTGCTTGCTCCTTCAAAGTCTTTGTAGAAACGTGTGTTTTCACTGCTTGAATACGTTTTGAGATGCATTGTTTCAATCTCTTGCAAGCCTCATGTTGTTTCTTACACAATGTGGAAAAACACGGAGTATGTTCCCCAAATCACTTGAAATCCAGGGAAACGCACACTGCATCACTCTTGCCCAAACACGCTCTTTCACCTAATGCGTTGAGAACATTCTTTAAAGCAGAAAGGAAGGGCATTATGCAGTGAATTTGACGGGCATCTACAAAAGTCATTTCTATGGGTTGCAGAGCGCAAAAGCATGATTAAGTTCATGTTCTCGATGAAACCCTTACATTTCCAAGTGACCTGAAGTAGGACTCTTACAAAAGGATGCGTTTGCGTGTGTGTGTTGAAACGAGCTCTAAGTTGTGTATTCAGTGTTGGATAGTGACACACTCTACATAGGTTACACAGCGTTTTGAAGGCACCAACATGCTTCAAACTGAAACTGCTACAAGGTGTGTGTAGCATGCAGAAAGAAGGCTTGTCATTTCAAAGAAAGAAGAGGAAACCAAAATCCAGGTAGTGTAACGAGAACACCAGTATGGGAGATGTGCATGTGGACAGGTTCAAAGAGAAGCTCTGTGTGGACACTTGGAAACATCGCTGTGACAAAATTTCGTACGAAGGGGCATTTGTCCAAAGTTGAAAGACCTTCCAAAACCAACCCTAAAGAACTTAGCTAAACAACGAATGTTGCAATCAGCTCCTGCACGAAAGGTGCTTCTATGACACAACCCCTGAACAGGTAGCTACATTCTGCGCAGTACAAAATGCATATGAACTCCAGGCTGAAAACTCACTCCAGAAGGAGGAAATGCATGTGTTTTGCTCTGAAACAACACTCAGGCACTAGGCTTTTGCTTGCCCCTTCAAAGTCTTTGTAGAAACGTGTGTTTTCACTGTTTGAATACGTTTTGAGATGCATTGTTTCAATCTCTTGCAAGCCTCATGTTGTTTCTTACACAATGTGGAAAGAAAAGGAGTATGTTTCCCAAACAGCTTAAAATCCAGGAAAACGCACACTGCATCACTCTTTCCCAAACACGCTCTTTCAACTGATGCGTTGAGAGCATTCTTTAAAGCAGAAAGGAAGGGCCTTTTCCAGTGAAATTCAGACGGGCATCTACAAAAGTCATATATATTGGATGCAGAGTGCAATAGCATGATGGACTTCATGTTCTCGATGAAAACCTTACATTTCAAAGAGACCTGAAGTAGGAATTTCACAAAAAGACCTGTTTGCGTCTCTCCTGTGAAAGGAGCTCTAACTTGTGTATTCAGTGCTCGAGAGTGTAACACTCTACATAGGTTACACAGCGTTTTGAGAGCACCAACATGCTTAAAACTGAAACTGCTACAAAGTGTGTGTAGCATACAGAAAGAAGGCTTGTCATTTCAAAGAAAGAAGAGGAAACCAAAATCCAGGTAGTGAAACGAGCACACCATTATGGGAGATGTGCATGTGGATAGCTTCAAGCAGCAGCTCTGTGTGGACACTTGGAAACAGCGCTCTGAAAAAATTTCTTAGGGGCGGGATTTGGGCAAAGTTGAAAGACCTTCCAAAACCCACCCTACGGAACTTAGCCAAACTATGAATGTTGCCATAAGCTCCTGAACGAAAGGTGCTTCTATGACACAACCCCCGAGCAGGTAGCTACATTCTGCACAGTACAAAATGCATATGAATTCCTGTCTGAAAACTCACTCCAGAAGGATGAAATGCGTGTGTTTCTCTCTGAAAGAACACTCAGCCACTAGGCTTTTGCTTGCTCCTTCAAAGTCTTTATAGAAACGTGTGTTTTCACTCCTGGAATACGTTTTGGGATGCATTGTTTCAATCTCTTGCAAGCCTCATGTTATATCTTACTCAATGTGAAAAAATAAGGAGTATGTTTCCCAAATCATTTGAAATCCAGGAAAAGGCACACTGCATCACTCTTGCTCAAACACGCTCTTTCTCCTAATGTGTTGAGAACTTTCAACAAACCGGAAAAGAAGGGCACTTTGTAGGTAAATTCAGATGGGCATGTACAAGAGTTCATTTCTGTTGGTTGCAGAGTGCAAAAGCATGATTGACTTCATCTTCTCCATGAAACCCTTACATTTCCAAGTGACCTGAAGTAGGACATTTACAAAGGATGTGTTTGTGTGTCCGTAGTGAAACGAGCTCTAAGTTGTGTATTCAGTGTTGGAGTGTGACACGCTGTATATAGGATACACAACGATTTGAAGGCACCAACATGCTTCAGACTGAAACTGCTACAAGGTGTGTGTAGCATGCAGGAAGAAGGCTTGTCATTTCAAAGAGAGAAGAGGAAACCAAAATCCAGGTACTGAAACGAGCACACCAGTATGGGAGATGTGCATGTGGACAGCTTCAAGCAGCAGCTCTGTGTGGACTCTTGGAAACAGCGCTGTGACAAAATTTCGTACGAAGCGGGATTTGGCCAAAGTTGAAAGACCTTCCAAAACCAACCCTAAAGAACTTAGCCAAACAATGAATGTTGCAATAAGCTCCTGCACGAAAGGTGCTCCTCTGACACAACCCCCGAGCAGGTAGCTACATTCTGCACAGTACAAAATGCATATGAATTCCAGGCTGAAAACTCACTCCAGAAGGAGGAAATGCATGTGTTTCTCTCTGAAAGAACACTCAGCAACTAGGCTTTTGCTTGCTCCTTCAAAGTCTTTGTAGAAACGTGTGTTTTCACTGCTTGAATACGTTTTGAGATGCATTGTTTCAATCTCTTGCAAGCCTCATGTTGTTTCTTACACAATGTGGAAAAACACGGAGTATGTTCCCCAAATCACTTGAAATCCAGGGAAACGCACACTGCATCACTCTTGCCCAAACACGCTCTTTCACCTAATGCGTTGAGAACATTCTTTAAAGCAGAAAGGAAGGGCATTATGCAGTGAATTTGACGGGCATCTACAAAAGTCATTTCTATGGGTTGCAGAGCGCAAAAGCATGATTAAGTTCATGTTCTCGATGAAACCCTTACATTTCCAAGTGACCTGAAGTAGGACTCTTACAAAAGGATGCGTTTGCGTGTGTGTGTTGAAACGAGCTCTAAGTTGTGTATTCAGTGTTGGATAGTGACACACTCTACATAGGTTACACAGCGTTTTGAAGGCACCAACATGCTTCAAACTGAAACTGCTACAAGGTGTGTGTAGCATGCAGAAAGAAGGCTTGTCATTTCAAAGAAAGAAGAGGAAACCAAAATCCAGGTAGTGTAACGAGAAGACCAGTATGGGAGATGTGCATGTGGACAGGTTCAAAGAGAAGCTCTGTGTGGACACTTGGAAACATCGCTGTGACAAAATTTCGTACGAAGGGGCATTTGTCCAAAGTTGAAAGACCTTCCAAAACCAACCCTAAAGAACTTAGCTAAACAACGAATGTTGCAATCAGCTCCTGCACGAAAGGTGCTTCTATGACACAACCCCTGAACAGGTAGCTACATTCTGCGCAGTACAAAATGCATATGAACTCCAGGCTGAAAACTCACTCCAGAAGGAGGAAATGCATGTGTTTTGCTCTGAAACAACACTCAGGCACTAGGCTTTTGCTTGCCCCTTCAAAGTCTTTGTAGAAACGTGTGTTTTCACTGTTTGAATACGTTTTGAGATGCATTGTTTCAATCTCTTGCAAGCCTCATGTTGTTTCTTACACAATGTGGAAAGAAAAGGAGTATGTTTCCCAAACAGCTTAAAATCCAGGAAAACGCACACTGCATCACTCTTTCCCAAACACGCTCTTTCAACTGATGCGTTGAGAGCATTCTTTAAAGCAGAAAGGAAGGGCCTTTTCCAGTGAAATTCAGACGGGCATCTACAAAAGTCATATATATTGGATGCAGAGTGCAATAGCATGATGGACTTCATGTTCTCGATGAAAACCTTACATTTCAAAGAGACCTGAAGTAGGAATTTCACAAAAAGACCTGTTTGCGTCTCTCCTGTGAAAGGAGCTCTAACTTGTGTATTCAGTGCTCGAGAGTGTAACACTCTACATAGGTTACACAGCGTTTTGAGAGCACCAACATGCTTAAAACTGAAACTGCTACAAAGTGTGTGTAGCATACAGAAAGAAGGCTTGTCATTTCAAAGAAAGAAGAGGAAACCAAAATCCAGGTAGTGAAACGAGCACACCATTATGGGAGATGTGCATGTGGATAGCTTCAAGCAGCAGCTCTGTGTGGACACTTGGAAACAGCGCTCTGAAAAAATTTCTTAGGGGCGGGATTTGGGCAAAGTTGAAAGACCTTCCAAAACCCACCCTACGGAACTTAGCCAAACTATGAATGTTGCCATAAGCTCCTGAACGAAAGGTGCTTCTATGACACAACCCCCGAGCAGGTAGCTACATTCTGCACAGTACAAAATGCATATGAATTCCTGTCTGAAAACTCACTCCAGAAGGATGAAATGCGTGTGTTTCTCTCTGAAAGAACACTCAGCCACTAGGCTTTTGCTTGCTCCTTCAAAGTCTTTATAGAAACGTGTGTTTTCACTCCTGGAATACGTTTTGGGATGCATTGTTTCAATCTCTTGCAAGCCTCATGTTATATCTTACTCAATGTGAAAAAATAAGGAGTATGTTTCCCAAATCATTTGAAATCCAGGAAAAGGCACACTGCATCACTCTTGCTCAAACACGCTCTTTCTCCTAATGTGTTGAGAACTTTCAACAAACCGGAAAAGAAGGGCACTTTGTAGGTAAATTCAGATGGGCATGTACAAGAGTTCATTTCTGTTGGTTGCAGAGTGCAAAAGCATGATTGACTTCATCTTCTCCATGAAACCCTTACATTTCCAAGTGACCTGAAGTAGGACATTTACAAAGGATGTGTTTGTGTGTCCGTAGTGAAACGAGCTCTAAGTTGTGTATTCAGTGTTGGAGTGTGACACGCTGTATATAGGATACACAACGATTTGAAGGCACCAACATGCTTCAGACTGAAACTGCTACAAGGTGTGTGTAGCATGCAGGAAGAAGGCTTGTCATTTCAAAGAGAGAAGAGGAAACCAAAATCCAGGTACTGAAACGAGCACACCAGTATGGGAGATGTGCATGTGGACAGCTTCAAGCAGCAGCTCTGTGTGGACTCTTGGAAACAGCGCTGTGACAAAATTTCGTACGAAGCGGGATTTGGCCAAAGTTGAAAGACCTTCCAAAACCAACCCTAAAGAACTTAGCCAAACAATGAATGTTGCAATAAGCTCCTGCACGAAAGGTGCTCCTCTGACACAACCCCCGAGCAGGTAGCTACATTCTGCACAGTACAAAATGCATATGAATTCCAGGCTGAAAACTCACTCCAGAAGGAGGAAATGCATGTGTTTCTCTCTGAAAGAACACTCAGCAACTAGGCTTTTGCTTGCTCCTTCAAAGTCTTTGTAGAAACGTGTGTTTTCACTGCTTGAATACGTTTTGAGATGCATTGTTTCAATCTCTTGCAAGCCTCATGTTGTTTCTTACACAATGTGGAAAAACACGGAGTATGTTCCCCAAATCACTTGAAATCCAGGGAAACGCACACTGCATCACTCTTGCCCAAACACGCTCTTTCACCTAATGCGTTGAGAACATTCTTTAAAGCAGAAAGGAAGGGCATTATGCAGTGAATTTGACGGGCATCTACAAAAGTCATTTCTATGGGTTGCAGAGCGCAAAAGCATGATTAAGTTCATGTTCTCGATGAAACCCTTACATTTCCAAGTGACCTGAAGTAGGACTCTTACAAAAGGATGCGTTTGCGTGTGTGTGTTGAAACGAGCTCTAAGTTGTGTATTCAGTGTTGGATAGTGACACACTCTACATAGGTTACACAGCGTTTTGAAGGCACCAACATGCTTCAAACTGAAACTGCTACAAGGTGTGTGTAGCATGCAGAAAGAAGGCTTGTCATTTCAAAGAAAGAAGAGGAAACCAAAATCCAGGTAGTGTAACGAGAAGACCAGTATGGGAGATGTGCATGTGGACAGGTTCAAAGAGAAGCTCTGTGTGGACACTTGGAAACATCGCTGTGACAAAATTTCGTACGAAGGGGCATTTGTCCAAAGTTGAAAGAACTTCCAAAACCAACCCTAAAGAACTTAGCTAAACAACGAATGTTGCAATCAGCTCCTGCACGAAAGGTGCTTCTATGACACAACCCCTGAACAGGTAGCTACATTCTGCGCAGTACAAAATGCATATGAACTCCAGGCTGAAAACTCACTCCAGAAGGAGGAAATGCATGTGTTTTGCTCTGAAACAACACTCAGGCACTAGGCTTTTGCTTGCCCCTTCAAAGTCTTTGTAGAAACGTGTGTTTTCACTGTTTGAATACGTTTTGAGATGCATTGTTTCAATCTCTTGCAAGCCTCATGTTGTTTCTTACACAATGTGGAAAGAAAAGGAGTATGTTTCCCAAACAGCTTAAAATCCAGGAAAACGCACACTGCATCACTCTTTCCCAAACACGCTCTTTCAACTGATGCGTTGAGAGCATTCTTTAAAGCAGAAAGGAAGGGCCTTTTCCAGTGAAATTCAGACGGGCATCTACAAAAGTCATATATATTGGATGCAGAGTGCAATAGCATGATGGACTTCATGTTCTCGATGAAAACCTTACATTTCAAAGAGACCTGAAGTAGGAATTTCACAAAAAGACCTGTTTGCGTCTCTCCTGTGAAAGGAGCTCTAACTTGTGTATTCAGTGCTCGAGAGTGTAACACTCTACATAGGTTACACAGCGTTTTGAGAGCACCAACATGCTTAAAACTGAAACTGCTACAAAGTGTGTGTAGCATACAGAAAGAAGGCTTGTCATTTCAAAGAAAGAAGAGGAAACCAAAATCCAGGTAGTGAAACGAGCACACCATTATGGGAGATGTGCATGTGGATAGCTTCAAGCAGCAGCTCTGTGTGGACACTTGGAAACAGCGCTCTGAAAAAATTTCTTAGGGGCGGGATTTGGGCAAAGTTGAAAGACCTTCCAAAACCCACCCTACGGAACTTAGCCAAACTATGAATGTTGCCATAAGCTCCTGAACGAAAGGTGCTTCTATGACACAACCCCCGAGCAGGTAGCTACATTCTGCACAGTACAAAATGCATATGAATTCCTGTCTGAAAACTCACTCCAGAAGGATGAAATGCGTGTGTTTCTCTCTGAAAGAACACTCAGCCACTAGGCTTTTGCTTGCTCCTTCAAAGTCTTTATAGAAACGTGTGTTTTCACTCCTGGAATACGTTTTGGGATGCATTGTTTCAATCTCTTGCAAGCCTCATGTTATATCTTACTCAATGTCAAAAAATAAGGAGTATGTTTCCCAAATCATTTGAAATCCAGGAAAAGGCACACTGCATCACTCTTGCTCAAACACGCTCTTTCTCCTAATGTGTTGAGAACTTTCAACAAACCGGAAAAGAAGGGCACTTTGTAGGTAAATTCAGATGGGCATGTACAAGAGTTCATTTCTGTTGGTTGCAGAGTGCAAAAGCATGATTGACTTCATCTTCTCCATGAAACCCTTACATTTCCAAGTGACCTGAAGTAGGACATTTACAAAGGATGTGTTTGTGTGTCCGTAGTGAAACGAGCTCTAAGTTGTGTATTCAGTGTTGGAGTGTGACACGCTGTATATAGGATACACAACGATTTGAAGGCACCAACATGCTTCAGACTGAAACTGCTACAAGGTGTGTGTAGCATGCAGGAAGAAGGCTTGTCATTTCAAAGAGAGAAGAGGAAACCAAAATCCAGGTACTGAAACGAGCACACCAGTATGGGAGATGTGCATGTGGACAGCTTCAAGCAGCAGCTCTGTGTGGACTCTTGGAAACAGCGCTGTGACAAAATTTCGTACGAAGCGGGATTTGGCCAAAGTTGAAAGACCTTCCAAAACCAACCCTAAAGAACTTAGCCAAACAATGAATGTTGCAATAAGCTCCTGCACGAAAGGTGCTCCTCTGACACAACCCCCGAGCAGGTAGCTACATTCTGCACAGTACAAAATGCATATGAATTCCAGGCTGAAAACTCACTCCAGAAGGAGGAAATGCATGTGTTTCTCTCTGAAAGAACACTCAGCAACTAGGCTTTTGCTTGCTCCTTCAAAGTCTTTGTAGAAACGTGTGTTTTCACTGCTTGAATACGTTTTGAGATGCATTGTTTCAATCTCTTGCAAGCCTCATGTTGTTTCTTACACAATGTGGAAAAACACGGAGTATGTTCCCCAAATCACTTGAAATCCAGGGAAACGCACACTGCATCACTCTTGCCCAAACACGCTCTTTCACCTAATGCGTTGAGAACATTCTTTAAAGCAGAAAGGAAGGGCATTATGCAGTGAATTTGACGGGCATCTACAAAAGTCATTTCTATGGGTTGCAGAGCGCAAAAGCATGATTAAGTTCATGTTCTCGATGAAACCCTTACATTTCCAAGTGACCTGAAGTAGGACTCTTACAAAAGGATG
This sequence comes from Miniopterus schreibersii, assembly GCF_964146895.1. Lineage (NCBI taxonomy): Eukaryota > Metazoa > Chordata > Mammalia > Chiroptera > Miniopteridae > Miniopterus > Miniopterus schreibersii. The sequence continues at coordinate 33,875,590 of NC_138118.1, read as the reverse complement.
CGTTTGCGTGTGTGTGTTGAAACGAGCTCTAAGTTGTGTATTCAGTGTTGGATAGTGACACACTCTACATAGGTTACACAGCGTTTTGAAGGCACCAACATGCTTCAAACTGAAACTGCTACAAGGTGTGTGTAGCATGCAGAAAGAAGGCTTGTCATTTCAAAGAAAGAAGAGGAAACCAAAATCCAGGTAGTGTAACGAGAAGACCAGTATGGGAGATGTGCATGTGGACAGGTTCAAAGAGAAGCTCTGTGTGGACACTTGGAAACATCGCTGTGACAAAATTTCGTACGAAGGGGCATTTGTCCAAAGTTGAAAGACCTTCCAAAACCAACCCTAAAGAACTTAGCTAAACAACGAATGTTGCAATCAGCTCCTGCACGAAAGGTGCTTCTATGACACAACCCCTGAACAGGTAGCTACATTCTGCGCAGTACAAAATGCATATGAACTCCAGGCTGAAAACTCACTCCAGAAGGAGGAAATGCATGTGTTTTGCTCTGAAACAACACTCAGGCACTAGGCTTTTGCTTGCCCCTTCAAAGTCTTTGTAGAAACGTGTGTTTTCACTGTTTGAATACGTTTTGAGATGCATTGTTTCAATCTCTTGCAAGCCTCATGTTGTTTCTTACACAATGTGGAAAGAAAAGGAGTATGTTTCCCAAACAGCTTAAAATCCAGGAAAACGCACACTGCATCACTCTTTCCCAAACACGCTCTTTCAACTGATGCGTTGAGAGCATTCTTTAAAGCAGAAAGGAAGGGCCTTTTCCAGTGAAATTCAGACGGGCATCTACAAAAGTCATATATATTGGATGCAGAGTGCAATAGCATGATGGACTTCATGTTCTCGATGAAAACCTTACATTTCAAAGAGACCTGAAGTAGGAATTTCACAAAAAGACCTGTTTGCGTCTCTCCTGTGAAAGGAGCTCTAACTTGTGTATTCAGTGCTCGAGAGTGTAACACTCTACATAGGTTACACAGCGTTTTGAGAGCACCAACATGCTTAAAACTGAAACTGCTACAAAGTGTGTGTAGCATACAGAAAGAAGGCTTGTCATTTCAAAGAAAGAAGAGGAAACCAAAATCCAGGTAGTGAAACGAGCACACCATTATGGGAGATGTGCATGTGGATAGCTTCAAGCAGCAGCTCTGTGTGGACACTTGGAAACAGCGCTCTGAAAAAATTTCTTAGGGGCGGGATTTGGGCAAAGTTGAAAGACCTTCCAAAACCCACCCTACGGAACTTAGCCAAACTATGAATGTTGCCATAAGCTCCTGAACGAAAGGTGCTTCTATGACACAACCCCCGAGCAGGTAGCTACATTCTGCACAGTACAAAATGCATATGAATTCCTGTCTGAAAACTCACTCCAGAAGGATGAAATGCGTGTGTTTCTCTCTGAAAGAACACTCAGCCACTAGGCTTTTGCTTGCTCCTTCAAAGTCTTTATAGAAACGTGTGTTTTCACTCCTGGAATACGTTTTGGGATGCATTGTTTCAATCTCTTGCAAGCCTCATGTTATATCTTACTCAATGTCAAAAAATAAGGAGTATGTTTCCCAAATCATTTGAAATCCAGGAAAAGGCACACTGCATCACTCTTGCTCAAACACGCTCTTTCTCCTAATGTGTTGAGAACTTTCAACAAACCGGAAAAGAAGGGCACTTTGTAGGTAAATTCAGATGGGCATGTACAAGAGTTCATTTCTGTTGGTTGCAGAGTGCAAAAGCATGATTGACTTCATCTTCTCCATGAAACCCTTACATTTCCAAGTGACCTGAAGTAGGACATTTACAAAGGATGTGTTTGTGTGTCCGTAGTGAAACGAGCTCTAAGTTGTGTATTCAGTGTTGGAGTGTGACACGCTGTATATAGGATACACAACGATTTGAAGGCACCAACATGCTTCAGACTGAAACTGCTAC